>NC_052534.1:65118928-65721220 GCF_016699485.2 Gallus gallus | reverse complement strand
CTGAAAGAAGTAAGGGGCTGCCCAGGGAGAGGAAGAGTGTTGGGTCCGGGCCCATCTCTGAGGTTTACTTCTGTCTGGTTGCGAAATCCAACAGGCATCCCATTTATTCCCCAGGCTTGTCAGGATGCACCATCCCAACACATACATTAACCATCAGTCTGCTTCTAATTAGAAAAGTTCTGTCAGTGAATAAACAGAAGAGGAAATCTGCAACACAGTGTATCTGCACTCCTGCCACATTCAGAGAGGGGGAAAGCCATCTCTACACTTTTGATCAAAGACCTATTTGCATACATTAGTGAAAAAGAAAACATTTGGATGAGAAAGGATCCTCACCTTTCTTGGTGCACATCAGGCAAGGGAAAGCTCTTTTATTCACCAACAGTAATATTTCTGAAATAACATGGATTTAGATTAAGGCAAAGTTGTGATCACAAGAGCTGGGGGTTGATGGGAACTTTTTCATTTCCAAACAATTTCTGTGTACTTTGTCTGAATCATTTAAGCTCTCTGGTGCTGCAGATATCCATCTGTAAGATGGGAGTAATTGGATGCAGAACTTGCAAGCTGTCATGAGAATACACGCATCATTGAGATTGCAACCAACGTTGAGATGGGGTCACATAAGTCTAAGTGCATAAGCAGATCATGTTAAGCACAGCTTTCTCTACAGAGATACCAGACTCAACTTTCCTCAAAAACAGAGATAAATCCCTTTAGGAAGAGCAAGTGTTATGTTTACATTAGGAGGAACTTCTTTACTCAAAGGGTGGGGACACTGGCACTGCTGCCAATAGAAGCTGTGGGTGCCCCATCCCTGGAGGTGCTCAAGGCCAGGTCGGATGGGGCCCTGTGCAGCTGAACTGGGATAGGGGGGCAGCCCTGCCCGCAGCAGGGGGTGGGACTGGGTGGGCACTGAGGTCCCTTCCCACCCAAGTCATTCTAAGTGCAAATGTGGGAGTTGTTTTGAGTCTACAACCTAAACAAACATAGCCAAGGGAAACCAAGCTGAAAAGTTTCACTTTACCACAAAGCATTTGGGCTGTTGTCCTCATGGATGCTTACCCTCTCCCTTGGGAACCTTCCACAGTTAAGACCAAAGCAATGTGTCACGTTCTGAGCCCAGATTTTAATCTCCCTAGGGCAGGTAAGGTTTATTTTCACAACTTCTGAGAGAAAAGTGGTATGGAAACAACATTTCTGTTCCATTCTGACTATGGCTGCAGCCACAGCATGAAAGTCTGCCTACACCAGGAAAACAAGACGACATGCTTCCACACCTCCCTGCCTGGCAAATACAATATTCTGTTTTGCAGCACTAGTATCTCTTCACCTCTCTGAGCGTACACTCTGATATGCCAGTAAAAGGAGCTCTAGACAACAAGAAATAAGAAACTAGAAATGCAACACTCTTAAAAAGCATCCAAGCAGGAACCTCAACTATAGGCAGAATTCCCTGCTAGTTTTCCAATACTTATGAAATATGAAAATGTCTGCAGTGATCTTACACATCTACTTACAGGCATTTTAAAAATGCGCTTGCTTCCCAGAGATTATTTCCCACCCATTTCTGATGCTGATTAATTTTCCATAGGCACCAAATAACCCCCAAACTGGGATATCCCACAGCCTCACTACATCTGAAAAGAACATAACCATTAGGCAAAAAACTGGAGACAGCTGAGTGGAGTTGCATGGGAGGACCACCCTGAGAGAAGCCAATCTCCTTGGGGACCACGAAAGCCTGTTTTCCTATAGCTTTGTACTTCATGTTGGAGCATCTAATTCCTAATAAAGGAACATCTCTGGCATCTTGAAGGCCCCTAACCACTCTGCCCTCTGCAGCATTGGGCTGCTGGGTGCGTGGGTGGTGGAGAACACTCAGGGACCTGACGCGTCTCTCTCAGCTGCTGTGATAACAGCCTTTCTCACGCTCACTCATTTGCTTTGTGAAACGTGCAGAAATGTGTACATCTCACAGACATGTACCCTCTGCCAAACTTCAAAAGCCACTACTAGTGGTGAGGGGCACTGACAGACACAGACACCATAATAGCACACTTGTTTCCTTCCTTCCTTCCTGAGGGTATCACAGGCAGCAGCACAGTCAGCAGAGGCTGCCCAACAGCTGACCCTTACACACGTACCCCGTGCAGCATACACAGCCTGTGGCCAAGGGCAGCAAAGAGAAACTCAGAGCCTGACTGAAATGGAAGAGGGCATTCCTGAAGTGGTTTGCTGAAGGAGAAACAAGCATTTAAAAACTGACATCGGTGAGGGATTGGGTGTCACTGTGGGCCTGGGTCCTGACCCAACACTGTCACCTTCACTGCCCACTGCAGTGCTAAACGCTGCTTCATCTCCTTGACCTGGTGCAGCTTCAGGCCATTTCCCAGAGACCTGCCCGGGGTCACAGCAGTGCCCAGCAGTAAGCGGTTGGGCACGCAGGGGGCTGTGGGGGCACACCTGGGATCTATTCACAGAACAACAGGCTTTCTGTCACAAGGCATTGGGGCTGGTGAGATGGGCACACGCATGGGGTTGACGGCAGCATCCAGGCCAGGCCTCAAGCCTTTGTGGGGTGTGCAGGACCGGGCAGTTCTGGTCTCTCGATGGCGGCTGAGAATCAGTAAGCCCAGACCTACAGTTCTCACTACTCAGCCCCACAAAACCCACGTCCTGAAACAAACGGCTACTGTGTGAAATTAGAGTCGTTTTTACACGGCTGATTGTACTGTAATTAAAAAGCGATGCCACCAGCTTGCTCCCACCGTTTCCATACCAACACCATGGAGGGCTGTGCAAGCTGGGCCCAGAAGCCTGCTTTCTTCCTGCTCTCAGCGGGTCTGAGGGCCTGTCCGGCACTGCTGGGAGCTGCCCTGGCACTGTGAGGCCCAGGCCCCCATGGCTGCCCCCAGCTCTGTGCCAGAAGACATAAGCTACCCTGGGCTCATACAGCCATGTGGGGAGGCAGTGGGATGGGACCTGGCTGACAGGCACTGCCAGGCAGCTACGCAAATAGGCAGGACAGCATTTCAACACCAGGCGTGTCCATTTCCAGCGCTTACCCCAAAACTCTCCTGATGAGAAAACAAAAACAAAAACCCAGACTGCAGTGAAATGGCTGAAACATGTTGTGACCATCTGTGAAAGTCAGCCCATCGTCAGAACGAGAGAGAAGGGGGGAAAAAGGGAGGGAGAGAGAAATCCGAGGGGGGAAAAAAACATTCACCGAGAGCCAAAAGTGGGTCAGTCAGCAGCTAACTGCGGGTAGGGACCGAGAAGCGCAGCGTCTTCAGCACTCCTTACCTTGGGCTGAGGGACGCTCGCCCTGAGCTCAGCGGGAAGGGGACAGGGCTGGAGCGAATCCTGCGGGCTCTGCGTACACCCGGCTCTCCCTCCTCGGCCGTTTTTTTTCCTCCTTTTACGACAGCCTCCCTTCCTCTCCCAGGTAGGCTGCAGAACTGGCTCTGCAGCAGGAAGTGGAGGAGGCATGCAAATCACAACGCGGAACGGGGAGCCTCGTCGGCAGCCGCCGCGGGGGAGTGGAGTGGAGCGGCGCGGAGGAGCCACGCGTTGGGCTTCGCGCTCTCCGAATGCCCGCGCGCGTCTCTGTGCCTCTGCCGTGGGAGGCCGGGCTGCTCTGCGGGAGCCCTGTGGAGAAACAGCTGTAGGGGAAGCCCGGTGTGAGTCCTGAATAATGTGCCTCACTGGAAAAGCCACCGGGTTTTTTTTTTGCTTTTTTTTTTTTTTTAAATCCTCTGTTACTTACCGTCAGTCTCAAGCATTACAACAACTGTGATTCAGCCTACCAAAGAAAATCACACGATGACGATAGCGAACTACATCGAGAACAGCAACAATAAAAAACCAACCCAATGTATCGTCTTTTCTTTTTCTTTTTTTTTTTTTTTAAATTTGACTTTTAGTCACTTCCAAGTTTTCCTCCCGGTGCCTTCACACCACCACAAGAGCTGGGCGAGGCGGCACTGGCGGCCATTCCCCGGGCACTGCCGCAAGACGCAGCTGTGTGGTGCCGCCTGCACCGCCTCCCTGACCTCCCCGCCCAGAGCTCCTCCTGATCTTTACCCTACATCTTCCTAGTTTAGCCCTAGGAGGAGTCTGTCTTGGCTGCAGCTGTGTACAGCTCTTCATCCTTCGGGTGGCTGCAGGCTTTGTGCTCGACCGGCTGGCCTGCACACGTCTAAATCACGTTCCCTGAGGTCAGGCGGTGCTCCTCGCTCCTGCACCCATCCCGTGGCACGGGGATCCCACCTATGGAGACACACCACCCTCCAGCCCTGCTCATGGCTGCGAGGTGAAGCCATGGCCCATACGCTTATTTCCCCTTGTCAGATTTCTATGGGAACATTCAGATGGCTGGGGGCAGCCCCAGGCTGAATGCTAAGCGTGGTTATATATGTAGTGGTGCTCCCCAGGGCTTACCTTCTTCCCAGAGATATCAGGAGCTCAGCCCATCCCTCTGTCCCACTCTCTGCCCTCCTTTCCTCCCTCCTCTGTCGAGGGTACCCAGCTTTCCTTTTGGGTCATCCAAAAGTATGCTTCTGGGCTGAAGCCAGGAAACATTCAGTTAACAGCATCATCCCACAGATGGGTGTCAGTGCTCCGGCTTTAACACAACCAGGAACGTGCATCCTTTGCTGCCCACAGAACTGGGCCCTGGTGGGGAGCACTGCCCGAGCAGGGCTCAGGGCCTGAGGAGGAATGACCCAGCCCTGAGTCACACCAAACCTGGCTTCCCGTCAGTCTCATGGCAACTGCACTGCAGCTTGCACCCTGTGGCCGCACCAGTGCTGAAAGCAGGGCCTTGAACAGGCTCTGCCCTGTCTTGCCGGTGGGGTCTATTTGTAAAGGGCTGTGCTGTGCTGCCATCAGACATCTCTCCCTTCACACACAATACCATCAAACACTTCTGCCTCCTATTCTGGCAACATATGGACAGGCCTCTCTCATTCTCCACTGTTTATACCCTGGATACCATGCTACAGAAACACGGACTGATTGATGCTGACAGAGGCCCCTGAGTCCATCTGCTCCAACACCTATCCAAGCAGGGACACCTAGAGCGGGGTGCCCAGGCCCACGTCCAGGAGGCTTTTGGAGATCCCTGAGGAGGAGACTGCAGCCTCCGGGCAGCCTGTGCCAGTGCTCCGTCACCCATACAGCACAGCAGTGCTGCCTGGTGTTCAGAGAGAACCTCTTGTGTTCCAGTTCCATTGCCCCTTGCCCTGGCACTGGGCACCACTGAAAAGGCTTAGCTATGTCTTCTTTGCACTGTCCCCTCAGATATTTGTACATGTTGATAAGATTCCCCTGAAACTCCTCTCCCCCAGGCTGAACAGTCCTAGATCTCTCCAGTCCTTTCAGCATCTTGGTGGCCTTTCATTAAACTCTCGCTAGTAGCTTTATGTGCTCCATATGCACTCGGCCACGTAGAAATGCCCCTAGGAGCTGGTGCTATCTGACTCAGTATTCTCCTAGGGTTATTTCCCCATGGAAACTGCCATGTACGTATCTTTATTTGAAGTGGTATTTGTGGTCCAAAGAAGGGAGCAAGAGCAGCCTCGTTTCTCTGGATGTGATGCCTGGGGGATAGGCTATGAAATCTGGCCCTCACGTGTGTACTTCTCTGTGCAGAAATCAGGCCTACAGATCTCACAGTGCCAGCAGCAGCAACCAAAGGACCAGCTCTGCTCCTTCTTTAACTTACCAACCCCCCCAAACCAGCAGGTATCTGCAATCAAAGAATCATTTTGGTTGGAAAACACCTTTCAGATCAAGTCCAGTCACCATATCCCTCAGCACCACATCCTCATGTCTCTTAAATACCTCCAGGGATGGTGACCCCACCACTTCCCTGGGCAACCCGTTCCAATGCCTAACCACCCCTTCTGTGCAGAAATTGTTCCCAATATCCAATGTAAACCTCCTCTGGTGCAACTGGAGGTTGTTTCCCACATCCTATAATTTGTCACCTGAGAAAAGACACTGACTCCCACCTTGCTTTCACTTCCTTTTGCATAGTTGTGGAAGAGTGATGAAGTTTCCTCTCACCCTTCTTTTTTCACATGGAGTACTTCCTCTCACTTGCGCTTCAGGTACTTTCTTAGAAGTCTGAAAAAAAGAGAAAAAAAAAAACACACACAAGGCATGGAAGACTGCTAATTGATAACAATGCTGCCGAGCAGCTTTAAGAGCAAAGCTGAGGTCCACCTAAACACTCTCCCACAGAGCTGTAGAAGCAATTAACTCTTTTTGGATTAGGAAACTTAGAAAACTTGTCTAGGTTCATCCCAGAATTTCCAAACCCAGGCCATCCTAATTGTGTTCTGAAAGCTGTTTTATAGTTCTGAAGTCTGCCGACTGTCCCTACAGAGCACTGGATCAAACTCGAAACGCTTTAAAGCTAGTATCTCATCTGTACAGTATTTAAAAGCAGGATGTGCTGTGTCATATTGGGCCCATCACAGGAGCTACAGATTAATATTCAAGTGCAGGTTGGGTTGTTTTCATTGGCAAGATCACACTGAGCTGTGTTATATAAAAACCAGTTGCTCGTCCTTCAGGAGTAATATTTCTTGTTTTGATGAGGAAGACAATGCCAACGCCTGGTGCTGCTTCTCATGTCTTCTACCGCATTTATATATTCACAGAATTAATTTCATCGTAAATGCTTTTGTTTCCACATGATCCACTGTTTGGAGTAAAGCACTCCACATCACTCAGCTTTTCACATTAGTGACGTGAGTTGATCTGGAGACATCGGAATGGGCGTTTCATTCCACCTGCCTTGGTGTAAGGTGCACTGCAACCTCAATTGGCCAGATCCTCGCTGCTGTTGCGCTGCGAAGGGGTTTCCTTCCATTCCCTGCTGTGTAGCGGTGTGCATGTGCCTGCACAAATATTTTCCACTTTTTTTTAGGCTTTTGCTTTGGCATCTTTTAGTCACGCCCTGGAGAGACACCTGAAAGGGGAGAAAAAAGTACCTCCACATCAGCTTATGCACTGCTTCTAATTAAACCTTGCATAATGACAAAAACCCTCCTGCCATTTGTTAAGATTTTCCCCACGGCATTCTGTATCCCCTTAATTAAGAGCAGGAGCTAAGTAATACCTATTTTATTCCCTGTTGCTTCCAATTAGGCATCCATTGATCATTACCCACCCAACATTTGACAATTAACAGAGCTCCCACTCTCTGCAAGACCAGAGGACATACTTCTTCAGCAACACACGACCAGAGTAATGCATGGGGAGCTGTGGGGTAAATGATGGAGTTAGAAGCAGGAGGGTACGGCCACCCAAGTGGAACAGAAGACATGCCATATGCAAATGTTCAGGATGCGGTGCGTGTTTGATACATGGGGTGTGTGTGAGGTCATGTGCAAAGCTCACTGGAGGCCTGGCTGCACATGGGAGGCATGGGAATCGAGGGCAAACTTTAGTTCTCAGATGATCAAACGTACCTTAGCCTCTGCCTTTAGAATACAAATCAGTTCCCAATGTGGCTCTTTACTTTTTTAGTAGACCAGAAGTTAGCACCCACTCCTGACTCCTGGGTTGGCAGTGCAGATGAAGCTGAGCCCTATGTGGGCTCACAGTGGCCCCCATGAAGTCACTGGTGGCTGAAGACCTGTTTTTGGCTCCATCTGATCATGCCCAGGCCATGGCCAACGGCAAGCAGTGCAGATGCCCTGTGAACCAAAAGGGCACTGCCACATCCATTTTCCAGCAGGAGGGAGCCTTCCTGGACAACTTCTGAGGGGAATCCTGAGGTGTGATGGGGCTGGAAGGTGGCCCAGAGCATTGTGGGTGTGAATACTGAGTCAGCAGTGCCAAGGTTTCGGGTAGGCCCTCCGCACCAGGGTGAACCCTAGAGTAAGCAGATAAAGTTACAGCATGGGCGGCCCAGAGCCCTCATTGAGCTGCAGCCCGGCCAGGGAGGAAGGAGGAGAATCTCATATCTGGGCTCTTTGCCCTTGTAGCCATTTATGGAGCTTAATGCTGAGTTATTCCCAACAATGAGCAGAACAATCCGGCTCCCATCTGCCTCAGGTAGGCAGGCATAATGCCTTCCCTTCAGACACAGACACGCAGGTCCTGGAGCATTTTGTCCACTACCTTAGATACACACTACTCACTCTCCCTTCATCAGAGAAGACGTTTACATTGGGTAAAAGCACCTGCAGCCCAAGCTCATGGCTCTGCTGTCATCTGATGGCCTGCCAGCACAGTTGGTGCTGAGACCTCTGGCTCTCCCCATACACCACATGAGGTACAGCCCACATGGAACGCTGTGCGTCCCAGCAGGGCACTCCTCTCCCTATTGGCCCTCTGCAGGCCCCACATTGCAGCCGTGCCTTTGGGGGAAAGGTTTTCTCTCCCTGACTTGGGAATCAGCCATAGAGGCTCTGTGCCATGACTTCAGGCCCCAAATACTGCAGGGCTTTGCTCACTGCCCCTCTCCTGGCCTGGCCAAGGAGTGGGAGCCAGCAAAGAGGAAAAAAGAAAGCCTACAAGAGAAGCTCTTTTATTATTAACACCATTCTGTCCTCTAATCCACTCATGTCCTGTTTTACAAATGCATTTTTGTTAAGCGTGCTGCTACAGGGGGAGAATACAAGGAGATGAATTGATGTTTGTGTAGGTATAGATGTTGCGCGTGAATTGCATTTTGATATATACACACAAGAACACTGGCTATATTAAACATTAACAGAAAACATCTCACAGACAGAAGCGAAGCTGGCACTTCCCTCCTCATGTTCAGACCACATCTCAGCACCCCAGTTTCAGCTATCAGTTGCTCCTGGTAAGTCAATGGCCCTGGGAGACAGAGCTTCATCTTCTGTGTGGGCGGCAGCCTGGCCAGGGGCTCTTTTTCCTCTTCTGCTGATAGAATGTGGATTCTCTTTTGGTCTGTGCAGGAAAATCCAAACTGAAAGTGTCCCTTCCTTCAGTGAAGGTGGCAGGGAACACTGCCCTGATGCAAAGAAGCCCCTTCAGTGTGTGAGTCACAGGAAATTATAATCACCGCTTACTGAGATTGCAGAACACAATGAGATTTCTGAGCTGCAAACAGACTTCAATTACTCTTGAAAGACAGACAGACCCTCAAACTGACATGATTTGAGAAAATAAATATGCTTTCGTCTGCACTGCTGGTGGTAATTTCCCATTAGACAGGAAAAGCCGTCTTTGATGGATGAATATTGTCTCACGTTAGGAGAGGAGCTACTGTATATACACTAACAGCACTCGCATACTGGGTTCAGCCTCACATGAGGCCCTTAGACCCTCAGGGTGCAATATGGTAGCAATCATTAGCGTGCTGCATTCTTTATTTGAGCATCTGAGTAATGGATGGTGCTTATCCAAATAAATCTGACCAACTTCCCACTCACCTCCAAGTTCTGTGGCAAGGTCAAATACATGCAGCGCTCTGCCCTCGTGGTGCGCAGTGAGTTCTTTCCAGGATAGAGACTTCATGGGGAATGCTCGCACTGCAGACAGATTTTCCATATGGGATTATTTTTGTAACGTTAGCAGTTAATCAGTTTTCCATTTTATATTTACTTTGTATTTATTTTCTATAGTGGTAATTAAACCAAAGTCAGAGTGTCACACAGAACTAAGTTAAATGCCATTTGCAGAAGCCAAAGAACATCCTGTCAGTGCCTTTGACAAACTCTGGATCTTTCGGAGGATCCACCAAGTCTCACGTTATTTCCTCCCCACACAAACATGTTAACAGGCATTAATTGTATGAATTGTCCCTTCTGTGGCAGTGTAGCATCTCTGCCTGTCATTTCTCATGGGACGGGCATTGGATGAATCTGCCCAGAGACAGGGGTCACCCCCAGAGTCCTCCCAGCTGTCGGTGGGTCGCCTCTTCATGTTGGTTTGGAGTCAGGTGGGCTGCTGCAGGGAGCTTTTAGCCAACCGTCTTCACCTGGCTGTGATTTATTTAGCCTTACATTAAACACAATTATTGGAGAGAAGAGGATATTTTTAGATATTTTCTACTTCTACAGTCACCGCACAGCTATGTGTGGTGCATACACAGTCGCTAAGGAAACAATTTGATTAATTTATAGCAAAAATGCTAACAACCTTGTTTAAATTTTACTAACGTTTTTATTTGAGAGATTAAAAAACCCAAACAACAAAACTCCCAACATTAAGAAAAAGAAGCAGAAGAGCTACCGATGAGAAATGATCTGGATCTGCCACCCAGTAGCAGCAGCAGTCTGCACGTGGCTGCGGGCAGGTACTCACAGGCTGAATGTGACATGAGGAACTGCAAACCCGAGAATCAGAAATAAAGGCCATAAAATCCCAATGACTCCCCATCTCAGTCTTATTTCCAATGAGAAACACAGGCAAAATCCCAAACGTTTTAGCCTCATCCCATCTGCTATAGACCTGGGAAGAATGACCGTGCTTTGCCACCCTTTTTCTGGGTACATGACGTTTTGGCTTTGCCAGCCAGCCGAGCTCCTGCAGAGGGCTTAGCGCAGTGGGTGATGCTTTAAGGCAGGGGCTAGCTGTGGGAAAAAGGACCACAACTCACCTTGTAAGTATTAAGAGGAGACTGATTTTGAAAAGTCCAATAAGAATTATGGCCTCTTCGGTGTTCCACAGCTACAGGTACAGAAACATTGAATATAGCATGTACATAATGTTACTTATAGACTCTACACGCAAAACGTTAACCAATTTATCATGGAAGTCTGGTAACAAGCAACATTGCCATGTAAATGCACGCTTGGAGAAAGGCTGAGTGCAGAACTCTCTTTGCAAGAGGATTTGCAGTCACTGCTTTGTATAGAAAACATGAAAGCAACGATGACAATGTTTTCTCCAAATCTCAATTCATCATTGTGTTATATTTCAGGAACCGAAAAATGTTCTCTTTAGAAAACGTGTGGCTATTCAGACTACGAATTCGCAACCTAATTATTAAATAATTAAAAAAACACTTAAACTGTCATGAAGTCTTACTTGGCTGCAATAGTTTAAAGCAACGACAGCAATACAAGGCATAGAATTCTTTTTCCTGCGACACTTGTAAATGTATTCACATTAAAAGCAAAGGGACTACTGAAGAAGAAACTCTTCTGCAGAACAGAGGAGAGACCAGCTGTGCACTCAACCACCTTCCTTACAGTTGAACTCCAGCTGCTTACAAACATACTGACTTCAGAACTCTGAAAACGGTGCCCCATAGGTCCGCACACTCCTACCAAATACGGAGCCCCAAAGAGCACGACACCCCTTCTTGAAACGTCCTTATCTCCTCTCCACCGTTATCTCCACAATTTAAACAAAAGAACAACTATCCAAATGTAAAATGCTCTTTTTTTTTTTTTAATTACTAAATTAAGAAAGTTAAACAGTTTTAAAATGTAAACTTGCAAATAAACCATAACAAAATGTAATTAAGACTTTAAAATTTGCAACTCAGTATTAAAAACTCAATAGAAATAGAAAGGAAGTTTTTTTTTTGTTTTTTTTTGTTTGTTTGTTTGCTTTTTGGTTAAACGTAAGTAATTCAAGGCTGGTACAGACAACTGAAAAGGTAATACTTTGTTCTGTGCATCTCCCATGAAATGTAAAGAAGTGCATAGTAATTCCACTGGAGAACTTGCAGACACAGAGAAAGTACTTTCATTAGCAGTACAGGACACTGAACACACTTATTTTACAATGGAAAAATGTTACACGTAAAACAGAAGGATCCTAGTTGCGTGACCAACAGTTTAGCATCGGACGTGGCTAAAATGCTATGATTTTAAGACCATCTGAATGTGGTTACAGGGCTTAATAAATCTGTTTGAAACGCTGCAGTATACACGTTCTGATACAAGGAGTCCTCGCAGTTTCCATTTTCCAGTTCCAACGGTGACGCCGTAGTTTTCTTGCTTTAAATAAGTTCACTTTAGTTCCAAGAACAAATCATCGCACACTTCTTAAACGTCGGAAACATTACTGTAAATACAGCACATGATTCCTGAAAGAGCAAAGTTACAACCATCTACAGGTACATAATCATAAACAAAAAGTGCAATCCAATTTAAAAAAATCATGCTTGGCAAAAGCCAAAAATTAGACCACTGGCTTCCACAACCTCGCCAGTGTTTTCATGTCTGCAGTAAAATTATCACTTTCTGGGTACTGCTGCAGCAGGATTCATTCTGTTCAAAATGAGCTTCCCCTGCAATAGCACCCATATACGGTATGTACACGTATGTATATATATTATATATATTTTATATATAAAAAAGCAAAAAACCAAACACCTGTCCTGATTTTTTTTTGTTTTGTCTTTTTTTTTTTTTTTTTTTGTTAAAACATGAAAAAAAAATGTTTTAGACAAAGAGGCCACTTCTGGAAAATAATACTTTTAGTCGGATCAGGAGAAGACTAGTTAAAATCACATAGGTTCTGCGTTTTAAAAAAAGGAAAGCACTAGGATCAGTTATTGGCACTGAGTTACTATTTACAATGAACAGAGGTTTTGCAGTTTACGTAACATCAATATAATGCAGTTTAGGAGTCTCTGATTAAGAAAAAAAACGAGTGTTTTTCTCCTTTTCATCCAGGACATTCAGATTATTAGGACAAGTGGTCATAGGCGAGGGCTGCGCGAGTTCCCAGCTCCAGCCCTTCTGTGCCCAGCGGTGCTGGGAGATGCTGCTGCACTCCTGGAAGCCGATCAGGGAGCTGGACGCTGAAGGGCAGATGGGGCAGGGCTGAGGGACACCTGGCAATTCGTGACAGTGTGTGGAGACCAGGGAGTTACAGGTTGTCACCGGGCTGGTACTGGGGTTCTGTTGCAGTGAAGTAGTCTTCGAGAAAACCCTGCAAATATTCAAAAGTTGGACGCTCCTCTGGGTCTTTTTTCCAGCAGTGGATCATAAGCTCGTGCAAGGAGATGGGACAGTCCTGAGGACATGGCATCCGATAACCGCGTTCTACTTGCTCCAAGACTTCACGGTTATTCATGCCTGGGAAGGACAGACAAACCCATACTACTGAATCATGGGAAAATTAACTCAGGCACAACTGTATCTACAATACATGCAATGTTCCCAACCGTACTCGTTTCTTTTGGTTAAGAGGAAAAAATCCCCAAACCACTCTGATGTCTGGTTTCAGCTCTTCACCTCCTGCAAGACTACCTGGACTGTTTGCTTTTTCAGTAGAGAGCTACAACATTCAGTGATGACTAAAATGCTGCTCCCATGGTTACCTTCTTGGCTTACTGGGTGGGATTTGGCACTTTCCTTCCCCAGCAGCAGTGGCCATGGTACATGAAATGTTAAAGAAAATGGTCGCGTTACAACAAATACCATTCTAAATTCTAAAAACTAAGATTAATTTTTAGAACACTCCGAGCGTAGGCCTTTCTTTAGGGACTTTGTGAGGTTGTGATGCAGAGGCTTCTAGATGACAAACTCCGCTGCTTGAGGCTGCTGGGCATGTCCAGCAGCATTACTTTCACATCAGGTCCAAAGCTCACTCTGCTAACGGTCTGTGCTGGACAATATTGCTTCTACCACATTGTGTTGTTCCATCCCAACCCAGAAGAGGATGAAGTTGTTCAGAAGACAACTCAGTGGTCAAACAAAACAACCTTATGGAAGAACTCCATCCAATCTCTCTCCGATAAGAAAATAAATTATTCTACCATCACTTTTTCCTGTTCAAGAGGTAAGCTGGGCTCTTCGCTACCTTTTATTTTCTATGTAACACCCTCAACTCTTGATTTCTCTGCTGTTTTTACATTTACATACATTACAATTCACCAAACAAGTGTTTTGCGCCATATCTTAATTGTAGTCAACCTTAGCTTTGGTTTTAAATATCTCTTCCAGTTACTCCTTTGGCTTTTTTTACAGTATCAAAGGTAAGACTGACACCACAGGCACGCAGACATATTCCAGGGAAAGCATGCATTTTGACTGCGTGCCTTATGCTCGCCTGTTGGCAACTCCTGCCCCAGTCCTCTGCTGAAAAGCAACAGCCGACTTCATTGCCCTGACTAAGTGGATCCTGCCAACCAGTCCTGCAGGAAAACCAGGAGGGACACTCGAGTTCCAACACGACCAAATTTAGAAATACATACATTCACATTACTCTTTTTGCTAGCTGATTCTCCCCCTGCATCTAAGGCCCCATCATCACACCTTGTTCTTCCAGGGTGTTCTCTTGAAGATCCCTCTGGCCTCAGGTTCAGGACTCAGAGGATCTCTTCCTTTCACTCCATATATTTGTCAGAAATAATTCAACAACATTCTTCAGTACAGATTCATTTGCCTACCCTACACGTTGCCTGGTAAGAGCAGTATCCTTACTCTGAGTGGCATTTAAGCTGGTAACTCAGCAGTATCCTTGGATCTGGGCTTTACTCTGTGTCCTCATATTCTAGCTGTGTTTAATTCTAAAAGATGCTTTGAAATGAGCATCTGTAAGATAGAGCATTTCCTGACCACCCACATCTAGATTCTCATCTCATGTTACGATTACAAAATACCATTTCCTCTTATCTTGACAGAGCAATTTCCTCCTGCTGATAATCCATTTGCAATGTCTTTGTAATGATCATTTTCCCAGCCTCTGGCTGTAACCATCCCTTCCATGCACTTTCCTTTTGCTTCTTCTTGCCCACTGTGTCAAACACAGTGGCTTGTTTTCACTTTCAGAGCCTCTCAAAGGCAGCCCCACGAGTGTTTCATTTGGTCAAGTCCTGGTTGCTTTCCAGTTCTGGTTAGGCCACTGCATCACCTTAGCTTCCCAAACAAGCACTGACAGGCTGTTTCATACTGCTGCTGCACATGGAGGAACCTCCCAGAAAACTGCCTTATCCTCCTACAAACCTTGCTTTACTGTCTCCTTCAGCAGTGATGATTGCAAAAGGAAGGGTGAGATTACCGATTTACAGTATTCCCTATCCTGCAAACAACATGTTAGCACTGGTTTCTTGTGTTAGATTTATCACCTGCATTCACTTACTGTATTCATGGTGCTACGTGTAACATGGTCTGTAGCTTACAGAGTCCTCTGCAGACATCAGATGGTGTTTTCCTGTATTACCAAGTCCAAACTGCTGCTCACAACAAACCAGAAAAGCTTGCCACACACAGAACAAACTTTTGGACGTTCCTCATTATTGGCAGCTCTTCTCACAGAAGGAGGTTGGAACTGGATGATCTTTGAGGTGCCTCCCAACCCAAGCCATTCCGTGATTCTATGATCTAACTAGAACATTTTCAAACATTTTCTACTTTTTCATTAAATTGCCAAAGAACACTAGTGGTCTGTGAGTCATCACCAACCCAAAGGAGGCATCAGCCCAAACCTTCTGGCCTTGCTGTTTGTGAATGCTATAAAAGTGCTATAAGAAAAATGGGCATTTTGATCACATTTGCATTCTCACCGATAGTTTTTTTAAATTGGTGTTTTGAACCAAAGCCAGCACTGTTTTTATGTATGAATTACTCCATATTTTGAGCTAAGAGCTTAGTCCAAGCACTGCTTCCCTTGAATATAAAAGGCTATGAAAATTAGTGTTACCAAGTAACTTATCTACTGGATATACCTAAACCCCAAAGAAACTGAATTCTTTGTTTTTCCTTTGGCAGTACTCCTGTAAGTACAACATGGATGGAAGCAACATCAGCAGGAAAGCTCCTTCCCAGCTGATTTGTTATTCTAAGATATCAAATGTTTGGTACTTTATCCAGTGTATTACTCAGTGCTGCAAGCACACTCTGAAACTTGATAACGAAATATACGCTGGAAGAAAAACCATGAGGAAGGGGTGGAGGGGAGTGAAAACACAAACAGCTCTTCACTTCCCTTTTCTTTTAAAAAAGATAGGAAAAAAAAAGGGACATTGTTGCCTGGAGCCACAGTCATTGGTGTCCTTGGAAAGACAATGAAGCCAGGTTTTGCTCATCGTGGTAGTATCCAGGAAAACGCCCTTCTCTTTCTTTCTTCTTTCCCCCCCCCTCCCAGTAAAACCCAGATATGAAACTAAATCAAGCAATCTTCGTGTTCCCTGTTGGAATTCACGTGTCCAGCAAGGCCTGCAGAATCCTTCTGCCAAAAAAAAATCCGTTGGCTTTGACATGTGCTACTAATTTAAACAAGGAGTTTCAAATGCTTCTTTTTTTTTCCTTCAAAATCTTGCTTACTTTATTAGTCACATTTAGACGAACAGCAGTGCTTTAGGTATGCTTTTTACTGCCTAAAAGGCCTATTTATATTTACTAACCTATTATCTGGATTCGCTTATCTTATCCTGCAAGTTTTAGTGTTTCTGTTTTGATAGTAGGAGCCTGTTGTATCTGCACTTCTAACAGCACAGAGAGAATATTTGAGCAGCCTGTACAACTCTTCTCTCCTAATCAATACCCGAGAGTTTCCACTCTTTTCGTTAATAATAGATGAAATTCTGATTGCAATAGGCTTCTAGATGCCTTAAAAGTTTATTTAAAAAACACCTTATATCTGTGGAATAAACTACTCAGCAATGTTCTTCTACTGACTCCAGCTATTTTACCTCCTTGAAAATCAGTCTGCGTTCATAATGTTCCTAGAACTAGCATTTGGGCCAGAAAGGAAGCATCCCATTTCCAAAAGATGGGTTTTCCATAAGTTACTTAGTCCTTGAGAAAATGAAAAATGAAATAGCCTCCCACCATCCAGTTTTATTATTGAAACTTCCAACAGTTGTAGGATGCTGTGGGATATGGCCACTTCAAAGCTCAATACAATAAAAATCTACAGCCCATACAGACTGGGGGTAGAAATGCAATGCAGCATGAATCCTCCTAGAAAAGCTGCAGTGGTAAGAGTTACAGTGATATAAAAGGGAATGTAAAATTTCCAGTTGTGGCTAAAAAAACTTAGAACTTGTTTGGACGGAACACAGCAAATAACACAGACTTAGGCAATACTGCTGTTGCAGAGGACAGGAAACAAGATTACTGGAACTAGGGAGCATCCCCACATCCAAAGTTCATGCTATATAGATCACTCTGGGCAACATTAAGTCCACTGAGGACAGAGATGATTTTAAGCCACCTTATTCTTGTTTTCTTCTCTTGGATTGAGAATTACACTTCTTCAACACCCACTGTATGATTTCAGTCCAATGAGCAAGCTCATACAGATAAAAATGCTTGACATCGGTTTCTTAAAACAACAGCTTAGCTGCTGTCTGTTCCCTGAGAAGTGGTATTTCAGATTCTCCAAATCCAAAGTTGTGCCTCTACTCATGTTCACAGTTTCCTCAGTCTTGGAAGTGTTTGCACATCTCTAGTACAGCTGAGAAGGTAAAACTGTGCCGTCCTCCATAGAGGCTGGATCACATCAATGCTCTCAGAGAGCAAGGTAATACAGAGGCAGGTTAATCTGCAGGTTTTGTTTAATTTGATTTAGAAGCAGAATTCTTGAATTCTGTGAGCAGCCCCAAAGAAAAGCTAGGTGAAAGGAGAGGGATGGTGTGTGGGGCTTAGTAAGGGGTACCATTCCATACCCACAAATGATAGGGTACTGAAGGAAATGTGAAAGCTGCTTCCTAAGGAAAACAACCTTTGAAGCATAATGCTGTTTGTCTTTTTACAGATTAATATGAACTTAATTATTACTGTGCAAAAATAGTAACAATTTCTAAACATCTGGAATTCATGGAATCATAGAACCATTTAGGTTGGAAAAGACCACCGAGAACCACTAGTCCAACCATTAACCTAACACCATCACACCCACTAACCCATGTCCCTCAGTGCCACATCCATCCTTTTCTTGAAAACCTCCAGGGATGGTGACTCCACCACCTCCTTGGGCAGCAGCACCTCTTCATTTAAAAATTAAGGCCTGAAATTCCCCAAATACTTCTCACATTCAAAACACCCACAAATCACGGCTATCAAAATCTTTTTTTTTTTTTTAATCATTATTTTAAATAAAGTATTATTCGCTTGCAATAAGAGTTGCAACTTTGAGCTGCAGCATTTGTGAGTTGAGCTTTCCTGCTTGCACAGAAACCCACCAAAGCCTATCTGCGTGATGCGCTGAGTACACACCTCCCTCAAGTCCTTATCCACCACTTACGACAATGGTACCCATCACACTGGGTCACTGACGTGAGCTCGGCCCAATCCTTCTGGCCTCAACCTCCTGCAATGATGAAGAGGCTGAATGCAGCTCCCCATGGCCTGCGACCAAGCTTGGAGTCCAAACTCAAAGACCAACTGGCTGGAGGCAGCAGTATGTGTACTATCATGGTTGTTGTCACACTGGACATAAAGTATAAATCCTTTTAGTGTGACAAGCACAGCAAAAACTAGAAGGGGTGAGTTCAGAGATGCTTGTTTAGTGCAGATGAGAGTTTTGTCTATGCTAAAGGTAACATTAAATAAAAATAAAATCAAATTCTGACTACTGCTAGAGAAATGCAGCCTCCTACTCTTAAACTCCATTGAAAAGATACTAAGGTCCAAGAGGAATTTGTGCAGAGAGAAAGAAACAGAATGAAAAAGTCTTACTAAGCAGATTACTTTTTAAACTTGGCTCCTCTTCTGCACATATCCAGCTTTTATTTCCCCGCTAAGATAGTAAAAATAGAACCTCAACACCCAGAACGACTGTGATAGCTGCTGATTTCAATCTGCTGACTGGTGAAAAGAATGAGAAAGCACTGTTATCACAGCAGTCCTTTATCATTATGTCCATTGTCAGAGAAACAGGCCTGGCTGAAGGATGAAGATGAGGACACCTGTCAAAAAGTCAGCCTCGCCTGTGGGAGCTATAAGGTCTGAGCACAACGTTGGATCATGAACTCCAGCCTGATCTTCACCTCTGCCAGTAAAATCCTTATTGTTGGTGTGTCCTACCTCTGCTCTGGCCTCTCTTCCAAAAGGAGGTCATTCATCTGGCTGAAATCTGGAGGACAATGAATGCCAAGTCCCACTCCACTCACTCGTCCTGTTCCCCTCCTAGAAACTGCCTGCCTTCTCCCTGTGTCCTCCTTGCTGTATTTCTCCCTCCTACACGAGCTTAAAACAATGCCTGATTCTTCAAGGCATGAGGTACTGTGCCCTGGAGGCACAGTTACCATCACAGAACTAGGGTGCATGACAGAATCACAGAATTACAAAATATCCTGAGCTGGAAGGGACCCACCAGATCCTTCTAGTCCAGCTCCTGGCTCCATACAGGACCACCCAAAATTCAAGCGCTACGTCTGAGAGTGTTGTCCAAATGCTGCTTGAATTCTGGCAGCCTGGGGCCGTGACCACCCTCTGGTGTAGAACCTTTTCCTCACCTCCAGCCTGACCCTCTTCTGACACAGCTCCATGCCGTTCCCTCAGATCCTATTGCTGGTCACAGTAGGGCTCAGTCCTGTCTCTTGGGGTGGTTGAACACCCATCTCTTCCTTCTTATGCAAGCCATGACGTGAAGGCAGGAAAACTCTAAGGATTCTGTGATTCTGTGATTCTATGAATTGCCAACTCTGTGCCGTGTTACTCACAAGAAGTTGTTTTCAGCTGCTTGATGCCATTCTAGCATGTCTGGGGGAGAATGAACCGGAAGGATTTTCAGCATGAGGGCTTTATGTGGTGTGGGATGAAGGGGCAGGACAGTGCTGGAAGAGGAGAAACACTGCTGGCTGTCTTTGAAGTGTTCAGACTGCCATGTAATAAAACTGTCCACATTTTCAGGACACAGACCAGGCCTGAGATTTCTGTCATGTATCCAACAAGAAGTCATATATTGCAAGCGCTTAAGTGCACATCCAGTGGCCTCCTTCTCCCACAGGGAAAAAAAGGAACACTTGGGAAATGTATATATCCTCTACTGACCTGGCTAACACAGTGTTCAGTTATGGACCTGTGAGCTAACACAGGGCTTAGACAGTCACTTTTGCCCACAATAGTATTATTTCCTGTGTGTGTGTGTGTATCTACGCTCATGCATGTGATAAAAGACAAGTCACTATGCACTGCTGCCCCATAAATGTAGAACTCAGCAAAAAAACCCAAACAAGCCTTAACTCTGCCCTGTCTGGAGAGAGCCCCTCTACCCCATTCCTAGCAGAAGCATCCTCTTCCTGCATCCATCCAGGACCTCTGTTCACCCTATAGAAACAACACCATATCAGCTATGGTGATTTTTACACATCTTCTTTCTATCTTTGACCTCTGCACACAGTCCATGACTGCTCATTTAACCCTCAGTAACCCCCTGAAAATCACCGTTCCCCATGTCACTGCTGATAATCCACATAGCAATGAGACCTTTGTCCCAGACACTGACACAAACACTCCACGCAGAGGCAACACCCTCTGTTCTTCAACCACACAGGGAAGTGCGGGGCAGAGGGATTCATCCACCCCCAGAAACACATAACCTCTCTTTCTGCTCCTTCGTTCTGTTGGCACAGTCACAGCTTTGCTAAGCTGCTCTCTGCCAGTCATTGTAAAATTCACTGCTGATCATGAGAAGCCTTCCAGTTCCCATATTTCCTTCCCAGTTATCAGCTGCTGGCTGCTAGGAGCTAGTAAAGCCGAAATTTCTTGAAAAACTCTGGGAGTACAAATTTGCTGAGCTCAGCTTTCTGAAGTGGCATGAGATACAAAAGGATAAATTGAATTCCACCTTGATGCTTTTCCTACTGTATTTGATGTATGGGCCTGACTGCTTGACAGTGGCAAGACCAGCAAGCTGGAACTGCTCCAGGACACCTTCCACTAAATCAGCTCCAATACACACAGCCAAGGTTTCCTAACGAGAAATCAAAAAGCAAAAATGCAGCTAGATGCTCTGTTATTAGTATCCGTGGTGATAAGTAAATGAAGGGATTAAATTCTTTTCCATGTAACGCACGGCTTTCTCCTTACCCCCTTCCTCTTCACCTGAATGTCCGCAGTTTTCAGAGGAGGCAGCAGAAGGTAAAGCTCTTTCTGCACAGGCAGATCCAATCACCCCGGCTAC
Organism: Gallus gallus; assembly: GCF_016699485.2. Classification (NCBI taxonomy): domain Eukaryota; kingdom Metazoa; phylum Chordata; class Aves; order Galliformes; family Phasianidae; genus Gallus; species Gallus gallus. The sequence goes on along the minus strand of NC_052534.1, from coordinate 65,700,190 downwards.
AAATCTTAATCCATGGGATACTTGGCAGTCTTTCAACAAAGAGTCACGGGGCCTCCAGTTCCCCCGTGCAGAGAACCTGGCCCCTCTCTGACCCTGCCGTGAGCTCTGGCCTGCACATTACACACTTTTTCTTTCCTTTCCATCCATGTCTAGCACAAGGATTGAAAGTTAAGAGTATGTAAAAGAGAGATTTGGTAATACCAGACATTCAGACAGTCACCGGACTTTGTACAGAACCAGATTGACAGAACAAATACAGTAATGCTATTCTGGAAGTTTGTCGGTATTTTAAAGGGAATGCAAATGTGGAGAATGATGCAGTTGTTTTACCTTGCTTTCATTATTTTGCTAGAAAGTAATTTAATTGAAAACAATTAAAGACATAGAAATGAGTACACTGGATTTCCTGTCCTCTTGTCCATGACCAACATTCACTGGCTTTCAGTCAGGACCACCTCCTTCCAAGCATACGCAGAACTTCTGCATGATGACTGTCCTCCTTTGAGCCCAATGACAATAAGCACGCATTCCGGTTTAAGCATATAGCTCATTCCCACTCTTTGCCCCCAGTGCTGCAGGGCTCAGATGGTTTTCTTACCTGGGTATGGCACTCTTCCTTTTGTTACCAGCTCTGTCAGTAGGATCCCAAAAGACCACACGTCTGACTTTATTGTGAACCTTCCATACAATGCCGCTTCTGGTGCAGTCCATTTAATGGGAAACTTTGCACCTAGTGAAAGAAGAAATGAGTCTTAAACAGAATAGCGACGGAATCAAAGCACCAGTTTGCAGGTGACTGCTTTGTTCTGCAACACTTGCAGGCTGATGGAGCAAGTATTCTCAAACAGCTCCATGGGGTGTGCTCCCAGAGGACAGCTGGGGGGAACGTGTAAGGCAGAAAGAAAGTCTTAGCAGGCAAGAGGTGGGTTTGTCCCAAGAGAGGGCTAAGATTTTAATTCAGATTTAAAGTTTTATAAAAGGAAAAAAAGGCATAAAATCCAATAAGCTCAATAAAATAGAAATTCCTTCTCCCAAAATGTTTCAAATCAACATTTCCCTGTGATATTTGCAAGTCACAGCATGTTGGATAGAAGTGAGATTTATTAGAAATGTACCTCCCGGTTTCCCCGCTCAAGCTCAGCAAAATGCAAAACAAACAAGCATGGTAAAAACATAAATTAAAAACAAACATAATATTTCATTAGAAACACGCAAGGATTTAAATATGAGATTGCTACTTGAGATGCTTGGAGTGCAATGATGTCAAGGCACAACTGTGGCCTGTGATTTATAACTTGACAGTGTACTTTAAGCTCCTGGCACTGAAGACTGTAGTGCCTTAAATACGTGCAGCCTAATGTGCTCATCCATCATCAGGGCTTGCAGGATCCAGTTGTGGTAAGGATGGTAAGATAACAAGCCTTTAAACTCTGATTTATTTGCTTTTCCAATCATTTACTGTTTTCTTAGGGAAAATATTTTCAGTATGACTTTAAAGAAAAGTCTTGTGGTAATAATTAACTCGTAGCATGCACGAAAAAATACACAGCCATTTCCCTGGTGCCTTGTATTAACATACAGGCAAAAGAGTTGCACTGCTTACTGCGGATCCCCAGCGACAAACTCAAGTTTTGAAGCATACTGACTTTGACTTCTCACCACCCTCTCATAAAAGCTCCTTTAGCTTTCAGGATGAGTGTGGAAATTGTAACGTGGACAAATGGCTCTCAGGGCGTTAAGTTATGGCACTGTTTACAGTTCCCTGCTGACACTGTTCCTCCACCACATCCAGTGCTCGATGCTCTGTACTTCTGCTTTGTGCTGCAGTCTGGGTTGGACCAAGAGTACAAAGCAAACGTGGCAATTCTCATTCCCTTACTTAGTAAAACATTAAATGTGATAACTATTTTCCTACACTACACGTAATTGATCCTAAGAGAGAATATTACTCAGGAACAAATACCTTTTTTCTAGTGAAAATTGCTGACGCTCAAGTAAGCCCTCCTATATAAAAAGATGTAAGATAAAGAAAGCTTCAAATCCCTGATGCCTGAAGTTAGGGACGTAGGGCTAGTTAAGCATCAGCACATGAGTGGTTGAATTTGCCAAGGCGCTGAAGGATTTGTGAGTGCCTCTTCACTTTCAAACAGCCTGCCTCTTAGGTAGCCGATCTACATTAGCCGATCTGCTGGAGCTACTATTCTTGCGCTCAGCTTTGACCTCAGTCTCCCCAGCTAAAACTTCATGGGAATCATCTTGGCGTACAAGACTCAAAATTTACAGAACCTCTTCTCTTGAAGTCCACCTGGGCTGTGATGTCTGAGGTCTCTGCAGCAGCCTGACATCACTGCAACTCCTGTCCTTGACTGCGGCCTGACAGCACTGGCAGCCCTGTGGTACTGGATGAGCTGGGCCTACACATCACTTTCCAATCCCCAGAAAACCTGCAGGCTGCATGTATCTGGGGGTCAAGTTCCTTAGATCTGAAGGCATGTCATGAACACGAGGACTAATGTCCTTTGTCCTCACATACGTGATAGCTGGGATAGCACACAAATACTATTCTAACTGAATGAGGCTTGAAAGCCTGGACAGGGTCTGATCATGTGTGAGATGACCAAGTCTGATGGTTTGCTTGTTCACATGTTGCACACACTTTATTCAACAATTAGAATTTCTTTCTTTCTTCATTTTTTGTTTGTTTGTTTGTTTTTGATCAGCTGTGTTTCCCTGAGAGGCTGAGCCCTTCTGCTTTCCAGCTGAAGCAGATGACATCCCTTCCAACCTCAGCCATTCTGTGACCCTGTTCTTGGCACTCAGATAGAGAGGCAGCATTAAAATGTCATACTTGAAGGAAAGAAATCTCTTCAGGTTCCTTTGAGGCCAAATGCCCCAGTGTTTTCACCCTGCTGTTGTTGTGGCATGAGGAGGAGTCTCTATGGTGTGTTGAGGGGTCATGGGAAGATAGGAAGCAAGGTGAGAAGAGGGGGCACAATTCCAGCATATCACTAGAAGAGAGCTGACTCCTGGTTTTCTGGTCCTGCAAGGCATGCTGGAGGCCAGATGGTCCAAGAGCATACCATCGCAAACCGGTACACCAGAGCCCTAAGTAAGGGAAAGTGGAGACCAGGTAGGACGTGCCAGTTCTCACAGCTGTAGTTTTAATGAATGCAGTGCCACAGAGATCACATACAGCTTGCTTAGGACAAGGACAGGCAACGGCAAAGGGTGAGGAACCCTCTGAGCACCACCACAAGATACACGTGCTTCCACAGGAGCTCAAACAGCTGGCAGCATTGCTAAGGCAGCATGCAGGAGCCCATCACACCAACGCTTTGACTAAATGGACCCCTTGCCTTGGACACACAGGGCACTTCCTTGAAAACACAAAACCACAGAATGTGTTGAGCACCTCTCTGAAGCCAAATTGCTGCTCCCCTTGCTCACCATGGCTCCTGACCGGCACGCAGCCCCTGTGCTTACCCTGTTCCCAGCATGGTGGTTAGGAAAAGCAGCCCCAGCCCAGCTTATTAAACACGCTGACGCCGTGCTGCACGCAAATTACAGCATCAGATCAACAGATAAAATGCATACTACTGACAAGCATGTTAATAAATCTGATAAGCCAAATTACCCCAGCTGACAATGCAGCCTATCTGCCACTTTCAAGGCAGATTTTACATTGCTGGGAGGGATCTCCCTTTTTCTTTTTTTGCTGGAACACATTGTATTACAAACTAGCAGGTCAGTAACTCTGTACAAATTGCTCCCACACAGCATTCCTAGGTCAGGATAGCCTGTCTTTGCCCCAGAGCAAGATCTTCTTCTGTGGCTTTTATCTCCACGCCTTTTTGAAACATTTCAGCGAGGGAAAAGTCTTTTTTTGGGTTTCTGTTCTGCATGGACGTGCAGCACACCAAGGCTTCAGGCACAGTGCGGGGTCAGATGCTGGCCCTGCCCTGCGGCACTTCTGTGAGCCCAAGCCCTGCTCTGCCCCATTACTCGCACTGGGGAGCATGTGAGTTAAAGGAAGCAGCCTCTGCTGCAGCTTCAGGTTCTCCTCAGCCCCAAGTGAGGCTTTGTGATGAGGAGCAGAGGGGGCTGAGATAACCGAGCAACACCAACGTGCAGCTCTTAGCACGGTTTCTTCTGAGGCCTGTGAAAATCCCTCAGAGCTCTGTTGTTCAGATCTCAATCTTGACAAACCAGAAAGCTCAGCAATTCATGCCCCAGAGTCACTGCTGCATTTCCCAGAAATGCTACGAAGCTGCTGCCCATTGTTACCTTTAAAACCAAGCCCAGCACACTCCGTGCCAGAAGCTACGAGTATGGGAACCCCTGGGTGAACAGCTGGGGAGCACAACTCAGCACCACATCGCTCCTGAGGCTGAAAAGAGAAGGCTACAAAGGGTAAAACCGAAATGCTGAAGTAAGCATGTAACAGGAAACGAGTCAGCCTCGGTAGGCGATGGGGAGTGCTGTGTAGGAGGGACCACGCAATTGCATTTTTTTATGCTGTGAGAACTAACGTGAAATTACAAGCATGGCAAAACACCAAGAGCCAAAGGCAGGCTCCCCAGGCTGATCCCTCCCCAGGAACTGGGGAATGAGAGGTACAACTGCGGGTGGGCCCGAACACAGCCCTAGCCCTCCCCCGACCCTGTAAAGCTCCTTGATGGGGGGGGGGGGGAAAGGCACCTCTGCTACCCCTCCAGGACCTGGGGTTGCTGTTGAGAAGCAGGAGCTGTCCCCTCCTGCCTGCTCTTCGGCACTGAGTGTGGGCAAAGCCCCGGGCGCGGCAGCTGGTGGTGCAACCGATTGCCAACACTGGTGCTCTATCAACTGACAAGTGGTGAGCCCAGGGAGAGCCTGGCAGGGGGAAGTAGTGCCTGATCTTTCCTAGGAAACAAAAATAAGAAGCATCACTTCTTTCTAAGCAGGGCGGGAAGGAGATATTTCTAAGCATTAAGGAGGCAAAAGTGATTCAAAAGTTTAGAAACATGGATGAGAGCTCCCAGAATAGACCTGACTTGTCAGGAGGGCATCAGAAAGATTCTTATTGTTTCATGTGTGCTTGGAGCAGCATTACTGCAAGCTCTGCCAGTGCATGCAGTAGAAACGTTGCCTGGAAAACAACTGCTCTTTTTTTTATTAAGGCAATTTAAATCTGTATCAGTTGCTACAGCTTTGTACAGTAACAGCTCTTCCCCAGCAGCTCTGTGGAGCACTCAGCACAACGATGCTATGTACTTGGCCCAGACCCTGCAGAGCTGCAAACCAGATGAGTGCAGGGTAGCAGAGCTGCATGGGGAATCCTGTGCTGGAGGTGAGGAGAAGTTTCTCTCCATCCCACAGAGCACCAAGAGTGCCAGGGGTTGCTCTGCAAGGCTAACACAGGCATCATCGCTATGGAAGGACACAAGACTGAATATGCCCAATGCTGTGTGGGGGAAAAAGACATTGCAACAGCGACAGCCAAAAGGACCAAGCCCTGATGGGGTGGACTGCAGTAAGTTCACTGCCATAGCCTTTAAAATGGGCGTCACTTTAATAGCATGGTTTTTTCCCTTTGATTACTCACTTCCTCTAAGAGTAAGAGGAGCCAAATGTTCATTACAAGTCAAGAACTTTTTTTTTGGTGTGTATTATTTAATGGCAGCATATAGCTGCTGGTCACACGCTTTAAATCATTAGCAGTGCGACCGTCTCTTTCCTTCCTGCCAATTGCTGAGAAATGGCAGCGCAGACGACGAACCGCTTTTTATTTACCTCTCCTAAATCAGGAGCAGTCAGACCTCCTTTGTTCAACCCAAAAAGAAAATAAACCGGTCGGTAAAACGTTACCACCAGGCTGAGTAATACCCACACAGGTTCAGGAATCCTGCACTTTAACCCGCTGGAGCTCAAAGCGTCCCCATCTGTTTCCTTTCAAAATATTTAATCGGAGGCAAAAGTGACAGTGGGGGAAGGGAGCCGGAGATCAAGCGAGGCCAGAGAAAGCCAGCTCTTCCCCAGGCTGACAGCAAGCTCCCTGCTAACTCACTTACAAGCCTTGAGGAGGAAGACTGCTGCAGAGAGAGTGACCGAAGGCTTTAATCTTCAGATTTCGTAAGGCAAAACATTTCCTCTCTCCCACAGGAGCTGCCAGTCTGCAGCACTCCCCACCCCCTCCACTCCGCCAGCCAGGTTCTCCTCCCATGTCAGAATTCCCAGTGAAGCAGCGGTCAGCCAGATAAACAGAGCGGTCCCCAGATGCATCCCCTCAGAGGCTGAAGTAATAGGTCATGGGAAACAAGCAAAGACAACCGTTTCCTTCTGATACTGTGGTCGCCACCAAGCAGTGCTCAAAACCGAAGCCGAACTGAACAAACAGGATTGAATTTCACTTAAGAGGAAAATTCCAGTGGCATTTTAGAAGCTGTGTTTCTTCCTCGATAAATTAATGGTCCTAGACTCAACCCTGGCTGCCCACCTGCCTTGGAAGCCAGATGAACTGCAATGGAAAGTAAATTGAGAATCGGTTGCCTGGCCAGAAATGCGCTCCTCCCAAAAACAAGTTACCAATTAAGAAAGGGTGAAAAAACCATTACCGAAAGGGGGGAAGCATTTCTACAAGACGTCTGTGATTGCAGCTCTTTGGGTCCCCATTCCAAAGTCCTCTGTGGCCCCGAAGGAGTTCAGCCTGACCTCAGTACAGTGACACAGGTTGAATGCCAGGCCCTTCCTAGCTGTTTTTTCCACGATACAAGAGATTTCACAGTGGAAGAAGGGCAGGGCACGTCTACCACTACGGTCCCTCTCCCTGCTAGTCCTGCCATTTTACTTTCTGCAGCTCAAAGATTTCCCACCAAAAATCCAATAACTTATTGTCTTATACAGTCTGAGCTTTTCCTCATGCAGGTTTTCAAGGATTTCTGACATGTAAAGAGGGCAAAACTATTTGAGAGATTTAAACCAGGAAGCAAACAGGTCATCAGAGGATTTCCTAGGGATCACAGGCTTGAAGAGATTTGGCCAGAAGTAGGTTACATACTTGTCTATTCAAACAAATAATTAGTCATGTCAAACTGTACACTGGGCTGTTTCCAAATGGAACAAAAGGCATGGCAGTAAAACGGACAAAAATGGAGATAATATAGAAAACAGCTTCAAAGCCATTTTACAGACTGGATCTGGCTGCCTTTTTCAAGATAAACCCTCCTTGTTTTGCAGAGGGGAGGGGCCAGGAGGCAGCTTTCTGTCCAGCAGAGCTTGCACTGTTATTACTCTAGAGGGAACGACATGAAGCTATTTTTGCAAGCAAGGAGCAATTCTCACCCTCAGGTTCCACTCAGCGGCGGTTAGCTCTGCATTAGTACCTACAACATGTTCCTTAAGGACCCCCAGAAAATAATCAGAGCTTGCCTCCTGAATGAAGCCAGCAACTGTTAGTGCGGATGCAGCCTGCGCTCCCCATCCCTGTGGTTAGGTGCTGCTGAGAGCAATTAAGTGGGTTGTGATCAATGGGAGCACGCCTGCTCTCTGGAAACTCTGTCTCATTCTGTCAGCACTTGAAAGTTACAGAAAGAGGTTAGCTCTTTCCTAAGAGTCAATCTGTTAAAAAGGGGGACTTCAGTTAAGAGAAACATCTCGCAATAGGAAGGAGTAAATGTAGGCTACGGAGGCGCATTTAGCTAACCCACGCTTTCTGATGACAAGAAACACAGTTTAATGAGACAGTCTCTGGCTTCAGAACTGAGAATGGACAGAGCGGTATTTACCGACACATATTAAGCAAGCACTACCAGTGTACTGCCAGCAGAAAGAGAACAAAACTGTAGCTCTGCAAACTTGGATCAACATCTGACAACCAAGCATGACTTGTAAAGAACAGCTAACTACAAAGAGGCTGTGTCATGGCTCCATCTGAACACATGCACACATGCTTTCTGAAAAAGCTACAATACCATTTGATTTGTTTTTACAGCGTATCAGTTGTCAGTGGTGCCCAGCATTCTATGTGCAACTGGAAAATGCCTTTCCTGTTAAAGTAACTTTTTAAGTTCTCAGAGAGACGGCTCTACTGTGTGAAAACATGATTCTCTGATTTCTTTGACCAGTCGAAATAAAGAAAATAAGAATAGCACAGCAATGCTGAGTGGTTAGCAAAACCTAGAGGGCACACCATTAAAGAAGTAGCTGACATAGGCTGCTCTGGGTTATCCCATTCTGGCTTTCTAGCATGGCAAGTGAGGTATCAGCTTTGTTGTGGCACCACTCGGACCTCATCACTACTGTCACTTCACCCACCTGTGCTCCCATTCATTACTTTTCCTTTAAAAGCTGACCAAAATGCAACAAAGACAACTGACCAGACATCCTCTGCAGGGTGTGCCTTCAGCAGCGGAGTTTTCTGGACTAGCACATAAAATGACTTCAGGATTTATGAAAGCAACTCCAAAGCACGGGAGAGAGAGTTTTTTTAAATGATGTTCTCCTGTCAGAAGAACGAGGCTCAGTGCTATTCCTGCTGCTGTTCCTACCTTGTCTTGCTGTATACTCGTTGTCTTCGATCAGCCTTGCTAATCCAAAGTCAGCAATCTTGCATATTAGTCCATTCCCCACCAGAATGTTTGCAGATCTCAGATCTCTGTGTATGTAATTCATTCGTTCAATATATGCCATTCCTGCAGCCACCTGTGTAAAACACAACCAAGTGCGTTTTAAAAGGAACTCAAACACCCGCGAGCTTTGAAACGTGCACACCTGAGTGCTCAACACTCTGAAGACAGACCTGAGCTGCCATGTCCACTAAGTTTGGTAGCTTCAGAGCTCTTCCTTCTCCGTCTTTTAAGAAATCTAGCAAGCTCCCTGTAAATGCAGAGATGACACAATACAGAAATGTTAGGGAAACAATGGCTATTCATCAGGTTGGAGGTGCGGTGATACATGCAGTGCGAAATACAACAGTGCTTTGAGTTCAAGTGGGCAGTTTGAGAAATAAAAACCAACAAAACACAAAAGAAGCAAACAAAAAACCTGGTATTTTAAAATTCTCCTACTATGCTTGTTTCGCTCGGCAGTAAGATTGGCTTGCAGAAGTCTATGTCACAATTCTAAAGAAAACTGTAGGGAAAATAAAGTTGTTTTTGATTTTCCTGATTGTTACTAAGAAAGCTGATCTTTCCTCACTTTTCCAGTGCTCTTTGAAACTGCATACTTGCTGCTCTCAAAAGGTCTCAGCTCACTAAGAAGTGTCAGCCCGGTTCCAAGCCACACAAGCTACGGAAAAAGTCAGATCCCAGCTCAGCCTTCTCCAAAAGAAAGGTCAGCCTGAAGCCTGGTAAGACTAAATGTGCTAGCATTAAGAGGATAATTTTCTTCAGAAAATTAGTAACCGCACTATTTGAAGCCACCCTTCTCTAAGGAAACAAACAACTAGCTGTGGCACGAAGTATGAATTTTAGAAGACCACTATGCAAAACTAGAGAAGACCAAATGGAGATCAAATGGAAGTGATTTTAGCAAAAGCAATATGCACGTAACTTCCACGTGAGAAGGAAAGCAAGGAGGCTCCCTGTAGCTTTTAAACATCTGCAGCTTCACAACCTTTTACTTAAACAGAGAAGTGTGGCAGTCTCCTTTAAACAAGGTCAGAGAACTGGTTTAACAAACAAGGGGAAAAGACAGACGATCGGGCCTTTTTCTCCCTGATAAGTGCTCAGCCTCAAGCTCAGAACTAAACATATAAAACGGCACAGTAAAAACTAGTGAGCTAAGCCAAAACAAACCGTGTGTTTCAGAAGACTTTTGAGAAGTTGTTTTTTTTTAAAAGGAAAAAGCACATGCTTGTCATTGAGACATATGATTAAAATGTGAGTTAGTCAGTGCTTGGATGCCCCTGAGGAGGGAGGTGGGCAGGCACCTGCCAGGAAAATAAAAATCAACTCCAAAATAGGCTGAAAAAATGTACTGAAAATCTCAGTGTATCCTCCAATGTACAATGAAACTTCCCTGTGAGAACTTACGTTTCCTATTTGGTTTCTTTGCTTTTCCAAAACAAGCAGATTTTTTGCTCTGCTCTCAGCACCCCTGCTGGAGATCTGATGGAGCTAAACGTTTTCTTTTTCTCATTTTACCAGATTGTTACCAGCTAGGTAGCTTAAAGAAAAAGAGGAGAGAGGAGGTGAAAGGGAAGGGGAAGGAGAACAGGAAAGTGAAAAGAATCTAGCACATATTTTCTTAATGTGTTCCTCGCTTGTGTATCTAGGTGACTTTAGGCTTTCAGTCCTGTACATTTGAATGACAGTTCTCCTGAAGCCAGAAGTGAATGTAGCTTCCTGTTCACCCTTCCCTTCCTCACACACTGCTCATGCATCACACCGCACCTCCCTCTGAGCTTCATAAAAAACAAATGTATTGCAATCAATGGCAGCGGCTGTAGCTTCACCTTTGCTCATGTACTCTGTGACGATATAGATGGGTTCTTCAGACACCACAGCATAAAGCTGGACCAGTTTGTCATGTTTTAGCTTCTTCATGATTTGGGCTTCCTCCAAGAATGATTCTGGAGACATAGTGCCAGGCTTCAGAGTCTTGATAGCCACTTTAGTATTTCCATTCCACGTACCTAAAAGCACAGACACACAGTAAGATTCAACAGCTTCTATTTGTTTTTCTGACTGATACCTAACGTAACAGAAGAGTAAACTGGCAAGGACACAATACTGCTTTTGCAAGTGTGGTTTCATATTTTGCCTTTCCATTTGTTTTCCTCCCATGCCTCCCTCATATTTTAGTCTTTCTCAGTTATACAAAAAAAAAAATAATACTCCCATTGGCACTGGGGCATGATCTCTCATGCCTTACTCAGACAATGCTTCCAGTGGTGTCCAGAGAAACCTCCTCTGAGTAAGAAACTCGGGATTGCTGAAATCTATCTTCATGCCTTTCCCTCCTAACAAGTAATGACTCCAGACAACAACACGGTTCCACTCACAGATTTGGATAACAGAACTGGCTAAAGCCAGAACTTTCCATTTGCAAGACATTTTTACTTTTCTTTTTTTTTTTTTCTTTCCTGAATTACAGGAAAAAATATATAAGAAAAATTCCCAAGCAACAAATTCTGAATCGATTTCATTCCAGAAACACGGGCCTGTTTCCAAACCAAAATGAGTCCTTGTTCTTCTCCTCCTCACCCCTGGAAGCCCAGCAGCTGCTGACTGAAAACGCAGAGGCTCCTGCTCCCCTCGCCCCACCTCCCAGCCCCTCTGCAGCACCTCACAGCAGGCAGCAGGGCTGCAGACACGCCAGAGCTGCTCCCTAGAGGCTGGGTGCTCCTTGAGCCTTGCACCAGCCCTGGGACAGGGAGAGCCAGAAGAGCTGGGGTGCAGTGCCGTGGGGTGGGGGCGTGGAAGGGCAAGCACCTGGCTCTGGACCCCAGAAGCCTGCACGAGGCCCTGAATAGAGCTGGGATCTATTTGGGGGGCAGGAGGGATAGCAAAGAAAAGAGGCACTTCCTTAGTGCCTTCTGGTAGTTCCTGGGCCAGGCTTCCCAGAAGCTTGCTTCAGAGGCAAAGGCTGACATGGATTTGAGCCACCAGGAGCCTGCAGAGAGGGCTGCAGCCACCAGCCCTGGAGGTGCAGGATCCCCAGCAGCTTGCTCTGTCAGCTGGCAGAAGTCCAGGTGGAAGCATCTCAGCTATGTGTTTTCATGCAGTCTTTTGGAGCTGACAGACATGCACACGACTATGCCTGTTCAGAAAAATTCTTGGCTCTCTTTGCTGATAAATTCACTAACACAGTCCTATAGTAACAGGAGCCAAACGGAATAGAAGCGATGGTAAATGCTTCTTAAAAACGGTAAATGTTAATTTAAAAATATCTTTAAAAGTATTTCTTTTTCAATGCAGCTACAAGCAGCCCAGACTTTCCTCATCCATTCTCTACACAGCGCTATGACAGTGCATCTTTCAGTCTGGATCTCAAAGATCCCATAGAGAATGTGACCTGTTGACAGGGAGCTGCTGTTTCACAAGGCAGGAGAACAACACTACACGACTTTAGATATTAATAGCACTGGGTAAAATCTACTCCTCTGTACATGAGCATGAACACAGCAGAAGATGTACACAGTACATTGAATATTTGGGCTAAAATATCGTTAGCATGTATTTGTTAAAAGCACATCAACAATCAGTTACTGTGGCTCAGCCTCTGCACAGAGAACAGACTAATGCAAAATACCCAGACTGTGAGCTTTTGCAACCGGACAGGGCATAAATGAACTAGCTTGCTTTCTGTGCAAACAGTCAGCTCCCACCTGCTGTCTCACCTAGTCGAGGCAGGGGAGAAGATGTGGGGGAGCTGCTCTGAATGCTGCTTTTCATTTTCTTGGCCACTCATGCAGCAACACCCTGTGTTGCTTGAATAGGGTTTGAGATGCGTATTAGCCAAAAGTGTGCAGTGCAAGTTTGGTTTTTTACTTCTGCCAGCTCACTGCCAAGCGCTGTGACCACTACTAATGCTGGAGTAAAGTCCTGAGCACCTAAGGCAGGTTCCTGAGCTCCTGGTTTCGCCCAGTCCTCCAAAGCACAGCTGAAGCAAGGCTTCGCTTCTGGAGCGCTAATGCACAAGCTATGAAGGATGCAGCTTCACCTTCTGATTTCAAGCAGAGATGCCAAAATCTTTTCCAATGGGTGAGACGAAGCATGTCCTATAGGGAGACACTGAGACACAGACCTGCAGAGCAGTCTCTGTCACTTGCAGAAGTGCCCCCAGTTATACAAACCGTGGTGGAAACCGAGCCTCACGGAAACCAGGGTTTTCATTACTGGTATTAACAAACTGGGATTTTACCTGGTGTGTTCATGAGATCAACTGTGTATTTGTTTGCTTTGCCTTGATAACAAAAACTGAGCTTCATTCTATTACCGTGAAATGCTTTCAGTAGTTGTATTTTAAATATTTTTCCAAATATATTCAGTTGTTAAAAAAAGGAAATGAAATAAAAAGGGTTAACTTATTCTACCGTCCAGATTTCAGTTTCAATTGTTACATTTTCTCGTTGTGCTTTCATATTTTTACATCTCATAGAAAATGAGCTAACTTTCATTAGCAGAGACCTCCCTCTGAGCTCCTCCTGCAGGTGGTTAGCTACTACTTAATGCATTTTTTTATCCATTTGTACTGTGTTAATCTGCTCCAATTCAGTAATACCTCACGGCTGTTAACATATTTTTTACTATACATTAAGAAAAATAATGTCACAACTGTAATAACATTTTCTCCATTTCTGACAGATACTTGGTACTGGTACTTGGCACTTTATTTCTCATAGTTGATTTAGTTCTAAATTGCATTTGCTGCTTTAGCTTATTTTAACAGTTTAAGATCTATGGCACATGAAAGCTGACCACTAAGTATTAACATCAACTTGAAAGTCTAACAGGTATTCAAGATGGAAAACAAGAAAGTGAAACCGCAGTTATCTGGGGATGCTAATAGAAAACATAGTTGGCTGGGGGGGTTGTTTGATTTGTTTTTTGTTGGGTTTTTTTTTTTGCAATAGGTCAACTGAATTCTATAAATTTCAGAGACTTGCTGCCATGCTCCTTGCTGTAGTCTTGAAACGGAAAACAGCTGCAAGAGCCCAGGAGAGCCCACTGGTTATTTTGGTTTTACATTCTTTGTGTCACTGCAACAAAAAGAATGACCGCACTCCTCCACCAGTGTGACTGTGAAGTAAAGAAGCAACATATGGTGATTCTTTATTTGCAGCAAATATTTTAAAGATGCTACATAGAATGCAATTTGGCACCAAAAATCAGCCCACCTCTCATTAAACGGCTGCTATATTGTGTCTCAATACTACAGCTATAATAAGATTTATATATATTTTAATTACTATTGTTTCATAGTTATTAAAAGAATGAGGCCCATGGAGAGGGGAGTATTAAGCAAAGCTGGCAAATGGGCAGAAAACAATGTCAGTGGATTTGGAAAATATCAGTATTTCTGGACTTCAAAGTGTGGGTTCAGCTGGGCTGGGCAAGTCTTGACACTATTGTCCCCGGACTCTATATCGAGTTACAGGCTTCTGCAATGCAGACACAAAGTTCAAAACAATTAATGAAGTGGCTGCATGGGAAAGCTAGCTTGAAAGTATTACTTTGCTTTAGAACTGGGAGAGGGGATGGAAGCATTTGCAGGGTTTGACCCCATCAATGCTAGAACATACGAGGAAAGGAAAACGTCAACGTATCAGATTAATTTCTGGTTAGCCATTCTGCTTTACAAGTTTAGCATCACTTCTGTTTTAAAACCTGACACCTGTATAGCCACTCAAATAAAATCAGTGCAAGTAATGGAATCTAAAGCCCTAAACTCTCATATCAGCGTGTGTGTAAATGAAAGGAATTTCCACAAAGATTACTGCATTTAGGTCTGTTTCAGTGATATAAACCAACATTAAATGCTATTCTGATCTTTTAGCTTTAAGATCTCTACTTGAAATGTCTATTTCAGCCAAGAGGGCCTTAAAAGATCCATCCAAAGCAAAATATATTCTCTGCCTTACCACGCCACACTTCAGCGAAACAGCCCTGACCAAGCTTCTGTTCCAGAAATAATGAATCACGTGCAACTTCCCACGCATCTTTAGCCAATCCAACAGTTTGTGGGGTATTATTCGTAGCAATCACAGTTAAGTTAAAACACAAACCATCAGCTTTCTCTATAGGAGAGGAAATTAATAAAAAAAACAGACTTATAATCCAAAATTATGCATGCATTGAGAAAGATGGAAGGTGACTTCTCTTTCAGTGCTGCATTAAAATTCATTTGCAAACACTGATTTTTGGATACTGAAGGCGAAGACTTTCTTGTTAGCTTGCAGAAAAAGGCTCATTGGTATAATTAGTAGATTGCTATGTGAACCTTGATTTATTAGTAAGAGGCTGGTAATTTGTCACAATTGAAGCCTTCCAAAGGAACACAAAATTTCAGTTTTCTTTTGCCATCAATTACAGTGAGAGTTCAAGATTGAAGAACGTCCAAGCAAAGGACACTATTCCAAAGGTATTTCTCCTAACAATTTGAGCTTTGTGCAGTGTCCTACACTTCACCTTCCATCTTGCAATCCCCACACAAAGAGCTATTTTAGAATAATTATTTTGCTCCATACCCATCCATACTTCCCCAAACTGCCCATTTCCCAGTCTCTTGATCAACTGTAGGGATTCTCGTGGAATTTCCCAGACATCTTTGGTTTTGACAGACAGATCAGTAAGCCTTGGCATTCCTTTATGACAGGGGACTACTAAGCGGCAGCAAAGACCTGCAGCTCTCTCTGATGGAGCCAGAAGTGAAGCGAACAGCAAAGAAGAGGAAAGAAAAAAAAGGGTGACATGAAACAAAAACAGTAAGCATAAAAACAATGCTACTCACAACAGCTGTTAGTTGCATACCACAAAGCATCCTGGAAGATTAGAAATTGAACACTGAAACATATTCATTTGAGACAGAACAGGAAATATTTTAGTTTCTGCTTCCACAGCCTGCCTTTGAAGGTGACCATCAATGGTTTCTCTTATGGACTCAGGATTTCCCTTCTCCCACAGTGCTGCATTAAGATAGCTTCGTAAATAACTAGTATAGTGTAGTACAGTATCACTTTTCAAAACACCAGTAATTCACAAACTGGCTCGTTCCTGAACTGAGTAAAAGAAATACAGAAAAGATTCATATATATATATATATATTTCTGAGAATCATATGAATGAAAATCTGGCATAATTTTGCAGTATTTTTTAATGTATCCTCTGAAAAAAGTATTTCCTGTGTTCTGTTCTGTGAGAAGGTATTTTTCTAGGTATCCTCCGGAACTCTTTTCCTCTCATTCTTTATCAAGCAGATTTTTAATAGTGTATGCGGCCAGTCCTGCATTGTTTGGGGCAGAGTCATTATACTTATTTCTTGCAAAGCTTCATGGAAGACTGAACTGTGACAAAAGTAAAAAAATACTTTAGCCAGAGAAAAATCATGAACCGATCAATTGGTATGTCTTATTCCAAGACAATTCCAATAGAATATTAGGGTAGAGACGACTCAAAAATACAGACAGTATCCGGAAAGCTTTCTTATGAGTTTTTATAAATGCAGAAAGGAATTAGAGGTTTTCAAAGGACCTCCTTTTTCTGTAATTGAAACAAACAACAACAACAAAAATATGAAAAAAAAACCCCAACAGCAACAAACTTGGCATGTTGGCCAACCTGTAAGCCTGGACTGCATGCACAAGAACAATACTTGTTTTTGAAAGGCTTACAGTCAGTGAATGCTCCAAGTGCAAGTGTGCTGTTACTAGACTTCAGCTTGATGTCAGGACCCCCTGGCGTTCTCAATACTTTTGGCCTGGAAATCTGATCTTTGAAAGCCCAGACACTGCAGGTAATTATACTATCCAGGTAAGAAGAGGCTGGGATAAGTCTGGATAACGAGGGTACTTGGCAATGTGATGGGTGTGCAATGTGGAGATAGTTGGGCTGTGTCTGCAAAGCTACACTCGGTGCTTCCAGCTCCTGACAAAGGACAGCCTGCACAAGGCCAGGCTGCACACTGCCCACCTGGATAGTTTGGCTAGACGGTAGGGGTCCTCCAGTGATGATAGGATGAAGGCTGGAGGGTGCATGGTATACTTGCCCTAATGTGGAGGCACTGACGTACAGCAGTGGTTCTTCAGGAGCAATGCTTATCTTTACAGAGCCATTTGGGGAATGCTGAATACTCCCTTGAAGTAAATCTAGGCGCTCACAAATCTGCCTTGCTGAACCCAGAGTGCTGAGCAGGCTGTTAGAGGCAGTGTTTATGTTTCAAGTGAGCTGGGGCTGCGCATGGGTTACATGGGGGCTGCAAGTGAAACCTCTGGGAGGTGGATCTGTACTATGCCCTTGTGAGCTACCCCGCATGGATCAAAATGATCATGTCTCTGTGCTGCAGAGAAATGACTGCTTCCAGATCTCTGCAGACTATGCATCTGTGTGTGGGAAATACATGATCCAAATAATTTGATCACAGTCAGCTAAAAGTTGACATATACTAGAGTTTGTATGGGGTGGTTGAAAAGTTTCAGTTTTAATTTGAATTTCTATATATTATTAAGCTTAGTTTAATGTAGAGTCACCAGAAACAACTAGAAATCCTCCCAGGCAGCATACACCCATCAGAAACTGGGTGGAGAAGACAGCCAGATGTCTAGTATGAATAGCATAAGAATACAGCAGACAGAATACAAAGAATACAGAAAAAAAACCCAAAAACCATCCCACAGAGAAGTTGATTTCCCAAGTAAAATTTATGAGAAGCTTTTGAGCAGCGAGCATTTGGGGTCACCTTTCATTATTATGAAAAGCTAAAGTAAGGAAATATAAAAATAATAATTTTAAATAAAAACTTCTGCTTCAAAAATGACCAAGCTGAGAAACATGACAACCTTCTATGTAGGAATCAGTGGGCTTATAAGGAAGTTTGGGGATTTTTAAGTTCTAGCTATTGTATACCAATCCCCAATGACAGCAGGATGCACATTTGGATTGAATAGTTTATATGACATTTTAGCCAAACGAACTGGAGAGGAGAAAAAAAAGAAAGAGACTGGTGGGTGGACACAAACAGTATGCATAAAGAGACACCCAACTAAACATATTTATTTTTAAAAGTGGACCAATTAAGATTTAAATAGTAGCACTCTGCACATTGAGCACAAACTCAATGGGAAAATTTCAGTCAGGTAATACACGAAAACCTTTCAGTCATTACATTAAGTGACTGAATTTCACAATGCAATTTCCCATTTACTTTATTAGGAGTACTGTGCTGCAAAAGGGTCCACATAGCACTTGCCTGTGCACAGGGAATTCATGCTTTGAGATGTGCAAGTCAAATTCAGCAATTCTGTTTGCTTAGAAAAAGCAGGACGGGTAAAACCTTTACCTCAGCAGAGTGCTAGCTTTTAAAAGTTCAGCCACTGTGGGCTGTGAACAGCACTCAGAGCCATTTAGGACTGTAGTGGGAAAGAGATAATGGAAGATGCATTACAACAAGCAGAAGACATAGCTCAAAAAACTGTTCAGGGCATCTCACGCATCCCTCAGCTCAGCAGCAAACACTTGTTTTAAAGTACTTAAGAGTGCTACGTGTTATCTGGAAAGTTACCTGAATAATGTTGAACCAGCTGTTGAAGAGTTTCAAATTGTGCCCGAGTTGTGATATAATATCCACCATTGTCAAGTTTACGAATCTTATAATGTTTGACATGATCTCCTTTCATATCATCCCAGTCACGGATAGACAGGGAATAGGCACCTGTTGCAAGGAAAGGAGAAAAAAAGTAAGTAGCTTTTAGACACAAATTTTGGATTGCTGATCATCTTTTATAAAAGGAAACAGAAATTGCTTCAAAAATGCCTCTTGTACTCTGAAAAAGAACAAGGGAATCTAACACGGTAAAGGAGGCGTCATAGAAATTCCAGTCTTCACACCATGTCCTTTCTGTGCTCTTCTAGAAAGAAGTCAGGACTTCCATGCAAATGAAAACTCATATTTTAACATTTAGGGCTTCAGGTTGTTATATTGACTTTTCCCATTTTAAGTGCCAGGTTACACTGCAAATACCGTCCTTTAGGTAAATGCCAGTAGGTGGTAAATGTCAAGATTTTCATAGGAAGCACTGACGACAGTGACTTTATATACAGGAAGTGTTGTTACCCAGTTGGATCTCAAACATTAAACAACCAAATTAGTATACTTTGCACATCACAGTCTTAAGGTTGTATTACGCTAACACTGTGCACCAAAAGACCTTCAAGAATCGCACATTTCGCTTCCCAAATCTATGCTGGAGCTTTAGAGCTTATGGGTGGGATTCAGATGCCCAAAGATGAGGGTTAAGAACCACGTGAACTGCCCCAGAACATCATGCTTGTTAGCAGTTTTCCCACATTCGCCCATTCCTGCAGACACCCTGCAGGCATTTCAAATGGCTCTGGATGCTCATAGCCAGGTAAAGGAATCCCAGGTTAGGGGCTGGATTCACTTTTAGGTGTAGCTGTTTGTAGGGGTGCTATGGGCTTGATTTAGATGGTCCCAGCAAAGGTTTTTGTGCTATTCAGACAGCTGAATCCCAGCCCAGTTTCCGTGACTGCTACGGCTCTGTAGATACCGAGGCGGGTTTGAACAATAGGGGCCTGAAATTATGGGCAACTGAAGTGAACTGAACCCCAGCTCCCACTTACTGTACGGGGAGCTGGGTCAGCAGCATGGGTATCTGCACGTTCCAGTATCTTAACGTGAAGCACGGTCCTATCCTAGGTAACAGTGACACCCACGTGTTGTTTCTCAACACTTCCAAAGGCGAAGCTACGCTTCACAGCATAATACAGTTTCCTGAGCAAAAACAATGCCATTTGTAGTGAAGTAGTGAAGAAGTAATGTCTTTACTCAGCGCTCAAATGGATACTGTATTTACTCAAAGGTAAATCAGGGATTAGAATAAAAATACAGAGGTAGATGGCAGCCGCAGAGGTCTCAGCAAGGTCCTTCTGAAGCTTGGGCTGCGTGCACTGGTAATCATTTCAGCTAAGGGCAAGGAAGGAAAATCACCAGCAGACAATTCTGGATAGCCTGAAAGGTGGAATGATTTCCTACAGGTCTGACGGCACTGGCTGTTGCTTATCCAAATCACAGTACTTCTCAATACATATGACAGATTCACATCCTCTGGAATAATCTCTCCAGCTACATAAAACAATTTTTAAAAGTTCCCATATTCACATGGTTGAGATTCCTGATAAAAAATATCTTTCTTGAATGTCTCCCCAGGAGGAGGTCTTATGGGATTCTAAAATTATTCTCACCATGCTAAACTGCAAGAAGTCACACCGGTAAATGGCTCACCAGTGAGTGCAGCTGCAGTGGGGAACAAAACTTCTCCACTCTGACTCCAAGGACGTCTCGAATTCTCTGCTGTTTATCCTCTAAACACGAGGAAAAGAGCCAGCACTTACAGAAGTGATTCTGTTCTATGTGAATGGGAGACACCCTGAGAGAAGTGACAGGGATCTTATTTCTAAGCGTAGAAAAATACCGTCTGTTTAGGCTGTTTTTCTGAGGAGATTCTCCCACTGAGTAAGTACATTACTCCAAGATAGGAGTTCAATGCTTTTGGGGGATTTGCAAGCTAATTTTGTGCATGCTTTGTACCAACACTGCTACTTACGCGCTGTCAGCCTACTGTCAAAATCTTCCAGGCAGCGTTCTCCACCTCTGCATTTGTGAGTTTTCATCCACAAATGCAGCAGCAGCTGTATTTTCTTAGTCACACTCTCTGTCTATCTGGTCGCTATTTTAGATTCTTTAGGAAAAAGTAAACAATCTTTGGCTCCAGGTCTGCAACTAGATCTGCGTGGGTGGCCCTTTGTGGGCCTCCGCTGACCTCAGCTCAAATTGCATGACTGGTGATTTAATTCGAATTTGGACAAAAACAAGAACCAAGGTGGATTTTATTTTTCACTTATTTAGACTATTGGTTATTTAGACTATTATTATCCGCTGATAGATTAAAGTATAAAAGATATATATAGTAAAAATATAACTAGAAATACATTACAGTCTATCACACTAATGAATTTTTTTAAAAAATGAACCTCGAGCCAGACAGCATTCGAGGGTGGAGATTGAAAGCAGGTGAAGGATTATACAGACGAGAGCTGATGAATTATCTGGGTAGTGAGGCACTGAGAGAGACAGAAAGCCAACTCTGATTTATTTTGGAAGTAAGGAGAGAAGGCGACCATGATGAAGGGAGGTTAAATTTATGCCAAAGTCAACCACGATAATGCTTTTAACGTGATTCTGATTAATTTTATTTTGTTATTATTTAAAGCAGAAGGGACAATTCTAGGTCACCAAACAATTCCTGCCTGAAGCCCACGATGCCTAGCTGGGGCATGGCACTTCGAGAAGACCTACTGGAGAATGCACCACGCACTCCTCCCAGATGACATATTTTTCTCCCATGAACAACAAGCTCCCTTTTTTCTCTTTTAAGAACATATGCACCACAAAGAAGAGAAGGGAAACAGGCATGACAGTAAACATCCATGTTGTGTTTCTTCTAGTGGCTGAAGATGTAGAAAGCTTTAAGCCTTAACACAGAGAAATACAGGTATAAGCTGAAATTCTGCTATGAGCCCAGCCATGATGGATGGATTACTCCATTTCCTCAGTGCTTTTGTGTCTCACAAAAAGCTCTGGGAAAAATCCTGACTTACATACGTGAGCAGTTTCGCAAAACATATTCCCTATCACTGTGTAAAAAAAGTCAGAACAGACTGAACTGATAACACGGTTCAGAGAAGCAATGTTGTGTCTGTTTTTAGGATCCATGCCTGTATCAGAGAAATCCTTCATCAGCACAGAGTGGAATGAAGCCCTGCTCCTCACACATACAACAACTGCTGTTGAAAACAGACAGGTGGAGGCTATCTGCAGAAAAAGAGCAAGTTAGATCATGTCTTGGTCCTAGTGCCTCACTGCTGCATAAGGAACGGTGAAGCTGTGGAGTGGCAGGATGAGACATCAGCCGCCTGAAACAACAGCCTGTCAATGCCAGTTTTGTATCACTAACAATCCTCAGCATTAGGTACAGTGAAGGAGGAGTCCAGTGACTGCAGGAGGCAAAATGCTAAAACCGACGCCTTTAGGTGTCAGAATGCAGCACCTGAAGCTAGGTCAGACAGAGAGGAGGGGGAAGTGGTGCTTCCTTAAATCCTTTTCCAGCGGCGACTCCAACTGCTGTGCATGCTAACACTAGCTGATGAAGTGTGCTCCGATCAAAGCACTGACAACTCAGTGCTTTAATTACACGACCAATCGTTAGACCTCAGAACTTAATTCTAGTGACTTATGCTTTCCGCAGCTGACGGTTAATTGAGAAATGGCCAAGTTTTTTTTTTACAGTTAGTTGCATGTTTTCTCCTCAGCGGTTGTACGAGTTAGAGACGTCTTTCCATACATTGGAAACTTTGAAGAAGATGTTGACAGGCCTCACAAACAAAATGAAGAAGCAATGATAACACCCACCAAGAAAACAGGAACACCTCCGGTATTTTTAGAGGAGGGGAGGAGAACACATCCTTCCACTTGGATTCATCAGAATGTATACAGTTCAATACTTTCTGAATGCATTAGTTAGAAATCTTTTCAGGTGTTCCTGCTGTTAATCTATGAATTTAAAACTGCTACATCTTCTTTCTTTCTTTCTTTCTTCTCTCCCACCACCCCCCTGCTCCCACGGGTTCAGCATTTTAGAGGGGGAAGGATAACAACAAACCCCAATCTTCTCAAAATAATAACCAGCACCTTCCTCCCTCACACACGGTAGCTTACATCTTGCAGCCTAGAAGATCCAGATGTTTTGCTTGTTTTGAAGGAAGCAGTAATTTTCCCCAGACTACACTGCTGAATCCCATCATCTATTCCCAGTCTGTCTATTCCCTGGCTCTATCTGAACCTGAATCCGGACACCAGGAGCCTTTCTTTCTGAAGCCCCACAGCACTGTTCTGAGGGACCTGTGTCCACCCAACTACACTGCATAAGTGGCCAGAGAGGCAGCACAACATTCAGAGTGTGGCAGCAGAGCACCTGCCTGAGCATGACTTAAACTGCAGGTGCCGTGGGTTTAACTTGGCACGAGATGCTCTTGGGTTGCTCTCTGCTTCAAACGCTCACTCCATAACCTGGGAATTTTCCAGACATCTAATTCCCTAGCACACATACTTGCAACATGACACTTTTCTCTACCTTTATAGCACTGGACACAGTATTTTACAAACTTAGCATGATTTATTTTTTTTCCTCACATGCCTTCACATTCATAGTCAGAAAAGCTTTGGCCAGCCTACCTTTGGTAGTTTCACTTTCCCGGATCAGGAAGGTACCTCTTGGGTTTCCAAATGACAACAGCTGCCTCTCAGCATCTTTTCGGCCAAGTTTGCCGAAGTACCACCTTAGGGAAAGATCAGAAATAGTAAGAAAAATGCTATACAGGATTACTAGGTAGCATCACAGAGCTCAGACATGGTAGATTATTTGTGGAAACCATAGTTACTCAAGAGCATTCAACCACTAATGGTCATACTGTGTCTCTTTCATTGTGGTGGGGCAGAAAAGAGACAGAACTGCGGAGTAGATGCTGCATATGTTGTACAGTAGCACGTGCATTAGGACTATAATGAGCACATGCTGAGAATGCTTGTTCGGTGTCTTATGACAAAGGCCAGATTTGGATAAACAGTAAGACTTGGTGTGGGGAGGGAACGGGCAAGGAAGAGATCAGAAAAACGCACTACTGCTGAAGAGCAGTATTTTTATAGATATTTCTATAAACAACATATTTGATTTACAAAGTGACAGTTTAGCATTCAATATTTTTTTGTGCAGTGCAGCTATAAAACCTCAGCAGAAGGACCAGATGTAACCATTTTACTGTGGTTCTATGAGACTTTCGCGGTTTCAATACCTTTTCCTTCCCGCAACAATTAATTGGTAGTTTTTCTGTTGGTTTTTTTGTTTGTTTGTTTGTTTGTTTTGGAAGGGTTGGTTGGTTGGTATCAGAAAAATGTCAGTGAACTACGGAAAAAGTAACGTAAGGTACAGATGGCATGAGCTAAACAGTAGAGCCCATGGCCTTCTGCAGAACTGATTCAGATGATGTACAGGTGCCCAAAAGCCATGCTTTGTGCCACTGCCATATGCAGACACACGAGATATTCCAGTGTAACTTTGACACTGGAAATAATATGGATACACACACATCGCTCTATTTTTTGCATAGAAATGCTTCATTATGCTGCCCACTGTATGCTTAGTAGGCTTTCAAACTCTTGGAAGGGATTTGTCGATAAAACGTCTAAGAGACAGTCTGCACACTAATTGACTCCAAACATTTTTTGCAAATTGTTTCAGGAAAAGTGAGGGCATATTTCTCTTGAAATAAGTCGACACTTGAACAAAGGAAACAGACCAGCATTCCTTAAGGTTTTCTTCCTTTGTTTGACATTGAAAAAACACTGAGCTTGTGCTTCTTTTGTTACTAATTACCTAATTATTTATCAGTGCAGTCAAGAACTGAAATAAAAATAACGTAAGGCATTTGAAAAATCACCGCAATCCATCAAAACAAACTCAAATCCCCTTCTAAAACAGCACTAATGGGTCTTTATGGTGAAAAGAAAACATACTCCTCTGCTTGGATGGAATCGACTGGAGCCACATAATTACTGGGAATGTAACCAGTTTCGCCTGTTGTCAGGGACCGAGCCTCCCACCAGTCTCCTTCCCTGCAGAAAGAAAGGTGAGGAAAAGTGAGAGAGAGACACAGCTGTAGGGACAGTGATCTGACTGCTAACACAACTGGTAGGTGGTAGAACTCTTAGCAGCTCCTCTCTGTATCAGAGCGTGCTTTGGAGAGAGCTGCTTACATCTCAACCACAAAAAACTACATATTTCTTTGCACCTATTACTATTTCAGCAGTGATTAGTAACGCAGCCTTCTGAATGGAGCATAATGGCAGGTTTGGTTATGGTTGAATTTGGACTAGAATATTGAAGACTGTCTCCATAGCAGTTACTCTAATACAGACCCTTGAGAGAGCTTATAGGAAAACTGCCAAATGGAACTCTGTCACATCCACTGCTGATTCTAACGTGACATTCAAAATTCCACAAGCATAACCCATCTGAAACACCAAGACATCAAAAAAAAAAAACAAAAAAAACCAACATCCATCAGCATGGAGCTTTAGACTGTCCTTAAAGATAACGCTTCATCCTTTAGGTTCCTTCTCTTGGTCACCTGGAGGAGATATCTTAATTAGCAAAGGACTTAGCTGCATTTTTGAATAGCTACAACCTCACATCCTTCTACGACATTTCAATATTAAGGAGTCCATGCAGGACAATCTTATGGCACCACTTTATGGCAGTACTCCATGGCTCAGCATCACTTTTTGTCACACACCTGTGTGTACAGTCAGATACAGAACTGTCCTTCAGACATTGCACACTGTTGTGGAACTCACATCTTTAACAGATGTTTATTGCTTTGCATTTTACAGGACGCAGCGATTTGGAATTTAGCAATTTGTTTTTAGTTCTCAGCACTACATTCACTAATGTCTAACTCCTACTGCTAGAAACAAACATTCTCTTTTCTATTTCTGGACTGCTTGGAAACTCATTCTCAGTTCCTCTCTCTGTCACTAATTGAAGCATAATCAGAACTTATTGAACGTGGCCAGAAAATTCAGACTCTTTCAGTAAGCAAGCAGTTGCAGAAATCACACTGACTGGGCTATTAGAAGTAGGCAGGAAAGGCTGTGTGAAGGTGAGCTCTTACTTTACATTTTCCACTCTACTTTCTCTAACAGCTTGAAAGAATATGGAAAACAACCAGAAAACAGTTGTGATGGCTCAAAAAACAACGTTTCCAATTCTACAGCTCAAAAAGTGAATAAGAACTAGCTTTTCTAGATGCTGGCAGCTGTCACTATTTTAATACACATTATGTGCATTAACACGTCAGGCAAATGGCCCTGTTTACGTTCCTAGCTCTTCCAGCTACACATTGAAGTGCTAACGCTACTCTCATATGCTGCTGTAGTTGATTTCTGAGAGATTATGCCATACGATGGTTGATAAACAGTCCAGCTCCTTCACAGCAGCTAGAAACAGCCAGCAGAACTGTACCATTATCACTAGCTCCCATTTCTTCTCCTTACTGCACAGACAGTCCGCTAGATGGAGGTATCTCATCGCATCTAGGGAGGGGAAAAAGAAGTGCCCTACATCAGAACAACATCAAGAACACCCCTTTCTGCTTTGGCAGGGAAACCTAAAAGCCCTCAAAGCACTGCCAGAAAGGAGGAAGAATACTATCTTTTTTTTTTTTTTTTTTCCACAGCTCCTAATTTTAGACACCCACCTGACAAGCCCAGGTTAGGAGAAGACTACTCAATGGAGCCAGTCAGGGCAGGGCGTGCAGGAGTGGCAGTGGAGATGGTGACAGCGGGGTGTTTCTGGGCTCTGAAGTCAGCCTCTGCTCCGAACCACTCCAGAAAAGGACCATTCCTGACGCCAAATTGCAGGGATACCCTCCGTATGCCTCTGTTCGGGTCTTGATGACCTGAACTTTTCGCCCAGAGCACAAACCAAATTTCATTTGTTCAGAGTTATAAAAAAAAAAACCCGACCCCCTCAAAAATTCCTGAAAAACTGGTTTACTGCACTTTTGTGCTTCCTGGTTGCAAGCAGCAGCGGAAGACTCTAAAAAATGGGCTGCTTTCATGTTGTTTCTGATAGAAGTGAAGAGACAAAGCATTCTCACAGAAAAGCTGTCCTCTGGAGATTCCCAGCCTTGCTGTCAGTACTCCAGGGGTGTGGTTAGGTCCAGTGGTTACAAGCAGAGTAGGCTGAGCTGGGAGCTGAGCTTCTAAATCCCTACAGGAAAGTCAATAGATACTTTTCTTTCTTTCTTTCTCTTAAATAACCTTCCCCCAGGCAGTAACTACTTGCATCAAAGTGCCTGCACTGCAACCACCTGCAATCTTTCTGTCCCACTGACTCCAAGTGTCATTGCATCACGAGTCCCTGTGAGCACCCCCTAGTTTCATCAACTGGTACGTGTAAAGAATTTATAATGCACACAATTTCTACTCATTTCAAGTTATGACACAGTTCATGTAACATTGGGAAAGTAGCAGGCAACATGAAAAAAAAAAAAAAGAAGGGATAATAGGTTAAAAGAGAATTTTTTTCCAAGGGGTAATTTAAAAGTAGAGAGGTTTTTAAACTGCTCCTCTCTCTACAAGTTGTAACTGAAGTTTCTGTGCTTTCATCTACATCAAAGCTCTTCAGCTCCGTGGCTTCATGAAATATTCCACAGAATCACCTGATTTAAAATTATTATTATTATTTTTTTTAACTTGAATTCACATTGAGCCAACTCCAACCTTGGAGTTATTCTATTAAAATTAACAGGAACTGCACCAGGGATGAGTTTGCCCCACTGTCACACAGTATAAGAAATGAAGATGAGAAAAATATCAAAAAGCCTCTAAAAGCTACATATTTGGTGGTTAACCCATTTTTGTCTGTACGTGGTAGCAATACTGAATGTAATACTTAGCCTTCAAATCTAAGTTCTGAGCCAAAAATTACAAGATGTTCTGATATAGGTCAATAGCACAGTAATTTTCAGATGTTATTTTTAAATTGCTTTGGGATTTTTTTTTTTTCCTCTGGACAGTTAATAAAATTAATTTTAAGTTGATGGTTTCCAGGATGAAAATGTGGCTTTCATGTGAAATGCAACTGTACGGTGATGTGTTTTCACTTCTCTTCCTAGCAAGCTCAGATTATATCACCTACTTTAAAAGAAGAACTATGACTTTTAAACCTATGTTGACATGCAAGTCCTTGCAATTTCTCCTTTGTGAATTGGTTTTTAGCTTGTTCCTGTGCAGAGACACTTGTATTAACACTTTGTACAAGCTGATACAAGTCCTGTAGAATTTCTGTTACTTCTGGTAAAGCTGAGAACTGGTACTCTTAGTTCTGAATGTGTAACAAATGCTTATTTTTGAAGAAAAGCTGTATGTGGTTGAGTTTTTGTTTCTCTAAAATAAAGCAAAGACAAGTAAACAAGCAGAGTAAAATCCTTACATATCTTGAATATCCAACAGTATATTTTACAAATAATGTAGGAAGACAAATAGAACTGTCAACATTGTAAGTTTCAAAACAATAAAAAGCTTGTTTCCAAGCTTAAAACTTACGAGCTGTTAAGAATTTGAAATTTTTCTCCTTTATGAAAACTTAAGTCATCTTCTGTTCTTGCTTCATAGTCATAAAGCGCCACAAAAAGAGTTACACCTGAAGAGGAAGATAAATGAGTTATATTCCATCACCAAAAGACAGAAGGGAAAGGAGCCTCAGGAGACTAAGCCAAATGTAAGCCACTTCAACTGCTGAGGAGCAAAATAAACTGACCCTCTTGCTATCACCTCCTGCTAATCCTTGTGTTTTTATGCAGCCAGTGGGCACACCAATTCCTTCAGTTTGTAGAGTTAGCAGTCCTCTTGGTTTGGTGGCCACACACAATGCAAGCATTCCAAATAGGCAAAGGGGTTTTGAAGAGAGAGTAGACATATCTACATCAAGAATTTCCTCTTAACCACTTGAGGTGGCTTAGACCACACTTTCCATTCCCTGATAGAGGGATGAAGTAGTCAGTTGGACACGTATACATAATTTCTCATCCCCCAAGTGAACTACCACCTGCCAGCTTGAAGGGTAGTGATGAAGACCCAGCTCCACTCCAGCTTCAATCTTTGCAGTAATTAATGAGGTAACTTTTCCCCAAAGAATGCAGCTGTGACCCTGGCATGATAATGTGATTGATACTTAACAGGTGCACCGAAACAAGACTTTGAAACTCACCTGTTCCTCCTCTTGTACGCAGCGTCCCTGTATGAGAGGAGGAGTTGACTCCACCAAACACTGTCAGTCCTTGGCCTCCTGTGGCATGGAAGTTGTTGTAGTTTGGAATTGAAGTCACACCAAAGCTTGGATAGTGCTGTGGCGTGGGATCTGTGCCATAGCGGTAGCCTGAGCTTTGCGTTAAACTCCCATCCCTCTCGTCAGTCAGTTTTGTTGCCTCTTTGTCCTTACATTGCACACAGCCCATTATCTAAAATCCTATAGAGGGAGGAAAAAGAGAGGTATTAGCACACCCATGAGCACAGGTCTCCTTCAAACCTACTTATGATGAGGGTCAAATTAAGTTCACTGCTCAAAAGCTAATTTTTGAAAACGAACAAACCCAACAACCTGCTTGAAAATAAACAGCAACATACGGGGAAAGCTCACAACACATTCTTCCTTACCAGGGCCAGAGAAGGAGGCCCTACCTTTTCCTATTGCAGCCTCAGATCTCTGACCAATCCTTCCAGAAAGCTGCCTGCATGGAGGCAGTAGGAGAATGAAACCTTTCTTGCTTGCCCTTTGCAAGCAAGGGGCAGGGGAGAACAACCAGAAGGCAAAGCCACAGCCAAAAAGTACAGCTAGAGCTGTTCAGGTCTGCCTCCAGAGCAAGGCACTTAACTCACTGTTCATTTCTGACATTGCCAACCATGCAAGAGCTCCCTTTGTGTAAAGGCAGTGTGGTCTTTTTTCATTGTTGGAGCTCTATGCACCAGATAGAAAAGCAGATACAACGAGCCGATAGTTACCACAGCACAGGAAAGTAGGAGTGAACTCATCAGATAGCAAATTTAAAACAAAAGTAATGCTCTTTTATGCAATACTGAACTGAGGGTAAGACATCTTGATGCCAGATGCTGGGGTAGCTGAAAATATAAATGAGCTAAGAAAGCTGAGAAAGTTGTGGAGGAATGGCATATGAAGACAGCTTCAAAGCCCAGGTATTT
Source organism: Gallus gallus (assembly GCF_016699485.2). Taxonomy (NCBI): domain Eukaryota; kingdom Metazoa; phylum Chordata; class Aves; order Galliformes; family Phasianidae; genus Gallus; species Gallus gallus. The sequence continues at coordinate 65,670,661 of NC_052534.1, read as the reverse complement.
GACATGAGGAAAATGGGAATGCACACTTTGGATAAACTTGCTCTATGTTTTTTAATTCTCGTAATCTCATATTCAGCATCCTCACGGGGTACTACCAAGGCCTGGGGTAATAATCTCTTGTAGCGTTAAGTGCAGACAAGTTAAGAGCCTACTTCTGTGTAGGTAGAGGGAAATAGAGGATGAGCCACCACGTTTAGATTCAGCCCTCAGAGGTCAGTTCTGTTACCTGGTGTTACTTTTCCTCTGTAAGCTCTAATGTTGAATTCATGTACTGGTGCTACTGAACTCCTTGCTATTGATGCTAGCTGAATCTTGGCACAAAACCAAGGTTTCTGTAGTCGAGGATGATGGATCTAGGGAATCAGATACCCATCTGCATGGACCCTTGATCTGAACAGGTGCAGTGAATCCTACATGTAGCTTGGCACAAACTGTGCTCTAGACACTAACACTGCAAAGAAAAAGCGGTGACAACAGAAAAAATCTTTAAAAAAATTGAATTCCTAGGCATACTTTCTCCAGAATATATAAGTAGGCAGGCAGAAAATGCACAGCACAGAGAAAAAAAAGTATAGCAAAGCACATTTTTCTCCCCTTATTTCTTTTCACATTTCAGCCAATATCCGTCACTTAGAGTAAATAAAAAGCATATCCTTTTTCAAATATCCTCATTTTTCTGTAGCTGCCAGGCTGGCTATTTTGTATGCCTTACCCCAACATCAACACAGGAAATTAGTTTTGACAAACTCCTGGGATTCAGAAAAAGCATATTCCTCTGCTGCTAACGCTTGAAAAATTATGCAGTAGCTCCCTGTTGTCTGTGACAGTTCACAGATACCTAGATACCCTCTCCTTAAGTCTAACCTGCCTAATTAAAAACCCCTTCTGTTGAAGGGTATTTTCCACAGTTTGGAGATACTGTCAGTTATTCTGCAAGCCTCTTCAGAAAAACAATCTTCATTTTAATGTATTTCCCTGAGCTATATTGCTTGCCGTTAGCACACATTTACTACCTTTCAATCCTAGCTCAATTTGAAGGTGTCCTTTTCATCTTTCTCTGTTTCTATGAGACATATTGATCACCCATCAGTGTGCCTTTAGAGCTGAGGCTGGAGATACAGAGTTCTGTGCTGGGGCTTGAGGTTGTCCATCCCTGGGACTGGCAGTGACCCCAGGGGATCCCACAGAGACCACAATGGGTGAGAAGGTGTCCAAGTCATCTTTCATAGTATCACAGAACGGTTTGGGTTGGAAAGCACCTTAAAGATCCTCTAGTTCCAACCCCCCTGCTGTGGGCAGAGATGCCAACCACCAGATCAAAGCCCCATCCAACCTGACCTTGAACGCCTCCAGGGATGGGCCACTCACAGCTTCTCTGGGCAGCCTGTGCCAATGCCCTGCCATCTTCTGAGTGAAGAATTTTTTCCTTATATCTAATCTAAATCTACCCTCTTAACTCATGTCCTATCACTATGCATCCTCTTGTAAAAAGTCCCTCTCCAGCTTTCCTGTAGGCCACAATGAGGTCTCCCTGGAGCCTTCTCTGGGCTGAACAAACCCAGCTCCCTCAGCCTTTCCTCATAAGTGCTCCAGCCCTCTGAGTGTCTTCGTAGCCCTCCTCTGGACTCACTCCAACAGCTCCACATCTTCCTTGTGCTGTGGGCTCCAGGCCTGGATGCAATGCTGCCAGTGGTCTCTCATGAGCAGAGCAGAGGGGGACAATCACCTCCCTGACCTGCTGGCCATACTTCTTTTGGTGCAGCCCAAGACACAGTTGGCCTTCTGGGTTGCAAGCGCACATTGACAGCTCATGTTGAGCTTATCAACCAACACTCCCAAGTCCTTCTTCTCAGAGTTGACCTCAACCTATTCTCTGTCCAGACTGTATCTGTGCTTGGAATTGCCCTAGCCCAGATGCAGGGCATTGCATTTGGCCTTTTTGAACTTCATGAGGTTTGCACAGGCCCACAGGTCCAGCTCTCAAGCATGTTCATGTCCCTCTGGATCACATCCTTTCCCTCCTTCTAGTCTATCAACTTTGCCACTCAGCTGGGTGTTGTCCACACTTTCTGTGAGCAGTGAATAACTCTGTGCTGTTTTTGCCTACCTACAGGTGAAGCTTTTCTGGGTTCTTTTAGATCCTCAGAGACACAAGGGAGCACAGCAGAATCACAACGAGAGCAGTGGACCTGCAGGATGCGAGCTTGTTGCAGTGCAGTCACTACAACGGTAGCCCAGTGCAGTGTGTTGAGTTGGAGGGAAGAGTCAGGGACTTGCTTCTTGGACCTGAGCACAAGAAGCAAGACTCAGGCAGCTGAACAAATGCTGCTGCACAAGGTGATGCTGTGAGGGAAATCCCCTATCGAGAGACTCAGATGGAGAAGAGTGAGCTATTGAAGTACTCTGATTAAAAGGTGCAAGTGCTGGCACATACATTCATTCACTTCAAACCAGTGGAGTGTTAATGTAGGCTTTACTATTTAATGCAGAATCTCAGCGGCCTTTTTGTTGGATTGAAACCTTACCTCCCTGTGAAACTCTATCACCTCCTCCCTCTCCCCCTTCAGCTCTCTCTCTCCTCTTACTTGTTCCCATGTGTTTTCACTGGAAAAAACTAGAAAAGAAAGCAAAAGAATGAAAGAAGAAGTTTCAGAGAGTACTGGGGAAGGTGGGGGCAAGAAGAGGTTTTCTTGTAGCTGCTGCTTTTGCAGACATGAAAATATATGCATGAGAGAATTATTTTTCAACTAGCACTATCACTCATTTGCAAACTTTGAGCTGAGCAGGTAAGATTTCCCACAGAAATCTGGGAAGATTTCATGTACCAAGTTACAAGAGCTATCACAACCCTACACACTTCATTAACTCATTCTAGTCAGTTGATGAAGAAAAAGCCAAAATAAAATCTTTCGAAGTATTAACTCTGAAAAAAGTGAATAAATCAGGAGACAGTGCACATAAGTACCAGTAGTCTTAGAAAAAAAAAATAATGGTTTGGGGATTTCTTTTTATAAGGAATAATGTGAATAGAAAAACAAGGAATTAAATTATCACTGCTTTGATTTTTTTTATTTTTTATTTTTATTTTTATTTTTTTTTTGCTCCTTTTCTCTGCAATGGCAGCGTACAGGGAGGGAGAATTCAATGCAAAGTTGGTGACTGACAGAAAGGCTTTTTTCTTTCTGTTGCCCCTTTCCACTTTGTCAGTGTCCAGACAACCCAAGCATAAAGACTGCTTGAATGTAGTCTCTTGTAAAATGTAAGAGATGGTGTTAATGTGCATGCAACTTTTTGAGCCAACTCCTTTAAAGTTGTCTATTCCTGGCTGAAAGACTCCAGCCAGCTACTTTATATCATGGGGAGTTTGCTAAATGTGAGAGAATACGTGTGTGAGTGCATGCTTCAAGAGATTTCAGCTAACTCAGGGTTTTCATAGACAATAAATGTAAACTCCATTCAGCATCAGTCTTTACATGAATGAATGGAGTCCAAAAACTAATCTTCAGTATCACAGAGAAGGCATTTCATATCCTAAAGTCTCCTCACCCTGCATGTCAGCACTTGGAGCACTGGAAAGCTGTAGTTATTCAGCCAGCACTGAGATCACCAAACAAAATCTGGAGTTGTTTTACACCGAATTCTCAGGAGACAAGCACATAATATTGTTCATCCAACATGCTGTGCAACTTACGGTAAAGGAACAAGATTTTGTTCCATTTCCATTAGGAAGGTCAACGTTTCTCAGATGTACAAGTTATAGAGAGTGATGCAGTGTTATCATAATTTGCCACTGATTTTGTTAAAAGGTATGTAACCAGCCTAATTAAAATTAACTTTTCTTATGCAAACATATTGCTTTTATTTGTTTTCAAGATGCATTTTTATGGGCAATATAAAACACGTGTTTTCATGAAAATATAAAACATTTACATGGTTTCTGAGACTTCCTTAGAGACAAATGAAAATAACCATTACGATATTTGTCTCTCTTCTTGTCCCTCTTATATTTCTTGGACTCTAAGATTTATATTGCAAGTGATCCAACATCAGCCTAACCGGAAGAGTAGTTTCCTCCCACATGGTGGAAACATTATTTGACAAAGATATAAAGGTGATTTTATTGTTATTAAGTCTTTATATACTCATAGCTCCTTAATTATGTTCAGTGCAGTTCTCTGTTTGGTGATAAAGCCTGGGAGAAGTCCAGGAGTACGAAGAAACACTCATTTCTCATACTTGTACTTTAAAAGCAAAATGTGCGACAAGTGAAAAATAAGAAGTACTGATAAGACATGGCCTACTCAAGCTTCTGCAGTTGCAAACCATGAAGAAGAGATGGATGGGAGGATAAGTAGTGTAAATTCAGTGCCTCACAGCATCAGAAGCTTTCCCGTAAGGTATTGTAACTCGTGGTTGACACACTGAATTACAGTACCTGCTTCAGAACCTGACTTTTTTCTCAAAAAAAAAAAAAAAAGAAAAAAAAGCTTCAGGAGAAAGTGTGTCCTTAAAACGCTTGAGGGGAGGGGGAGGGCAGGGCGAGATGCAGGGGAACATCTGCCTGTTCTTCACGCTCCCGTGTGCCGTGGGATGAAGAGACGTGGTGAGTGCGGAGCCAGCAGGGCTGCCCTCCTCTTTCTCTCTACAGCTTTCTGTGGAGAAAATCTCTTTTTCTCGGGAGAACTTATTTCAGTGAGAGATATGAAAGGGAAAGACTGGTTGAATGGTAACTGTCAACTGTCTTTTTCGGACCAAATCTTACAAATCTTGACAGGAAAGCACCAGCAGGAAAGCTGAATTAAAAAACAGTCATGTTGAAAAGGAATCAGAAGAATAAAACCTTTGGCTTTTATTCAGTCTCTGTGGTACTTGCTAATCAAACCAAGGCTTGCATCCAGTATGGCACTGAACAAAATATTCCCTAAGGGATATCTTCTTGGTGTTTCATGTTTTGCTGAAAGCACCACATCATATCAGACTGTGACATCAAATAAGCCAAGTTTCATGAGTTGCAGTAGGATTTAATATTCAAAATGCCACATTCTGGGAAGATGCAAAAAGAACAGAAAAGGCTTTCCAAGAATAAGAACTACAAGAACTTCTGAAAGAGAGTTCAGCTTTCTGTGGAATGCCTCCTGCAGGCCAGAGAGAGGGAATAATCAACACAAAAATCTACCCTGAAGTTGGAATTGCTTTACTTTTCATGTCACCATCAGTTGGTCCCTGGAGAGAAACTGAGGGAGTATTTTCACACACAAGCCTCAGACGCATTAAAAAATCCAGTTTTCAGGAAAGTCTTGCTCACTCACTTTGACTATTACAACAAGTCATTAGGAAGGCAGCCCAAGATGGGCAACAAACAGGCACTTAAAATTTGTCCTACAGAGAATTTTCAAGCTGCTTGCTCAATGACCTTTCTTTGAATTAGGTGTACGCTGATAGTAGTATTTTGGATGCCAAGAATCTGTTTTCAGGGAAACAAGTGGAATAGCACTAAAAATCTGGTCAGAACATATTGAACCCTGTAAGATCTGTTAGAGGACTGCCTCCATCCCAGCTTGACCAGTGATTCAGCAACTTACAGGAGTCAAAAAGATACAAAAAAATGTTTCTATGTGATAGACTTGGTTCAGCGCTAAAAGGTGACTGGGGATTTGTATAAACCTCCTGCAAATTTACATGTGCTCAATGCCTGCCATGCTGCATTAAAAAATGGAAATCAGAGAAGATGCAATCCTAGCACTGGATTTTCTGTGACTATTAAGAATATGCACATACACAGTATGGTATTTCTGAACAAAAGGTCTGAAACAACAGGGCAAAACTTTGAGTTGAGCATGTAGCAGGATCAATGAATTCATTGAAACAGCATTTTCGCAAGAAAACAGCACTGAAAAATGCTTAGGCTGCCTTCATTTGGTTTTTGAAGGGAGTCTTTTGAAGCTCCACAACCAGATTCTCCTCCAGTGGGCTGAGCAGAAAAATCTCTGCATTTTAATTGCTTGTTTGCCTGCAGCAGCCCCATGCCTGGCAACAGGAGCAGGCAGTGCTCGGTGTCAGAGAACTTCCATCACAGGAACAGCAGGAAGAGTGGTTTTAGATGAACTCCTGCTGCCATACTGCTCTGGCCCAAAGCAAATGCCTTTGACGGTGCTGGAGCACCCTTGCTATTGTTTTTTGTTGGCATAAAGTTTCTGTGGGAAGACTTCTGTAATAAGTGTCAGAAGCCCCGCAGGAGAACCAGCAGCTCCCGTGGTCATGAGATCAGTAGGGCTGGCAGAGAGCTTTGGAAGGCCGCTGTCTGTCCTGCCTTTCCTTCCCACTGGCAGCATGACTGGGACATGGCCTTGGGAATGGCAGCTTCCTGACATGACAGGCCATGTTTAAGTTGCAACATGTCTGCAGATACAGCTCTGTGCTTGCCTTCCCTCCTTGCCTGCTTTGGGATCCAAGATAAAACTCACACAAAATGAAGATTTGTGCTGCTTCTTTCATGTTTAGTTTTGGGCAGCCTTAGAGGCCAGAACTAGCAAAAGGCAGTGGAAGATGAAGGATTTCATTGAATTGCAGCCAGACTTGCTTTCTGTCAGAGGCTGAGAGCACGATTCATGGGGCAGGACCATTGAAAGCCAGTGATGAACTTTTTGACAGATCCATCGCCCTGCTGGTCATGCTCAGTGGGTACAGTACCTCTCCAGCCTATGTGCAGCTTCAAAGTAAGGGAACTAGCCAGAATTAGGTCACATTTATTAGAGGCCAGAGAGGAAAAAGGAAGTCAGTGATCCAGTTGGGCAGGAGAGACAAGAACTGCCTCCATGCGTGGTGCTGGCTGGAGGGCCACTGTGGTGGGGCTGGCCAGAGGCTGGCTGGGGAGGGTCACTCGGCAAGGCCAAAAGGAAATGCGTTACCACAATGCAGCTGCCATCAAAAGCTCCCCGATGCAACTGATGAAAGAGCAGGAGACGAACCCTCCCAGCTGCCATCAAAAAGACGCTCTGCCACCCTCCCTGTTTCCTAGCTTCTCTGCCAGCCAGCTGTCTGTGAATGTTACGGCCTTGTCTTTTTCAAAGTACAGCAAATTCTTTTCCATTCTCTGTGATATACTCCTTCCAGGAAACAAAACAAAACAAAACAAAACCAAACAACAACCCAGAACAGAACATACAAAGTAATTTAAAAAAAGTCTCACCCTGCAATCCCTTAAAGTAGCACTAACCGAGTTACACCTTGTACAGTGTTAGGGTACTCATTTCTTTAAACAAAAAAAGGATGCCCTAGAAAAACGCAGAATGGGAAGATGAGTTGTGAAGAGATGCTCTCCCAGGTTTTTCTTCTTTTCCCACCGACATCCAAATTTCAAATGAAATCTAAAGGAAAGACGTTTACTTACAGCCAAGTGGATAAGGAATGTCCACAGGTTCTGCATTCACACTGAAGAGCGAGTCAGACACAAACCTTCAGCTAGGATTTCTTTCCTTTTTGTTGTTCTTATGATGAGTTCAGGGAAGCTTTGAAATTAACAGCTAAAGGCAGCAACTACACACAGTGAACACTCAGCTTACTCTGCAGTGAAAAACACAGAAAGGATGGGTCTGTCCTCGGCTCTGAGTAGCACTTAAGAAGACAATGTAAATTCAGAAGCATGATTTCAAGCTACATTCCTCCTTCATCAAGTTGCTTGTGGTAGCTCTATTCAGCAGCTGAGAGAAGTGGGTGGATGGCCTGCATAAGCATTTTGAGCTAATGTGCCTAAATTTTAAAGTGCCTTTTAAGTATATAAATTAGAAATCCTGTATCAGAAGAACAACTGCTGCAAATGTCAGGAGCATTTTATCTTGGAAAGAGAAGAAGTGAAACAGTGTCTCCGCTGATTTCTTATTCCCCCCGTTTCCCCCCCCCCCCACCCAAAGAGAACTGAAAGATGATTGCAGGTTGATGCACGCTGTTCTGATTTTTTTTTCCTCTCAATTCTTATTTTTAGAATCTACTCAGGATTAATGGGTGTTCATCTGATTCACAGCATGGGAGCTGCACAGAGGGGAAGGCAAAATGTGAATATGGATGGACAGGGAAGAGAAGGGAAAGGGGGAGGTGAGGAAATTCGGCCTATTTGCTTCTTTGAAACATACAAGAAGCATAGAGAAAGATCTTCTCTTATAAACAGAAACAAACAAAAAACACAACTGCTGCCTCCTCACCCCTCTTTGCCTATGCACAAATCTCTCTGCCTTGCCTCATTGCCGGTTTGTGACTGACGAAGTCAGAGGTTGTGACAGCAACAAAACGTGAGCAAGCTGAGTCTCAAACAAGGAGAGAATATGCTTTGAGATCATTTAAGACTGCTCCTTCCTGAAGGGGCTCACGTTTCACCTAGGTTACTAGCTTACTGCTACTATTTTAGAAATGTTCCTTAGATTCCCTATTTGACTAGACTCTCTTTCCTAAGCAGCAGCAAAAATTTGCCTGAGGACAGGTCACAAGAAATCTCCAGTCTTCTCACCAGAACTGCAGACTAGCTACAACAGCAAAAAAACTTGAAGGTGGAGACCCCAGAGAAGAAGGAAACCCTGTGGTGAAAAAGGCCACTGAACAACTGGAGCATTGAAGTCTGAGTATGTCAGTAGTGGGAAGAGACTACACCTCTGCCTACACTGACACAGAAAAAAAATGGTGCTACAAGTGAGACATATTTTCTCAAACGTAGCTGTTGCCACTGTGGTTTCACTGCTTAACAGCAGAGCTACCTTAGGTAAGAGTACTGGGTCTGGATGGGATAGAGTCAATTTCTTCACAGCAGCCAGTCAGTGGCCATGCTTCAGATTTGACCAAAACAGGCTGATAATACACCAGTGTTTTAGTCTCTGTTGAGAAACGCTAGCACAGCATCAAGGCTTTCTCTGTTTCTTACCCTGCACCCCCGCAGTGAGTGGGCTGGGGGTAGGCAGCAGGCTGAGAGGGGACACAACTGGGACTGCTGACACAAACCAACCCAAGGGAACCATGCTCAGAGATAAGCATGGGGGGGAGTTTTCTGAAAACAGCTGTTGCTCTGAGGCTGGCTGGTATTGCTCTGCTCGTGGGAGGTGCTGAGGGAGTGCTTTTGCATCACTTGTTTTCTTTTTATTTCTTTCACTTATTAAACCATTTATATCTTGACCCGTGAGCTTGCTTGGCTTTTGGCCTTCTGTTTCTCTCCCCTTTCCTGCTGGGGCAAAGTGAGTGAGTGGTTGGGTGGGCGCTTAGCTGCTGGCTAGAGTCAGTTCACCACAGCAAGCAGTGTGGAAAATAACTTTAGAGTTATAAAGGTTAAACCACATGAACTTGATGGTCAAGAGCTGGGATGCAACCTGGAGATGAATTTGGATTACCAGATTACATACTACCATCTCGTCCATTTTGAAGAGAGATTTTGAAATCTGGAGAGAGAGTGCAGGAGGCTGAGACTATAGTGAAGAACACCCTGGACAATGGGACAGAGAAGGACACAGGTCCTCACTGGCATTGTCTCATACAGAAGAATGGCAGAGCCAATGCATACGGTCCTCTGCTGTCCAGCTACAACTCCACTAAGTCCAGAGATTCTCAACTTTGTTTTGCCAAGAACCCTACAAACTGCAGGTCACTTCTTCTAGGCAGAGAAGGTTAAGCTTAAAAGTGATCAGACACCAGCTAAGGGCCATAAAAATAGATTCTGCTGTGATGATGTGCATTTTCCAAAAGAAGCTAGCAAGCAGCTGCAGGCTCCTTCCACATTGATTAAAATACCTATTTATCACTAAGCATATAGTAAGTCTGATTGAAAGATTTATGTCCATGTCTGAGGGCAAGTAAAAGAGAGAAGGATGCATTACGTTGATTTCATTGTGAACCTGAGGTTATTTCACATACTGCTCTGGGAATGATCTGCAAGGGATACTCATGTGTAGTGACTCAGCTACAGGTCAGAACTCTGTACTTTAGATTAAAGCTACTGCAGCCTCATCAGTGCAGCTACAGGAGGCCCTACTTTAATCCTTCATGGCCTAAGCAGAAAGTCATATTGAAATAATGGACTGAATGGCAGCTGTGGATATTTAGGCTATGTGTCAGGGATGAAAATTCTTTCTATTGGCAAGGACAACAAAACAACCCAAGGCAATGTAAAAGCTAGACATCAGACATAGCACTCGCTCTGCTCAAAAGGATGGACTAGTCTCTTTCAGCTCATTTTTCTATGACTCGATGAGTGACAAAAACATCAGATGTAAATATTTTTAATAGCTCCCCCTTGAAGCCAGAAGAAGTGCGTTTTCCTTATTTATTTTGCCTCCTCTTTCATTCTCGAAGTTTATATGTTTAAGAGAAGAAGCTGTGCTTTAAATGTGGCCTGTGAAGGAACATGCATTTGCAGAGGTCTAAAAACACACCTGAAGACCCTCTCAGTCATGCAGAACAGAGCGCGGATGTTTGCCCAAGTGGACATTTGCTCAACCTGGCATGCAGGATTATCTACAAGAGTGCTCCTTGACCTGTGATCCAAGGGAGCACAGGGGCCCAAAAAACCTCAGGTGGTCCACAAGCCAATAGTGCATGCATGAACAAGCAAATGCACATCCTCTGGATACTGACAGTATTTTGCAGATGGTGCTTGATGTTCCCCTCCCAGTCCCTGCATGCTCTCCCCAGTTTAACTGGTTCTCTGAGTATGAGTGGTTACAAAGCAGTTACCCAAAGGGACCCTGACGACAGCTCAAACCACCCACACCAGGAGAATGAAAAAGGTCACTGCAGAAGAAGAGGCAGACAACAAAGATTTATCTCTTTCTTTGTATGTGAGATACAAAAGAGATTAGCAGAACTGGATGATAATCTGGAGCAGACAGGCGGGGTTTCATTGGAAGTGAGTGCCTTGTAACTACATAATTTTTTATCATTCAGGAGATCTGGAGATCCTGTCTGGACTTTCTTCTCTTCCCTCCTACCTCACACAAAAAGACAAAACCCTGAAGACTGAAGAACGTCAGATTTGTGGATCATGGGAAGAGAGTGTTGTAAAGAGAAAGTGACCTCTCAATAGGAAAAGAATACATACTCCATAGATCAGGCTGGTAAGAGAAGCCAGATTAAATAAGCAACCAAAAGCACATTCAGCACAAAAGCATGGTATCAAGCACAACATTAACCAAAGCAGAAGTTATAAGATGATGACCCTTTTCAACTGTTTGTGCTAATTACAAGCATCCGTAAAAATGGATAAAACCTTTGTCTACAGAGTAGCATTGCAAATGCCCGGAAACTAATGGCTACATTTTGGTTATTAGAATGTTAAAAGGAATAGCTGTAATGAACTTAAGAAGTTCAGTTGGAAGAGGGGAATTGACTCCCACGTCACATGTCCTATGTGTCACAAACCACACCTGTTTGAGTGGCTGAGAACTTGAAAGTAATCTTGGATATTTATGAATCAAAATACATTCAGGTTGAAGTATTACCTGGAATGTTACAGATAGATGAAATCACAGAACAGGAGAGGACAACTGGCTTCTTCAGTGCCTCTTGCCAGTAAGCTGACCCTTGTCAGCGAGTCATACACAATACAGGCCTTGCAGCACCAAGGGGAACAGAGAACTCAGAATCATGACCACAACTTCAACAGCAAAATTACACAGCACACTGCTAAATTCCTTGGTCACCCTACCACATCAAGTGCAGTGGGACTTGGTGACTTGCTGTCTGCCCTGGACAGGGATAGCAACACGCAGGAGCAGCAGTGCTTGCACAAGTGCAATGTCATCCTGGCCATATGACTTAGATGGTTAACAGAGGAACTAGACAGTCCCTACTGTAAGTCTTGTTTCAGTAGAGAACAAATGATCACAAACCAGAAGGTTACTTGTTTACACTGAAAAGGACTGACGCTTTCTTTGCAAATAACTAACACAATCTGCAATCAAATCCAGACCAGTAAAATTTTAGACAATATATGAACACACACTGTTCATCTATACATAAACTAAAAACAGTGAACGCGTTCTGAGAGGCATTATCACAAAATTATAGTAAAATCAGGCTGGAGACAGAATTTAAAGAAAACTGTTGACATCTGCATATGGTTTAAGACATTCCCTAATACCTAAAATGTTACAACCATGAAAAGAAGACTACACTAGATAAAAATAACATACAATGAACAGCTGGGCTTACCAGGGAAGTGAAAAAATATATGTGTTATATATAAAACCAAAACACGAAGAAGAAAAGATAATAACAAGATAAAATAAAGATTACATAAAGGATGCAAGAAGGTACTAGGAAAAATTGAAAACAGATAAAATCAGATTCATGATTTTTCATTCTTATAAGCAGATTATGAAAGATGGTCCCTGAACAATAAAAGTGGTAGAGTAATTCCTAACAATATGTCAGAGGCAGAAGTTATTTAGTAAATATTTCTGATTAGCACACAGGTAAAAGTCCTGGTGTTATTGTTTTGATCATGACAAAATAACTTCCCACTACAGCAGCACCTAGCAGTGGTGCAAGATTCTGGATGTTTCAAATTCATTGCCTCAGAAGCTTTTGGAGAGCTAGTTTTTGAGCTACTGCTGCTGCTTCTAAAGTAGTTCTGGGCTGCTGGGTAAGTACTGGGGGCAAGAAGGTGGCTCACGCTGGGTCAGTATTTAAGAAGGAAAAAAGGTAATTACAGGCCAGTTGGCTTGTTTCCAGTATTTTGTAGAGGTTAGAACAGCAAACACGGGACTAGATTAATAATATATGTTTTAACAAAGCTCTATAATTAAAGTCAATCAACTCAGCTTCAGGAAAAACAGACCCCGTCAAACTAATCTCATGTAATTACATACAAACGTTACAAGTTCACTTGATGAAGGCAGTGCTGTTGACAGTATTAGAAGTCTAAGTCATTTGACTCAATCTGCAGAATATCAAAGAAATTGAATGCTTTGTAGTTCATGTGGAATTTGCTCCATCCATCCATCCATCCATTCAGAGCAGCCCTCCATATATGGAGAGTAATATGTGCGGTCATGCAAAAAAGTCAAATACATTTTATGATGAAGTCATGTCTGAGTCCACAGACATATTAGATGTATTAAAAAGGTGATAAATGAAAGAAGTCCAAGTGTAACTGTAAATGGGAAACTATTAGAGAACAGATGGATTCCTATTGGCTTCCCACAGGAACTAGTGACCATTTGTTTGCTATTTAATAGCCTTATCAGCAACATGGATTACAGTTAAGTAATTATAGTTAGGTAACAAGAGTGGGGACAGCAAAAACAAAAAGCAAACAAACAAACTCAAACAAAAGTACAAGTCTGAGACAGAGCAAGAGGAGATCAGAAAGATGGGAGTGAGCAACCAGTATAGGTGTTAATATGGCCAAGTGTAAAACTACTGTATTAGATAAAATAGAGGCCATACTTACAGGATGAGAGGGAGAGAGAGGACTCTATCCTCCAAAGCAGAGACTAAATATGAGACTGGGCGTCCTGGTGGGCAATCAGCTGAACATGGATTCCCAATGAAACGCTGTGGCCAAAAGGGCTAATGCAAGCCTCAACTGTAGAAACAAATGAAAAAGAAAAGATGAGTACGTAGGTTATAGTAACTCTGTATTTGTCTCTTGTTCCTCTTCTATTTGAATAATGAGGCAGGTTCTGCCACTTCATTTTTCCAAATAAAGTGTTGAAAAAAATGAAGCATGTTCGGGAGAAAAAGACTAAGGCACTGAAAACAATGAAGAGCAGGAGGCTTCATTATAAACAAAAAAGGTTAAAGGAAAATTTGTTATTTTGTTCACAGCATAGGAGCATCCATGTAGGAAATAAATTTGATAACTGTTGGGTCTATAGCAAAAGTAGAAAACTCACTGGAACTGGAAACTAATCCAATCCAGACTGCAGGGGCTTTTTTTCTTTTCTTTTAACATTAATGATCTTTTAGGGGTTGTTAACCACTAATTAACCCTTCTCATCACATGTGATGTACTGTCCACCTCTGCCAAGCTGTGAAGATGATCATGCTTGATTTAAGGATGAACATCCATTCAGCTTTGGTTAGCGGGACCTCCAGTAGACATCTATAGCCCGCAAAATGTTGGAGGTCGCAGGAACAATCAAAGCATCAGAGTCCTGTGTTTTCAGTGAAAAAAGTGCTCGCTCCTCTTCCATGTTAGGAATCCTGACAGCCTTCCTGCTCATGGCACACTGAATGACAGTAGGGAAAACTCATTCTTTTAGGGCCTAGGTACTGTCTTAGTATGGATGGCAGTCATCCTTTTATAGGATCTGCAGACAGCTCTCTCTGGATTGCCACCACTTGGCTCCACACAACACCTCACTGCACAAAGTTGCTGACAACTGAGATGACAAGGAAACAACTTTCTGGAAATGGAAGAAGGTTGTTACAGCTCTATAACAACTCTCCGTAGATAGAACCTGCGAGCCCTTCTTTCAGCAAGTCACTTGATCTGCTGTCTGCTGCTTATAGACAGATCCTACCCCAGGATCCCACAGCCAAAGAAGGTGATGTCAGGAAGGAATCTTCTCTACCTTGTAGATAGTTCTTCTTCCACCTTCATCCTTTCAGGATGAACTTAAGGACCAGCTACTTCAGGAAAACCAGCTAGTGTCTCTGAGCAGGCACCTCCCAGCTCTGTCAGGACATCCCCACCTCCTGTCCCATCACTTGTCGAGGGACCTAGCTGCCACCAAGGAAGCTTCTGCTGCTGTGTTCCCTGGCTGGATGCTGACAGGTGGGCTCCTAAGGACCTTGCGCTCCGTGGAGGGCAGTGGCTACTCAATTTGCTTCACATACAGACTGTCAATATCTAGATTCAGTGGTTTTTAAGGACAAAGCACAAAGTCTTTGTACTTGCTGTCTGTCTTAACCCAGGCCCTTGGCCAAAAATATTAATCCCATCAATGTGTGGGGGGGACAAAGGCTGGGGAATGTTTGATTTGTACCAGCTTATTTTAAGCTTCTGGGATGAACCCATTTATGATCGAATGCTGCAAAGTACATTCTGCAAATAACACATAAAATAATTCCAATTACTTGAGCTCAAACTTAGTTCACATATGCTCCTCTGGAGATTTTAAAGGCATTATATTATATAAAAATTTCATTACAGTTAATTATTCATGACTCTACAGATATTTTTCTGTTCAATAGATAGGAAAAGAATGTGTTTTCCAAACTTTCAGCCCCTTTCACTAATTGATGCACGCTAAAACACAGCGCAGTAAAGTTGTACTACTAGGTTACAAATACAGAGGGAGCATCCCATTTTATGTAAACTGGTCATAGTACAGAACTTCTGCAGAGAGAACTAAACTAAAAAAGCCTGTGAAAATGTTAGGGAAAAATGTTTCAGCCAAATGTGATATTTATGTACCTATACGCACATGCATTCACACACATACCACCACCAAACCAACTCTGCTAAACCTGGTAATCCTATCAACAGATCTCAAGGCTCAAAAATGTGTGATTGGCAATTCCTTGTTCACTAAAGAGCAAAAATTTTGGAAAAGTTGATATTGATCAAGATTGCAAAGCTTCTAACAGAAGATGAATCAAAGCTGCATAAAGTACAGTCTGAATAGTGCATTTTTATACCTTAATATTTGCTGTCCTCCCACATGTTTTCAGTCCTCCCACATGCATTTTTCTCCCCCTTTCCTCTGGCACATCCCCATCTACATCCTACAGTACCAGGATGTCCTGTTAAACAGTTGTGCAAGCGTGTTTTTTAGGCCTTCTGAAGGCTTGCTTATGTGAAAATTGCATTATTTTTCCACTTTGACTACAAACATCACATAGCTAGAATTCACAAATTTACTTCAAAAGACAGAGCAGTTGTGGTAAATTCCTAAACATAAATGCACAGAGACTACATAAAAGCAAATATCTTTAACATATGGACTGACAAAAACCTTTTTGAAATATTAAAGGATAAGCCAAATGCTAGGCTTGTCCTTTCACTCCAGACACACAGAGAGCGAATTAAATGGGAGAAGTGAGACTAATGATTCGCCGCTGTAACTCACCCAGGCCAGACACAGCGATGCTATGGAAGTTAATGCAATGAACCCCAGAAGTGTCACTTTCACGAATCTCAAGAGGCATCACTGACCTGAAGCTGGCTGCAGTTTCTGCCCCAATTCCAGTTTAATGTATTCCAGTTTGACCCTCAAGCGACACTGCTGCCAGAGAACACGCTAAGAAACAAATGCAGGCAATTGCTTTGACATAATTGTTTTGGACGCAGCCAGATCGAAAGTGCTGATGTAAACAGAGACTAGAAGAGGGTTCTACCAGGTCTCCTCTCCTCACTGAGGAAAACAGTAAGAGAAAACAGAGCACTACCTAAAACCCAGCCAAACATGTGCTCACCTCTCAGCAGCAAAACTAACACATCTCACTTAAGAAATGGATAAATTAGATAAACACTTCCAAAGCGTCGTATATATATACACACAACATTTGATTTATAGTTTAAATTCATACGATTTGTATATATAATTTGTTCTTTGTGCAGGACACACATCTGTTCCATGGATGCTATTAATTTTAAACCCCAGGAACAGCATAGTTCAGTCCTTTATGATCATAGGACATTGAAAAGAGTTACAACACAGCTCCCTCCCCTTAAAGCAAATTGTTTTTCTTTGCTTTCTCTCACTCTTCCAAACTTTGAGGGGCTGTACGGACCTGCTGTCAACACTATGGTCAGGGTGACATTTCTGCCCGACCACTCATTGAAGCACCCAAGCTTACGCTTTGAAGCTGCATAGTTTGGTGTTGGAGAACACTGAAGCGATGCTTATTTCTTTGCACAGGGACTGTAAGAAGAGAAGCTGGGAATATTTTTTGCAAAGGAAAGATGAATTATGGTAGGAAACCAGAACAAGGAAGCTTGAGAATAAAAGACTCAACTAACTGGTCACAGATGCTCCTGAAAAAAAGACAAGGAGAAAAGAACACACAGCAATAGTGTAGGTTTTTGAAACTCATAAGTGAAATCCAAGCTGGAACACGGCTCTTCCCTCAGATTTGTAATCCCAAGCTGATCTTTTCCTCTCTCTTTTACCTCATTTCCTAAGATAAGTTCCCACCTTTGCTACCCTCAGTTTTCCTTTTCTCCCATTCCTCCAGCTCCCCATCAGCCCATTCAGGCAGATTGCTTGTAATGGTATCACACAAAAACCAGACGAGACTCTCAAGGTTTCCCCTTTCTGTGTACCCGGAGTACTTCCACAAGAGAAAGTCTTCTGAAGAAATTGATTCTCACTTCTCTTTTCTGCAGTTATTTGTGTGGGTCACTCTGTCACAATAGAAGTCTGCATCCAACCACGATAGAGACAGATATGAATCAGTTTTGAACATCCCTAAGAAACGGGGCCTTGGAGAGATGAACAAGAATGTATTACAGCCACTAAACTACTTGACCGATCCTGGGCATAAAAAATGGTCTTGTACAAGTAAAAAAGCAGACTCCTGTCCTTCATCTCTCACCCTTTGTAGGATCCGCCCCCACAGTATGGCCACGAAGTATGATGCACAACTTGCCTAATCATCAAAGGCTAAAGGGCCTTTTCAGGTATGCTGGGGCTTACGTAAGTGTTTTGCTGTCCAGAGAATTAGGATTTTAAGATCGTCATCATCAGGAGACTTTAGTCACTGTAATGTTATGGTGTCCTGCCCCTTGTGCAGCCTTCCAGAAGGAAAACTTTGGATCCGCTACAGCAGAGTCAGATGACAAAGGCTGATCAAAAGTAAGACTGAATGTCCTTAGGAATTCCTGGAATTTCTCACGCTGTTGTGTTAATTTTTAAAGCGCTTGTACAGGATGCAAAAGTATGGTTGAAACATTTTCCTAAAGCCAGGAGTGAGAAAAGCAGTTTAATCAAAATAAAAATTTTCTGGTATTAAATTGGATTCCCTCCTCTGTGGCTGCTCTCACAGTGCAATGACAGGGCGGTTAGCACAGCTTGGATTTAAGAGCGCTGTCAGACAACTTGAGGAATAGTGTTACAAACCAGCATTATTCTAGGCAGAGATAAATAAAGTATCTGCACTGCAGAATTAAAGCACACGGAACAGAGAGGATAAGATACGCACGCAATTCTGTCTCGATACACAGATGATACAAAACAAAAAGCAGGAACCAAATGCACCCATATCATTACACTGCATGACGAGTCAAGGTTTGTAATTCCTTCCATAGTGCAAAGCTGAAGTTGCTGACAGTCACAGTAGTTATCAGGCAGCGCGTGCTCACCGTCTTTTCGGAGCACCGCAGAGCTGATCAGCTGCATGCTTTGAACGCTCCCTTAAACATGCTGGTCTAATTGACTTCCAGTTTTCAGTGACAGTAGATTATCAGTTATTCGGATGCTGCACGCTCTTAGAGTATTTTTACAACGGGAAATGTTTATTCCACATGTAAGAATACTGCACTTACAAGAAATAATGCAGGAAAGGAAAGTGATCTAATTTCTATTCTGCTTCCTTCCTTCTGCAGCGTGCCGCATTGAGGTGTTTGTTCCAAAACACAGATATTAGTTCAAGGCCAAGATTTTATTTACCCTGATCCTACAAAACAAGCTCGCAGGTAAATCATGTTCAAGCATCTCAAGCTGTTGTGTTGCACTCACATTCGTGTGATTTAGGTAAGTGGGCTTACAGTTTTTCTTTTCAAGGTTACTGAGCCTTTCATATCCATTTTTGCATCAGTGTTGTAGTTTTTAAGCTCCCATAAATTAAAAACACTTCTAGAAGATGGTGTCAGTTTTGAAGGGTCTTTCTCATGGTTCTGAGCCCAAGTATTCCATGCTGTAGGACAATGGCAGTTATGCTGCATTTAGGGACACTAGCGCAATGCCTTCCTGAAACCTTGTACCCAATCCATGGGTTTTCCACAAGTACCACTGCTGAAAAAAAATGAACAAGACTAATTGTTACATTTTAATTCATTGCTTTTGCAAAACCAGTTTTCACTTGAGGAAGTCTGAGGTAGCCTTTTAAGAAAACATTTTCAGGCTTCCTCCTATAGATACCCCATTTATTACTGCAGCCAACAACACACGTAATATTATAAATGGCCAGAAGCAACTGCCTCCTGTCTGCAAGCTAAATTGGCAAGAGACTCCACAATGCTTCTGGGCCAAATCTGCATCAGGCAGACTGGTGAATTTTGGGAGTTTTGAGCATCAGCAGATTCCCAGACTGGCTGACCAGTGCTCACTGCCCCTTACTGAAGTACTTGAAAAGGGATAAACAGATGGCTCAGGAAAAGATGGTGTTCTGAAATGGGTTGTACAGCTGCAGAAATAGCACCCAGAGTGCATTTGTTGTATATTTTTAATGCTGTTCTGAACCATTAAAACCCTCCCTGCTCCATCCTGTAGTTTTGGAGAGCCGACAGCATTACCTCTTTCATACATGTGTGTTAGTGGTATCAGGGAGTTCGATATGTAAGCAAAATCACTGGACACTTCAAAAAGCTTTTTTTTCTTTCACTTATGACAGGAGTGGTGTCCTCTTCTGGTAAGGCAATGTTGTCCTTGAAATCCAGAAGTTTTCTCAAAGGATGGGCTGGGGCTTCTGCTTTTTGTTTGCATCTAAGCACCGTGAATATCTTCAGTGCTGGGTTGTTTTTTTCTTTCGTGAAGAAAAGATGCTACATGTTTTCTTTTGTATGTACTTTTCAGAGCAGTTTCTCAATGCCAGGAGCACAAATGTAACTGAAAGAGAACAGTCCCAACTTTGTCAGCTTCCCAGCACTATATTTTATATGCTTTTGTTTCCCTGCAAGCTCAGCACAGCTTTGGTGGCAGCACCCTGGTTCCCCCTGCCCCCCACAAGTGATACATATTAGTACATCTGTTTTCTCTGTAAAGTCTTTTTGCATTCTTTGCAGGGCACAGGAAGGATGTGGGCTCCTTTTCACATTCAAATGAGGCAAATTAGCCTTTGCCTGGTTCCTACAGTATAATGCTTATTTTACATTTAAGCGTGAGAAAAGGGAGGAAAATAAAACCCAATATGTTAGGTGGGTTACATGTTGCACTTTGGTACAAGCCTCACATAGCCTCCTTTTGCGAACTGCTCACTACAGGAGATCATTGCTTAATGGGGTTCGAAAGTTTAATTGTGTAAAATGACTGAGTAGCTTGCACAAAGAAACAGCAGCTGCAGATACATTAAGTGTGAGAAAAGGCTAAAAATGCCTAGGTGAATCAGCAGTGCTCAAGCAATCCAGGAGAGGTTCCTGAAGCACACTGAAGGTAACTTCCTGACACAGAAGACTGAGGAGCCAACACAGGTAAATGCTGTGCTGGACCTTATGCCCACAAAGACCAGAGGATGTAAAGGTCAGGAGCAGCTCTGGCTGCAGTGACCACGAGATGGTGGATGGACTCTTTTCCAAAAAGATGGAACAGAACTCTGGACTTCAGGAGAATAGATTGTGGCCTCTTTAGGAATGTGCTTAAGGGAATAACATGGTTTATAGCCCTTGAGAGAACAGAGGTCCAGCAGAGTTGGTTGGTTTTCAAGGACCACCTCCTGCAAGCTCCACAGTGGTCCATCTCAGTATGCAGAAAACCAGGCAGCGGCAGCAGGACACCCATGTGGATAGACAAGATGCTCCTGACACGAAGCAAACATAAAACGGGAGCATGTGAGAGATGGAAACAGGGTCAGGTGGGATTAGGAAAGCCAAAGAAGCTGGATCTGGTAAGAGATGTGAAAAGCAGCAAGATTTTCTACATGTGTATCAGCAGCAAAAGGAGGACTAGGGCCCACTGAATGGGTCATCAGTAGTGTGTCCCAGAAATTGACACTCAGTCCAATCTCTTCATTGGTAATAGGTAATGGCAGACAGTACATCCTCATAAAGTTTGGGAGCAGTATATTGATATGTGAGATGGCAGAGATCCACTGCCATTCATGGGTGCCTTGACAGGCTGGAAAAATGCGCCAGTGGAAACCTCATGAAGTACAACAAAGTGATGTGCAAAGTCCTGCCCCCATGCTGAGGGCTGAGCAGCTAGAAAGCAGGAGAGAATCTGGGTGTTCCAAAGGGCACTATGTTGAATGTAAGCCAACAATCATCCCTTATGGCGAAGATGGCCAACAGCAACCAGCAGATCAAGGGAGGTGATCCTTCCCCTTTACTCAGCACTGCTGAGACACTTATGGAGTGCTGGATCCAGTATGGTGCTTCCCAGTACAGAATACACACAGGCTTATTGGAGTGAGTGCAACAATGGGTGACAGAGATAGTTACAAGATTGGAGCATCTGTCATATGAAGAAAGGCTGAGAGCTTGGACCATGTGAGTCTAAGAGAAGAGAAAGCTCAGGGGGATCTGATCAGTGAGTATAAATGCCCAATGAGAGGCAGCAATGAAGACAAGGCAAGCCATCTCAGTGGTGCCCAGTGATAGAAAAAGAGGCAATGGGCACAAAGTAAAATATAGGAAACATTATTTAAATGTAAGGAAAAAAAAAAACAAAAAAAAACCCCAAAACCAACCTTGCACAATTAGTAACTCCTCTCCTTCCTTTCTAAAAACTAGAAACAAATGCAACAATTCAGTAATGAAACAAAAGTAACGTACACATTTTGCAGAGAAACGGCATGGTTCAAATTCCTGCTTTTCTACATTCTAATACAACTGGTAAAGCCAAGAAGATGTAAAGAAAAACCAAACAGCTTCTTGGTGAACAGGGGTTTACCACAGGCAGTTAGCACTAGGTGGAAATTCAGTGCAAACTCTTCATGTTTCACCAACTTCTTGCACACTTAATGCATGCTGTGCAGGAAAGGTAATAATGCACCCCATGTGTGGAAAATCGTTATGAAGTGGTCAAGATGTTATAAACATACACTTGGCTTTACTGATGGCAATCTCCCTGTGCAAACAAACCCTTAATTCTGTTGATGTGCATGTTTGACAGTTTGTAGAGAGAGCCTGAAGGAGTTCTGACACACCTGCTAATGCTTGGAAGTGCCTTCTCCAGCTCAGCTGCTGTCCTCATCTGTAATCTGGAATGAATCAGTCTTGCTGTAACTCACGGGCTGTGCCCTTGGCCTGGGGATGCATGGAATCCATGTCCCAAATTCCTGCTCTGCTCACGAACTACTCCTTGAGATAAGTAGTTACTCATAGTTTTTTTTCTTGGTTTCCCTTGTTCTGTCCCAAATCACCACACAATGGCCTCTTTTCTCAGCCTGCGTGTGAACAGCCATGCCATGGCCTCCCGCTTGGCACCCTGGAGCCTCACTGCCTGCTCTGGTTGGTACTGGGAAGCCTCTGAGGAGCAGCAAGAGCCTCTTCTCCCTCAGAGCTCACACTGGTTTTCAGACACCTGCCTGTCCAAAACACAAACGCCTACTGTTCTCACCCACCTCGCTCCCGTCCGAAGCCAAAGGCATTCAAATTGATTAGTCCTGCAGCACACAACAGAACAGCTAACCTATTATGTGTGGCAGCCTGAATTCCCCTCTTCTAGCTCTCTTCTTACAGCAGCAGTGTAAAGCTCTGGCTCAGAGACCCAGAGCAGAGAGAATTCCAGTCAGATTTAGACCCAGACTCTCCCCAAAGCCTGAGCTTCCCTCAGCAGCAGGCTCTGGCTGTCCTGAAGCTGAAGGAGTAATGAGGCTTCTCAGTCTGACACCTTTTATGCTGATTTACCCAAAGTGTTGTTCCAAAGGGATACATGGAAGGACTCAAACAATTCAGGAATTTCTTGAAAACAATGAGGGTATTTTAGGCGTCCTCAGAACAGTCGGTTTCTGCCTACTGAGGTGCCCATTGCATCTTTAATCCACAGTTTCTATTGTGGCCTGCTAAAATAATTAGATTTATTATTCCTGTCACATGTCCTTTCTGCAGATGCTGGGAGAGTGAAGAGAAAACTAGTTATCAATCGCTGCTTGCCAAGAGTAGATTAAGAATCATTTATTCCTTTTCCTCTCCTCGGTTATATTCTGCTTCTGTTCTACAGCCTTCATTCTCCTGCTGTACTCAGTCACAACCCACCTGCGGTGGACAAGCTGGAGAGTGGTAAGCAATTCTGGACCTCTTCCCTTTCATCATGAGATTTCATTTGGACTCCCTTTCCCAGGCCTCAGAGCACAACTAGTTTCTGACAGCAGAGAGGAGAACAAGAAGAGAGTTCATCTTTAGTGATGTGATAAAAATCACTCTCTCACACAGACAACTGGAAAAGGATTTCAGAAGAGCTGTTGTGCCAAGAACCTGATAGCAAAACCTGAAATTAAAGCCAACCCACACCTTCCTGTTCACAGACAAAGTTCTTTCATTTTTTTTTCCCTGGCGCTCCTTCTTGACTAATTCTACCTGGGACTGAAACGTAAATCACCATGGAGCACACCCTGCCACCAAAACACCCAGTGCTATGGAAGGGGCCACCAAAGATCTACATAATAAAAGCATGGCTCTGCTTTACATAGGGGGTCACCTCATCTTTCTCACTTCAAAAAAAATAAAAATAAAAAAATTACAGGTAGTAAAAGCACAATAAGCAAACAGGTTGGAGAGAAAGGATAGGAGAACACAGGGATTTCAGGGATTTGGTGCAATGGAAGGCCTGAGGAGCATGCAGGTGAGGGAGCAGCTGGGAAAGAGGGCAGGCCGGCAGCTCCAGCCCCAGCTGTGCCTGTGCCAGCTGGCAGTTGCACGCGGCTGGCTGCCTGTGGGCTGTGCAGAGAGGAGGGATGAGCCTTTAGGGGAGGAGCCATCCGATAAATCATTAATGAATGAAAGTATGAAGTAATCTGCCTGCCTGGGAGGCAGAATTGTCTAATAATGAGAATGATGGCCTGGAAAGCCAGAGATGAGGTGCTGTTTCTACCCAGTGCTTAAGAAGATTAACCTGCCTCCTTATATGTTGAAGGGCTACCTTCTTAAAATCAACACAGTTAAACCAAGATAAAATATGTTAGAATATGATAACAACATTTGCAGATCCATTTGCAAAATCTGCAGCCCCTGCTCCTCTTTTGTCACAGGCAGTGCACAAAGACAATACCTGCTCCCAGAGACAGCTCACACTGAAACAGGGGGTTTCTTAAAGCTGTAACAAACCTAGCATGACCTTTTGCCAGTGCCGGTGGCATTTAATTTGAAATCGATTAACTATATACACAGCGCTAATTACCCAGAGGTATTTTTTATCAATTTGACTGCTGGTTGGAAATGTATGTGTATGCCTGTGTGAGGACAGCAACACTCTGCTATCCCTGCGCTCTGTGAAATGAAGATCAAGAAACAATTTTGGAAGGTACATTCGTGTTTGCGGCGATAGCTGCAGGGGGACCGGGCACGTTCAGCTGGAAAGTGATGAGGTTGTCAGGGAAGGGTCAGCAGGCTGGCATGGGTTGTTTTGCACAGAGACCTAGCAAGATGTGTCATGCAGCATAAAATCAATATGGGCCCTGCATGAAAAAGCAGTCGTCAATTTTGTACAAATCTCAGGCTTATTTGGAAAGATCCTCACAAGGTGATTCTTGATTTGTGTGAAATCTTAAGGTCTTCTT
The DNA here is from genome assembly GCF_016699485.2 of Gallus gallus. Classification (NCBI taxonomy): domain Eukaryota; kingdom Metazoa; phylum Chordata; class Aves; order Galliformes; family Phasianidae; genus Gallus; species Gallus gallus. The sequence goes on along the minus strand of NC_052534.1, from coordinate 65,646,085 downwards.
TCCTTCCTCTACCTTAAAAAAAAATCTTAAACATTCAGGGATTAGAAAGGTTTTAACATAAACACCCAAGGCACAAATCAACACAAATCCATCTAATGGCAGTTACGGGGTAAGTGATACAAATGTTTTATCATTCAGCGTACTGATAAGCTAAGATTTTCTAGAGCAACGTGTAGACTGCAGTGGAAACCATAATTAGAAGACATATGGTCATGAGCAAACCTACGTATGTGGAAACCCAACCAAACCTCTGAGCAGATCTGCAGGGTTTTACTGCATGCCTATTCGCAGCACCGAAGCCCATTTTAATTATCCTGCCAAACCCTATTGAGCCACAACAAGGTTATTACCGCTTACCAAAGGATCTGCTCAGGCAATTTTACAAGGAAATTGCTTGTGCCTAATCTAATCACTAAGAAGTATTTAAAATTATGTTAGGCCTAAAAAGACCAACAAAGAAGCAGGAAGCTCTGAAAGGTTCAAGAAGCTTCATAAGGCTGTTACTGTAAATCACGGCAGCAATTGGGGATGAGCTCTCTGGAGAGACTCCAAGTCATAATCAGATGCTGTATTTCACCGAGAACAAACAGAATGCAGGTGAGATGACTTAAAGAGCACAAAAGTATGATTTCTCACATACATAAGCTTTCTACTGGTGACTGAATACATTTACATAATAAGTGGGGTTTTTAAATTATCCACTGGTGATGTCACACAGATTTAAATAATCTGCAGCACCAGTCCCTGCTACTTGCAAGCCATATCTGACACTTTACAAAGCCTTTGAAAATGATTTAACCGTGCTCCATTCAAGAATTCTGTTTCTCAAAAAAAAAAATTTTAAGCATAGGATGAGCAGCATCTATAAAATGTAACAAGTGGATTGTGATGACTTGGATTTTTCCATATCCTTGCAGAGGAACAGCACACAACATCAGAAGGAATCACTTTTGTAAATTACAGAAAGTTTAATTGGAGATTGCTGGACCTTTTTAAGCTACAGTCAAGCTTATTAGCACAACAAATATATAGCATTGCCTACCGAGTAACCATAGAAGTACACTGATGGGACCTTTGCTAGTTTGTGCTTTGGCAACCTGACTGAGAACAGCTTCCTATCAGCACTGTTACCAACAGCTGCTTTGACACGTTGTGTGAACTGCCATGATTTCAACTTCCATATCTCCTGCTCTTTTGCTTATGTGTTCTGGGTGAGAGAGGAAGAGAAAGAAAGAAGGTAAAATGTCCCTTCACACTTCACCACTCTACTGACATAGATTAGTCTAGGATAGATGACCTGGATTCAAACTGGTTAAATACCAGAAAGAGAAAGTCATGAGCAGACAAAGTGAGCTCCAAGGGGATTTATCTCAGAATTTCAGTTTTCTGGTGCTTCACCCAACAGTGACTTGCAGAGCATATTAAATTTGCTGCTCTCCCTGTCCAGTATCATTAGAGAACTGTCCATCAAAGAACAGATTTCTACCAGAGTTAGTTATCAACCTGAAGAAACAATACAACTAATCACCAGCTGTGCCTAGGGCACCTTCCTCTTCCCCCACCACTGAACTGAAAAGAGTTTTGTGCTGTTTTTTATTTCATTTATTTTTAAATAAGGAGAGTTTGTGTCTGGGTGACACGTAGAAGCATCTGCAACTCAGAAGAACCTAAAGCTACACCATAAAGCTTCTGGAATATATCCCAGGCATAAGAGATACAAAAGAAAAAGAAGAGAGCAAGACATCAAATATATTCACGGGTGTAATATAAAAGAAGATAAATATTCCAGGAAAAATAAATACCATGAGAATTGCTGGTTGCGGTGGAAGTGAAGCAGTAGTGATAATTTGATGCAAAAATTCTCTACACAGAGGCACTCTTACAACTCTTGCTGTACCAAGTCAGTAGGCTTGCTTGGTATTGGTCTCTCACTGTGTCTATGAGGAGCTTTCCTAGAGAACAAGAGGTGGTTAAAAGTCATGGCTTAGGAATATATTTTTTTTAATCTAAAGTACAGCTAGGGAAATATTTAATACAGCAACAGAAACCACTGTGCTTTTTTTTTTTATGTCCCCTGCGGTACACAGGACTTTCAATGATGCCTCTCATATACGCCTTAAAGGGAAAACACGCATTTCTTTCGATTTCTGGCACCTTAAAGATGCTCTAAAGGTGGTCTTGTAACACAGGATTAACAGTCCCCATTTCCCTTAAAATTTAAAACTGAATTCTTACTTAATTCACCCAAATCTCACTTGCATAAAAGCTCACCCAAAAGCAGTTGCAAATATGGAGACCTGAGCTGGATGGGAAAGGCGAAGATTGAGATTTCCCTGGGTGAGAGTTCTTCCCAAGCACACTCACATGTGCATGGCCGGGGGCTCTGATCTCCCCGCCTGGAAGTTGAGTCCCTGTGACCCAGAGCCCTGTCCAACATTTGCCTGCTGGGATGCCTTCAAGGTGGGATGTTTAACATGTACTGCACAGCGTGTAGACCTTCTAGACACTGCTGTAGGAGAGACTGCAGGCAGGATGGTACATCTTTCACTGAGCATGAGCCACATGAGGCGGCTTGTACCAAGCCACGAGCCATAGCTTTCCTTCTGCTATGTCAATTTAGAACAGTGCTCGCTCTCTTCTGAAGCACTTGCCCTTATAGACAGTCTAATTCAGAAAAGACAAGGAAGATATATCCTGTCATTTACAGCTGTGCATGCTGATCCCCTAACAACTTCTAATGACATACAGGAAAACCGATGGTTAGACTCAAACTAAGCCTCCCTATGTAATTATAGTAATTTAAAGGGCAAAACGCAAGAGCAAAACTTTTTAAAAAGCAAATGTAATAATCTTGGGCTCCTGCAAAGATATGTGGCACGTAACAAAATGGTTATAGGGGATGCTTTAAAACTAGGGCTGTGGATGTTGCATGGTGTTCCCAGAGAACAAAAAAAAAGCCACTTCCTTCATATACAGATTGGTTTCTCTGTGTTTTGACAGATTTGGCATGACCACCACGGTACAAAACAATGAGAAGTCTACAGGATCTATCAGCTGTCAGTCTCTACATTTTCTCTATGTCTACAGATATATTTGGAGATATCCTTCTCTAAAGATAGAGCAGAATTTCATGTACTGGGTCTTCTTGCAGCCTCTACCTTAGATGAAAAAAGAACAAAATCGTTTGAACTCATCAAATGATGCAAATGGGAAGAAAAGGGGGATAAAGGAGTGATGTTATGACAGTAAATGGCGTGCACAGGGAGAAGAGTGTCCTAATAATGTGGAATTAGCTGTGGGGCAAAAATGAACAATTCCTAAATGCCATACGCTACCAACAAATATCATAGCTAAATGAAAACTTTCCTAAACTGATAATCTGGTTCACTTACAGCTCACCAAAACAAGCACCCAGCAGCAATGCGTGCTGATGCATTGTGATGCAACCATGGGCTTCAAGCATGTTATACTGTAATTTGGTGTAAGTTCCCACTGAAAAAAGACAAAACTTTTAACAAATGACAAAAGAGGATGAGAAATGAGTCATGCTTACAAAGTGCAGTTGAAGTTTCTTTCCAGATAAGTAGCACCTTAACTGCATGAATGAGAAAATTCATGAACCAAAGACCAAAGCAGTGAACTGGAGTTTCAAGTCACATCGGAGCCATATATATGCTTTTTAACTAGTAATTTTGTAAAGAACCTAAGAAGTCTCGTGCTACTTATATTTTTATATTTGCAGGTTTGGAGTTGTTATGATTCTTGCATAACTTAAATTCAACAAGGAATACAGTTAGTTTAAAAAAAAAAAAAACAAAAAAAAAAACCACATTGCAAAACCTACATCAGTATGGTTGTTAAAGGATTACAGGATACCACCTCATAATAGCAGGAAGGCAGGATTCTCACCTCTGTGAACAGCATTCAAAACCCTCACGGACTGACCCCACTAGCTTTTGTATTCCTCACTATAGCTGCTGCATGACATGATCAAGGCTGCACACAATCTTCAAGGCTTTTCAAGCTTTTGCTGGAGGGAAAATTTCAAAGCAGACTTCTCCCTGTCTCATAGTACTAGATGGCTGGGCAGGAATGACATTTATACAGTTGAATCTTTTATTATTTTCTCTTCCCTAAAAACAACAGGAGTAGTATGGCTTGCTGTATTAGATAGATCCTTGTATGTGGGCACAGCGTAGGTATAAAGGTCACGAGGACAAAACATCCTTTATTAGAAGGCGGCAGAAACCTCTGATAGCCCCGAGGTTTTCAGGATGATACAGCATAAACACAAACTTGTTATGAATTTCAGCTCATGGATACTGTCTAAAAATAGGTATTTTCTAACCAGTGGTTTCCCTGATAACGTGCCTCAGGAGGAGCTGGCTTTCCTGGAGTCCCGGAGCTCCCTGTGCTGCTAGCTGCTGGCAGCAGGGATGCTGCAGGATGACTCAGAGAGCTCTGACAGAGCCTTCCGCACGGCTGACGGAGCGTGACACATAGAGCAGGAGTCTCCCCACCTCTGAGCACCTGGATTGCTTCCCAGGCTTTCTTTTATCTTTGAGCTCAGCAAACTGATTAATATAAATAACTCAATGTGCAAAAATACTCAACTTCAGAAATCTACGGTGAGATCTCACCTCTTCTTCATGCTCTTTCGCGTGCAGCTTCATTGCGTCCATGCCACAGAAGCATTTAAACAAGAGGGAGATGAAGAACTGCAGCAGCGTGCTTATGCTGTGAGGTGGTAATGGACACTTGTGTCTTGGGACCTCTTACTGAAGAGGCAAATTGCCTCTATGCAAAGTATTTAGTGCCCAACATGAAGTTTTGCAAAAGGCACACAGAAACAAACCCCACAGTAACGATACCTTCTGGATACTTCAGCACCCTACATTACACCCCGATGTTTTCTGTCCTCCATTTAGCTTCAGCAGCCGCTGACATGCTTGACTGATAAAACGATCTCCCAAATGATTTTAGCCCTAAAATCTATTAAATCCATGAAGTATTGATGAGACAGAATTAACGTTGAGAGAATTACATTAACTGCCCCCTTCCTCCCAGGTTTCAGAAAATAAACCCTAAAAATAAGTTGGCACATTGGCTGCATTGTAAAACAGCACACTTGTGTCAGGAAGGGGAAATTCAATCCTTTCCACTCAACTTAGGCTCTATCTATAGACGTATTTAGTATTGCAACATGCAGTCTCACAGCTACTGCCTTATCTGTTGCCCAGAAATTACACTCTGTGGTCCCTGTAATCCTGTGCCCAGTCCACACACTGCACTGCACAGCACACCATGCAGATCCCACTCCCTGCCTCTCCCACAGATTGCTGCGTCGTGGTGACGTTACCTACTAAGACCCCATTGCTGCCTGATTATAAACTTGGCACAAACAGCTTCCAGCTTTGGCAGTCTTCTCCATGCTGGATGTTTGCTGTGAGATTTTTTCCTTTCTTTGTTGCCATTTTGGATTTTTGGCATGACTTCAGCCCAAATTTTTCAAGCTAGTTCTGAAACAAGGCATGGGAAATTGGAGTGATCTGTCCATGCTAAAAGCCTCTGGTCAGCCCTTGAACAGCTTGAGAGGTTTTGTGATTTGGAGGAAAAGCTTGTATGCTGGCAAGGCAAAATCTTTGTATTTGATCTCTGCATAAAACTCCTAAACATGACCAAACTACCAACCTCTGAAAAAAAAAAAACAACTAATGAATTACTGACCCTTGAAGAAATAAATCTCCATTTGCATGGGCAAATGGAGAGGTGACACTTCCTAGCAACTGCATTCCCTGGAGACAAACTCTGCAATCCCGCTACCAGGTTGGTGTGATCATCCTGCTGCAAGCTGCACCTACACTTCAATAATGAAGTGATCAGAGCTGGATATGACAGCAGGTGCAAATCTGCTCTCTATCTGAATCCGATAGAATCCAACCACCGACAGGCTGGATGGCAGTGACCCCTATGGCGCATTACACAACCATGTTTATTTGGTTTTCCAGAGGGGAGGAAGGGGAACAGAAGGTATAGGAACAGGCAAATGTGATGGAACAGGAGTTTATGTATCAAGTGAACAGTGACAAAAATACCCTGAAGCATGCACAGAAAAGAGCAAAGTTGATGCAACATTCCCTAAAGCAAACATGTGAACTTGCAAATTTAATGCTCTTCTTTCAGCAGAGCGTTTGGAGAGTTTGTTATCTTGAATTTTAAAAAAGCAAACAAAACAGTTTATCACTTGCAAAATTCCATCATGAATCTTCAAGTTACTGTAACATTATGATTCAAAGATCTCTGTCACTGAGCCAGCTCAGAAAGCCAGGAAGTACAGCAGCATGTAGCGCTCTACTCTGATTGCTGTCCTACCACTACTTCCTTATCTCTTCTCCAGTGGATAAGGCAGAAGGATCCTCCAGACAAGTGGCCCACACATCAATCCTATTTGGACTGTCTCAACTTCAGCCCAAAACAAAACCCAACAGCTAAAGTGAAGGACGTGAGGGAATGGCCTTAAGTTACATGGCAGGAGATTCACGTTGAGTATTAGGAACAGGCTCTTCTCAGAAAGAGTGGTGAGGCAGTGGCACAGGCTGCCCAGGGAGGTGGTGGAGTCACCATCCCTGGAGGTATTCAAGAAACATGGATATGTGGCACCGAGGGATATGGTTAGTAGGCATGGTGGGGATGACTTGACAGTTGGACTAGGTGATCTCTGAGGTCTTTTCCAATCTTAATGATTCTGTGACTGCATGAGACTTCGGAGTGAGACTTTGGAAAACACTTAGGAGAATGCATGAGAGAAGCTGAGACACAAAGTTCTCTGCTGCCAAATGCTGAGCCACAGCTTCCCTGAGTGGAAGTTCTCTTGCACACAAGCATAACAACACTTCTCATATATTATGATAGCAGGCTAAATTCAACACTTTGGTCTGGAGAGGCACAGTGCTGGGCAGTGGACAAGCTGCATTTCTTATGCAACTTATGGACCAGCTTTAACATTCACCACACCCAGCACCAACATGCACATCTTTCAGATGGAGTAGACTGGAAGAGAAGAAACAGGCTAAAATCGAAGGAATTACAAGCGTAGCATTGCAAATCATAGTAAAATCCAACATAATTTAAATGCTCAAGAGTTTCCACACGCTTTCCTTCCTAAGGATGCACGGTAATCTTCAGCCCACAGGATGAAATAATGAAGTTCCACAACAGGAGCACATCAAGAGGTGCATCAGTGCCCAAATTAATGACTCTGGAAAACTAAAAGCTACTAGAAATAGGACCAAAACATGCCAGGTCATCCATAATAACAAAGAACAGCTGATGCTTCTGGCAAAGCCTCTTGTGGCTGTGGCAGAATTCAGATAAAAAAAGTTATGGTGTGTTGTTTTTGCACTGAGTGCATATTCCAAACTCTCTGCAAAGAACACGTAGATCTATAATACTTCATGTCAGAAACCTGACAAGAAAGAAAAATCACCATGAGAAATTCTATAGCTCTTTTTGGTAGACGTCACAGATGTCAATAATTGCGCCATGGAGATCAGACACACAGGAACCTACAGAAGAACACAATATTTCTTTTCTAAAGGTAATCAAACTTAGTATGCATCAAGTTACTGAGAATTTGTTTTAAAATAATTTTTAAAAATCAAAGCAAGCACTAATTAAGAGAGAAGAGGAATCTGATTGTCCTTAATGGGAAAAAAAAAAAAAATCCAACCCCAAAACACTAGAGGAGACCTTAGCAACTAAAATCCAAATTTTTAAATGATATAACCAACTACAGAACCTAGATGAACAGGGACAAAACACCACGTGGTACAGAACAAGCCATGCTCAGACATGCAAAAAAGATCTTACAAAAGGCCAGAGTTTCAAGGGGCATTCAGACTGGCAAAGAATAGGGGAAAAAACTAAAACACAGATCACTCCAAAGTTTTCTTTCATACTTCAGCTGTGCTTTCTGGGACTCCTTGCAGTTGTGCCAGTGTTTTATACGATGGAGAGAAGGCCACTCAGTGACCGCCTGCCAAACACCACGTTCAATACCACATGGGTCAAACACCTAAGTGCCAAGCAGTATTTGCTCAGGCATCCACAAGGCTGCTTTACAGAAATCTCATCAAAAGAGGTCTCTGCTCACACGGCTCAGGAAGATACCATCAGCTTAGCTGAGTGAGTTTTAAATTAATCAAGATTTCCCTCAAAGCACTCAAGCGTACTTCTCTGATCAGCTCCTAAATCCATTATGAAGTTTTGAGCTGGAGGCTGTATGACCCTTTCTAGGACTTCGATCCAAGATGAGTAAGTGACCTCTGTGCCTCTGAGCTTAGCTACTATGTCAGGATAAATTCAAAGTGTTCTCTTAGTGTCCAGACCTTCCTGGATTCAGTGGGTTAGGGACAGAGACCAGACAAAATTCTTTCCTTGCCACAGGCAAACTTACAGTGGAGAGGGAGGTGTTTCAGAGATCCTTACAGACCAGAAACTGATTCCTAATTATTCTTTCTCAAAATGAGATTTTGCAAACAATTTGAAGTGGGAAGAGGGGAAGGAACAGCTGAGAAAACAAGCGAAATTTGCAGTCTGTTTATGTATTATAATGGCTCTGGGAAAACAACATTAAATTCTTGTGCAAAGAATTTGGAGCATGGACTGCCACAAAGCAAGTTCCAAACTGGCTCAAAGAAATTCTAGAATGTATACAAACCAGCAGTGAGAACAGTGTCTTTTTATTGGGTTCTATCTCTGAACAAGAAGTTTTCAGGAATATCACTTTCTCCTTAGTTTTGAGCTTCAGACAAGTCAGCAGCCATGCTCCCCAAGTCTACCAAGAACTAAAGGTTGAACAACACTGTGCAAGTAGACCCTCAATGAACCAGAGTGTATTTTTATCCCCACTAACAGGTCTACTGCATCTATGTGACACCTTATTTCTTTGGAGCCACAGGATGCAGCTTCCCTGATCTGGGGCTGGAAGGTTCTTCAGCAAAACTCCTCTCTCACAGGCAGAGAAGATGCAAGCTGCACACTGATCAACAAGGAAGCACGTTTTCACTCTGGAGACTGTCAGACATTGGAACAGGTGCCCAGAGAGGCCTCCACCTTTAGAGTCCACCTGAATTTTGAAAAGCAAGGCCCTGACTAACCTGATCTAATAGGATCTGCTTCAAGGGGGTGAGATGGCATACAGTAGTTTCTTCCAGCCAAAATTATTCTCGTTCCAATAAACATGTTTCTTACATCTCTTTTTTCTTGCTGCTCTTGAACTATGTTCTTTCACTGGGCCTAGATCACTGATACAACTTGAAAGGAAATTTAAACACAGCCATCTCGCTACCATGTCTGCCCACAACCTTATTTTCCTTTGTGTTACACAGCAACGCTATTTTTGCATTACGATGCTGCTCCTTGACCTGTGAGCACTACAGCTTCATCACACATCACATAAAGATCACCCAGTATGTAAGGATATCAGACAACTTATAGTATCAAAGTATAGTAGCTACCATCAAAAAAACAAACTAGATATAGATCTTCTCTTGCAGCAACAGAAATCGGCACAAAATCTCATGTGCTGTGAGTTCATGCAGCTAGTCTATAACTCATCTTTGGGCATACAAGTAGAGAGAAAATTACTTAAAAGAATAGCAGTGTGGTTTACCCAGGTATAGCTGCACAGGACTTTTCAAGCATTTGGCAGACTTTTTTTTTTTTTTTTTAATTTTGATCCTAATCGTTTTTTCTTCACTTTAAGACTATACTTTCTGCAGAAGGCTAAATGATCTACATTTAAACATCTGCTAGCTAATCCAGATTCTTCTGTATGATGTAACAACATCTGTTACTTCTTTTTTAAATGGCAGAAAGGAACAAGTGTTCTCACAGAGCCAGTCTTTGATTTTAGGTTTTCTACCCCTGCAGGCTATCTTACTCCGAAGTCCTTTGCCAATGGAGAATAAGCTGGTTTTCATCTGCAATCTGCACACATTGGCTGAAGAAAAAATTCTAGTCCAACACTCTTCTTGGCCAAGGGAAAAAAAGGGACACAACCTTCTGCTAGCAATTTTTTTCCAAGGGTGCCAGTGGTCAGCAGGTACCAGCCACAGCCGCATACACTGAGTCTCTGAGAGGGAAAAGCAAGGTAAGTCTACAAACCACTGGGGATCTGCTGTTCTGTTTTGGTTTTGCTTGTTGCTGGGATTATTATTATTTTGTTAGGTTTGACTGGATAGAAAAAGAGAAAACTATGAAGAGTTTTCTCAGGATTACTTCCCTCCAGTTGGGGCATGTCACTAATTATCTTCCATTCTTTGATGCCTCCCTTCTCACAGTAGCATAACTCAGGAACACGGCTACTCCGTACACAACGTGCCACACTCCCACCGCAGCCCACATCAACCTGTAGGAAGCTGTTGTCCCTGGAAGTGTGTACGGAACAATCAGAAGCAGCAAAGCTTGTCACAAGAAATGGAAAGGAAGAATGGGAAACGTGGTGCATCACACAGGAGCACTGACTACCTCCTTATGTCACAGTAATGAGCAAATCCTCCTAGCGCCATGTGGAGGCTGTGGGATTGGATGGAAAGATTTCACACTGCCTAGACATCCCCACTGCTCCTTCTGCGTTATTGTTGCCCCTTGTGTTTCTTACCTCTAGCACGCTTTCTGTTTCCCTTGTTTTTCAATTAGGCTGTGGGTTTCTTCTGCTAGTTTTCAGCCACTCCTCAGCTGAATGTAACAGCTACAAACACAATAAGCAGATGCCACAGGAGCAAATGAAGCTGCATTCCTTGCCTTGAGGCCCAGCATGCTGCTTTCTGTCATGCTTCTCATACTGTGCGTCTCCGTACCAGAGGAAGAAAAATACGTGTAATCAACTACAGTGTTGTGAGCTGCATTTCCCATCAAGTAAAAAAAATTAAACCGAAATAAAGGCTAACAAAATCTTTCTGAAATTAGCATTGAAAGCAAAAACTGATCAAGACTGCACCACTTACCAGAATTTCCCCCCGAGAGAGCAAGTTTACATTCACCACATCTCCTCAAAAATGGCTCGAAAACATGCCCTGCAAAAAAATGAGAAAGGGAAAGAAAAAATTTAGTGACTAGAATGTCACAAATTGTTACACTTCTTTCTCACTCCACTACCGTTTATCACCAAACTTCCACCTTTCTTTTTCCAGTTTTAGGGAATGAGGTAATTGGATTTGATCCCTCACAACTGATTATTACATTCCACCAGTATTATGCAAAATATTAAAATAATTGCTGGATTCCTTCAGACTGCTTAGACACATGTCACTGCCATGACAGCTCTTCAGACACCAAGGATACAAGGTCAGCAACATGAAACGAGCTGCAGCGTAAAGCAAACGTGCCAATTATTTTAGATCATGTCCCAAAGAACTGGTCAACCTGGGGTTTCCCAGTGAGTTTGCCTTACCAACATGTTTTCAAAATGTGATGCACATAACGCTCTTGACAGCCTTTGTGTTGGAATACTACACAAAGGAAAAAAAGGGGGGGGGGGGGGGTTGTGCCACATTACATTTTTAGACTATATTAATTGCCTCCTGTTCTCTAAGAGAACAAAGAAGGAGAAGAACTAACAAAATGCAGTATCCAGTTTGACACACGCGAGGGCCGGTCTGAATAACAAGGAGAGCAGAAGTGACAAATGCCATCATTTAGCCAACGCTGAGTAAATTTCAAATGACAGCTACTCCTTATTTTTCCTCGAGGCGAAATCTTTGAAAGAACAGCTCATGGAGCACAGCCTGAAAATGATGTTAAAACATTTATTTTGCAAGTCCCTAGAAGATGGAGGAGCTGTGATTTTGCTGGTATTCAGCTCTGGGAATGATAACCGTGCAGCAAATGGAGAAGGACACACATTTCGCTATGTCCAAACTGGTGAGGTCAGACTGAACTTGAACTGCTTTCAGAAATACTCCCATTCCCTCCCAAGTACAGAGCTGAATTTTCCACAAGAGAGGCATCTGTAAAATTAATGCTGAATGAGTAACTTTACAACCATACACAGATGACTTAGGGGCCTGCATTATTGATGGAGAAAGCCTGCCTCAGCTGCAGCAGCAGCAGATCTTTGCGGCAGTGCCTTTCCTGAAGGATGCTGTAAGCATTGTGCAGGAAATGAAGGGGTGAGGCTTCTCAGCTCACGTTACTTTTACTGGTCCTTGTTGCATGAAAAGCAGCTAGGAAAATAAAGTCACTCTTCAGGAACAACCAAAACAGTCTTATTTAAATTACGGCATCTGAGCTACGCTGTTCTAAATCTCGGTTAGAGAGCAGACCTCCAATTTCATAAGGCTGAAATGTCATTTTGGGTGGAGAGCTCAGGGTGGGGAAAGAAAGAAATAGAAGAATGTAAAAACTTCAGAAGAGGCTTTTGTGCAAGACTGTAGGAGTAGACATTTTTAATCACACAACTGCAAAACAAAACATCATCTTCCTTGCTTGCTTTCATAGTTTAGTGATTGAAAAGAAGAAGTGAAAACCAAATAGCCTGGATAAACCAAGGAATAAAGGAAAAAAGATAACTCCTCCTCCTTCCCCAACATCCATTGTACAGCTTGGCAGAATTCATGAAAACATTGAAAAAAAAATGGGCCTTAACTGCTTTGTTCAGACTTGGGGAAGGTGGTTATTATTCCAGTGCCATCCATTTCCCTCCCTAGCTTCCAGGCATTTGGCCTGGAAAGCAAAATCAAGTCAAGAGACTACTTCTGCCTTCCAACTAATTGGACAGCATCTGCATGCAGAAAAGTTGGAAACTTAGGAGACGAGTCGGGTTCAAAACAGACCGATAGCACCTCAGCTTCAGATTAGCTCATTATTTTCTTCTGCACCAAGAGCCTGGATTAATAATTCCCCACGGAGAAATGATCTTACTTCTACCTATGTAGAAGGAACAGCTCTCCTTCTTGAGGTCTTTGAATAATATTACTTATCTCCAAAATTTGACAATCACTTCTCAGAAAAGTGAGACTGACTTTACTGGCTTTGGAGAATACAGCATAGGAGGTGCAAATAAACGAATACAGGCTTTCGGATGCACTAATTTTGCCTTTTCTTTTTTCTTTTTTTTTTCTTTTTTGTAATTAGTATAATAAATAGAAGAGGCAACAAAAGCTTTGCCTGATCGGAATTACTAATGGAAGAGAGCTTTTCTCTGCTCTGCTTGGGAAAAACAAAAACCTGGAAGTAACCATGTGACCGTTCATGGAACGGTACGCATCTTCTGGAAAAGGCCACTTTTGCAAATAGTTCTTTTAACAGAAAGCATTTACCATAAAATGCATCACTTTGCTTCACTATGAAGGGTTGGCTAGAGTGTACAGAGGTATCACCTAATATTCAAAAAGCTGCAGGCACCAACTGAATGGAATATGGTAAAAGTTTAGGCTTGTTACCACAGCCAGTGGAAGAGTGGGGAAGGAAGAAGAAATGATGCAGGAAAAGTGTTGAGGATGAAAATCTTTTCTGACGAAACTCACAACTGAACTCCCCTTCCACTTGTCATCTAAAAGCAAAAGTCCAATGAGGCTGTTTTAAAGCACAATGAATGGAATAGCATTAGGTTTAAGCAACACGAGCTTCCTGCCAGTTGCTGCAGCTTGCTACCCGTCCCAGCCCAAAATGCTTACAGCAGGATCACCCCAAGCTGTGACACCCATATCACTGCCAAGGCAGGAGTGGTGTCCAAATGAAAGCTGCCCAAGCATCTACTCCTAAATGGCAAGGCATAACATACTTAGAAACCAATTGATGTGAGAAATTGCTCTGAATCTCAAAGAAGAGACTTTATTTGAAACATCTAAAAAAAAAAAAAAAAAAAAAACCCAACAACAAACAACCACCACAAAAACAGTCTTGGGAGATAATCACGCTTACTGTCTGCCAAGAACAGCCATTTCCTGTAAGCAGCACCAGCTTCAACGAATTGGAATTTTTTTACTGAAAAAAACCAACACGCCATGCCCCCCCTCCTGCAGTGCTGCACACACACTAGTGGTGCTTTTATTCAGTTTTCTGTAAAAGATGGGGTTTTTTTTGTGCAGAGAACAGTCTTTTGTGAAATACATTGTGGCAAGGAGAATCACATCACCAGCACGCTTGGTTTCCTCACCTTCCCTGCTTTGGAGCCAACCCCTGTTTATGCTCATCCGTTTCCAGATATGTTTTCGTCAGTTCAGACTGGGATCAAAGTTAAGTCTTACTGGCAAATGAGAAATCACTGACAGTAGACACAGGAACCACCTTTTTTTAATCCAAGTTTACATGCCAAACTCCATTAACACCCACCAACTTCCAGGATCTTTGGATCAAGTCTGTGGTGAACAGTTCTAGACAAGAGCCCACAAAAAGCCTGCTTTCCATTAAAGCAAAAATAATTTACTGTCAAATAAAACAGATAAAGCCATGATTTAGTGCACAGTCAGGAGGATTCTGGTCTGGTACAGACTGAAGGTGTTACAGCTTGCACGCAAGCTTGACCCAGATGGAGGAAGCAACTGGCTGAAATCATAAATAGTCTTAAGTATTTTTCAAATGGATTCTAGTAGATGCAATTCAGTTTGTGATACTCAGAGGCAAAATGAAATCTAGATAATAATAAGCATCTGACTGTTTTTTACTAGTAACATGCCTTTGTTGCTGCCTTTTCAAACCTCAAGTAGAACCACACATCTCTAGTTGCTGGGCTGTTTTACTTGGTATCAGTTGGCAAGAAGGTGGCTTTCACATTGGAGAGCAGTTTACAGACGAACACGGTTGAACCAGGGTGAGTAATCCATAAATGAGTTGGATCCACTTTGTAAAGAAAATGTTGGTTACTGCACCAAGCAATACTCTTCCTTTTTCATTTGTTCTAATGTAGTTTGTGTTTATGATGCTACACACCCTATGAAGTAGGTTTTGGGTCGTGAATTAATCCAGTCAGTGGTGAGTTCCTCTGGCCCTATTGTAGCAAAGCCTGGAGTGCCCCTAATCGGGCAGGTTGAAGACTTGGCTCTGCAAGAGGTTGCTGACACATCTGGACAAATGCATGGAATCATGCATGCTTAGTTTTATCTGAGGTGCATTTTCCTGATATTTCTCCCTTAAGATTTTTTTTTATCTTATAAATATAAAAAAAGAATAGCCATTTAAAAACCCTTCTGAAAGCAACATTGAGCACAAGAAGAAAAAAATACCTCCTGCATGCTGAGTTTATAAAGGAACTGCACATCTTAAACTTAGCTTACATAAAGCAATCTTTTACCACGCAATGCCAGCTATATATAAAGACCCCTTATCCTGTGAACATCTGAAAGCTTTCCAACAATGAAACGTTTAAAGTTTAAAGGAAGCTTATAGGCTTGCACTTACATGGGGACAGAAGCCTCACTGTTACCCTGAGCCTATTTATTGCTCGGGGAGGGTCCCAGAGAACAGTGTGTGACGCAAAGAAGCCCAGCCGGCATCGGGGGAGTGGGAGCTCCTGCAGGAAGCAGCCAGGACAGGCACAGCAGTGGGGTTCAGCAGAGGAAAGGAAATCATAACGGCGTTACCAGACTGCTAAATCTCGTAATTCCTCCTGCCATGCAACAGTGAAAAGATTTGAAAGGGGATGACGGCTATACAGCAGGGCGGGCATCCTGCGTCTGCCATGTAGAACTCATCGTGTTTCTAAAGCCTCATGCAGTTACCTGAAAGCTTTGTGCAGATGGGGGATATAAATAAGGATAACCAGGTCCCTCTCCTAAGACAGTCCCAAAGAAAATGTGTACTTTCAGAAGAAAAACAGTTGTTCCCGTCATCAAACTTGCAGCTGTATGAACACCAGATCTTTCAAACTGCTGCCCTTTCTGTTTGGCAGTAGGAACCCACCAAACAGAAGTAAGGTCAATTTTGCAGCACCAGCAAGTCCTAAGAAGCAGGAAAGAGGAGAAAAAAAGCTTTACAAGAATACAGAGGCTTTGCCTCAACTTTTTCTGGTTTTATAAACAAACAAACGAACAAACAAAAGCAACAAAACAACCAAACACAAAAACAAACAAATAAAAAAAACTCTGTTAAAGATCATAAACTGAACTGTTTATTTTCTATACCACTTAAATCTCCCTGCATAACAGGTCTATTAACATTAGAATATATGCTGCTGTCAGTGAGCCCCTATATCCTGCTTGTCCCTTACTGCCAGCCCTGCCCAAGCATGCTGCTTGGTCTCCTTTTCCCTGGGATGTTAAAATACCAAAGAGAGCTTCAGTTCCTTACTGATAGGTAATACTGTCAGGTCAGTACTGGTGATACTAGTACCTCTTTCTCTCTCAACTTTCTAGCAGAATAAACTAAACCAAATATTTCTAGCACTCAGCTGCTTTTCTAGGTGCCCACTTGCTTTGTAACACAAAACTATGGGCCCAGAAAGCCAAAAATGTAAAGGAATATAAAGCAGCTAAGTGAGCACTGGAGTATCTGTTTGAGAAGATCCCATAACCATAACTCTAGGCAATCCCTGCCATACACGCTGCTCAAGAGAGAAACAAGCGTGTATTTTAGCTGCCTTCTAAGCTGGATCTGCATGCTGCATATCTCATCCGCACCGCTTGACCGGTCAGACTCTGTGTCAGGCATCTGCAGCCACTAGGATGAGGTGACCCCACGTGGAACTCCTAGCCAAGCTTCACAGCGAGCAGACACTGAGACTGAGAGCGCCATTCACAATATGAGGAGTATGCAACTGCAGTGACAAACTTCAGTTCTCAAAACAGTAGAGAAATGACTTCATTAGCTGCAGGGAGAGCGTTCACATTCCTCTTTACAGAAAAAAATGAGAAGTGCTATGCACCAAACAATTTTTTTTCTTTCAAAAAGAAATGAATGGAGCCCATAGTCCTAAGAATAGATGGCACTCTCTGGCCTCTTAGCTGGCCCTCAAGAATGCAGCTGGAGGGCACGAGGCCGGCAGAGCAGCGCATCCCTCCCTGCACCCCAGCCTCGCACCCACTGACACCAGGGCACTGCTTTTAGGACCAGGAACAAAGGAAAAAGAACAGCAAGGAAAGCAATAGCCAGCGCAACACAAGCTTTTGAAACTTCCAGTACTTGATCCTTAGTTTGTCTCTTAGGACGAAGGGAATGTTTTTCTTCCAAAGGAAAAGGAAGGACCCTAAAGTACCTCTCGAACAACCTCACTAAGCAGTGTATTTATGAACCCCCTGCGGAAGTAAAAATCTTCTAGGAGTGTAAGTAGATTGCAGTGTAAGAGTAGCTTTTTAGATGAAAAAGACTGGTTTTTACAAACAATCCCCTGCCCCTTAACAGAGAATCTTACTTAAGCAATAGACGTTTCTCTTTAATTAGCGTGTGAAGTTCAAATCAAGGACATTACATCTATGATGTACTACAAAAATGAGCACACGTACATACACTTCATGTGGAATAAATATGCTGATGTTGCAATACCCAGAAACAGTTTCAAATGACGACCAATTTACTTCAAAGGCTTTACATCTTTAAAAAACTGAGCATCTATCCTATATTCCTAGGACAAACTTGGATGAAAGGGGACCTCTGTATTACAGAAGACTTCTTGAAGCTCAGCCGGCCCATGGGTTTAGCTGTGGATGTGTAAGGCTGTAATGGATCCGTCACCCCAAAACAAGCTACCTGACGTTTCCTTACAGGACTGACCCATTTCCAGGCCAGCACGTGTCAGGTCTCGTTCTTGTTTGTGTGCAAAAGCAAAGCAAAGAAGTTTAGTGGTGTGAAAGCAGCATGGAGCAAGCCATGGGACAACTGGAAACTGAACACAGGCAGTGCAGGGCCCCATTCATGTGCACAGATTATAGTGGCTTCCTGTGCTCATCTTGACAGTGGAAAAAGAAAAAAAGTTTGCACATTTGGTTTTCCTAACTACTGTAATTTAAATATTGCCCCAGAATGACACAAAGGAAGAGCACGGCCCACAAGGAACCCACATGCAGGCAGGCTGGGGCTGGCACAGCCAAAGCACCCGTGCTCGAAAGGAGCCCCGCCACCCATGTACGGTGCCATTGCCTGATGCAAATGGGAAAGTGAAGATGCTGAATTTTTTGAAAGAGCCAGCTATTTGTATACCTATTTCTTTATGAAAAAGGAAAAAAAAAAAAAAAAAAAGCACAGCAAAAAGTAAACAGTGCAAGAAAAGAATACAGCAATGTGATTAAAGCACAGTGAAAGCCCCTCACTGTAAACTAATTATGAACTACAACAAGCTGAAAACAAACTGCTTCTTTTCACCCTGTTCACATTTATCTTCTAAGATGCAAGGATGGGGAAAAAAAGGAGGTTGTGGTTTTAAAATTGTGGAGCTTATCAAGTCCGAGATCAGATGAGTAGAGCAAACCTAAGAAGAAAACATCCTCTCTGCCCACCTCCCTCCTCAAAAAGGAAGCCCAGCAGCTAAGGCCCATCAGCAGCGTCAGTGTGCTGGTCTTTAAAGGATTGCTCTGGAGAGCATTTCTGCCTAGTCTGTTTTTATCTTTCTGGAAGCTTCAAAACAAACAAATACTTCTTAATTCTCTGGAAGTTTCCAAAATAACTTGAGGAATAAACGATGTTATGTTCTGCTTTATTTTTTATAATCAGACAAGTTGCATAAAGCAAATAAACAAGGCCCTCGTTTGTCATGCGACACGAAGCAGGGAGAGAGGAAGAGCTTTACATTACAAAATCAGTACTGTGAAAATCTATGTAAAGTAGCTGATGGGCTGAGAGCTGGGGGGTGGGGATGGGAGGAGGGAGTATAAGAAGAGTCCTGTCTCTCGTGGATTTAGTTATTTACTTATTTTCATGATGAGATTTCATGTTGGTGAATTCTGGATCCAGGAAGGAGAAAAACAACCCAAAAAATCACTCTATTTTGACAGTTTACTTTCCAAACAAAAACCCTGCTCTCTAGCAGCTTCCAAAAAAGACTCCCACATAATGAATAACAGGAAATTAAATCCTCAGGACAACACAGCAGAAGTACAAATGAAAAGATTTTGCAGTGACATAATGCTCCAGCCTGGAGTGCAGATCAAGTCTTTATTCCTTCACGCTGTCCTCAAATCCATCAGGTCCCTCCTTCGAAAGCGAGTGTCCCAGCATGAACCAGAATAAATGCAGGGCTCTTGTAATTCCAGGATCGTGCTATAGTAATATAAACCTCTTTGCAATACAAAAGCCACACAAAAGCATTTCTTTTGCTGAAATGTCCTACGGATTTAAAATGTCACGCTCTTTATAACTCCCCCCTAGTCTCTTGTCTTTAAAGATTAAGCAAAAGCCTGTGTGGAGGAACTAATGAACCTGGATTTCTGACTTCCTTGGGCCAGCCAGCAGCTCCCCACCCAACGAAACTGTAACTCCAGCTTTACCCCACAGGTCCCTCGGGCACAAGCCCACCCCTCCCTGTTGCCAGCTGCAGGCTCCGTGCCCTGGTGCCCATTGGCACAAACAGACAGGAGGTGTGGGACCGGCAGCTCCCTCCCCAGATGGAGGCAGCCCACCCAGGCACAGGGCTGAGGACTGACCCACAGATGTGCTGTTAACAGACTCGCTCCCGCTTCCTCAGGAAACCAGACAAAAAATCTCATAGCCCCCTTGCTGCACCCCCCTCCCACCCTGCCCCCAACCATGCAGATGCAGTATAGAAAAAATAATAAAAGAGGAACATAGATGTAAGGCTTAAGGGCTGTGCTGTATCCCAGAACAGCATCTGGATTACTGTCTCATGCATGTTTCAGAAGTGTCATTGGCTTCCTGTTTAATATTCTTGTTTTATTGCTGCACAAAGCCGGCCTCGTCTCTACCAGCAATATATTACTCTCACATCCTCAGAGCAGATCTTTAATGAGGGTATTCTGCTTTCTTGATATTCAGAGACCTTCTGTCAGTATCAGCATAACGCCTGAGCGCCCAGAATGCAGAAAAGAAGGGAGTTCTCCCTTTTAAAACACAGCCACGATACTAGAGGGAGCAGGAGCGACCACCTTTCCATCTCACAGCAGCATTGGCAGCACTGGTGTTTTTGTTAAGCCTCCCGCACAGGGCTGCTGGGGCCCCAAGTGCCCTCCAGAGAGCTGCGTGCCACCCCGCTGCAGGCCGCAGCCACTCCAGTCAGCCTGCAGAGAGCTGCTGCCCGATCCCAGCCTTTCTCGCATTGCCATGGTGACACCGCCACCATCGCTGCACGCCTGGCCTATTTTTTACAAGCTGGCAGTGGTAGGGGGTGTTGGCTATGGCCTGAATCTCAGCAAAGGCCTAAAACTCCTCAGCTTGTCTTTGGTGCAAGAGAAGGGCCATGCCCAACGTGAAGACAAATCAGCTGAGTCGGGAACTCTGCATCACCTCAAAACAAGCAAAAAACCTGGTAGATACAAACCCCAGTGTGCAACGCAGGGAAGGGCAAGCAGGAAAGCCTGCCAGCCCCAGCATGCTGGCAGCCCCAGGGGCTTTGGAGGCTTTCCCAGGAGAAGAGTGCTGTGAAGGAGAGACCTGGAGGACAACAATAAAACTGTCTTGCCAACTAAATAAGGGGGCGGGTGAGGGCTGCAGAAAACCCACAACTGCCATTTGGAAACCACTGGGATGCACTGGAGAGACGAGCAGCAGGGTTGGCTGGAGGAGAAGGATGGAGGATGATGGAGAGGAAAGCTTTGGTGCTGAAGACAGGCATCTTGTGCGAATAAAGGAGTCAGCAGAGGGACACACAGGGGAGGCAATGCTTAAGAAATGAGGAAGCTGGACAAGTTTCCTTTGCAAAGACCTTCTGGACAGATGGAAGTGTAATTTGTAGGGGGCAGTGAAAATGATATTGCAGTAAATCAAGACATCAAAGGAGGACTTGGATGTGAACTTCAGCAGCGTGGTCTGCAGAGCAGAGTGTGTGTAAAAAGACATCACACACGAAGAATGTGCTGAGCTCTGACTGAAGTTGAGGGGAACTCTGAGGTAGACACACACAGATTTTGGCCTCACTGAGGGACCCTGGTGTTGCCCATGGTGGCAGACAAGAGATAATGGGGAGATCTGTAGGTGGAGCTGTGTCAATGGGTATCTATTTCACCATGCTGAATGAGGCTGGGAATGGGATCCACGTAAGTGAATAAAGAGTCTATTACTTGGACAAGGGGAGACAGGACTAGCTTTCTGTTCCAGTCACAAGAATCAGATACAGGTATCTATATACGGCTGATTCTATGATGATTTTAGATATAGATATATATAATGATTATTTGTGTCTATAATATATATTTACATACATATATAATTGTAATAGCTCTGTCTACAGATGAAGGAACCTGAAACGTAACTCTGGGAAGAAGAACATGAGAAGGGGAAGAACACTACCCTTCATCCCCTGCCAAACACACTAGTGGAAAAAGGCCTCTCCCACTGTTCCTTTTTGTGTATCATTGCAGGTAGCAAAGCCCACAGGAGCAAAATGCTTGCCTGTTAACCCCATGGGAAGTTTAAGCAGTCAAAAAAAGAAAAAAAATATTGTTGTGATAAAGAAATGGCTGTCAAAGCAAAACACTGCTATTTGCAATACATTTCAAAGCCTCTACCACTGTGCTTACTCTCTCAGAGGGGTTGGGCTGTGCCAGCTCCAGCATCATGCAGCACAACAAACCTGGTGCAGGCAGCACCATGCGGCCGCATGCCTCACCAGCCAGTACAGCAGCTACAACCCATGGCAGCAGTCACCCCATGAACACAGCAGCCCATATAGTACCGGGGACACACGTTTTGACCCAATGACGGATGCATGCTTAACCATGTGTCAAATCCGCCAGCACACCGAGCGCTGGAAACAAGCAGCATTTTAGGAACAACGCATCTGGGTCACCGTCGGCTCCTGCTGTGCCTGCACGCACCCTGGGGATGAGCAGCAGGGAGCAAACTGAGGAATAGGCCTGGCAGCTCTCCTCTGGGCCACTAGCCAAAAAGCAGGGACCACTCTCCTGGAACTGTTCCGCAGGTGTAATTGGGGTTATAAAAGCACATTCAGCCTCCCCCTCCCCCCACGATGAGAGGCTGTAAATCATCGAGAATAAGGCAAGAAACAACACACAAAGCATTCACAGGCTCTGCTTTTTCATGCTCAAGCTAGTTTGGACTCTTACATTTCGGAAACGTCATGTTTGATTTTGCCCTAGAAACCGCCCCATGAAACACAGGGCTCATTCAGGCAGCGCCCAGCCTCCGGCTGCGGCACGGGGCCACCAGGAGCAGGGGACATCTGAGAAGGGGCATTCAGAGCAGCACGTGCACGGCCACAGCCGCAAAGGCGCTGGGTTATGAGTTCTGGAAAACGTACGAATGGTATCGGGTGGTGGTACCGACCATGGGAGCACACATTCATGCACCCATGTCCATGGGAAACAAGAGGGGAGATGTGCCTGAGAGCCATAGGGAGGCAAGATTTTTATTTATTTATTTTTATTTCAGTATGAAAGCAAGCTTATTAATTTCCCCTCCAAAAACCATTTGCACAATCTGGGAGCAGCTGCAAGGGTCAGTTGTGTAGATTTCAGCAGTAAACATTACCAGCAACAGCTCTGAGAGCCACTAAATCAATAACCGCATTTTAAAACGAAAGAACACATGCCAAAAATGTCAAGTTCGCTTCCCACACATGTATGCTTACATCTAATGGTGGAGTGTCAACAGAATTTGGGACTCCCACAGACCCAATGCCACCGGCACTGCAGCTGGCAGCCCACACTACCTGTCACACCCAGACCCCGCTCCCCATGCCCCGCAGCACTCACCACTGATGACAACCAGTTTACTGTGTCACCTTTTCCTCCCCTGGTCACACATGCTCAGCCACAGCTCACCTCACTTTTAACCCACCACAGGGACACGGGGTCATAGCAAGTGCCTCGAAGCACCACACACACAATAGGGCATCGAGAAAGGGAAGCACACATGGGGAGTGGAGACAATACAGTTTCCACAGATGCATTTATGAAGAACAGAAAGTAAGGGAGAGCATGCTTCCTCATAAGCACAGATGTTCTATAAACCAGCTGAGCTCCAGGCCCTTCCCTTTTCCACACAGACACCTCACAGCTCAGTTAGAATTTCAACAGCTACCTCATGCACGGTGGGGAAGGGCATCCAACAGCCCAGTGCAGAAAGCAGGTTTAAATGGAAGTCAAAAGCCTTCTCTAAAGGAGAGGATTTCCAGCATCACACATACACAAGAGGAAGACAATAAAAAGCTGCATTTCTTCAGTACTGTAGATATGCCACACAGCAGGAACTGCTTACCTCAGCAGCATTCATGTTGCTCTAGCAGCACCAGAAGGCATTTTTCTTGTGGACAGGCTCTGTCTCACTCTAGAATTCACAGCAGAGGAATTATAAGCTTCCCAAAAGTGCCGTGCAGTTCTCCAGGGCTGCAGCATTGGCAGCATCTAACCAGAACTGTGGAATTAGGAGAGAGTAGGGCAGCACAAAACATGGCGGTGTGGTCTCAAACCAGTGAGCATGGACTCCAGTAAGCTCTTCCCTACTTGTCTTCACAGCAGACGTGTTCAGAGACCCCTCTGCTATCAGCAATGGACAAAGGAAGAGTCACCAGAGGCATATCCATGAGGCTGACTCCATTACCGCACAAGGGACAGGCCTACCTCTCGTGTTGAGAGGAAATGCTGATGTCCCAACGAGCACGTGCAAAGCAACAAGGACATACAAAGTATTTTGTGGGCTTGGAACAAAACCCTGCTTGTAGGATTCATTTAGTGAAAGAATGTATGTTAACAGAGCAAGCTATTTATAGCAACTCTCCATAGAAATGAACTGTCTCTTGGTTCCTGTCCCCATAAAATGCAGCATTCTCAGCGGAGAAACCCTCTCTTTAATCCAAGAGCATGGGAGACAGGGGGGCAGGGGAAGGGGAAGCTGCTGCCTGCCATACCCGTTACCCCAATTATACCAGAGATAAGGTCTCCCTGTGCTGTCAGCAGAAGCCTTCCTTCACGGCTGGGGCCCACACACAGAATTGCACCATTCTTCCCCAGCCCGCTGTGCTAAAGCAGCCTGAGTGAAAGAGCTGCCTGTATGGCAGCTCCATCCTTCAGAACTCTGCCATGGCCGCAGCAAGGTATGTCAGAGGGACTGAGATGGATTACTCCTCTCCTAAGCCCAACAAATATAATTTTGGGTTTTATTCAATATTAAAACGTGCCATCCTAAGGAAGACTGCAGTCTTTTGAGATGGGGACAGACCACTGCAAACTGCCATCAGAAGATCCTAAACCAGGGCACGTTCCCGTTTCCTCACATACTGCGTACTCTGAAATAGAAGTATACGTACTGTGTATCACACACGATCAGCCAACTTGAAAGCCACACCCATGTGCACACATGCTTAGGATGTTGAACAGTCTGCAAAACTGTCACACCGAGTCTCACCTACACACTGCAAATGACCCAGATCCACAGCCCATGCGTGCCTTTGTTAAAACACCAGTATTTCCTCTAATGAAAGCCTGCATGGGCATGGACATACATCATCTCCCATCAAAAATCAACACCTTGATGTGAAGACTTCATTTCCAGCATTCCCAAGAAGTCCTGGCAACAACAGCTGGCACACACCGCTGCTCTGAACCCCAGAACTGGGGCACTTTTTGTTACATTTAGCCATTCACCAGTCAAAAACAACAACAACAACAACAAGAAAAACCCCACAACAACCTATTTTAAAGGAGGAAATAGTGAAATGCTGTACAGAAATAAATGAGTTTTCATGGAAAACAATAGTTTAGTTTAGATTTTCAGGCGTTTTTTCCTATGCAAGACAATAGGCCACAGTTAAAGATGTGCTTGCCCTTCCCTTTAATGTAAAATGAAGCTAAAAGCGTAACTATGGATGCCCTCCACAGTGACATTTTTTGAAGGCAGAAAAATTACACAAAAAGAAATCAGAATGCTAACTGCTTTTCATGTCTTGTTTGTCCTAAGATATTCCCTACTGCTTATTTTTCCTATCCGAGCTTAATAAATTATTTCTACCACTTTACTCAGAAAAGAAAGAAGCTGTGTAAACTGCAAGCATGTGACTTTCCTTAATGCAACAACAAGCTGTTCTGAAAAAATAAAAAAGCAAAATACAACAGATTCACTCTTTTAAGAAAGTAGGTAATCAAATGCATGAGAAACTAAAACACACGCATGCAAACAGACAAACCACATAAGAAAGACTTCTAACTAGCTTTCCCTCTTCTTCTTTGCTTAAATATATTCGTAAAAAAAAAAGAAAAAAAAAGATGCAATTAATTCTCCACATCCATCTATATGGGAGCTCTGCTATTGGTTTTCGGTGAAACAAAACTCAGCTTTTAAAACTTGAGACTTGGAGCCATTTGTCAAAAAAAAAAAAAAAAAAAAACCAACACAAAACGCGCCACAGCATTTAGAGATTTCAGGTTGGACCCAACAAGGAGAAAGGGAAAAAATAAGATTTAGGGTCTACATAAAAGGTTTTTACTTTTTTTTTGGCAAAAGTCTTTTTTCGTACTAAAATAACTTCACATTTTCCAGGTCGGAGCATATATATTCTCACTGTCCCCCGCCCCTTCCAAATTCGAGACAAAACACAGGATCTTACAACCCACCCTTGCCCCTAGGTATCATCCATCAGCAGCTTTGCAATAAAACCCCTCGTAACTGGTTCCTGCTTTGTTCAGTATCTCACATTGACGCTTCTTGTTGATGAGAAATAAAAGGGCCTATCTTAAATCTAGTGGTTGTACCAATGAACCTAAATTAGACTAATGGGAATGCTGAACTGAAAATAAAGCTCTATAAGCTATAGAGCAAAGATATGTCACAAGACTTTATTAAACTATAAATCCGTTGATTACAACTATATTTTCTAAAGACAGAATTATCTTAAGCTAATTTGTTGCCCAGAATAACAGCATTTGGTGTCTATAATGAAAATTAGATTATATCAGAGTAATTTTGTTTGTAATTTTAGATTAACGGAATTAGACACAATAAAATGCTCACATAGGAGAAATAATGAAAAGCAGCGTTTTCCATTTATTTTCATTATATAACATTTGGTGTTCTCTAGGCCATAAGCAAGCATCTTGGTTCGCAAGTCTTGAAATTATATTTGAAAAGAGTAATTTCTCCTTCTGTATTCCACAAAGACTTAGATTAAGCCAGTATATGACATTACTTTCTGTAAAGGCATAGATCCAATACAAACTGGAAATGCTGATGAAAACAGTCCTAAGCTGCTCCCGCTCCTTAGGTCTTCCTGACTACCTTGGCTCCACACTTCACCCATTTGTTCCGCTGCACTGACTGCTGGATCCCAGGGAGACTAGAGTTTAGAGTCAATCACTCAAAGACAAACCATTTTGTTTTCAGTTTGAAAGCAGCAGTAGGTGAGCAACACGGAACGATGGAGTAGGGGTTTCAGAGGTTGTGCAAGCCCAAAGGTCTGTCTTAAACCATACACTTGAAGGAGAAGCAGGGAACACACAACAGTATTTTCTTGGAGTGTCTAACAGCTCCAACTTGGAGTCCTTCAGACTCACAAGCCTGATAGGTTGGGACTCAGAGATTTTTTCCACCAGCTTACTCACTGATGACTGATAAAGTCACAAATTTCTGTATGAAAAAAGCACTGTCCAAGATCCTGGATGGCCTTTTCTCCATTGGTGGCAGTGGTTGTGTTTGCTCTATTTGTGTTCATATTGTACCTCAGCTCTCAGTAAGAGCTGTTACTCAGATCCCTTCAGAAGGAAATCTATGACGTTTGCCCTGCCCCAAGCCATGGTTTTACATACAGGTTGCTTGACAGGACTGTGAGCAGTATTGCTCTGCAGACAGCTTCTTCCCTGCTTAGCCCTTCCGCTCCGAATCTGTTTCTTTACAGAGGCTGGAAATTAACTGCAAAATAAGATTTTTTTCTTTCTAACAATGGCTATTTTTAATTCTCTCTCTGTCCAGTTTACAGGAAAGGAGAATGAGATCTTGCTAGCTTCAGTTCTTTATTTTGGCCTGATGCAAATATGTGAGGTGTCAGTAGCCCTCTTATACACAAGGCAAAGAGCACCAGTGACGCACTTCAAGGAAGCAGCCCCCAAGCCCACTCTGAACAACAGAAATAATTACCACCAGCACCGACTGTCATTTGTCAAAACTCAGCACTATTCTTGAATCAGAGCACATGCTCAGTAATTTATTATTTTTTTTTAATGAAGTGACTTCAAACTAGTCCAACCAACACATGTGAGGTGTGTGTTGATGGCCTTGGCAGCCGCTGGCTTTCTAAGCGATAATTACTGGCAGTTCATCAGCCTTAGTAGTTTGAGACAGGCAGTTCAACAGCGTTAGTACATCGTGCTGAAACAAAACCCCAGTTCCCAAAGGGACTCTGGTGCCCACTTTTCCATTCCTGCTGGCTGGACTGTTTCTAGTGCTCTGCTGTGAGCTGGCAGATCCTCCCCCTGGCCCCACACCACTCCTCAGAGGGAAGCCAGCAGGGCTCCATTACATCTTCGCACAGCACATGCCATTAAAAAAATAATTTATTTTTACAATGTATTAATTGTGCCTCCACTGCCATGTGATCTCAAATAGCTCTGGCAAACAACTGCACCTCGATGAATAAAAAGTTTGTCTGACCAAAGAGTAATTGGAGTTGCTTGGCGCTAAGGGTGAATGCAGCAGTGCTCCAGCTGACACATCTTGCACAGACAGTCCTATAGGGTCTTCTGTACTCACTTCTATACACAAAATACAGCCAGCAAACGTTTTCAGAAGCTTTGGAGTTAAAAGAGGGAGGTTTCTGGGCAAACTGAAATACTGGCCTACTCAGCCTCTAAATGACTAAATTTATCTCCTAGTCCTTTATGTTCAGTAGGCCACAATAAAGTCTCTTTGCAGATGAACTTAACAAGTTCTATTTTTTCCTTGAGCAGATGGAGAATTTTTATTAAATACATCCATAGTCACAAAGTAAACTGACATTAAATGAATACTAACAGGGAAAATATATAGATTTTATACTTAAAAAAAAAAAAAAAAAGCCTGGAAACTGATCTTCCACATTGCATTAAAAAGCTGCAAGACTCAGGTGAGTTGCGCAAGTTCAGTCCCATGCTTTAAACCTCTCAGTGCTACACTCTCTTCCAGCCAACCTTCAGTGCTACCCATGTTTTTTGCTTCTACTAAGACAATTTCACACTGTGAAGTATTCACATGATGCAAACAGTTGTGAGCTATGTGCGGTTTTCCCCTCTCACAGGTTTTTACACCCGCTGTCTTTCAGAGTTTCTAACATCAATCTCTCCATGCCAGCAATTTCAAAGTTTCTGCCACTGAGGAGAACTGCACTTTTAATTGTCATCCTGCATCTGAAAATCACGGTTCTCATTGCCAAGGGTTTTACGGAGCAGAATCTTCGCTAGGGAATACCAGAAGCTCTACATCAAAAAGACCAACGCCACAAAGGACCCCTAGAGATCTCGAGTATGGATGCTTTGCAGTTACGCATTTGTCTGATCGCTTTTCCCACCAACATCAGTGGGAAATTTCCCACTAATCCCTATAGGCACAAGCTCCTACAGACAGGGGAGTAACCAAAACTAAAAGCACGGCCAGCTGCTTCCTCCTGTCAGTAACATGGAAGAGGTTCCCTTCACAGGGCAAACAGAGTCAACTGCAGAATCCACATTTAGAAAATTACAACTGTTCTCTTCCAAACTAAAATACAACATCTTGGTGAAAATGCATAGCAGACCTTCAGAGGCAGAAGAAACAAGCCATGTGACCTTTTTATCTGCAAACATCAGATATGAACTGTGACCCTTCTTTTCATCTTAACTCTACTATCACGGTCTCAATGCCAAGGCAAAGCAAACTTTAGAAAGAAAATGAGATGAAAACCATGAACAAAAGCAAACCGTAGCACACAGTAGAAAAGCAAACTGGGATGCTGCTCCAGGTGACCTCCCCAATTGCCCCTGTGGCAGGGGTGCTGCTCTCCAACACAACAGAAGGTCCGTGCCTGGTTGGAAAATGCCTCTGCCCATGAACACCTCCTGGTGCTCAAAGAATGGCTGATGTTTGCTCTTCCAGCATCTCAGGGGAAGCATTGGTTGTAAAACATAAGGAATGGGAGAGGAACTGAGGGGGAAACGCACTGGAGGGCAGGCTGATAGTGGATATGGGGTTAAAAAAAAAACAAAACTGCCAGCAGGCAGGCAGAAGCTCTTAATAAAGGGTGAAGAAAACGTAATTTCAGTTTAAGTCAGTGTCAGGTGATGCTGCCCAGTTACTAGAGAGGAACTTCAAGGACAGTGAACAAAGCGTAGGTGGGAGGTATGGCTGCCCAAAACTCCCCACCAACGTTCCTCCTTCACATGGTTCCACCCACAACACCGTCTGCAGTCTCTGTTCCATGAGGGCTTGGCCCAGCTATGCGCAATCCTGCCCGAGTACTTACTAGGGCATGGAGGTGCAGCTGACAGCACATGGGAAAGCCAGGTCAGAAACACATGCAGATTCTGGTCAGTCTTTCCTCTGAGAGATCTCCTGGGATTTCCACAAAGATTCTCCTCTTTCTCTCCATGCACATGCCCTGACTGATCACCAAGCAGAACGTCAACCGGTGAGAAATACCCAGACTTCACTCAGATGAGAAAGGAGGGGTATTCCCAGCAGAGCCTGCGTAGTCTCTGCATCACCAGTGTTTTGACAGGCAATGAGAGGTGTACGGCTGTCACTTGAAGATGTACATACAGTATCATCTACTGCATGCCACCACTTGGCACATCTCTCCGAACTAGAGGAACCTGCAGGAAAGCAGCAGGGGTGAATGTCCCCTTTGCAGGGCTAGTGACCAGTGTTGGCAATGGCTCTTGTCCTTGAAAGGCAGCCTGTGTTGCTGAGGGCACAGATTCTAGTCTTACCTCCTCTTCCATCACCCAGGGTTCTGGGCAACAACTAAAGAGACCACAACCTCTTGGTAGTAAGCAGCAACCCAACAATTTCATGGCTTCATTAATGTCTGTGCTCTTCTACTCTTATCTGCATGCTCTCACACTGAAAGATAGTATGGAGCTTTCTCAGCTGTGACAAGTGGCAAAGATGAAGTTGGCAACTACTGAAATCCAAAACAATTTATTTATGAAACTGGCTCTTAAATCCTATTCAGTGTAAAGTGAAATTCTTAAACACCTCTTAGGCTTTAGCCCTAAAACATCAAGAGAGAAGCCAGCAACATTTTAAATAATCACTTGATTTCAACTTCAAAGTTCTTTCAACTTCATATTGTTTCGTGAAAGAGCATGTTACAAAACAACTACATTATGCTTATTTAAAAAGAAAACGAGAAAGCCTTTCATATGCACAATTAAAAAAAAAAAAAGATTTTAAAGATCCAGAATGCACACTTCTGAATATAATCTGCATTAGAAATACCCATCCAGACAGCTAAACACAATAGTAAGCAGCCATGAGATTTATGCATGCACAGAAAATGCAGAAGCTTTCATTATTTGTAACATGACCGACATGGGTGACCATGCAACTCTCAGCTCACAAAACAGTAGTTGTGATTAGCTGTGGGTGCTGGGAAGAGGAAGAGTACTTGGTAACAGCAAGGTCAGTGGGTGCATACGCCATTTTATTCTGTGGTCACTCTAGTTCCTCCACTTGCCCCAAAAGAACATTCTATCAGCCTTGCCATACTCAAGTGAGCATCCAAAACAAATTCAGGCAATACTTGAATAGGCTTTCTGCAACCAATTGGAAATGGCAGCTCACTAAATAACCCCACCGGTTTTGGAGAGGGTGGCCTGAACATGCTGCTGGAGAGAAAGGAACAGTTATCAATTACCTCTAATTTAGAAAGAAAAAAAGTTTCCTTCTTTTCAAATGTAGATATCTTGACAAACTGTTAGAGACCACTGTTTCTTCAGAGAAGAAAGAGAGAGAACAAACTCTTCCATCCATTCCCCTCCCAGATGCTATGTGATATCTATATGCCCACTTCCCATGTCCCCAGCAGTGTTTGTAGGATTGTAGAGGAAGAAAGAGAGAATAATCCAGGAGGATTATCAATCAACATCAATAATGATCATAATCAACAAGGGCAGTAATGATGCTTTTTTGCCTGTCATTTAGTTAAGCTGAGCCAGATCCCTCATGACAGAAAAGAGTTTCAGTTTCAATAGTTTTTTTTGTAGTGCTGCTTCATGGAAAATTTCTACTGACACCATCATTCCTTAGGAAGTACTTGAGCAAGGAAGTACTTGTTCCTAGTGGAAAATGGTGTTCCCAAAATGGAAATTGCTCCAATACTATCTACAGAATCTTGTAGTCGGTGTCTCCCCAGCTCTCAAGACCAATACTGGAAAAGAGCAAATAAACTGGGATTGCACATGAGTGGCTTCCCTCAGCCACACGAGATAGGAAAAACTCAAGGCTTTGACTGTATGGCAAAATTAAAACAACAACAACAAAAAAAAAAATTAAAAAGCCTACTCATTGAAACACAGGTCATTTGGTGAAAGCACCACCTCTGGGTGCCCCCATTAAAAGAGATGAAGATAATGGAAACAGATTCCTTATTTTCTTAGACAGCTCAGTGCAGGGAAAGGTAGCTGGAGAAGAATGAAATCTTAACAGCCCATCTGATCTTCTTATGAGAGACACGTTTGTACAGTAAGAGCATGAATCTAATTTGCTCACAACTGAACGTTTCCCTCCCAGTGCCTAGGTTTGCTTGCTGTGAGTGAAGTGCATCTCACAGAACAGCAATCCTTGCTGCCCGGGCAAAATACCTCCTTCCTCTGCACCTGAGCAAAAAGAGTCCTGAGCAGCACCACAAAAGACACCACTACGCAGTAGGAAAACTGGAGACATGAACAACTATTATTCCTTCTTCCTCAAGACCACACGATTGTCAAGATAGCTACATTACTGCACCACTAGTTATAAGCTCCTGCACAGGAGGACTTGCTCTGCACTTACCAGTAAAAACCGTTTCACAGGAACAGATAATCTTTGCCTTTTATTCACCAGTTTCCTTTTACAGTTATAAAATTGGTAGGCAGCATTGACACCTACATGCAGATTTGTCTTCAGACACACTTCTGCCCCAAACCGTCTCTTTTTCCTGTTGAGAAATTAAACCTTTTTTTCGATTTAGAAGATCTTCCAAGTTTGCTGTTGCAGCTCCATCACCTCTCTTCCTCTGCAGTTACACCACAAGACAGAGACACACAATTCATTTAAATGCTGCGTTCCATGAGATCAGATGTTGTATATGCCAGTGCTTCCTCTTCACCTCTGCCCCTCCAAGCCCACCAGTACGTGCAGTTACTATCACTTGCTCAAGACAACGGTGGAGCTGGGCATAGGTCAGCAACTACACAGATGACCTCTGCCTCTGAAGTGCTTCTCTTCTTCTCCAGTAAAGCAAATATAGATGGTTTCTTTTGAATGTCTGTTCACCGTTTCTTTGGTGTACATTGCAACACAATTCGGCTTTAGGATTTTCTACAGGAAATAAGTCATCTGCAACCAGCAAGTCACATGCTTACACTTGAAATAATGCTACAGTTATGCCAACGGGTAGCTGAGAGGCAGCTCTATATTGCGTGGGAAGGAGAGTTCAGCATGTGGTAACGGTGACAGATTGACATCTTGGAGACCAGTCTTACACCTGATCACAGGACAGCTGCAATGAACACTATGATGCGGGAAGTGGCATCTGTAAGCAGGACTGCGTAATATCATCCGGCAACTCAGAATATCCACAGCAAATAAGCCAGGCTTCACAGGAGTGAACACACTGAGGTTGACTTAACTGTTAATATACAGGCACAGGCAAAACCACATTCATCACCATTTCTACTAAACCATGTGATGAAACAGTACTGTTTTCGATAGGGACAAGACCTTACTTACGGTAACAGATCCATGTCCAGCTTTTACTAACAAGGCTGATTAGTATCCTGATATTCATACTCATCAGAACTTGGCTACGTTATAAATCAACTTACCTAGTATAGTCTACAGAGGCATTTATCTTAATTATGGAAAATACACAAAGAATCATCTCCTAAGACAAGTTTGATTTCGTCAGTTATTCTGATTGGGTACTGATCACTTTGAATCTTTATACAATTTTTATTAATACTATTCAGGTAAATAGAAAGAGACATTCATGATTGATTGCTTTAAGGAAAGAATGAGTCAAGATGTAAAAGATTGTTTATACCAGAGAAAAGAATGGTGGAAAGACCAGCTAGTTTTAGATTTGCTTCTTTTTATATAGCTCAGGATGAGGCTAGAAAGTGGGAGACTTGCAGAATCCCCTTTGCCTTTTAATTCATACAGAAATAAAAATGGAACAATATCTGAAAACAAAACAAAATTACAATCAACCAGCTGTGCTTCTCTTGGACCACGGAAAGCACA
This sequence comes from Gallus gallus, assembly GCF_016699485.2. Taxonomy (NCBI): domain Eukaryota; kingdom Metazoa; phylum Chordata; class Aves; order Galliformes; family Phasianidae; genus Gallus; species Gallus gallus. Next base: position 65,612,578 of record NC_052534.1, on the reverse strand, counting down.
AAACATGAGAGAATGCAAAATGTTGATAATACAAAAGCCATGACCCCTGCACTGCACTAAACTTAGGAAAAGAACAGTCAGAATTCACTTCCAAAAGACCAAGCTCCCAACTCATCAATAACTTTAGACCCATCAAAAAGAAGTAGACAGTTGTAATTCTGTTCAATTCATCTGTTTGAAAAAACAAACTCTCTGAAGTATTGTTTTACTGAAACAGTACATTGCAAAGACTTTCCTAATTTGGCAATCTGAGGTATTTGGAGTCCGTGTCAGTAATGCAAATCAGACCACTTCCTTCCTTCTGTCAGTTGTCCAAAAGTTTTGGGAAAGGGATATTTGGTATTTCCCCAAACATCCAATAATACAGAGCAGACATGCAGAAATACGGATATTTTGTACTGGGTACAAACATGAAGAGGAAACAGGATGAGCAGAAAAGAAGAGCAGACAGGTCTGAGATTTGGGAGCTTTCCAAAGACAGCTAATTTTTATGGCATATAGGCTAAAGAAGTTCTCTACGCTGGTTTCCATTGCAGCATAATAAAGCATAGCCTGAGATGGCACCCTTGCCAGTTTCCTTAGGCACCATGCAGAAATTAAAAATTAGAAAACAAAGAAAGAATACCATTTAGATGAATTCAGTAGATTAAGGGAAGTAATGCTCCTCAAAATGTTTCATTACAAGAAAGTCTCAGCAGACACACTGAATTTGCAGTCTTGATTCAGTCAGGATGAATGTGGTATGTTCCTCTACTCTTTAAACAGCCTCAGAAAGCAGAACTGTAAATGCAACACTCACGTTGACCTCTCTGAGCTGAAAGGAGGGGATGTGACTGTCTGGAGAATGATGCTGGGCTCCAGAGAACTTACATCAATTGCCTCTGAGGTTGCCACTAATTTATAGGCTCTTAAGTACAGTTAGAAGTCACAGGGAGGAAGGAAATAGGCCTCCCTCCCCCACAAAACTGACAAGACTTGGAAGTTTCTTATCGAAAATAGCCTCACCATCACTTCGCCAAACTAGACAGAAAAGGAATTAAAAACACTACTGTCAATTGTGAGGTATCTGGAATTAGAAACTGAGACCCTTCTGGTTCTCAGGCCTTAAAGTCTGAATTCAAACAACTTCAGGCAGAATTGTTTGTCCATCTCTCCAAGGAGCCATTACAATGAAGTCAGTAATGATGAGAAAGCAGATGATGAAATCACTAATGTATTATGTACACACACACATGCACGCAAGTGAATTCCTTGGAAATTATTCTAAACTTTTAAACCAAACAAGGATGAGAAATTATGCTGAAAGGTACAGAAAAAGTTCAGCTGGATTGGAGTAATTTCTGTTCATCTTGATCCATAAACAATGAAGAGAGACACTGAACTGAACAGATGCTCTTGACAGAATTGTATTTCCTGTATCCCTGACTGGAATGTGTAATGGCACAAGACAGAAGAGAAGCTGTGGCTGAAGGGAAGCGCAAGCAGTCCCGTTGCATTGTGTTTGGGTGTCCCTCTGGACCAGGACACTGCAGGCCACATTCAGGAGCCACATAAAGCTCACATGTGGTCCCCAAGCCAGATATACTCTGCTGGACCCAGGCTCCTGGAGCCTGTGACATGAAGCAAAGCAGAATTCCCACTGTGATAGGAATCTCATGCATGAAGCCTCATGAATCGGAGACCTAATTGGTTAAGACATTCTTCAATGTGCAAAGAACGAACTGTAAATTAGGAAAATACTCTGATCACCTCATGGGCAGAACTACCAGCTCAGCACAAAATCTACCGTGTTTCAGGTTACCCAGTAAAGACATTTCATCTGTGCTCATCAACTTATTCCACTGCTAGTCTGAACCTCTTTAAAAGTGATAATAATGAATTTTTATAGTTTTTTATACATACAAAACCAGAGCAGGTTTTGTGTCTATGCAAAACTGAAACAAACATTTATGTTTGCTTTGACATTTAAAAAAAATAATCCATATTGGGTGTGCTTTTAAGGCTACGTACAATATCTTAATATTCAAACTGGTAGTGCGTTCTCAGTATTGTTTTCATTTGGCACATTGGCAGTCAAAAGGTTCATATTTTACAACCACTGACTAGCCAATCTGTCACACAAAGCAGTGTAGTAGGAATAACTAATGAGTAAATCTTGAAAAAAAAAGGGATGTAAAAAGGATGTTTACAGATTTCTGCATGGATGTGGTCTATTAGGAAGCTATAACTTCCTATCTATTGAGTGTTTACTAGAAAGGCTGAGAATTATGATAGAGTCTTTTGTGGACAGGAAATGATCCAAAGAAAATTAAACATATACAGCAATTTGCTGTCAAAATGGGAGGAAACGCTTTAACCACTAAATAACCAAAAGCTTAGATGGTACTATAATACCATTAAAAATAAGAAAAAAGATTTCTCTTAGACATGCACTCACTTTCTGAAGACCTATTAGATTTTATCCAGCTCTCCCGTATTTGATCAGATGGCAATAAGTTCCAGCGGGACTTTGACAAATTAACAACCGTAGGATTAGACGCACATTTAATTAAACACAAAGCCATGTGATGTTATAGGTATGTTTTAAAAGCCTATTAACTGTAAGTATGATTAATGAGATAACCAGGAGATACACCCGCAGTTGAAAAAAATGCACTACACACCCATACGCGGACAGAGGACTTACAGGAAACAATAGCCAGTAATATTTCAACTCTGGGCTTCCACCTCATAATCAAAACACTGCTTCATTTTTTTCCTATATGAATTTCATGATGTGAAATATAAACAGACACCACTGATCTCAGGGAAGAAAGACATCATCAGGAAAGATCATATACTTAAAATTGTAATATCTGTTTTACCAATTAAAACCCAATCTGGATTTTTGAACTGCAGAAGGATATTTTACATATGGCAATTTTAATCTAAATTCCACAGGAAAGGCACTTCCCATCTGTAGCTGAGCTTGCAGTACACGCCCAACAGCTTCATCCAAATCTGTTCCTCAGCAGCCGCGATATCACTGCACATGCAGCCACGCACCCAGCAAGCACAAAGAGCTGTTCACTATTCATGATAACTGGGAACCAGCACATTAAAAGGGACTGAAATTGATTACAGTCAGAGGTTCCCCGCTTTTACAAAAACACTTGCTTAAAGACTACCACAGAGGAGCCTTTTCTCCAAAGAAATTGCACTATTGATGTCAAGTTCTACTGATGTCAAATAGGGGCCTTCCCATTAACTTCAGTTAGCTCATGATCAATCTCTACATTTCCGTTGCTACAGTTAAAATAGGATGGCAAAGAATCAAGATTCAGCTTATAGCTAAGGCTGGTGGTTTGTCACCCTGCCTGAATCAAGGCTTCCAATGTTACAGCAGGGCTTGCAGCCCCCAGAACCAGGAAGGAGGCTGCACGTGTGATGGGGGTGCTGCTGGTTCTGGGTACAAGACAGTCAACTAATGGTGCTGCTCTGCTTCCAGCTCCTGCACAATGTCCCTCTGATACACAGAAGCAGTGGGCAGGTTGCTTTTTCCCATCATGGCTATAGTTACATTTTTACATGTATTACCAAATTACTAATCTACAAAGCAATTTTAAATGTTTTAGAAAATAATATTTGTCATTAACCACCATTTAACAGGGCAACAGGATACTACTGCGGGGAAAAAAAAATGTATATATAAAAAAGTTTAGTTCTTATTTTTGTCCTTCTTCCTGTTGCTCCAGTAGTGCCAAAGTTTTGGCTTCCTTGCCACAACAAAGCTGAGGTTCCTCTACGTTTTCACCAAGATATACATCAGCTTGGTACGTCACCAAGAAATGAAACTTGTGCTACCTATTTATATTCAGAAAGGCAATTAAAAAAATAAAACAGGTTTTGATTTTAGCTATTCTGAAACAGTGAAAGCTAAACAAAATCATGTATCTGGTTCCTTTTGTGCTATTTAAAGTGGACTCAAAGTTCTGAAAGTGCTCAAAGATCCAGCATGGCCACGGACACCAACAAACAATGAAAACTCAAGGGAATTCAATGATCCTGAATCCATATATTGTAAATGATGATAGATGTAAGTTTATCCAGGAGTTTCAGATGTCATGGACATTTGGAATTGAGTTGAACATGCATATAAAGATAACTAAAGCCCATATTCAAGTTAAATAATTTAGTGTGAGAGGAACAAGGCCTCTTTGAAACCAACCTTCTGTTCTAGACTGCACTAACATGGCTACAAGGAACATCTTTAACAGACATCTGCGCTAATGGAAATACGATCTATGCAGCCGAAATTTCATGGAACTTAGGCCAGAAGTTCCATCTCTTGGTCCAAGATGCTAACAGCTACATGTCTTATAGCTTTTGAGCTTCTGCTAGAACGTGCACACACAAGGGCATCAACTCTCAAGCATATTTTCACCCTGTGCAGCAGGTGCAGAAGGGGAGGAGCAAGTAACCTAACGTAAGGGCAGCACACAAAAACTCAGAACAGTTGCTACTCAAAAATCTACCAGCTGTAAGCATAGATCCCAACTTATTCCATTCTGACTTGTTTGCCATTAAGAGAAATAAAATATTAAGTGGATAGCGGTCACAGCACTCATTTAGTGCAGTTATTACTAAAGTTCATGCTAAATCACCTCTAAAAGAAATTGCAGGCAATTTTGTTTTCTTGCAGCTATTTACCAATGGTAAATATCTTAGAAGTTAATTTCCCAGTTGGAAGCAACCAAGAGGATGAAACAGTACTCCCCAGGATACACAGAAAGAAAGGAGTAGTCAAAAGCTGCATGAACGCTTGCTCAGCAGAAAACTTTGGATTGTTCTTTATCTTGCCAGTCAAACTCAAAAATACAATGATACAGCCCCATTAGAACTCACATTTTTAAACCAAGCATTTAGGAATATCTTAAGGATGAAAATAAGGTTCTGAGTTACACACACACACACTCAAAAACCCTAAAAAAAGAAATACTTGGAAAAAAAAATGAAGGTTTTCATTAAACACTCAAAATAACTTCTAGAATAAAATAGAAAACCAAATGGCAGCATTAATAAACATATTGCTAAATTAAAATATTAATTATCAGCAAAGACAATTTCCAGTGCAATTCTCCCCAAAAAAGAAACAAATCAAATCCACCTACTAAGAAACTGGTATACACAACTGCTTTCATATTTGAAAAACTGATAAATTCACACAAATGGGCCAATCTAGCAGTCATTTTGGCAAAGGAAATGTCTCTGAAGCTGTGGGGTTTTGCATGTGAGCAGTTTGCAGGGCACAGCTTGGGTTGCAGAAGAAAAAGATTGCACTGCCAGGCATTAAAGAGAAGAATAGAAACACAGCTCCAAATAACGAACTACTAAAGGTCAGATTCAATTAAGACAAATCCTCCTGGCTTGTGCAATGAGATCTCATCAAGCTTCCAAAACCCATTTCAAAGCTACCATTGACTGGTGAAGAAGTAAACAGGATTTTAAATTTAATTTGGCCAAATCTAGCTCCGATTAGTGCTACTGAAACGAGCACAATAAATTACTGAATTGCTTCAGTAGCCAAGATGATTCCAACTTTCTTATGGCTGCCAGCAACATACATAGTGGAAGCAGCTATCTTCAGCAAATACTTGAGTTTGATGGAAAACAGTTTCATTTGTATCAAATGACACAAGCTTGGTCTGAATAAATTCACGGGAAGAGAGAAGCTAGAAGCTGATGCTGGCTGGAAAGAAGACTAGAAGTTGAACTCTTTGCCTTGCTGTCAAATGTCCTAGTGTGAACCAGCAGATACAAAAGGCCAATTCTGACAGAGATGAACGCCTGCTGGAATCGTGCACTTGGCTTTACTTCTCAGGACTTGAGCACAGCTCACCCACTGAGGCTGTGGAATCTCCCTCCTTGGATGGTCTCCTTCACAGACCATCTGGACACAGTCCTGGTCAAGTAGTTTGAGCAGAAGGTTAGACCAGATGACCTCCAGAGGTCCCTTCCCACCGCAGCCACCCTGCAATTCTTGATTGAGTTTTGAAGAATCTCAGAAACACCAGTTGATGGATGAAGGTGATTAACAAAGCCTTACATAAAATTTGGGCAAGGGAGAGTGAGGTTTTACATAGGGGTGATGGAGGCCCATAGGCTCCCCAGCTCCAAGCACATCACAGGCCCAGAAAGGGACCTCCACTGCTGGCCTTGTGCCTCGGCTCAGCCCCAGTCTGTCACACTCACCTCCTCCTACCCAGGTCAGAGCCAAAGGGCTTATCCAAGGCAAGACCCAATGGTACCACTGAGCACATCGCCAGAGTCTCGCTGGCAGTTAGGGATTGGAGTGTCAGAACACAGACATTATTCAGAAACCACGAACACTATGATACTGAGTGAAGAAAAGCTCCGAAATAAGCAATAGGAGGCAACACACTTATTTTGATACTATTTTCTGTCTTACGTACCATAATGATACTTGTTTATAAACTTCTCTCTTCCAGAGGTTTGAGGTGTTAGGTTTACACATAATTTTCTTTCAGAAAGTGGGGGTCTGGCAGTTTTGACCTGATTTTGCCATTTCATGAGAGCTGTCACACTGAATAGTCTGATGAAAGGAATTTCAGAGGAAGCCTTTTCTATCCTTTCTACTTCTTAGAACTTATTCTGCAGCGCTTCAGAGACTGCCGAGGCATCCCTGTGTTGCTGTCCTGTGAAATACAGTGCAGACACAGACTCTTCTTAGGATTTCAAAAATAATTAAAGGCAAGATACAACAAAGGAAGTGCAGAAGAAAGAAAAACGTGACAGAAGGGACACGAATCCATTATAAACCAATACCTGCACATTTAAGTTTGTTCAACAGATCTTTTTCCATGGTATATGCTTATCTTAGCTACAAAGTTAATTTGGCAGAATAACCTCGGGGGGATCCTTTATTCCCAGTAAGCAATGTGGGCAAAGTTGATCCATTCTGTTTCAGAATTGCTACATTTCAATGCCCTTCTAGAACTGAAAGTCATTCTATTCTTTTTTAAAATTGTGGTAGGGATAATGGCTGATTAAAATGAATACAACTTCTGTGGTTTGCTGAAGGAAGTTTTCTATTTGATGGGATGGAGTTTACAACCACTGCTTCAGCTGTTCATTATCAGTAGCAATTTCTTGTTTATTTGTGGAAAAACTTAAAGACGACAACAGAACCAACCAAATAAAAGAGAAAGAAAAGGAAGGCAGATGACCTCACCAGGAGGAACTGGTTCCTGCCTCCTAGAGGTCTGAAGCTACTCGGGGCCTGGTCACTGTGATCCCAAAAGGTGCTGAAGAAGTGGGCTAAGTATCTGCACTGCCCTAATCTAGCCATTCAGTGGTTAGAAAGTGTCCTCAACGTGATCTGTAACATCTTGGCAAGGGCCGGGGGCACAGTCAAGGTGGCATTTAGGCATGAAATCAAGCACTGCACAGTCTGCTGGAGCTCCCTTGCAACATCTTTTCCCACTGATAACACATTTGCCTGATAAGGTGGCAGCACTGCTTTGACAGCTGAGCTCCAGGACTTCTGCATCCTTAGGCACCACAATGCAGAAGGGGGAGCCCACAGCAGGTACGATTACCCCCGTAGCATACTTGTGAGGCAAAGCTGCTTGGAGGAGCTGCCCACATCTCCCAAGAGAGGTATGACAAGCATTGTCCCCCCCCATCCATCTCCCCCAGAGCAGAAAGTTCCTTCCTCAGCACTTAAATTATCACAACTGAAAACAATGAGGGTAAAGCTAGGTTGGAGACAGAGTAATTCCTGCACAGATACCACATAATGATGAAATATATTAACATAAACATGTATTATTTATGGAAATGCATAACTTATCACCACTACTCTCTAGTGCATTTACTGTTTCCAGAATGAGGGAAATGCTCATGAGGCAAGAGCAGTTTGTCATTTTATCAACAGCTCCCAAACCTCCAAAAATACTTGTTAACTATATCCATAAAAATTACAGACCACAGCCATGTTTGCCTTGTGATTACTTTAAGCTAAATAAATCTTCTCTTTGAAGCAGAAACAATTTTTTTTGAAGTTTTTACCAAGTTTTTGACCACAGATTTTATATATAACAGTACAGATTTAAAACTGATTATACCTCAACCAGGATCACTTCTGGAAACACCCCTCTTGCCTCTTGGATGGGTTTTCATTTGATTCAATCACAGTAATTCTACAGCTCTTATAGTACTCAGAACTCCTCAAGAATACAAAGAGTATTGCAGAGGTTTCCATTTATAGATGAGTGAGTTCCAGAGTAGTAATCTTGCATCATCTTCAGAAAAGCCCATGTGAAGGGATGGTGCTTGACAACATTTGTCCCCCACAGAACCATCTGTATAGGTAAGGTGCCGGTGAAGTGAGCACAGGACATGACTCTGGGTATTGCAACCCCTCAAGGGGTGGACAGGCTGGGAGGGAGATGCAGCACTAAAAGCAGAACAGACTTGGGCGTCACCTGGAACACCAGGCACAATCACAATCACCCCATCAATGGAGGGACGGGCTTAAGGATAACGTGGACATATGTGGCTCCGAAAAGACTGGTAATGACCTTGTAGGATGAAACACAAGATTAGGATTGTATTAACTGAGAGCTGCAAAATAAATACAAAGCAATATATCAGGAGAACAGAAATTAATGATACCCATCTCAAATTCAGAAAGAAAAGGTATGATGGAAATTAGGCCACAGTAGAAGGAATATGTTTTCATGAGAGCAGTTAGCCTGTTAAACTCACTGTCAGGAGAGAAATCAGTAGGTCTAGAACATCAGTCGGTGCCTGTACTCTGTTATACGTGGAACAGCATCCAGTTTTGCTGTAATGCTGGCAAACGTTAGAAAGGCTATCAAACATCACATATACAGTTTTACTACAGTCTAATTACAAAGAAGCTAAGAGAAGATGTATTTTTTTTCCTCCCCGTGGTATTAAAAACCTTTCCTAAAGCTCCACGATCCAGTTAAGTCAGAGACAAGTTACTGGACTAGTAGTGCCCCAGGTATGGGTGCAGGTGGAACAATTCTCTGGCTTTTATTTGACATGCAGAAAAAGAGAAGACTATGAGATGATACCAGCAGAAAAGAAAGAAATGTCCAATCTGAATTCTGACACGCAAATTTTAAATTCCCAATCTTGGAGTGTAAAGCAGTAATTTACATCTGTAGCCTTCCAACACGTTGCTCTTCATTGCTTAGGAAACCTTTGCAACTGTTTAGAGCTTTTGTGCTGAAGATCTACATATCAAGCCTATGCTTGAGTTTTCTGAGGAGCTGCAGCCAAAACAACCCGGTCACTTGGAAGAACGTAGCTAGGCAAAAGCAAGAATCTTTTATTTAGAGAACACAGGGCACTGAAACTCGTCCCAGTGCAAATGCTTTTCACCACCCCACTTCCGAATACTTAGTGTGGAATCTGGATGCATCTCTTCATCTGCAACATTTTATCCAAGGGTTCTGGTAAGCTGAGTGAAATTAAAACATCATCCTGACCACCCTTTTGCAAACTTTTCCACTTAAAATGGGGGATAAGGGAATGCATGGCTGGGTTGCTAAGTCAAGATGCAGAATTAAGACTTCGCAGTCGCTTGATCGGCACAAGTCCCAGCAGCACTCACTAGCACAAAACCATGGTTGGGATATGCAATACTTTCATCTCACGGATAAAACCAACTTTTAACTGATGCCCATTGAGAGCCCTTACCAGATGAAGTTTGAAGAGAGATTTATTTGAAGGAAAAGAGAGAAATAGTAAAAGTTCTGTCACAGTCCATGCCATTTCTTGAGAAACTTATGCTTCCACTCATCAGGAATTTTGAAGCATTTCTATAAAATCCACTGCATTCTATTGAAGGCACTTTGCCTTCAATTCAAGAAAGCCAATTCCTATTTAAATACAAAGCAGAATTAAATTGTGTGCTCAGCTTAGGATTAACTGGGACAGCAAATACAACACCCTATGATAACACCTGTAACATACATAACTTATCTATACAGAACAAGCTGGCAGAGCAGTTACGTCTTTAGCAAACCAGACTCAATATAAAAAGGATTTACTTGCATACAGGAACATTTGCAGTCTCCATGCAGTTCTTCTTTGAATAGATTTAACATTTAACTAGTTCAACCACATTAATCCTGGAGCTCCAGACTCCTGGAGAAGTATTTATCATTTTTTATTTAGAACTAAGAATGGCATTTTCAGCAACAAAATATGGAATTTCAAAGAACTGCATGCAAATTTTGAAACATCACCATCTAAATAAATATGAAAACCTCCTAACTTTCTCAGAAAAGAAAGATTCATAGTGAGACTTTTCTCATTTATATCAGAATGAGTTTTCAGCTTTTAACAGCCAGAACTTGGTGTAGCTTTTTCTCAGATAGGAAAGTCCATCATTTTTTGAAATGTTCAGATTGCAAAGACTAAATTGTAGCAGTAATAATGAAATACTCCATTCAGAAGGAGCTGCAGATTGAAAATTCAAATGAGAAACCAACTCAGTGTAGCAACTGATAATGCAAGTTAATTAAGAAAGTTTTGAACATTTGTCCTATTTCTTCACCGTGATTTCCAGGTTCTCTAAAGAATTCTCTATTGTACCACGCACCACGCTGTGAGGCACAGCAAATGCTATGCTGCCCTTCATGTAACTCCTTCACTTGGTACTTAGAATTTAAACGCTTATCTTGAGATAAAGGAGTAGAGAAATGGAGTGAAAGAAATGTGTTTTCCTGTTAGCCTTTCTTTGTGATGGGCGGATGTAAGATGTAAGACTGCTCCTTCTCCAACTGTATCCCATTCCCCACTACTATTCCCTGCGATCCTCCCCTTGACTGCAGTCTGCTTCCTTCCAAAACACCCCAACACACCCTAAAAGCAAAACACTCCCCTGAATGCTAACCCAAGAGAAAAAAATGAAGCAACTGAGAGCAAATAAGAGAGCTCCAAGTCTTGGCATCTCACATGCTAAGCCAGTTAAAAATACGCAGAAGCACTCTGCCATTTCACTGCATACATTCTGCTGTGAGGACACTGGCAGGCAGCAAGGCTGTTCCCCACTCTGAGGACCCACAAAATAGTAAATACTGAAAGTCACCCTGCCAGTTACAGTAAAGCACATTAGGTACAGCCCCAGAACAGCACCTACTATGTACAATGCCATGCTTCCCTCCCTGTGCCCAAGACCCCAATCTCCCACAGCCAGCAAGGATGGAGGCCACAAAGCGGGTTGCTCTGGTTGTGATGCTCCATGGACATGTTGCCACCTCTCTCCCAGGTCTGGCCATAAGGAACCGGTACAGCAGCCTGAGCAAGCCTCATCCTCAGGCACTCTTCTGCCTCACATATTTCTTCCCTTACACTTCACCAAAGCAACCAGACGGCCTCCAGAGGTCCCTTCCCACATCAGCTACCTGTGATTCCATGATTCCTATAAGCACACCTTCCCACCCCTTGTGCCAAGCTGTTCCTGACTCGGCTTGGTTCAGCCTTTCCCATCTCAGTATCTTCACCCTGGTCCTGGAAGCTTCATGTGTTCTCTTTGCGCACATAAATGCTCCTTCCCCAGCCTTGTTCTCAAAGCCACTATCCCACTGCTGGGGAGTAGATCAGATTAAACACAAATGCTCTGCACCGCCACATCCCAAGCAGGCCCACTCTGAAACATCAAAATGCTTATTACTGCTTTTAATTAAAACACAACCAAACAGCTTCCTTGTCAAGGAACTCACAGCATCTCCTCTGGTTTCGTTAAAAACTTCCTTCCACTGGGTGGCTTCAATCCACTCTCATCTGTATTACATGCCACTGTGGGATTTTGCTCTTTTCAAGTGTATATATTTTCTGTTTTAGCTGCAACAGTTGTGTGCCTTCTGCAGGCTCATTCCTTCCCTGGCTGTATTTTTCACCACCTTTTCTCAACCCACAGGGATGGCCAACAGCCCCACCCAGACACTGCTCCAGCAGGGCCATGAATCCCCTTGATAGAGGGTTGGCTGCAGCAGTGCTTTCCCAGATAGGATCAGTTCACCCCAAGTAGATTCTAGCAAGTCTTTTTTTTTTTTTTTCCTAGTGTGGCTTTTCCCCTCAACACAAATCAAGTCAGTGTGGCTCTCATGTCCCTTCATTCCCTGACCTCTCCAACACAACAGCTGTCTGTGTTGCAGTGACTTTCCTGAGTGGAAACACCGATACCACAGGCCAGGGTGTTGGCGGGGGAGAGGGCAAGAAGAAACAAACACAGATTTCTATATTTTTTTTAAAATATGATTATTAATTTATCTTTTTGATCCTTGAAAAGTATTTGGAAATAATACAGATGCAGCACTTTTTCCTATAGACTACAGTGGAGTTTTGCAAGTGAGATTTTCCTGGCGGTGAGACTGAAAGAGCGACTGCATCAAACTCATAGGTAGAATGAAAGAGGTCTGAATTGAACAGCAGATGGCAGAAAAAAAACAGTTATTAAAGAAGAAAAGACCCTAAATTCTATGGGCTTCTATAATCTTTTCATAACATTTATCATGGCACAGATGCTTCAGTCACGTATGTACTACTGTAATATTGCTTAAAAGCAACTTTCTTAGACCTTATGAAACATCGTGCACTTAAATTAGATTTTTATTAAATATTCTTTCATATCATGTGGCATTTTTTAATTAAAAAGTGTCTCCACAAGGAACCACAAATTGATCACAGCATCTCCACAGCAAACACCGCTACAGTAACGCAAATTTTACAAAGCAAAACCAGCATACTAGCAATGTTAAATAAAAACAAGCAAGATGACAGAATAAGACCCAAAGTACATACGGTCCATTTGGGCAAGGTTTCCTGCAGCTGGAGTTAGAGAAGTTTCATGATGTGCTAACAGCTGCACTGGCCTGAGGGAGAAGTTATTTTCCCTTCTGCCCAGAAAGAAACAGAGAGAAGAGGAAATGGCAGAAGGCAGATAATCTCTACTTTATAGTGACGAACAAAATGACAATGGAAAAGACCACTGTCCTCGGGAGTCCTCAGGAAATCAGTCACAGGAAGTGGCTGTTTGAAATCAGTAAGATAAGTGTGAGCTCCATTTGCTTGTCTCCTGAAATACAATCAGGTTTTTGTTAAAGCTACAACTACAAGCAGCCCCACATTCTGTAGAATCTCTTGCTTTGAATTTTAGATAACATACATTATTACATATATGTGTATATATATATATATATACACACACACACAGAGAAAGAGAGAGAGAGGATAAACATCCAAATATTTAAGTGCAGATGCATTGAAAACCTGTTTGATATGCACATATGCACTTATGACCTGGTTTACTTTGCAGTATTCAGCCAAAGGAAGACGACCTCTCACAGACATCTGGCCTGCTTTTTTTGTTGTTTGTTTGTTTTTTGTTTTTGTTTTTATTGCTCTTGTTGTTTAAAGAAGGCAAAACAGAACAAGTCGAAGTACATGAACGTTTTCTCAGAGCACAATATAGACATCTACCCACCTCTCCCAAGATGTCATCAGCATCATGCTGGGGACAGGCAATATTGGCACTGAATCGGCTATTGTTGATACAAAAATGTTAATAAGCACAAGACAGAGGTAGTTGTTGCTTATTTTTCCCCCCTCCCAACTCCTTTAAGTGTTTCAAGTGCCAAAATACCTCTGACCAAGGACTTTAGGGGATTTTTTTTGATTTTGTATTATAAATCATAAGCAGATTATACAAGCACACCAGGGATTATATGAATCAAATGCTATTTTGGAGGTTTAAAAATATTTTTACTTCAAATAAAAGTCAATCACCAAACAAGATCTCCTCCCCCCCCCCCCCACCTCTTCCCTTCCTCTCACGATCCTCATCTCCACAACAACGAGGAGGTAGAAACAAAAGACAAGAAGAAAAAGTTACTTCCTCCCAGTAACTGAAATAACTTTTCAAAATGCTAGCAAATAATTTATCAAGTCCATCATCTCCTGTTCAAAAATCATCATGAAACACAAAAAAATGAATTTTTAGGAAGGCAGAGAACTTAACTTTTCCCTTTTACTCCTATTTATAAAATTTCACTGACTGCAACATTACCAGAGCTATTCAGCAGCTGCCTTGATGTGTTATATTTCTTTGTACTCTGTTAGTACAAATGACAAAAAAACAACATCAATTCATGTTCTACAAGAGGCTTCATTTACAAACACCTCACTTAGCAAATAAAAGCTGCATTTAGCTGCTTCCTTGCACGTCTTCTGTGCATTCTACAATCCCTGCTTAACAGCACAAGTGCACTTCACGTTGTTCCATTACCCCTACTGCAGGCACTGCAGATATTTATATATTTCCCTGAAGTCTTTTGCTGAGAGTCAGAAAGGGATGAGATGTGCTCTGACACACAGGGGCACCTCCAACCAGTTTTCTGAAAAGTTTAAAAATAACTGGCAAAAGAGAAGATCTGCTAGCTTACGAAGTTGAGAGTACTGACTCTGCAGTGAGAGGAGGGAAATAAGATCACAGGGCTGGAGCTCTTCACAGGATTACATGAAGAAGGGTGTTGATGGTTAATTAAGATTGTGCTGAGAAGTGCCAGAAGTCGAGTTCTCGATTTCCCCAACACCTTTCAAGTATAATTAGGCTTATAATAAAGCAGAGTAACTGTGCTGCCATGCGTGGGGCTGCTTGTTTATGTTCTGACTTTGCTTTGTGTTACCTGTAAAAGACAGTAAGATTTAATACACATCAATTAAAGAGCTGTTTTACATTCCTTATAACTGCAGGGTTCTTCACACAAAGTCCAGACCCCCAACAATTAGTGTTAAAAAAAGAAAAGTGTCACTGGGCACTGAAACCCACGTGCTGAGAGTCAGATGGTTAAGAAACAGAAGTTTTAAGATCCTGCACGGTCCTAAATCCTCTTCCCTCAACAACACAACTTCTCTAGTCCAGTCCAGTGCCCCATAAAACTAACATGGGCTTTGGACCCATTCTTGTTCCCACCACAAGCAATAAAGAGGTGAGGAGCCCACAGACACCCACCACCGTAACAGCACCAAATTTCCATCCTGTGCTTTATCTGCCCTGTTTTGCACTCACACAAAGGCTGGTTTGTCATCTTTGCCACAAACACCGTGTGCGGCAGCAAATGAGCACGGTTCACATGCTCAGACTCGCAGCACAAGCTAGCAGAGACCTCTGTGTGGCAAGGCTCTGGGCAAACATGAGCAATACCAGACTGCACTCCCCCTGCACCTCATCAGAGGTTTGTATCCAAAGAACAGCTACACCTCTTTGCATGACAGAAATGCCACGGCAATAAAATGGTGTGCACAAGCCCAGTGCTCTCTGGAGATGCTCCTGGCTTTCCTCTGCGTGCCCCGTACTTCACACTGAGACAGCTCTTCCCTGCAGAGCACGCTGAGAGGTTTCCACACAAGTACAGTCTCCTTCAGTGCCTAAAATGACTGATGCTTATTCAGTGCGGTCATTTAATACTTTTTTTCGGGGGGGCCTTCACAGGTTGCTATTCCCAGCCTGCTCAGAACACAAAACGAGCTTACTCATGGGTCCCTGCATAGCTCAGCACTTGAGTTTTTCCTCACAAAGCATGCCTTTTTTTTTTCCCCCCTTCACAGCATCCTAAGACACCAGAAGCATTATTGGCACTTTATGACAGGAACTGACAGCGAGAAGATAAATTCAAAAGTGTCCTTTATTTAGGTGCCCAATTGGAGACAAATGAGGCCTGACTATTCAGTACACTTGGAGCAATGAGCCCATTGACTCCATTTGCACTTGCATGTGCTCAACACTCCTCCGGTCACCCCATAGCCTATCAGCATGGGTGCACAGGGAAAATCAGTCATTTTTTCATAACCATGTGCTGAAACAGATTTTGCTTCCTAGATGTCAGGCAGATCCTCTCCTTCCCCCTCCCACAGAGCTCCCCACCTCCTTCACACAGCACCTCCCAGTTCCTGCAGCTGCCCTTCTATTCATCTATCTTCTGATCCAAGCTGGGTCTGGAGCAATCTGATGGGGGAAGCAAGGGCCCTGACAGGAAAAGAGCCTGTGGTCACACCATACAAACACATTGTCATGCACATAACACTGCAAGCACTTCTGCATCCTTGACTTAAGAAAAAGAATCATGGAAATGTTCTTTGAAATGAGGCTATTTTAAGACTGTTAAAAGCAAACTAACCTTTTCCATCCCCAGAGGATTGTTCATCACATGAGCGCCTGTGATTAATCAGCAGGCTGATGCACAATCTCTCCTGTTTAAGCTCAGGGAGAAATTGAAAACGTCATGCTGCTTTCATCTCTGTGCTAGCCGGAATGGAGGGGCAGTGGCACTCATGGTTACGAACACAGCACTACATTTACTGACAGATTTCATGGGTTGTTCCTACCAGCAAAGGGAAAGAAGCCCTGAAATCCCCAGTTCAATCACCTGCAGAGCCTGGGGAAAAAAAAAACAGAAGGAGCTCAGCAGGTGAAGGTTTCTCTGCCCTGTCTCACCACAGCTTGTTTTCTCCTGCCACCTCTCCTCTCCTCTCCTCTCCTCTCCTCTCCTCTCCTCTCCTCTCCTCTCCTCTCCTCTCCTCTCCTCTCCTCTCCTCTCCTCTCCGGCACAACATCACACTGCTCCTCAGGACTCAGCACAACACTCGTCTCTTTCCCCAAGGGATCCCAGCAGACAAACTAGTGCTGCTCCCTCAACCTGCAGGGAAGGCTTTTCCATGCCATGACCTAGGCACAAGGGCTAGAGAAATCAGCCAAGTTAATAAGGGAAAGAATGGGGAGTGTTAGCAACCTTGAAGGAAAGAAAAGGCTGTCACAAGGATACAGGCTTTGCACAAAGTAGCAGGGTATGCTACTGGCATAAGCAACGTTGACAGGAATAACAGATAAGCTTTCAGGGGCTGTGCCCTTTCAACCTTCCCATTTCTCCACGTTCCCTGAACGGAGATGCTCTATACAAACAAAGCAAAAAGCTGGATGCTAGAAACAGCTTTCCAAAAACTGATATGCAGAAGAGAGCAGGAGTACACATTGGAGATGCCCGTTCCTGGAGCTCTCTGAGACAGGGTAAGCTATAAGGGGTCAACAATGATCTGCATTCAGCATGAGGGCAGCAGTGACTTAAGACCCCTTAAGATCTTCTCCCCGTCCTAAGTTTCCAACATGCCATCCCCAGTAAAGCAAGATGCAAAAGGCTCGCTTTGCACCCACCCACCTTAATTTCAACATGCTCATGTGCTTTGTGGTTTCAGATGCAGCCTGAGTCAATGCTGACTTAAATACATATGTGTTACGGCAGTACTGGGTACAGACACTGAGAAAAGCCAAGTGAGATACTTGATAGAGATTATAGGCAGGCACCCTTCCCGCTTGAGCTCCCATTGCTGCACACTGCCCATGCACACGCTCTGACAGCAGACAGAAAGCTCTGCACGTGTTTGTAACTGAGCTGGCAATAACGACAATTATTTGCCTCTCTGCCATACCAGTACTTAGGAAGAATGATTTCCCTTACCAAAGCAGTAGATTATTAGTATAGCAGTACTGGCAATACTTTTAGGAGCAGCTCTTCACTCACCTTTGCAGGGAGCGTAGCACATCCCTCTTAAAAAGCAGTACAGCAATTGCAGAGACAGGTTCTTGACTTTGCAGTAGCTGTGAAATGATCTGTTCTGGACATGTACTAGCAGCCCACACAAACATGTAACACAGAAGAGATTATAAAAACAAATGACTGAATGCAGATTTCCTTCTTCTAGACTGTTAGGTGTTCAGGTGAAGACAACCAGGAAGAAAAGAACAGGTTTTGCCAGATGTGAGCAGCCACAGCTTAGGGTGCTATCATCCCCCTAGCAGTGAGGCAGGTTATCCCTGTCCATACCACAGGTGCACACACCACCACATCGGCCTTGGAGCTCTAGGAGCTGAATCACAGGAGGATGGACACCCCATTATCATTTTCATCAAGAGCAGGGCCAGCGCTCTGCTCTGAGCCAGCTCCCAGCTCATGAGCAGCCTGAGAGGGGCAGACACATCCCTTCCTCTCCATCACAGGCTCCTGTGTGCAATGCCAGTGTAAAACCAGCACGAAGTAAAGTCTGGTGCAACTACAAAGGTCCAACTCAGAGCTCTGCAGGGAAGAGCACTACTGCCTCCACTTTCACTGTGCCTCAGCAGATACCAGACTGAGCCATGATGACATGATTTGTTCGGCCCTACTCCATGAGAACTACTCAATGAAAACTACCACTGTAAAAGATAAAACAAGTTAGGGTTGGTAACAAAACTGACAAATTATCCCACTTTTAACAAGAGCCCCTAAAAACCACCAAGTTTCCCATCCAAACACAATTGCAGCAATAGTTTCCTTCCTCTGCCCCCACTCCTCCTTCCTTCCTCCTCCCTGAAGGCTGCATTTATTCTGAAGCCCAGTAAGAGCAGCATGCTCACGGGGCTGGATGAGAGGCACCTTTGCTGCTCTTGAAAATGCAGAACAAACAGGAAAGATCAGAAGCCTGATGCCTCCAGAGGAAAGGGCTGACCGTGGTCAAAACTGCCAGATTGAGAGACAGAGAGAAAAACCTCAGCCTGAAAACAGAAGGGAAAAGTTTTGTCTTTCCTCTGTCTCCTGCCCCAGCTCCCTCCTATGCCAAGCAGCACCCATAATCGTCACCGAAATCAGGTAGGGAAGCCCTGTAAGGGCCCAGGAAGACTTCCGGGAAGGAATGAAAGACAAAAGAAACCTGACTTTTAAGGATGTTAAAAATCCCTCTTCCTAGGAAGAAGAGACAGAAAATTAGTTAGACATATTCTGCCCATTAACCACATGAATTTAAACTTAGTAAGACATTATTTCTGGTTACACACAAGCCGACCAATTTTCCGACAGACTTCAGTAGGAACATTACTCAGACACAGATGCCTTCAATTCCCATCACTAAAATGCTGCAGCCGGCTGGTAGAGCAAGCTGCTGAGGGTGCTGGGTATGCCTACAAGGCAAACTGGTTATCGGCTTTTGAAACCCTTCATTGAGCATCACCAGCTGAAGCAGCTTGTGGTTTTGTCTGCTTGTGTTTAAAAAAAAAAAGCTAACCCTTCACCTACTCTCTAAGAGACTGACAAAGATGTCTAGTGACAAAAATTCTGCCTTTAAAAAAATCTGTGTCTTCAGAAATAGGGATCACTGCATTTAAAAAACCAGTTGCAATCCTTGGGCCAATGAAGTTTTGCTTCCTACGGATGTGTCCCTTCCCTGCCCCCTCCCCTCACCACCTGGTCCCCTGGGATCCCTCAGCCTTCTTTTTCATCTACTCTTTCCTTCCAACATCTCCTGACATCCTAATGAAGAGAGAAAATTGCCTTGGCCAATCAAGAAAAGCCTTTCTTTACTAAGAGAGTGGTGAGGTGCTGGAACAGGCTGCCCAGAGAGGTTGTGGATGCCCCGTCCCCAGAGGTGTTCAAGGCCAGGTTGGATGGGGCCCTGAGCAGATTTGTCTAGTGTTAAATGCGGAGGCTGGTGGCCCTGCCTGCGGCAGGGGGGGTTGGAGCTTTGTGATCCTTGAGGTCCCTTCCAACCCAAGCCATTCTATGATTCTGTGTACTGATTTGCTACGGCAGCGCTTGATAGCCTGACATCCAAATGCTCCAAGCCCAACAGCCCCTTGAGGAAAAGAATTCCTCTGCTTACCTGCCTCTCCTAAAACAACCATCTGTGAAGACAGCCTGCTGCTGCCCAAAAAACCTGCTGCAAGGGGTCAAAAGGCAATTCTGCAGTATAAGGTCAACTGTAATGCATGGTCTCACACTACAGCAAGACGGACGGGAGACTGCAGGTTAGCAGTTCCTCATCAAACATAAGGTAAGGAAAAAGCTTCAGGAGAAGTGATAATTGGTTCCCAGGTGCTAAAAAGTAATTCTTGACAAGAGCGACACTGGGAAATCACTACAAGAAAGAATCAGAGGAAACAAAGAGCCAATTCAGAACAGCAGTCAAGATGCGATGCACTTAGAAGCAAAAACTATGAAGCCACATTTCAAGTAGAAAGCCACTACAAGTTTGTCAGAGAATAAAGTCCTGAGATGATGGAAAAAAAAAAAAAAAAAAACAACTGTGACTCATATCTATAGCATAAAAGGAACATTTCTGACATTTTAGTTCATACCCATTGCATGCAGTCAGTGAGAGTACTTGACCAGCCCAAGGTTGGCTGTTCTGGAAGAGGTGCACAACTTGAGAAAGGTGTGGCACCGGGAAGGAGGGAGTCTGGAGGTCTGCGAGGGCAGTGCTGACATCGCTATAACAATTGCAAAACAGAGGAGAGAAAGCAGTTTTAAATTACTTATTCCTTCTAAACAGTGCATCGGGGTGGCCTCAAGTGCCTCATCCTGAGTAACGCACCAGCTCTTACCACTCCTTTTATAGAGACCTTTGCTTTGGTTTATTTATTTATTATCTTTTTTTCCAAAGAGATTAAAAATGATATACAAAGAAGCCAGTGTATTGCTTGGAAACATCTGCCAACATTAACAGAAGAAGAAGACTGGGAATATCTTTAGATCAGCCTCTTTTACACCAGTTGGCATACCAGCAGTTTCCCAACAGCATATATTAGCCGCAGATCAACTCTAACAACTCATCTTGCAGACAGCACGGTGAAAATGCATATATCAGGCATATACGAACAATACCTGAGTCACACTGGGTGAACCTAGCTCCAACGCGATTTGAATATCTCAGACTTAATTGCAAGGTGTTAACACAAGTACGAACACATTTACTCCACAGGAAAAGACAGCGGTGTTTGAGATCCTCAATGGCAGCTCCCCCCACCCGTCAGCTGCCCCTGAGCCATGTTCCCTGCAGCATTCCCAGATACAACACTAGGAAGCACCCAGCTCCAGCCTGTCCTCCCTCCTCTCCAAAGCCACTGAAATATTCAAACACTTGGGGTTGGTAGCACTAGGTTCCAGGCCTGCCATCGACCAAAATGAGTGTTTGGGGACAAGATGTGGGAGACTGAAGGTGCTGGCATTATCTAGAGGAGGTATTAACCTCCCGTGCTTGGTGCTGTTTCCCTGTCTCTGAGAGTTTCTAGCAGAATGGTATAGTTTATACTCATCAAAGAAGGACATCTTGTGACTTCTCCAGTTTGCTAACAATATCCAAAATTATTTTGCATAACTCGTTTAAACAAATATTAGCTACAAGCTGATATACATCCCCCTCATCTTCCCACTGAAACTATTTTACTCAAGCTGCCACCGAGCACCAGAAAGCTCCTGAGCTTTTCATGTGAATTAAGTCAAAATTGGAACAAAAGTCTGAAATTCCTTAAACTCTCAGCATCTCCCCCACGGGAGCTTTACGTATGGCACAAAGCTGCCCTAATTTCTAGCTGAAAGCAAGCAAATAAACACAACTGGCTTTTCAGTTCTGGAAGGAGCAGGCACCTTCCTGAGACAGCAAGCCCCACCTGAGCAGCCACCAAGGTCACAAAGCCATCCTCCACTACTGCTCACAGGCTCTGCAGAGCATCCATGTTTCTGAGGGGTCCAGGAGGAACCTGTTATTAAAGCCAGCAGGCAAAACTCTACATTTCACCACATCACAGGGACCAGTTTGGTAGCGAGCCTCAGTTTGACGTATGGCTATCTCACACTGTTACTCTGCTGCACAAGGATGTCCAGTTAACCTGAACGAGCAACTGCACATAGAGTTCATTTCTGTACCAAAAAGGGCTTCTTAGTCACCTCTGAGTTCTATTCAATGTAACCTACAGTGACAACTGTACAGATTGAAAACATATAACTAATTCTCTGGGGCGGGGCAAAAATAATCTGCCTTTTTATTTCTTAATTGCTGTGAGTATAAGCAGTTTTGTGGCATTAAGATCAGAGCATTCTGAGCAACCATTAGCTCAAGGATAAACAGCTGGCTGGTGTGGGAGACCAGGCGATCTGAGGGTGAGGAAAGGAAGGTGAGTGATGGGGAAGACTGAGGTAAACAGGCACGGGAACAGATTGCTGTAAGCAAGTAAAGAGCATAAAGACCTTTGAAATAGAATCACAGAACGGTTTGGGTAGGAAGGGGCCTCAGAGCCCAAACAGCCCCAATCCCCTGCTGTGGGCAGGGCTGCCATCCCCCAGCTCAGCTGCCCAGGACTCCATCCAACCTGGCTTTGAACACCTGCAGGGATGTGGCACCTACAGCTTCTCTGGGCAGCTGTGCCAGCACCTCACCACTCATAAAGAATTCTACCTAATCTCGAACATAAGTTTCCCCTCTTTTAGTTTACTACCCTTCTCCCTTGTCCTATCACTACACGCCCCTTTGTAAATAGCCCTTCTTTATCGTCTCTGTAGGCTGCTTTAGGTACTGGAAGGCCACTGTAAGGGCTTCCCAGAGCCTTCTCTTCTCGAGAATGAAAAAGCCCAGATGCCACAGCCTGTCTTCATAGGACAGGTGCTCCAACCCTCTGATCACCTCTGTGGCCCTCCTCTGGACTTGCTCTAACAAATTCATGTCTTATGTGGGGGACTCAACTGCCACAGTCAGTGCTATGGAGCTAGCAAGAATACCCAAAGGAAAATCACAGCAATGGCAACAATAGAAAGGGAGACCTTGAAAGAAGTTCCATGATAGAGAAAAATATTAAAGAAAAACAAAAATAAGTCTGAGGATTTCCCTCCCTTGTCTACCTTCCCAGCTCACACTTCACTACTGCTGAGTCTTTTTGCACTTGCTGGGTTTCTAAGGCTTCTTTTCCAGTTGCCCCAGGATGCTGGGCAGCTCCACAAGGCACAGTAAGCACCCAGCCCATCCTTCTCTCACTACCCAGCCATGCATTGGTCCTCCACTCCTCCATCAGCAGGCCGTAAACTGAAGTCGCTACAGCTTTCAGGAAAGTTCATGCCTTCAGCTGCTATTGTACACTGCGGTATGAAGAAAACTGAGCTAAGTGATGTGAGCCACACACACCTTGAAGCAACAGCAGCTGTAGGACAAATCCCATGCACATGAGTTTGGTAGTGGGTTTCACTGGTGTTCCTACTGCTCTACGTTGTTTTATTTTATTTTTTTCCTCTGAGTAAATGCACATTTAAGTACATTAAGAAGATGTAACCTTCAAAAAGCAGACAGGTAGTGACAGGTTCTTCAGTCACCAGTAACAATGTGACAAGCAATGCTCAAGTCCCAAGAGCCCAGTGGGAAGAAAGCCCCTCTGGGTGTACCACAATCTTAAGCAGGTGTGATTGGGCCCCAGCTCTCATGAGGCTTGTTCAAGTGGCACATCTGCTCTTCTAGGACTCATATTTGTTACTGAACATTAAAGCAGGTACCTTGGCTGATAGGCAAGGTGCTGTCAGGAAAAAAACCATAAATACACACAATGTATCAGTTTGCACATATTGTTTACAGTGCATTTTCCTTGCTGCTTTACTAAAACAATTGCTGTGATACCATCTCATTGCTTCAGGTTATACTGTTGCATGCAGCGTGAAAGTCTGGTGCAAAACCTCACAACAGGGAAATGGAAAACATTACAGTCCTGAGTATGTAAACACTGGTTGGGTTATCTGCTTCATTTCACTCGAGCAAAGCCCTGTCTTGGTTCCAGCTCCCTCTGAGGTGACAAGAAGCCTACAAGCACTAGTGATATGGCTCCCCTGCAAGGGAGAGCTGACAGCAGCTGAAAATTTAGCTCAGAATAAGCCATGTAGTTCACCAGCAGGTGGAAGCAGTAGTTATTCCCCTGTATACAGCAGTTGTGGGATCTCATCTGGAGTGCCCAATCTGGTTTCGGTATGCTGGGAAGAGAAAGGATGACATACTGTAGCAAGTCCAGTGGATAGCCACCAGGATCCTGCATCGCTTGGTGTACAAGAAGGGATGGAGAGAGTTGAGTAGGCGCAGTTTGAAAAAAGAAGGCTGTGGGGTGGGGAGCACCTCCCTGCAGAGAGCTGGTGGGTGGAGGAGGAGAAGTGGCTGGATTCTTCTTGGAAGCACAAGTGAAATGATAAGCGCAGCAGAATCAAACGGCAGTGAGGGCAACTGGTGCTGGATAGTAAGGAAAATGACATTCATCGTGAGGGATCACATGCTTGAACACATTGGCCAGAGGCTGTGCGATCCCTGTCCTCGGAAGCACCCAAAACCCAACTGTGTGAGGCCCCACCTTGTACATAAGGTCCAGCTTTGAGGTTAGCCCTGTTCTGCAAAGGGAGATGATTTCCAGAGATTCCCCTCAAACCTCAGTTCTTTTGTTAATAAATTTTAAAAGGAAGAACAGCTCTTCTCAGATAAGCTAGGAGGACTATTAAGAAGTAGTTTTAAAAGAGAAGTCTGTTAGCTCTAGAGAGAGCTCAGATACAGAGAAGAAATTGTTACAGTATGACTGCAAGAAGAAAAAAATCACAATAAAAAATAATTCCAGGTGATGGTACATTCAGAGCATGAGAGTCCACACTTACATACTTGTCATGGTGTGCACAGGTTAGCAAGTTCCCATACCAACAATCACGAAGCAAATCTACATGATGCGGTTTGACTAACACGTTCAAGATATTTTCTCAGAAGTTATAACTCAGTGGCAACACACGGCCAATTAAGGAAAAAAATGTATTATTGCAGTTTGGGGCGACTACCTTATTAGCAAATAGAGGGATTATTTCACTTGTAGAGTTGTTTTTACCTGTATTCCCTAAAGATCTGTGATATTTCTCTTTTGTTAATACTTTCTTCCAGCAGTCAGTTCAGTGCCATATTTCTCTTTTGGTTAAGCTGTTAACGATCGTTCAGTGATGCTAAGAAATCCGCAGAAATGTATCAACGCTTTAAGATTAAATTTGAGACAGCAACCATCCTAAATCGGGTTACTTTGAAAAGCCCTCATTCATAAGACGAGGACTCCCACATCACTCTGACGGCAGTATGATTGGAATGGCTGCTCTAGACTTTCTTGCAAGAAAAACCAAACCCACAAAAAAACACACACAAAAAAAACCCCACACCCAGTCAACACAAAATACAACATAACCCAAAAAGAAACCTTCCCTGAAAACAACCACTGCTTACAATTGCAGCACCATGTCATTTTAAAGCTTGTGGGTAGCTGATATAGATGGAGCTCCCTAGTAATATAATCGCTCTTCTGCACTGGGGCAGATAACGTATAAAAAAAAGAACAGAGAGTTAGAAGTAACTTTTTAAAAAGCTAGCTTGGATAGTCTTCCATACTGGGAAAGTTAACATTTATCCATCGGTACACTATTCCAGGTCATGCCTCTACTTTTCTGATGCTCAGAAAAGTAAAGCGCAGCCTCTCTAGCCCAAGAGCGTGCTGCGCAGACACACTGACCATAAGTACCAATAAATCTCTGCCCTGGATATGGAGCAGGCATGTCAGAATGATTCTTCTCCTGGACTGCTGGGGATATCCCAACTCCCCCCAGTGAGAAATTCTGCTCAGTACTGCGCAGTGCTGTGGAGGTGCATCCAACCTGACCCAAAGGACGTACAAAGAAAGAGATGCTTTTCTGATCCACCCTCCACATTCAGCTCCAGATAATTCTCAGCTCTGTCCTGCTGTGCCACATGGACTCCAAGAGGATAACCACAGGTTTTAGCAAGGCACACGCTTGCATGGCAAATTGTTAAGAGTTGACCACAAAAACAACATTTTGCCAGCCTGTTTAACATCGATAGTCATACAGTCAGCTTCATACAGCAGAATTCATTCTTTTGCATGGGAGAGAAAAAACAAACAACAACCAAACCAACAGACAAACAACAACAAAATCCCAACCAGCCTAACCTTACAACAGTCCAAATTAACACTTGCTGAAAACACACCAGAGCAAAGACAAGGTCACCTCACCCTTGAAGGACTCACTGAATCACACTGATGCCAGAGGAAGCCCGCAACTAAAAAAAGCCTGGAGAAGAAAAAAATGGTTTTTAACCTTTTACAGGAGCGGCAGCAAATTGCTCTGAATATCAAGCATCAGGCAGTGCAAACCCATCAATGCTGTCGCTGTTCCGCCTACAATGACTGAGCAGGAGGAAGAGGTACACAGCCTTCCTTATGCAGTTCGTCCCCGGCCGTATTTGTTCAATTTTGGCAACCCTGCTCGAACATTAGGACAACAAGTTCTGCAGTTTTTAAGCATGTCAGTAATGCTGCCCTAAGCAAGAAAGACGGTCAGTGCTGCTCTCGTACCACTCCCAATAAACACGATGTAATTTTTGACCTTGGGACGTAAAAGACATTTCCTTCACAAATTTGCAACATCTAGCAACATTTTGGGTTTGTTGCATTTCCTACAAAAGGGAAACTTTTAGGGAGGTGGACAAGAAGAAACCAAATTCAAGGCTATGCATGTTCCTGAGAGTATACAGACTACACTGACCTCATGTGAATTACAGGCTGATGAGAAAAATCTAAATCCAGTCGCTGTTTCCCCTTCCTGGTCCCAAATTATCAGGTCTTGTGAACAGAAGGTCACCGATCATTCAAAGACACCTGGAGAGCGTAATACTTGGATCAAAAGGACTGCATATTCAGCTGAAGGTCTACGTGAAAATTATGAATGGTACCAGAGAGCAGGCAATTGAAAGGGTTGTTTAAATAGTCTTATCCCATCCTAAGGAGTAGAATCAGCAAAATGGATTTGAAAATGGGACCTCTCTTACAGCAATCACTAATTCAAGAGTTGCCTGGAATGACAATGAGCAGAAATTTTTTCATCTATAGTGTACTTCACATTCAGATTCCACAAAGAACTGTAGGAGTTTTCATTTACTTTCTAGGAAGGCAGAGAGGTGACCGGACTGGCATTTTTGCTGGTCTGTAGAGAAAAGTCTTACCGAAGTTGGGGGAGGTCTAAAAACCATGCAAGAAGTCGTTACCTTCTCCATTTAAAAAAGCCAGACAAAACACCATTAACCTCATCACCAAAAATAAATACAGATCATTTATATATAGTTTAAGACACAAAAGCCCAAGATTCGACTCAGAAAATAGAGGTTTTCATTCCAAGATGTACAGCAGCATTTTTCCTGGAAAAATGCATCACTCCTTCCTAGCAAGAGGCTGCCCATAAAGAAAAACTCAGCCACAGTAACAAACAAATACTCCTCATTTTAATGGGGATAGAGCTACTTTCTCTTAGCCCTGCTCCCCTCCCCGGGGGCGAAGCAGCTGGTAATAGGATTCACCTTCAGACAGGGCTATCATCTGGTCTGACGCTAAGGTATAAGGTATGGAACGAAGTTCACAGAATCACAGAATGGCCTGGGTTGAAAAGGACAGCAATGATCATCTCGTTTCAACCCCCCTGCCACATGTAGGGTCACCAACCACCAGACCAGGCTGCCCAGAGCCACATCCAGCCTTGATTAGTTATCCTACGAGGAAAAAAGAAAAAATACAGTACCTGTATGAGGAAGTGGCACAAACGCAGAAGTGTAAAAGTAGCAGGCAAGTTTCTGATGTAAATTTATTTATTTATTTATTTATTTTGCAGTTAAGGCAGCCTTGAGAGTTGCAGGATGTTGGTTGACACAGAGATAGCTACAGCTCTCGCTAAGGCAACCATGAAAGTTTGCACAAGAGCGACGAGAGGTCCGTGAGTGCTGCTGCAGGTCAGGGGCTGCACACCACTACCAGATGCCAAGACAGGGATGGCACAATGGTCCAAAGTCATGGCTAGGAAGACTTCCCTGCTGCCTCTTTTCTAAGCGCTACAGCTGCAAGTCAAAGTCACACACAGTGTTCTTCCACACGCAGGCTGCCCTGAAGGAAGGGGGGTTGCAAGGTCTCCACGAACACATTAAATGGGCCTCGAATGAATGTTGAAGCCTCATCAGCTGTTTTTTAAAAAGTAAACAACTAAAATAATAGAAGGATACTGGGAACCACCAGATACAGTCATTATCATTCAGTCATGAGACTTCTCGCGAAGCAGAAAAGTTGTGAGCTTTTTTTTTTAATAGGGTATTAATATTATTTTTCACTGTCATACCCTGCTTAACTTCTCTGCTTAGTACCTACCAAAGTGATGCCTGACAAGGTGAGCACTAACTGGCAATAATACCTTCATCCTATACTACACCAAAAAGCCACAGAAATGAAGTGATCAAAATATATACACAGAGGGGCAACCTCCTGTGCTCCCACCAAATCACTGTCACATCAAGCTGCCTCATGTAGCTCATTATATGACACTGTGTTGAAATGTGGAGAGCACCAACTCATTTGTGCTAATCCAGGCTACTGGCTTACTCAAGTAGGATTTATTACTCACAGCTGCTCTACAAAATTACAGTGTAGAACAACGAGAAACCTCCACAGGTACAAGACTTCCTGCAACGGGCAGAGGCTGAGCTAGAAAGCCTGGGGTAACCTCTCACCACGTCGCAGAAGAACCATTCAGGTTGGAATGCATTTGGTATCAAAAGGAAGCTGTGTTTTGGGAAGCCCGATGAGTGTAAGATTCACTTTTTGTCACCTCCTCTGCTGAAAAGCTTTCTACACTCAAGCCATCTGATTGAATTCAGCCAGTTCTGCAAGGCTAGCTTTCGGATGGCTTTTTCAGGTGAAAAAATATTCACGCAGATGCACGGTATATGAAGAGCAGAACTGGTGAGGAAAAGCCTGGCGGTCATTTTCTGCAAGGATATTTAGTTCTATCAACATCTAAAAGCTCCATAACTGTTACTGATTTTATACTGAATTGGAATCTTCAATAAAATGTCAAATTGTCACAGGTTTATTTTACCCCAAGTAGATCCACATACTTGGAGTTGTAAGCCTTTATTTCAACTCCAAACAGTCGGAAGCAAGACACGGTGGCAATGGTTTTGGTTGACTGGAAGTCATTTTACTTCTTCGTTTCCTTCAGTGAAAATAATGATATTGTTGGGTTTTGTCCCAACTCCAAGTGAAGGAAAGTTCTGAAAATCCTGTACAAGATGTCATTGTTTTCCTGCAGCCAGTAGTAGGAAGAACAACGGGGCACTTCTCCTCAGCTGCAGATCTCTGTGAGGCCAAGTCGGCCTCTGGCGTCATGGCCTGAGGACATCTCCCACAGATGGACTCAGCTTCACCTCTCTCAGATTGAGAGCCTGCTTCCCTCCAGGAGCCAGGGACATTTCTCAGAGGCACTCAAACAACTCACGTTCTGTTTGTGGTGGCCTGGAAGGCCACCTCAGCACAGAGGTGTGAGCACAATGCTCAGCACTGCAGAGCCAGCTCCTACGCCCCTTGTACAGGGCTTGCAAATACCCTTGCAGCGCAGCTCGTGATGCTCCATGCTGAAGCACATGAATCCTTTTGTGGCTTTCACTCGAAGTGAATTGCTGACTTGCACTATACAGATCTGTAGGCCTTTTGTCACCAAAGGAGTCCCTAATTGCCAGATTTCAATGAGACTGCTCGGGTGAATTAGATTTGTCTGGTTAAAGTCCTGTCTGGGGAGTAATGGGTTGAAATTACTTGTGAGGAGACTTGCGTGGGAGCTGCAGGGGTAGGAAGGGGGTAAAGAGTCATTCATTTTCTTCCTCTGGAAGACAGCCACTTTGCCAACGCACACTGTCAAGGCAGACCTGCCCATAGAGCAAATTACAAAGCGTTGGCCATGTCAGAAATGAACTCCATCATTATACATTCAAATATCACCCAGACCGACTCCAGCAGATCTGTACCATACAAGTTCGGATCAAATATTAACGTGCACCTGAGAGAGAGCGTGTGAATAAGGGAAAGCACACGCGTGAAGCACCTTTTCTCCCTCTGCTATGGGAAGGCAGCAAAGTGATTATTACTTGCTAAGTAGCAGGAGGAAGCATCAAAGGGCAAACTATTCCAAGTCTTCTTCAATGTAACCAAGCATATGATACTGTAGATGCATCGGATCACGCTGTTACATTGTGGTGGAGGCAGGGGACAGTTCTCCCTGGTCTCACCACAATTTTACCACACCAGAAATCCACCGCAGTCTATCTTATGTCTGGATGGGTATACTCAGTTAAGCAGCTATTCAGAAGTCCTTTCCATATAGAATCGAATGTTATATAGTGTTATTCAGGCAAATCCAGTTGTTCCTCAGCAATGCCTTACTTTGCTCAAACGAAACAGAAAAACAGAAATCTGTCAACGGGCCCAAACTTTTATAGATACTTAACACAAAAATAGTTAGCAAGCAACTTCTCTGCGCCACCTTCATCATTTCTGCCTTGCACCGAGGGCCACATCCACGCGCCAGAACTGTTTCTCACACACTGGAGGCAGGTATTCAGCCCTCATCAGTACAACTTCTAGAGAAGCCTGCGCAGGGCTTTGCACTGAACTGATACTTCGTGCCACTACACCTTCTGCCAGGAGGTAGCTGGAGCAATGTGCCTGAAGCACAAACCACAAAACACCAAAGCCAGCAGCTTACCATTAGACAGCCCCAGCTGGGAAATTCTTACTTTTGCCAAAGATGAGCCGCTCAGATGAGGCACCCAGCTATTAGAGGTGGAAAAGAAGCGGGCCTGCAGGCAAACCCTGTAAGAATCATCCAAAAGTTTCAACAGAAGAAAGGAAGTCTACCATCTACTACCAGCAGCGTACAGATCTCGGAGGAACTGATATAACTTTCATCAGTTTCAGCTTCGTGAAGGAAAAAAGGATCACGAAGGAACCACCGTTCCCTCTCACTGCCCCGAGATTCTTAAGAAACCACAAAAAGCCACAGAGCTGCTGACACTCACTGCACGCTGCCAGTTACCTGAGCACAGACAGCAGCACGCTGACTGCTGTCACTGGGGGGCAAGGGAACCTTCTTCCCTTACAGAGACGCAGACCACATGCTCAATCTGAAAAGCAACCAGCGAGCGGCTTCCCACCCCATACAGTCCCCCGCTGGGCCAAGCTGTGGTTGAAGTGGCTATCACCAAATAGCAGGTACGTTCCCTTCTCTCCCCGCTCCGATATATTTCTTTCGGCTCCCTTTGTTCACTCCAGAACTTTGCCTGATGCCCGTCACGCCGCGAGGGAGTGGCGGCCGGCTCGCAGCCACCAGCCGGGCCCGGGGAGGCCAACGGGAGCCGCAGGGTGAGCGCAGGGCTGGACACAGAGCCACGCACGGCTCCCGCTCACCGCTCCCCTTCGCCGGGTCTGGAGCCAGCAACGTCCCTACGTCTGGCTGCTCG
The DNA here is from genome assembly GCF_016699485.2 of Gallus gallus. Lineage (NCBI taxonomy): Eukaryota > Metazoa > Chordata > Aves > Galliformes > Phasianidae > Gallus > Gallus gallus. The sequence goes on along the minus strand of NC_052534.1, from coordinate 65,581,345 downwards.
GGGAGATGAGACAGCGAGAATGCTTCCTCTACGACATATAAACAGGCAGATCCTCACCTCTTTTTTTTTTTTTTTTTTCCTTTTCTTTCTTTCTTTATTTTTTTTTCTCTGAGCTGCTCTCACCGGCGGAAAAGATATCACGGGAAAACAACCCCGGCCGCGACGCGCGCGTGGGGAGGAGACGCGGGGAAGCGCTACAGGGCAGCGGCGCGGCTGCAGCGAGGCGGGATGCGGGAGCCGCGCACGGAGGAGCACGGCACGGTCCCGCAGGCACCGGGATGCCTTCCGCGCGCCCGCTCCGCTCCCGCCTCTCGCACCGCGGCCGCGCGACGGGCGGAGGACGGCGGGGGCGGCTGCCGTCCTCCGCCGGCACCGCCTCACCGCCGCCCCCCGCGCCGGGCCCGGCAGCGGCAGTGGCACGGCGGGTCCCCGCGCTCCCGGGACCGGGGTTGGGGGTGGGGGGGCCGCCGCCAGCCCCCGCCCCCGGCGCTCCGCAGTCCTGAAAGGGCCCTTTGTGGCCGACCGAGCCCCAGAGCACGGGGCATGGGGGATGGGGGGAGCGGACGGTGCCGGTAACCGGCGGGAGCCCCACAGCAACCCCGCCGCTCGGCTGCACAAAGAAAGCGACCGCGCCGCGGCATCCCCCCCGCATCCCCGCCTCCCCCGGGCGGTGGCTCGGCCCCGCGGTACCTGTGCGGCGCAGCGCGGGGCCGGCTCTCACATCTCCTCGCCCTTCTCGCCGGTGGCTCTCCGCTGCGCACCGCCGGCGGGCACAGCCCCAGCAGGGCGCGGGGCTGCCACGGGCGCTGCCTCCGCTCCGCGCTGACTGCGCTGCGCTGCGCACCCCGCGCGGCTGCTGACAGATGGCGCAACCGCAGCGCCGCCACCGCTCCGAGCTGCCGCCACCGCCGCCGCCGCCTCCCCCCGCCCTCCAACCCGCCGCGCCCCACCGCGGGGGCGGCCCCAGATTGGCAGCGCCGTCGGCCTGTGGCGAAGCGCGGTCGGCAGCCGCCGCCGCTCTGATTGGATGGCGGCGGAGGGAGGCGGGGCGAGGGGGGGGGCGCGCCTCAGCTGCCGCTCGGCGGGGCGGGGAGGGCAGCGCCGCGCCGCCATCGCCCCCCGGCTCGGGGCTACGGCGGCCGCCTCGGGTGGGAGCCGGCGGAAGGGTTGGGGGCGAGGCGAGGCGAGGCGAGGCGAGGCGTGAGATGGCGCAGAGGGAAGGCGGCCCGCGGCGGGGGTCCGGAGCCTGTGAGGGGCGCGGGAGCTGAACGTTCCCTCGGGCTGAAATCCGCCGAGAACGGGAGAACAGCCTTAAGGAGATGACGCCTTTGTGAAAGACGGCGTTTCTTTAATATCCCAAATTCTCTCAGTTGGCAGCAGCGGGCTGTAAGGAAGCGGCAGGAACGCACCGTGCCGTCCCCGAGTCGCGGCACGCCCTGCCCGTAGGAGGGAAAGGCCGCCCGCCGCTGCGTTCCCTCCGTCCGCAGCGGTACCGGCAATTGTCGGTGCTTCAGCCTCGGGCTGCTCCCGGAGCCCGGCCCCGTGTCACCTCGGATGCTCCCGTCTGGCAGACCGGCACATCTCGCCGCCACCGATCTCCCGGCTCTGGAAGGCAGTTTTGCTTTAGCGCTGAAGGAATCGTATCTTAGGCTTCAGCAAAAGCAGGAGAGACGTGATTCTTTCTCATGAAACAAGTCGAAATAATACGTGCGCCCAGTAAAAAAAGGTTTACGAGTATCTCCTCCCCAGTTTTTTTTTGGCCGCTATTAATTAACCCAAAGAATCATTTCATCTTGGTTATTTCATTTCTTGACAAAATTGCAGTTGTGTATGTTCAAATGTAGCCTTGTTTCTATCAGTATGTTTACAACTGTGCAATTACAACAGAAGATGTTTCGCCTGTCTCTGTAATAACCACGATGGTTGTCTGGTATGTGACTCTTGATCACAACACACGAGGACCCTCAGAGTTTGTCCCCTCATTCACGTAAGAAATTTGGAGAGGGTGGGAGTCCCAAAGGAAAGTTTCACTCGTATCATTTCTCATTTAAAATCTGATGATAGAATCGCAGTATCATTAAGGTTACAAAAGACCGCTAAGATCATCTAGTCCAACCCCCGACCGGCCCCCACCAGCCCACTAACCATGTCCCTCACTGCCACATCCGCGTGGTCATCGAATGCCTACAGGGACGGTGACTCCACCACCCCCCTGTGCACCTGTGCCACTGCCTCACCCCTCCTTCTGAGAAGAAATGGTTCCTAACACTGAACGTGAACCTCCCCTGGTGCGACTTAAAGCCATTACTTCTCATCCTATCGCTGTTACCTGGGAGAAGAGATGGACCTCTGCATACAAGCAAACAAAAATTTCAGCTACTTAGGCAGCTTATTTTTTGTCTCCCTCCTAGTCTTTCCATGCAAAGCTATATATAGAAGCTATAAGCAGCGTATGAGCAGAAATGTACAGATCATTTGAAAAAAACAGTCCTCACTTTGCATCCTGGTGGGTGATAGCAGGAGTACGGTGGCGTGGCCTGGCTCCTCCCCCTTTCCAGAAACATGAGGTGGAATTTCGATCCTGTTGGCTCAGAAGAGCTTTGGATTCATCCACTGGGCCAGCAGCAGTAGCAGGGCTGGAAGCACAGAGCCTCTGAGCAGACATCAAGGTGCCTGACTTTATAAAGAGCTGCATCTGTGTGTGCTCTCAGTTTGCCTCTTTTAATGGGGCCATGTATAATCTTAACTCCCCACAAGTCAATAAGGATTTATATTCTTGTGATCTTTGGCATCCAGGAAATGAATCAAAGAACCAGGTGTTCTGCCTGCAAGAGATAGAGGAAAGAAATGCACTTCATTTCTCAATCAAGAAAGAGAGCGAAAAGAATGCTCGTCCAAAACTTTGAGTCTTCTTTGTGTGCTGCCAATTGCAACCAGAATGGCACAAAGAAGAAAAAAAAGACAAACAGAACAACCACTCTTTTTTTTTTTCTTTTTTCCAGCCAAACCAGAAAGTAACCAACTACTCAATGAAAGCAGGCCAGAACAATATTACACGTCAGCCGCACAGCCGTTGTAAGCCTGGGCACATAAACCGGCCTGGCAGCATGCCATAGAAAGTCTGATGCTCTGAGCTAGTACAGCTGAAGAGGAACAAGGTGTGGAGTCAGAAAGCAAGCATAGGAAGTTGCATGGGAGGGAAGCATGGGAGGAAGACTTGGGCTTTCCCTTCAGGGGAGCTGTAGCTCCTGTAGGATCATAAAGGCTAGGAGAGGTATTGTGAGTTCGTGTGCACCCGTGGCAGAGGTTAAATGTGCTGGAGCAGTGCTGTGTGAGTGTGTCTGCTCCTGCTGTGTGAGTGGAGTCTGCAGAAGGTGCCGTGTTTGGCCCTCACCACCATGCTCTGATGATATTGGTGTCTGCCTTGAGGAATCACCAGGAAAATCTGGCAGGCATCATCCCAGCTAAACAGAAGCAATAATTAAATGTGCTTACAGAATACTGAAGCAGCTTTTTACGTTCTTCCCTTCCTCAAGAAGAGAAGAAGCTTTTTCTAAGCATCTTATCTTAATGTCTGTAGTGCTGCGTTCTCCCACTTTCATCTAAGTGGCCTTCCTCTTCAGTGCAGACTAATTTCTCCTCTTTCTCCAGACACCTTCAAACACTTTGTGAGTAAAATCTTGAAATAATGTCGCTGAAATGCTTCTTCCCCTTCAGCCTGTATGGAAAACATGAAAAAAATGTCAAGATCTTAATTCCACAAATAGTTATGCGTGCTAAATGGTGTGTCAGGATATTCCCTTTTCCTTCCCATTCTGTGCTCCTTTTGTCTTACACAGTAACAAAAGCCCACACCATTTTTGCAGTTGAGCGACACAAAAATTATGGAGCCTGATTAAGATTTCCTTATTGACTTGTATTATTGACATAGCACCTGGGAACACAGTGCAACAGCCACAAAATAAGACACTATCGCATGAGTGCCTGATGAACTCAGTGAACACAAAATCAGGAATGTATGCTGAATAAGTAGCAGTAGCTCCAGTTTGTATTGAAATGTGATACTCTGAGAAGTAAAACATGCTGGAGTTTGTGATGGGAGGGAGATGTGAAGGTAGTGCTTTTGTGGAACAGCGCAGGACGTCGGTTCAGTTCCCTTCACTGTTTCAAACTCGTGTTGGTAAAGCCAGGCTGCCTCTAAGAAAAGAACACATCAGCATTACTTTGTGGGTTCTTGCAAGCCATAGAAAGTGATAGCCTAAGAATCTTTACAGAGATCCAAACAGTGCTTAGTTTTACAGTGCATTTCTTTTCATGAGCTATCTAATGAGATTACATTTCAGAAGGATTGCCAAGTGTTTTCTTAAGGTCCTTCACCTAAAGCAGTACACTAATCACACGTAGACTAATAGATCACTGATCGTACAGCTCCACTGCTTCACATACTCTCTTATGATTCCTTCATCTTCCTCTCTTACATATAAGAGAGTACATAAAACTATGCTAAATCCCAGGTGCTAAATCAATGGTACAAATGGAAGCGATGCTTTCATTTATTTTGGTTTTGGTTGTGTGCATTTTACTAGCTATACACCGCCGTGTATGGCATATAATAATAATAATTACAGAGTAGAGGGAAAAACATAATCAGAACTTGCCTACAGTATTTTAAGAGGCTGACAGTATTTGCCTGAAACATCCCACTGTGTTTTCAGGAGTTGCCTCGGCTGGGGAGTGCTAAATGGATCCCGCTGACTCACCGCTGATTCCTGCAGGGGGATGTTGAGGTGGCGGATCTGGCTCCCCAGGGACACCGTCTCCGATGTGGGAACAACAGCCTGGAAGTGGAAGGGAAGGGTCTGAGCTGAGCTCTTCATTCTGCTTCTGAATGCTAATAATGCTGTAATATGCTTAAGCTGAAGGAAGGGTATTGGCAGAAGCAGAAAAAGAACGCTTTGCGTTTTGCGTAAGATACATATAGGTCATTGGAGAGAGCAGGTAGACAAGGAAGACTTGATCAGAACAGAAGAGGCCTTTTCTGTAGAGAGTCTAATCAGAAATATTTGTGTTCATAAGCTCAAGTTGAAAGAGGTGTTTCCTCAGACACTTCATGGACATTTTCCGAAGCCAGCAAACTAGGTGCTAAGCTGTAAGAATAACATCTTCAAAGAGATCGTGCAGCTTTTGAAAGCTAAATTTCTGCATTTATAAGGTCAGGATATGTTTGCAGTCTGTGTGGCTACACGTGGACTTGGGGAAAAAAGAAACAACAGCACATGGAGTTACCTAAGAAAATCCAGGAAAAACATTAAAAATATTAAATCCATCTTTTTATAACTTCCAGCCATATTAAACATCAGATCAACAATCTCACATTTTTAATTGCTCAAATAAATGTTTTAAACTCTTTGTGCAAGTTCATAAAATGTATTGACTTTCAGAAAATATATATTTTTAATGGCAGCTAAGAGCCTGTGGGAAAAGAACACTAGGAACAGCCCTGCACCTGTAGTCCAGCCAAGAAAGACATTAATTCTTTTTGGAGGACGGTATCTTTTGGAATATACAAGAGGCTGCATGTATTGCATCACATCATTTTGTGGAAATGAGGAACAGTTAATGCAATTAAAGGCACATCACTGTTCTCCTGCTATCAATATGAGCCCTGTGCTGAGCATCAGAGGAATTCTGGGAAGGCTGGCTTTTGCGGTAGGGTAAATCCAAGGAAAACCCCCTGAGTTTAATCTTAAGTATTTGTTTCTTCACTTACTTACAGATCAATCCCATAGCAGATAAATTGAACATGAATACTCTGTCTCCCCAAAATCAGCACATAGAATCATAGAATCATAGAATTGCTCAGGTTGGAAAAGGCCTTAAAGATCATCGAGTCCAACCATGACCTGACCATACTACCCAAACTCTAACAGCCCTCCACTAAATCATGCCCCTGAGCACCACATCCAAACAGTTTTTAAACACATCCATGAATGGTGACTCAACCACCTCCATGGGGAGCCTATTCCAGTGCCTAACAACCCTTTCTGTAAAGAAGTGTTTCCTAATATCCAAGCTAAACTTGCCATGGCATGTGGGTCCTTGTGATTCCCAGAAGGCTGTACTTTCCAACTAATTGTCCCCAGATATCAAAAAATAAAAGTAAAATCTTTCTTGACCATCACTTACTGTCCAAGCCGCACTGTGTGACAAAGCTAACAGTGTTCTTCACACCTAAAATGCAAGTGTGTGCTAAGGAATAGCTCACCACATGAGGACGCCACACACTATGTGGGAGAAAACTTTGACCCCAATTTTAGTGGTTTAGCTCCCTATCTATGAAATGGAACTAACAATTTTTGTTTTCCTGTGTGGTATGAAGTTGAATTTCTTTTTGTAAAGAATTAGAGGTAGTTTGGGAAGACTGTACTGCTGAAGCTCATGAAGAAAATTACATAGGTCACTCTGAAAGTAATGCCACCTATTTATTTCCATGGAAACTACAGCAGAAACAAAGGGCACAATAGCACTATTTGATAGAGCAAATTCTCAGCTACCAAAATCTTATTTTTCAGCATACTCACCACTATTAGCTATGCATTCTTGCCAGCAATGAACAAGAGCCTGCGTGCTGCGCTCATAGACATCTGCACCAGCAGAGGTGAGCCACCGTTGTTGTCACCCCTGCTGAAACACACACTCCCCCACATCACTGTGCTCACATCCCCTGTTCAGTCTCCATAAACATTCAGCAAGTGTCAACGAATGTCAGTGGGTGCCATTTTTTCTGCACGGAGGATTTCAATGCCACCCCTTTGCTTCATACGTGCTTCCATGTCAGACACAGTTTTGCCAGACTGCCCTTCTGCTGCCATCTGTCACACGGCAACAAAATGCAATGGGATATTGGCAGGAAGGTTCAGCCTCTACTGCCATACCACCAACATCTGCTTCTGACACTGTGGGCCGACATCATAAAATAGGAGGCATTACTTCTGGAGCAGCCATCATGATAATTTCATTTCCATCGTGGACCTGGATTTCTGCACAGTAAATATCACACCATGTCACATCCTGAGTTAGAGAAGAGCAATATTTCTAGTTCTTTAATCCTTTTGGCCATTACATCACTAAATGAGTCAGGAGTCTCTGGAAAAAAAGTCCCGCTATCTTGTGACTAATGACTATAATTCACTCAAAGAGGCTGAAATAAGGTTATGTAAGGAGTCCAAGTTCTAGCACTATCCAACTGTTGCATGTTTGTTGACCTTCCCATTCTAATGCTCTTTTAATCTATTTTTGGATGTGATTTCCCAGCTTTTCCTTTCTTTCTTTCTTTCTTTCTTTCTTTCTTTCTTTCTTTCTTTCTTTCTTTCTTTCTTTCTTTCTTTCTTTCTTTCTTTCCTTCTTTCTTTCCTTCTTTCTTTCTTTCTTTCTTTCTTTCTTTCTTTCTTTCTTTCTTTCTTTCTTTCTTTCTTTCTTTCTTTCTTTCTTTCTGTCTTTCTTTCTGTCTTTCTCTCTTTCTTTCTTTCTTTCTTTCTTTCTTTCTTTCTTTCTTTCTTTCTTTCTTTCTTTCTTTCTTTTTCTTCCTTTCTTTCTTAATGGTAAAATAACTCAGCATTCTGTCATATGGAAGTAGTCTGGTTCCATATGTATCATTAGCAGAGACATATGCTAATTAGCCTATTAGAGGGATGGGGGAGTTGCAAGGCTGCCTCCATCTCTCCCCCTGGAAGCCACAGAGCTGCTACCCAGCAGCAGTGGGCTGTCATCACCTGCGTAGGGCAGTGACCAGGAAGGTACAAAGTGCACATTTCACCGGTGTGTTCCCAGCTCTCTGCTGGCAGCGCACCACTGCTGGGTGGTGCCACAGTTTAGTGCAAGAGTCCATCTTTTCATAGATCCTTTTCTTCACTTTCTTTCCTCTACCTCTTTGTTCTTCTCACGGTCAAGCTATCTTCACCCTAGTGCCCTATCAGCTTGTCCCTTCCCCATGTCTAGGTCCTTGAAGTATTGCTTCACTGATTCTAACCTTATTTTCTATGATGGGCTGGATTACAAGTAAAGATTAATAAAACTCATCTGCTTTCATTTTACTGATAGGAGCTTCTCCTACTGCTGTTATCTCCAAGGAAAACACATCTAAGCCAGCAGAGTTCTTCCTGTAGGCTTTGCCCACACCACACCGTTGGCAGCTGCAAACGGATGTGACTCAGTGCGAATCTCCCACAAAGCATCCACAACCTTGGCAGCTATCAGGTTTGCAGCACTGTACGCTGAAGCTGTGAAGCTGCAAGTTTTGTTTCCACCACACTGGTTTTGCCCAGTTCTCACCTTTTGTATTTGGAGTTGGCTATTTCGTCACCAATGTCAAAATGAATATGTGCTCTCATATGCTTCACCTCTAACTGTGTGGCTTTTTTTTGCTTGAAAATTGGAATACATCATAAAGAATGAACTCTAGATCTTTCAACTAAAGAGAAAGTAATAATTACGGCACCGAGGCTTCCTCTATGCAGAACAGACCATGCCCATCATTTGGTCATTCTCTGACTTATAATGGAAAACAGATCCAGGATGTAGTGAAGCTATGCAGAAGAAGCAAAACAAACTCAGCCACGCTGCTTCCTGCAGCAGACACACAGCTGCATGCTGAGCAGAGGTTTTGGCACCAAGCTGATGAGTCTCTGGTGAAGATCTAAAAATCTCCCTAAGAGCACTTCTAACAAAAAAGAGTATCTGCTCGGTGCGGCAGTTGGAAGACTGGAACAGATTATTGTCTTGCTGAACAATTCAAGATTCATGTGATTATCAAATCTTAAAGGACTTAAGTGTAAGAATTTGTAAGACTTCAGGATGCTCAACAAACCTACAAAAGCTGGAATCATATGTAAAGGAAAAAGATGTGGTTTCCCATGTAAATGCAAGGTTTAAGATGGTGCAGAGCTAGAATTATTAACCCATTAAGTAGCAGAGAGAAAACAGGAAAATGTACCGATCTGAATGCAAAAACACCAAATGGATAGAGATTAAAAAAAAGGAGACCAAATTCAAAGGGAAATATGAATAATCCAAGTTGTAATAAAGAGTGCCCTGCACTTTGAATATGATAATCATGGAAAGAAAAGTCACTGAGCTAAAATGTACTGATAAAAGAATAAATAAGAAATAACTCACCAAGGATGCAGGAACTGACACGAAGTGTAAGAGATTTTTCAGGCTTATAGTATTAATGCAGTAAAAAGGTATGGGAAAAGAAATGTTCCTGTACAGCTCATGATGCAAATACAAGATTTCATCTAAAAAACACCCCACCCAAATCAAGCCCAGTGGTACAAACAGAAAAACACTCAGGAAATCAGATGCCAAACAAACAGTAGGGCAATAGTAAATATGGAAAGCTACAAAGACTTCCTCAGCATTGTCTCGGTAGAAGAACTCAGTCAAATGAAGTCAACCAGAGAACTATTATGGTGGTAGGATGTTGTAAATTGCAAGCTGCCGTAGTTATTCTGAGTGCTTTGAGGATGAGGTCAGGAGAGCTGTAGGGTGTCACCATGTGAATGACTGTATCGATTCACACAAGATAAGCGTCTTTCCTTACACGTCATGGCTGCATGGGAATGTGAATGCTTTGCTGCACCCTTCCCTTGTACTCTCTCCTACTCTATCTGATGCTCTTTCTTTTCAGATGCCTATGATTTGATTCACTTCACTGCTTACTCCATTAGAGAGCTTAGAAGAGTTGGCTGGTAGTCAAACTACCTTTGCCCAAAACTGCCTTTCATGTGTTCTTGAAGCAATTGTGGGAGCCTGGTTCCATTTTACGCATGCTATGATTGGATCACGAAAGCTGGGTGAGAACTGTAGCCATTAAAGTTGCAGACAAATGGAATTCATGACTAAATACTTTCCTGCCTTGGGATTATCTACTTTGGAGAAGCACAACAAGTCCCAGTGCTTCATGACAAACAGTACTGGTAAGAGCACTCGTGTAAGTCAAATGGCTCCCCTGCAACATTCTTGCCTCATGTGGGCACAGAAAGTTGGGACTGGCACTTACGATCCCATTTCCAGAAGGGTGTTATTATCCTCAACAAGAGAAATGTGATTCATTGGATCTACTGGCAACAGCATTTATTACTTAACTTTCTGTTGCACCAAGGAAACACATGGCAACAGCTGAAACTGCCCATGGCCACAATCTGCTTTGAGAGAGTTTGGGAGTGGACTGAAAATTGGCTGGAAATGCAGTAAATTACACTTTTCTGCCACATCATTCTCAAGCATTTTCTGACCTCCCAAAGATTACGTGTCATAAAGGTAAAAACAATACAGCCATGACTAAAGATAATCTGATAATTTGTGAGGGGCTTTAATATTAGTTTCTAAATTAGCTGTCAGTATTTTACTGCTTTTCCACCATCAGACAGCCCCTGATGTCTCCAAAAAACAAAAAACAAAAACAAAAACAAACAAACAAAAAAAAACCCCAAAACCAAAAAACCAAAACAACAGCAACCCTCCTTTCCCCCGCAAAAAAACCCTTGAAAATGGCTACCACAGGTAACCATTACATACCACCAGAAACCCGGGGACAAATTATCCTGTCCCAAAACATGGCAGCATGACTGAAAAGTGACAACCACACAGAGAGGTGTCAGTGAGCTGTAGTTTGGAGTACTAATTCAGACAGCTGGTAGCTTTTGGTCTGAGTTCACTCTCACACCAGAACAAGGAGACACCCAAACCAAGTAAAAATGTTGAGTGATCGTGTTTGCTGAGTCGTTTTATCACTGTGAGGATGTAAAGCAACCCAAGTAGAAAATGACACTAAATCTCTTGGGAACATTTTTTAAGGAATTACTGCTAGTGACTCTGCGTGATGCTGAAACTGCAATGCTACCGTTTTGAGACACACATCGAAAAGAGGGAATTAGATATACACAGGTGATTTTGTATCCTGGTCGTAAAAGTACAGCAAATGAACTAAAATATGAAATCCTCAAATTGCTAGAAAAACAGATAGCAGAAAGGCACAGAAAGCAATCAAGCCAATTATTAACCACTGTCAAGGAGACGCCAGAAAGGCATCCAAGAACAAACCATATGAAACAAGCACTCAGATCTATCATTTTGTTGAGCTGGGCATATGCCGAAGGAGAACTCCCACCCCCATCCACAAAGTGCTTGAATTATCAGGGCTGTCTGAGCATGCGAGATAGCACTGTAGTTAAAGGCAGTTGGCTCACAGTGCTCTCATCCCAGAAGCTTTCTCTGAGTGCTTTCTGAAAGTGAAGTGTCTCTCCAAAAACCTGGAGATGTCACTGTTTGGCAGACGTGAGCAGGGATATCAAAGACCTGGTAAACAGTTGGGGGTTCATATTGGAATGTGCAAAAACAACCCAAAGCTGATGAAATGTATATAGCATTTGTTTTTTCTGTGATCTAAAAATGGGACAGCATGGAAATGAACTTGAGCATTGGTAGTGACTGCTGACCCTCAGCTTTCTCTGCTCTGGGCTAAGCAAAACAAAGGACCTCAGCGGCTCCTCACACACCTTGCCCTTCATATCTTTCACCACCTTCATAGCCCTCCTTTGGACAGGCTCTAATTGTTTTATGTCCTTCTTATATTGTGACACCCAAACCTGCACACAGTGCTTGAGGTGAGGCCACAGAGTGCAAAGCAGTGTGACAGTCCCTCCCCTTGCCCAGCTGGCAGTACTAGACCTACAACACTCCAGGAGATACCTCTTTTCTTGGATGACTCAAACTTTGCTTTCTTCAGGACAGTCTTTTTTATCTGTGACTATCCCAGTGACAGGTGGACGTGAGTGAGTCTGTGCCATGTGGAAATAGGCCCTACAATCATACCCTGACACCCTTATTCAACGACTCAGACAAAGCGTGCTCACCTTCTTCTGCCCACACCACAGATGCTTCCCAGAGCTGCCCAGTAAGTAGAGCTGACCTAGCAGAGCCCCTGATATTACTTTGGCTGTTCATCCCTCCCCGCCCATGCATCTCTGTCTATCTGGCTGCTGGGAGCAGACATCTGCCAGACACTGCTGCAATGACCACAGCAGTGATCACTTCAGCAGGCCTGGTATCCTATACCTGGTACCTCCAAGTAATGCCCCACCTTTGGCCACCCTATTTGGATGATTTACTGTGGGATAGGAGCTCTGTGTCACCATCATGTTGCAATGACAAAGCTTAATCGCTGCTTAAAATTGCTACGGTTCTATTAAAGGGAGCTGCTAAAAATGAAAATATGTCAAGTGGTTGCTGAATGGAGAAATCTTCCCTGCAGAAAGTATTAACAGCAGGCTGGTGAAAATGCTTGCTGTCAAGATGAATATATACCTTGCTGCTTAGATACTGCAAACAGCAGCGGTAGTGAGAGCGAAAATAGGACAAAAGGAAAACACCTATGGGCTAAAGCCTGCTGCTGTGGGCAAGCCACAGACCCTTGAGAATGGTGAATTAAACTAATAGATCCAGGTAAAAATGTATCAGCACATAATGATTAGATATCACAGGGCCAGAAGTACAAGGCGGTTGATTGTCAGTGGGAGAAAAACCTGTCCATATTTTAGCATTAAGCACCTGGAAAGTGCACATCTGACGTCTTGCAATACCCCACATACCCGGGGGAAAGCATCCGGGCAATCAGGCCAGACAGTGAGAGAACATGTCCATAGATAGTAGGCTAAGTGCTGTGATACAAACAAGGAACAGCGTTCGCACTATCTCACATGATTGCGCCAAAAGAAATGTTACAGTGCAAGTCATCCATGCAGGGGGTTTATACCGTGGCTGGCTGTAGAATCACACCCAGGGACCTCAAACCTCAGAGTATGGTACTTCATAGAATCATAGAATCATAGAATCGCTAAGGTTGGAAAAGACCCACAGGATCATCCAGTCCAACCATTCACCCTTCACCAATGGTTCCCGCTAAACCATGTCCCTCAACACAACATCCAAACGCTCTTTGAACACCACCAGGCTCGGTGACTCCACCACCTCTCTGGGCAGCCCATTCCAGTGCCTGACCACCCTTTCAGAGAAGTAGTATTTCCTAATGTCCAGCCTGAATCTTCCCTGACGCAGCTTGAAGCCATTCCCTCTAGTCCTATCACTAGTCACACGAGAGAAGAGGCTGACCCCCAGCTCACTCCAACCTCCCTTCAGGTAGTTACAGAGAGCAATAAGGTCTCCCCTGAGCCTCCTCTTCTCCAGACTGAACAATCCCAGCTCCTTCAGCCGCTCTTCATAAGGCCTGTGCTCCAGACCCCTCACCACTTTGTTGCCCTCCTCTGAACACGTTCCAGGGCCTCGATGTCTTTCTTACAGTGAGGGGCCCAAAACCGGACACAGCACTCGAGGTGCGGCCTCACCAGTGCTGAGCACAGGGGAATAATTACTTCCCTGTTCCTGCTGGCCACACTATTTCTGATACAAGCCAGGATGCCATTGGCCTTCTTGGTCACCTGGGCACACTGCTGGCTTATGTTCAGTCTAGCATCAATCAACATCCCCAGGTGTTGGTGTACTTGGTGAATGCAGAGCTGCAGCGGGGCTCCTGGCTGTCAGGCACCAGCCATGAAGGGGCAGTAGTTGGGCAGGCTCCAGTGCCTGCAGTGATGCCTGTGACGTGTCTACCTCTCAGCCAGGGCACGGGGAAGGAATTTGGGCCAAAGGGCTTATCATCTCCTTTCTTCTGCCTGTGACTGTGTTCAGAGTGAGGAGCACGGTGTTTGGGCAGTGCTTGAAGGCCAGCCAAAATGCAAGTGAGACAAACTGTTGGAGCAGCCAATGACAGCAGCAAGAGGTGAAAGGGGACACTGAAATAAATAGCACTCTTCCCATTAATTTCATGGCAAGCTGGATCAAACCCATCTAAGCCCAAGGCTAGAAACAGGAAATATCTTGCTGAATATTAGGAAACAAACTGTGGCAGTTAGTGTAATCAAGCAGTTTGTACTTTGTTGTGGAGGGAGCAGAGTCTCACCCTCATCTGTATATCAGAGTACTATTGTGGTGTGCTACAATCATCTAGAATGAGTTATCTCATTGTTGGCTTGTTATTAAGGGTGTTCTTGTTTTGTTTTTAAATCCATTGTCTCTGAATGAAAAATACAGAGACTGCTCTTCTTCCTCCCATCCTTGACAATAAGAGGCAGTTCAGGCACTGACACTACAAACAGCAGCAGTAGAGCTAACATTCTGTAATGAATTATTTGGCGACATAATATGACAGTGCCCAAGAGACTCACACTTATAAAAATATTTTTGTTATTTAAATTTAAAGAAATAAAATGGAGGCTGAGAACCAAATTTAAATATCAATCCAGGAGTCTCCTTGTTCTCTCTGGGGCCCAGTGCTTTGTTCTGCTTTGAGGCATGCAAAATTCACCTAGATATCCTTTGTCTTTGGAATATCTTGAGTGAAAGTTGAGTTTCTGACAAAGCAATCTGGTTTGCAGAGGTTTGCGTTTCAACACCTCACAGATGCTTGGAGTCAAACAGGACAGATTCTCAGCCGTACAAAATAAGCAACAAGCCATGTTTTCATGGGCGTGGCTTCATGGGCATAAAGAAAGAGGCCCAGTTTGGTAAAACTGGTGTTTTACATCCCATGACATGTGGTATGTTCTTTATTCACTCACTGTCCTCTCCTGTATCTCTCATGGAACGGCTTCTCTTCAAAATGTCCATCGCTAAAAATGATCACTGAAAAAGACTACAGGTGGGAAACCTTTCACAGACCATCAGAAAATGCACAAGAAGTCATCAGTCTACTGCTTCTCCCCCTTATTCTCATCTGGACTCTTCTTGCTGTTGCTGGCACAGTGCTTGTGTCATTGCCTGCATCTTTTTTAAGTGCAAACTCAAGATGTAGTCAATACTAATGACGGTAGGAAAAGAAAGGCATTGCCTCTTGCCACTTGTGCAAGGAGCACCCTGCAGAGATCAATAGTTGATGTCCCATGAGCTATTCTAGAACGGGAGAGCTGTATCATCATGCTCTTTGTTGATTTTTTCTTTCCAAACAGATCTGTTACTTTACTGAAGCTGTGCTACTTCTGGAATGCAGACGATTTCTGCTAGGTGCTTCACGTGCCTTGTGCAAGGTGCCAGCCATGCAGAGCAGGGCCTTCTGGCATCAGATGAGTTTAGGAATGCTAATGGTGTACTCCTCACTATAGGTCTACCCGTAATAGGAACTAAAGCTGCTGAGTACAAGGTTCTCTCAGGAGAGAAAGGCAGATACTAAGATTCGAAGGGTAAAAACTACAACCTGCCTACGACTGTTATTTTATCCATGCATTTAAGAGAATGTAACTTCTGTTCTCCTTAATGTCAGCTGGGAAATCACTAGCTGTAGCACCATGTACATGCTGGGATAGCTTTGCTAGGTGATGGGAGCTCCTCGTGGCGGTCAACTCGTAAATATCGGAGAACATGCGGCACATCAGAGCCCGACACATCCTGGGCAGTGACGAGAGGCAGAGCCGCTCCTTCCTGTGCCTCCTTACAGAAAGCATGAAAGATCCCTCCTTCCTTTTAGTGACTGGAAAGGATTATGAATGGGCCTGTGGCTTGAGAGGGAAGGTTGCCTGTAGGAGATGCCATGCCGGGTCAGACTTCAAAAATGAGTCATCAAATGCAATAGGAAGTATTATGCTGCATATCTACAGCTGATGTTTTCCAGCTTTTGAGTTATATTAGGTCTCCAAATCTGAGGATCAGTTATTGACATGATATAATCAATTCTAGGACAATTAGGGAGCAGTTTCAAATTTGCAAGGAAAATGAATGTGTTGTAACAAGGGTATTTTTTCTAAATAGTAGCTGCATGAAGCTACAAATGAAGTGCTAGGATTAGTTCTCAGGAGCGTTTGATTAGTCCAAAGCGAGGTGAGATGCTAAAATTGTCCACTATATGCCATCTGAGGATGAATGGTATATCCACTCAATAAATATCCAACTGCAGTGCTTAGCTTTTAGATTTTAAAATTCACATAAGAATAAAGGGAATGAAGAGCCATGAAGAGCTAGGCCAGCTGATGTCCAAGAATATACCTATGTTGCTCAGGGACAAGTTCAGGGGACTCCAGGTCACCTGAGAGATAACTAGCAAAATAAATAGGGGATCTGGAAGTCCCTCGTATTTTAAATACCGCTTCTGATTTTCCCATTCACCTGAGTAGTCTCTGTTCAGAGTTAAAATGTCTGAGTGAGGCAGCCTGGCATGCGGACCGTGCAGCGGGCTGTTGGAACTGCTTCCTTGGGCTAAATGTAGTTTTAAAAAAGTAAATTACAGTGTTTTGACTCCAATAGTTAGCGGGCATTACCATCTGCCTTTGTAGATAAATGGACCTGTTGCTGGAGAACATGGCGTTGGTGTTATGACCCTCACTGCTGGCCAGGAAGGAGCAATATGCTCTGTGGGGAGCCCTTGCTCCAATGCAGTGCATGCAGGCAGCCCTGGTGTCCTTTATTGCAACAGCATTCAGGCTTTCTCCCATGAAAGAAAGCATTTTCTATTTGTGCTGTGATTTTGCTCTGTACGTTATGCCATACTCTGAAAAGAGGTTTTTTCTTCTTTTAATGTATTTGATATGTACATACAAATAGAATGTATACGTTTATTTGTATAACTATGACTAATTGTACTCATTTATAAGAATCTGTGACTTTTATTGTTATGCAGCATGGGTTTTTCATATGTAATTCTGGAGTACTGAAATCTTGTCATTTTTATTCTCCGCCGAGGGTGTTTTCCTCGATCAAAAGCATTCATATATCAATGGCAAGAGCATTCAAAGGCATTCATGCCCCATAAATTATTCCATACAATACAAACACATAGCATTCACTTTGCTTCATTCATCTTGCCCTACTGCTGTCGTTCAGCTATAGAGCCACTCCCTATTATTTTTCTCCTTTTTTTTTTTTTTTTGTTATGCCAACTTGGCAGATTTAGGTTGTGCTTTAGATACGCTTTGTACTGCATGAACTCAAAACCTAGTTTTCTGTTTCAAGAAAAAGAAACACCAAGAACTTGAAACTGCACTTACAGGAAACCCAGATCTGTTCCACTTTTCAGCTGGGAATAGGTAATACTGCTAAAGTGCGTGTAATTTGAGAGGGATGTCAGTGGTCCTTACATCCTGATGAACAGTCTCCTCAACTGAAGTTATGTGAAGAAGTACAAGGCTTCCCAACTAATCGGATCTGAGTTTAAGGTTTGCATCGTAATATGGGTGGGTATCTTCAAGGTTATCTTTGCTTGGTTGGTTTGTTTTGGGTGAATTTGAGTATATTGAATAGGGAAACATTAATTGCTATTACAAATCCACTTCTCATGGCTTAAAAAGCTTGGCTGTTACATGAGCCTGTACACCACTTCAACCAGACCTTTCTTCTTTATTTCCGGTGTGACTGCAGCCTATCAAATGACATTTTTCCTTCCACTCATATATTATCTCAAAACTAACAATATTTGTCTTGGAAATGTCTTATTGTTTTAAGTACTTTGGCTTCTCTGTATGCATTTGGAAAACACATCTGCTTACTAAATGAAAACACACAGATATTCCCTTTTCATAAAATGGCATTCTGCAGTGAGTACAACACAGAGTGCCTTTATTTAGAGTTGGTTTTTTTTTTTTTTTCCTCAGTTATTGCTAGGGGCTTTCAAGAAAGGTAGCATATAAATGACAATTGATGAGAGCATTTTCAGGACTGATTATGCTGTCACTGTGGGATTACACTGATATGCACTTGCTATATTTAGTGACATTGTTCCCAGTATACTAGCACAGATGAGAACATTCAAAGAAAGAAAGGCTGTGAAGCCCTTAGAAATATGTCATCTTATGTCTTTGCTGTTTTAGACCTCAATTTTCCCAGCATCTGAATCTTGCTTTGAATTTCAGCAGTTCATTAAGTCCTGTGTGCCAGTGAAATCAGAATTTGGAAAATCTTTTAATGAGCTACAACTGGGGAAGGCATTTTAGGATGACGAATATAGTATTGGGTTTTACTGAAGTACAAGTGAAGAAGATTTAGGAGGCTTATAGAGAAAGTACTGGATGATTTTAAGAAGGGAAGGAAATTATCCGGAATCCTGAGATGGTCCTCTTGGCTTTGCAAGACAGATAGTCCTGTTTCTTCCATGGGAAGGTGGGGGATAGCCCAGCAACCTTCTCCCAAGCCCTGCCAGTCTGAAATCCTTCTGTGTAGCACGCAGCATGATAAATTGGGACTCCACAACCTAAACTGGGACCACATCTCTCTCATATCTTTTAGCATAAACATTTATAGCCTGCTTAATTCTCCCTTTCTGTAAGTGGTACTTCAGCTTCACTTTAGTTTCCTGGAGCTGAGATTTTGTGTGCGTGGTTTTGTTTGTTTGTTTGTTTGAACTTCTACTTCAAGCTTTGAATCTCCTCAAAAAGAATTATGAACATTTCATCGTATAAGCCTGCTCTCAGCCAGGTAATATACGCACTTGCTCAGATGAGGCTGATGACTGTGGCAGGTATGAGAAACTTGATGAGGCATCTAAAATGACTCCAGCTCCCACCCAGATTATCTCCCTGAAGTAACCTTAAGTCAGCAGGCTTCCTAATACTGCCTACAAAATGATCATTTATATTAACCTTATGCAAAACCAAGACAGAACAGGCAACTCTTTGAAGACCAAGGCACACTCACTCTCTCCAAACCTTGTAAAGCCAAAGGCCTTTTTTTCCACTCTTCTTTTCTTGATGTATTTACTCTTCCTTATATATAAGGCACAGTATCACCAAGTATTAAATAAATAGCTCTGGATGTACCCTGAGGAATAAACTTGTCCACAGTCCTTGCTCAAAGGCAGGTCCAGCTATACTAGAATGATTCCTAGCATGCTTCTGTCACATTTATTCTTAGAAACCAAGAGTGATGGATATTCCTCAACCCTTTAGGCAACCTTTCCCACTGTTTACTGCCTTTATCACTAGAGTAGGCTGTCTCTAGCACCAACCCTCAGTCTCTCCTGGTGCAATCAAAATACATTACTCTTGTCTTATCTCCAAAGAACACGAGTAATTTATTTTCTCTATTTTTGCATCTCTCTTGTCCTTCGAGGCTTTTAATATCTCTCCTTAGGTGTTTTTTTGTTTGTTTGTTTTTGTTTGTTTGTTTTTCTAGAAGAACTGATCAACTTCAACCCTTCCTAGAAGGTCATGTTTTCTACAGCCTCAGATTTTTGTTTCTGTCCAATTCCTCTATGTATTTCTTGAAGTCTCGTGCCCAGAACTGGTTGAATAATGCCTCTCCAGCAGAGGCATTATTGGCACCAAAGAGATTATTTATTTTACATGTTTTAATAACAGTTCTTCTACATGGCTTGTTGGAGTCCATTGGAATCTGTGTAACCTGCATCCATCTTGTAAGCCAAAATATCCAAAGGCTGGGGTGCAAATTACTTTCCTTTGACGGACTGCTCAAGACCACAGTAGCCACAACCACAGGTGCTATTTGAAGATGTAATTCAGAAAGCCTGGGAACCAAACCAAAGGAATGGGAATCTACTGTAGCAAGCATGGTGCTGACAGTTCCTCCCTCTCTGTTTTCAGTCTGTTTGGATTTATGGCATATAAACAAAGAGATCTTAATTTGTCCTAGAAATAAAAAGCAGCAAACAAACATGCTGATAGCCTATTTAAGATGCAGATATGACAAGCGCTGAAGGAAGCCAGGAAGTTATCCAAGATGAAAGCAACTGGAGACATCCGAGTCATCCAAAGCTGCCGAAGTGTGTGGGGAGCGTCAGAGAGTGTGACACAAGTGCTCTGGTTTTAGGAAGTGAGCAGCAGCAACGGAACAAAAACTTGTCATGTGGGATGCTGAACGAATTCCGGGGTGATTAATAAAAACAACATCATCCTTCGCTTACATACATAAAGAAGCAGGCCAAACATGTATCCACTTACTGTGGGTAAGACAGTTTGTCCAGAGAACGTTCAGGAGCTACCATCTGACCAAAAGAGAATGTTAATTTTTCAGATGTTTTAAATTAAGAACTCTGGAAGTTAACTTTTCACTTAACAATGAAATCTCCCTCTAATCCAGTGCCTGTCTATTATAAGCAGAGCTACCACTAGTCATGCCTCTCTTAATGCAGTGCTGACTTTATGAGCTGCACATGGTTTGTAAATGAGGGGATAAAAAAGATACCAAATGCTGTGTGCAAATTTACCACAAAGACATCTGGATCTGAGATCCTCCCAGCAGGCAAGTTGCTAATGATCTCAAATGTTTCCTTCAAAGGGAATGACTTGCTTGGGTTTCTGTATTCTTAAAAGATCTACAGGAAGTTCAAATGGGGAAACACAGCACAGGTTTATTTTCAGTTGTGGACAAAGCTTCCTTCATAAGAATAAGCATCTCAGTCTTGTGAAATGAACTGCTTCTTGGTGATGCATACTTTCAAAATGCCCATGCCTTCCTGCCTTTCAGAATTAGCAATATTCCTATAGAAGTAGCAATATTTCAACATGGCAGCCAGAAATGTCCCATTCATATGGATTCTGTTCTGAGAAAGTATTTGTGTCTGTAAAGGAAGCAGAGGTTAGGTAACTTGGCTTCAAGGATTACTCTTCTACAGCCTTGGCATTGAGAAGAGATGAGGCATAGTAGAGAAAATGATGCTGTGGAATTCCTAACCACTGCTGGAACTAAGCTGTGCAGTTCAGCAAATCCTGCTCGATTGCTCTTTGGGACCAACTGCTACTGGTTTGACTCTCAGCCTTGAGGCACTGGTTCAGTTTCCTATTACTGCCCTAGCAGGACTGGCTACATGAGAAATCACAGCAGCTTATTAAGCTAGCTTTCTGCCGCTCCAGTAGAAATTAAAGGTGAGGCCATAAAAACAGTAGCCATGGGTGTCCTAGCCCAGGTGCTTGAAGTTTGAATAGCCCAGGTGTCCCTAAACCATGGACCACAGCTTTCCTGTGGACTGGAGCAGCTGCCCACAGTGTTGATGGAGACAGATCCTGATACAGGACAGGATCCAATGGCCCCAGGGCTTCCTTGTGCATTGAAATGTCCTCATCTTTGAACAATCTTTACACTGGTGACGGAAGCAGGAACTGTTGCTAAATACATCCTTAGAGCACTGAGGGATCTTTATCTGTTTAGTCTGCGGAATGCATTTTAACTATTTTTTTTTTAACCCACAAGAGGGGTCTTTGCCTTTAAGCTCAGTCCACACAAACATGTGCACACAAAGCATATCTTTTCCCGGAAAGTAAGGCCCCAGGATGGAGGATGTTGACGTTGGAAAGATTTCCTAGTCAAACTGTTTTCCTTCCCCGATTCCTCTCTGGGGTCCTAAGCATGAAGTGCATGTGGCAGCAGGGCAGAGGGTGGGAAAATAAAAGCTTTCAAAGGCTTTGTGTTGCAAGCTGCCAAGCTCTGTGTAATATCTGGCTGCAGAGACTGAGCTTCTTTTGGAAGGTCTTCCTCAGGGAGATCCTTGCTTCCTAGGGGGAATCAACACAGGCTGTGCTGAAGCTGGATCACTCTCAAGGAAAGCAGAGCTACTCAATGCTACCAGTGCCAGTCCTGCTGCTTTCTACCAGTATCACCAACATGTGGGCAAAGGCTGGCGGCTTCCAGCCCTGCAGTGCTGCCATTAGGGGAGTTTCACATCACCTCCTGGACGTGGCCTCAGCTGGGCTTCAGTTGGTTTTTGCCCACTGATCATACAGAAAATCAGACATTTGCATGACAATATTCACAGCACCCTTAAACATAAAAAAAAAAAAAACCCAAACACGACAGCTGTGGCAGTGAGAGCCTGCAAAAAGTCACTGTGGATGCAGTGAGGCTCCTCCAGCTGATTGCAGGACAGAGACGTGACTGGGACCCCTCCCAGAGTTCCTTCATACTCAGACTATGCGCATTTGCCAGCTGAAGGCTACATGTTGAGTGGATTTACTCCCTAGTCAGAGCTGCACATCTCACCAGTGCTCACTAAAGCAAAAAAAAAAAAAAAAAAAAGCAAAACATGCTCAAATAGGTGTATGCAGCTTCGTTACCGCAGCTGTGGCTTGGAGAGAAAACTGCACAGATAATAACACAGCACAACTGACAGTAAGATAGCATCGATGTGAGCTCCATGCTAAGCCCCACGGTGATCCCTTGGCAGCACTTGGTGGGTATGAAACACTTGGGAGGGAATTGCCCCAAAGGGAGGCAGGAGGGAGTCGGCACTGCAGCTTTGCCCTCACCCTACCCAGCCCCTGGGATGTAGCTTAAAGCTGCCAGGCAGTGGATGTAAAGCAGAAAAGAAGCAAATGTGATAAGGTCACTTCCACACCCTGTTCTGTGTCTTCCTGGATCCTCCACGGTGCTTCCAGGTTGGCAGCAGGATCTGGCGAGAACAGCCAGAAGCCCAGGTGGCCTCGGTGGCGTCACCTCTCTCCTTGGCATTGCTCATCTCGCTCTTCCACTCCCTAACTTCCCCTCTGTGCTGCTCCCTCCATAGGTTTGCATGCAATTGATGCTGGTTGTTGGTGGTAAGGCATGGGCAGTGCAGTGGCCACACAGAGCTGGAGGGAGATGACAGGAGCTGCCATGCTTGACACAGGGCCATATACAAGCATCTTTGCGCACCAATTCTGTCAAAGATTGGACTCAGTCTGTTGGCCTTCCACCTCTCCTTCTGAGACTGATTGTTTACCCTCTGAAAATATGCCGCTGAGGTGGGTTTTGATGCCTGTGAATGGACAAGGATGTTTGTGGCTCCCAGCAGGACCCCTGTAGTATTCTGCCTGAAAGGAAAGAAAACAAATCCGTGCACGCTGCCAGAACAGGCTGTGACAACAAACATCACTGTCCTGACGGGCTAGGGAGCACAGGAAGCAGACGGTGACACCAGCTTTTCAGAGTGGCTTTTGCTTGATGTCACCTGCATGGACAACAGCTGTCTCACACACCTGTGCTACCATGCAGGAGCTGGGAAGGCTGGTGCTTATTCTGCAGCATCCTCCACATTGTGTCATCTCACACTCCCAGTGCAAGCCATTCATCTCCTCTCTCTTTGCCACACCTTTCGCAGCGCGATTTCTCTTACGGATGAAATCCCAGAGTGACCAATTGTAGGAATTCAGTGTTCAGGAGAAACATCTCCTGTTTACTGGGAAACACACACACAGAAACAACGGGTTTTGATTTAGGATTTAAGGACATTGCATGAGGAAGCCAATAAACTCTGGGCTAACTCTCAATTACACAGCTGAAGAAGAGCATTTTTTTGTGTGTGCAATTCTACAAACTAATGAACTGAGATGTGTTGTTGAGGTGGGCTGGGCTGCAGCAGGTATATGCAACCAGACATTGAAGCAGACGATGCCACTGATGGCCTTGCTGGAGAGGCAGAATGACAGGAGATACAGAGAAATCCCCAGCGAATGAACACCATTTCTGTGCTTGCATGCATAATGCCTGCACTGCAAGTCTCCACATCACCCCTCTGAGAGTGCTCCCGCACCCTTTAAAACCAGATTAATGCAGTAGAAATAGGGTTAAGCCACCATCTTCACTGCTTGCAACCTTCTTTAACTGCAATACAGGCTGACATAGGCCTGACAAAAGCTTTTTTTTACACTATGCAGCAGGGGTGTTACTAAGACATGACCACGAGCCAGGGGCCTTCCTGCCAACTAAGAATGAAATGAATTTGGATGGAAATCAACAAAAGTATTCTATTCAGAGATCACCACTTCGTATGGCAGCATATCTTTCTTCATGCTTTGTGGCCTGCTTCAGACTAGGCCTACGGAAACCCCCCGAGTCCCATCGTTTTCAGATTTCTTGCTCTGCCTTTCAGATTTGGACAGGAAGAGTTTCATTTTGGGAAACTTTTATACCCTGCAGTCTACCCTCTTGCATTCAGAATTGAAAACTTATATTTTAAACACCTGTTTTTTTACTCCCTTTACATTTTGTATTTGTTCTCAGATTGGAAATGCTGCTTTTTGTCTGGGCAGTTTCGCTGTTAGGACTGCATTGTTTGTGCTGTGGATATTACACAGCAACATAGTATTTATTTGTCTAAGCCCAGCTGTTTGTACTGGAAAACCGGCTCTTTTAAAACATTTATATTTGTATTCAAGTCCCGGGGAAAAAAAGAAAAAAAAAAAAAGAAAAGAAAAAAGGGAAAGGAAAGAGAAAAGAGAAGGGAAGGGAAGAGAAAAGAGAAGGGAAGGCTTTCATTTCTGACCCTCTTACAAGCCCGGGTTCTGGACTTTTTGCTGTCTCCTCTTGCAGCATCCCCTGCGTACAGGCAGACAACATCAGCTGCCATTCAGCAGCAATTTCTCCACTTGGTGACTCTGCAGCTCCTGGGTGCCACCTCGCCTGCTGATTGCTTCGAAGCTATTTTTTATCATCTCTAAAGTGTTGTTACATTTTGGGATCTCTCCTTATTGGAAAAGATAGGGAGATGTTGCTGCTCAGTTCCCTTTCCATTTCTCCACTCAGTTATTGCTCAGTACAACATGCTCATTGTAACATGCCGTCATTCTTTCTGACCAACATGGGCTGCAGCCCGATGATATCCCACTTAGTGCTATTTTTGCTACCACCTCATTTATTACTTATTTATTTACTTATCAGTGCATGTAGCACATAAGATTCCTACAAAGCCATCAGTTCAATTTTCCAGACTGTTTCTGTAGTATCTTTATTGGTATCCAGCAATATTCATGTAATGTTCACTTCGAATATGCTTATTCTTGAGCCTGAGCTTTTGGCAGTCACAAGTTTACATCTGGGTCATCAGTTCACTGTTGATTTTGGGACAGCCTCTCCTGTCACATTGCAAATGCTGACTTTGGTTGGGGATGGGCAAGCCCATCAAGTAGGAACAAATCAGAGCCATCCTCCTTTGCACAGACTTGGAGTGGAAATAGGGGGAAAAAAAATGGGAACAGGATAGAACTTCTGCCCTGAAGCTGCAGAGAAGGTTTAATTTAGGGGATTCACTATGCTCCTCTTCAGACGTCTGTCAGGTAAATTGCTCCTTCAAGCTGGCATTTTTCCTTGGCGGAGAGCAGACAGCTCAGTCTGGCTGTACAGAGGCTGCCTGCTTTCCCTTTGCAAGTAAAACACGTTAACAAGTTCTGTGGGGCTCACTGAATAAACAACAGGTGGATCTAAAAAGGCACTCTGTAAAGTCCCCGCAAGTGACAAACCGGGAAAAAATGAGTAGGGAATGCACTGGAGATACCCCCCCTGCTGGGCAGCCACTCAACCCCAGCGAACACAGGGAAGGAGGTGATGGGAGAAAAACCCGACCACAAGGAGCAGGTCCTTGAAGTTTAGGACTTTGTGTGCTCACCAGATCTCTGCCTCCCTGAAATTTCCAGGGTTCTGCAATGAGTCTGCTTTAAATATAGATGGGTATCTGCATGCTTGCTATAAAGATCAGCGCAAACAGGGAGGTGGCCATCTAAAAATGGGATATGATGACTTTTCACGTAGCTGCTAAATGAAAATGTGGCAGCACAGTGCAAGGTGTTAAATTACTTGGTTGTCTTTGAGGAGAGTCCCACTTACTGTCTTTAAAAATGCAGCCTCTTCCTCTTTATCCCGCTGCCTATAATAGGATCTGCTACTGGTGCAATGGGATCAATCTCCAAAAAGGACTGGACATTTTTTTAATGAAAAGAACTTTCAAGAGGAGCCTGCAGTTGGATCAGATTCCATTCTCAGCCTTAGTCTAACTCCTTCCCAGCCTGCTTTTGCCAGAGCTGCTCTAGGCGAGGCAGAGCAGCCTTAGCTGGCCCCATTCAGGGTACCAAAGGGCTGGGGTACACTCTGCACTCTGCACACTGACCCATGCCCAGCCATGGGCAGGTAAAGGAATAGCACTATTGTGCCCTGGGGAAGTCAGCTGGCCTGTTTGTAGCTGAACTGAAATGCCACAAGTCTTTGGCATTAAAGATAAAAAGCCAACACAAGCGGAACCAAGTCAAACAACATCTCTAATTGGAGGATTTCAACTCTCTTCAACAGGAAACCCATCTGGCAGCATTTGCTCTGCCTGGTGCAAACTTGGTAGGAAAAAACCGGTGCGAAGAATTGCTGCTCCAAAACATGTCCCTCTGTTCTAGTAAGTGATTCCCACTTTAGTCAAGAATGTGGGCTTGGAGCCCACAAATCCAGGCTGAGATGATGCCTGGGACTGTGCTGCACTCGGTCCCCCCACCCCTGCTTTCTGCCCCACTGCATGTGGTGCCACCTCCCACTGCCTCCCTGCCCCAGGGGAGCAGGCAGTGTGGTGAGTTTACTTAAGGAGGAAGGAAAACAACATTTAATGAGCAGTGAGGCTGAGGGGTAACCCCATGTGGCCAGGTGGGGCTGGTGCCTGTAGTGACAAAGGTACTGGTTGGCCAAGTGCATCCCTGTGGAGTTTTGCAATGGATATTTCTGTCTTAGGAGAGAAGCCCTTCTGTGAAACCAGCTAGCTCACTGCCAGTACAGTTTAGGTGTGCTGCTAGTAGTGTTTTTTGCTTTAATTAGTTATAACTTTTGCTACCGTGTCTCTGGTCAGCAACACCGAAGCTTCTGGCACAGGCTGTAGTGCCCATGGAAGGCACTGTGGGCTGGGGCTGTACCTGGCACAGCTTGTCTCTGCTTGTTCTGAGTCCCGGGGCCTGGAAGCCAGGGGAAGGAAGGACATGCCAGTGGCTGGATTGGGGTTTTATTCAACATAACCTCAGCTGCTACCTCTTCTCCCTCAGTAGCTTCCTGTGAGCTTTTACCAAATCTAAGCCATATGTGGAGCTCACATATAACCATCCAGCTCATATTTAGGTTCCCAGGAAGCATCCCTCCATGCGGATGTCACTGAGTTCTGTACCCACAGATCAGTTTCCATAGTAACTAATGTGCCTCAAAGGGGAAAAATCAGAGGAATTCGACAGGCAAAGACTAACTCTCAGAGGGAGAGAGCAGGATAGACAGACTGCGCAGTGCTTTGGAGCACGCCGTGGGTTTGTGCTGTGTGCTTCAGGGAGACTTGTGCTGCTCCTGAGCCGCTCCTCTCCTTATGAGACATGTGGTCACGGCAACAGCTTGGCAGTGTGAAGGAGAACAGTGCCTCGCAATGCTGCACACATACAAATCACATGTCAGTTTGTATTTACTCACGCGCTCCTGAGCACAAGGAGGCAGGAGGAAAATGAGTTCTTATCGGTATTTCAGAGAGTTGTCACAGAGCTATTTTATGAACTGTGGAGAAGAAAATACACGTTCTCCTGACCCTGGTTCCTCATCCTTGCTGTGACAGTGGAAGACAACAAGCAGTGGAAAGGAACAGGACATAGGCACAGCCACTGCAGAGCACCTGATTTATTCCATGCTGTCAACAATGCCACCATCAGTGGGTATAAAATTATGTTGCTGCTGACGTTCATTCTTGCAGGTGCTACTGACCCATTTCTGCTTAAGCAGCAGGGAGGGCTAACTCAGAGGGATGCAAAGAGGGAGAGAGGTGTATATTCTCCTTTGGCCATGTGGTATAACTCAGGAAACAAATATGTCAGTCCAAAACTCATCCGAAAGTCATTTATGATGTGAATCCAGAATCGAGCACGTTGTAGTCTGTGTAGCATGACTTGTATCCCTATGGAATGGGAATGTTAAGAACATTAATTCTGGAAAAAATAAAATAAAATGCTCAGGAGTCAGGAACCATCAGTTCAAAAATGCATAGCAAACTTTGCATTCGTATGTTTGCACTGGTAATGTGGCGGTGTGACTGCCTGTGTGCACATCACACTGCCTTTTGTCCTCAGACTCGGTGAGGTAATTCTGAGGCAAAAACACATGAAGCACGATTCACATCAGCCATGTGCAGCTGGGCGAAGATAGATGTCTGAGTTAGTCCTCTGGACTCTGTCTTTAATTAGTGGATAGTAACAGACATCTTCTGCTGGTGACTCACCCCAATCTATTTCAGGACGCCCATTAGAAGTTCCTGTTTCTGTTTCTTTACTAAGTAGGGAGACTAATGATCGCAGTTTAGGTTTCAACAGCTCTTTGTCACCTTTGATGAGGTGAAGTCCACCTAGATGTGTACATCCAGTAAAGGTCAGGAGGGGATAACTAAGGATAACAGAGCAGCTTGGCTTGCTAGCCCTCATCCCTACACACAGAACAGGCTAGAGCCTGTTTGCTGTCCCATGGCGCAGCGTGGGCTGTGTTGAGTAGTATGGGGTTCCACACTCCAGCTCAGGATGCCTGTATCCACAGTGTCCATGGGCAGCACAGGTGCCAGACTGCCCTGGGTGCTGTGTGGGAGAGCACTGCAGGGTGCAGGCCCTATTCGATGGGAAAGCCACAGGACAGCGGCTGTGAATTATAAAGCAAAGTCCACATGGCAGTGAGGATATGGAAGTCAGCAGCCCTGCCTGTGGCAGGAGGTTGGAGCTTGATGACCCTTGAGGTCCCTTCCAATTCAAGCCATTCTATGATTCTATCTGGGGGATGTACACAGCATCTCCGTACTCCAGTACCTCCATTACTCTGAACCTGCTGAGAGCTATGGCCAGACTGCTGCTTTTGCCTTGGCAGCTCATGCAGAGGCAGCCATTTGATTTTCAGTTTAGATGTGCAGCCACTTCTTGCCCCCACAACCCAAACAGGTGGGAGCCGCGTATGGGCAAGACGGTAAAGAGCCACCAGGGCACCCTGCGCTGGGTGCCCCTGCCCAAGCAGGCACTGGACCAGATGGACCAGAGGTCCGTTTCCACCTCAGCCACCCTGTGATCCCACAACATGGCACCGCTCGCTGCTGGCACAACCTGGCATCCAGAAGGAGGAACTAGACCCCCCAGAGGAGAGGCTTCCTCTCTCCATGACCTGCTTGCAGGAAGGCAGGCGAGTAATAGAACAGCCACGGAGGTGTGGGCACCCTGAGGGCTGCATGAAGCGTCCCAGGAGGGAGAGCATGGCTTCCCACGGGCAGTGGCGGCGGCTGAGGGAAACCAGCCGGGAGCCTACAGGGCGCTCTGGCCCGTGGTGCGTTTTGCTCTGTGATAAAGCAGACAGATCGCAGCTCGAGACGGAAAACATGATTCAGCCAGCCGCCAGAGCGTCCTTCCGTCGCTCACCAGTCTGACCGCCCCGCTCCGGGCCCGGTCGACGCGGGGTGTCCCCGGGGCTTCCCGTTAGCTCCGTCTCCATCTCCGCCCCCGCCGGTTCCTGAACAAAGCAGACGGCTTCGGAGCTCGTCAACACCCCCACGGCGCAGACGGAAGCCTTCCGAGCCCGGCAGCCCCAGCGCCGCGGGGAGCTGCCTGCCCGCCGTGCCGTGCTCCCCGAGCTCCCCCTGGTGCCGGCCCGGCGCCAGGCCCGCGCCTCGGCCGGCCATTTTCTTCCTGCTACTGCTGCGGGGCAGTAAGAGTCCCCGTCACGCGACCCTGCTGCTCCGCGCTGACAGAGAGAGGGGGCTGTGCCTCATGCAGCGGACATTAGAGCAGGCGGAGGGCAGCGGATGTGCAAGGGAAACGATGACTTGTCTAATTTGTATAGATAAGAACCACGTCCCCTGTACAGAGGTGCTGAAGTTTCCGTCATTGCGGTTGAGCATATTCAGATAGAAAAAGCTGAATCTTCTTAGGTTGCTTCCTGAATGTGCACAATTGAAAGCACTAGTTATGCTATTGAAAGTGCAGGAGTCACATCCAAAGAATCTGTGTAACTCCAGCTCAGGTATAACCCCGTCTGAGGGCTGCTCCAAAAGCAACGCATCCCATTTTGTTATGCTGGCCCACAGTATCAGAGGTGGCTTTTGGAGGTACAGCAGTTGAGGCCGTACCGTCCCGCCAGTATTTTGTTACACGTTGTTGCCGTGTGACAGATGGCAGCAGAGGGACAGACTGATAAAATGGCACCCGGCATGGCAGTGTGGATGAAGAAAAAGTGCATCATTACATTCCTCCGTGCGGAAAAAATGGCACCCATGGACGTTCATCGACACTTGCTGAATGTTGATGGAGACCTAAGAGTGGATATGAGCACACTGAGGCGGTGGGTGGTGCGTTTCAGCAGTGACAACAGTGGGTCACCTCTGCTGGTGCAGGATTTGACAAGCACAGCATGCAGGCTCTTGTTCATCGCTGGTGAAAATGCAGAGCTAGTGCTACTGATTGTATTGAAAAAATAGGGTTTTGTAGCTGAGAATTTGCTCTATCATATAGTGTTATTAAGCTCTTTGTTGTAGTTTTCATGAAAACAAATAGGAGGCATTACTTTCAGAGCAGCCTACATACATCATCTGTACTGGTACTGTGTAAATGAACAGTTCTTACTCTTCTTCTTTTTTTTTTTTTTCCTTTCCATTTCATTTTCTTATCTACCAGCACTTTTGATTTACGATAGCCACATGAATTTGGAGACTGCAGCAAAAGTGCTATCAGGCTTTGCATTCCTTGCAGGAGTTAGAAAGTGTTAACAATATGAGAGAGCCAGATAAGAGCTGAGAAATTGCATCAGATTGGGAGAGGCTGAAGCTTTAGTATTTGATTTTTTTTCCCCCTTTCTATCTAATTCATTGCTTGATTTTATTGTCATTGGAGCCTTGGGATCTATTGGAGCTCTTAGGCTTCAATTAAAACACTGTCATTTCACATGGTGCCATAGGAAATAAGTAGATCATTGTTCAGGTGTGAAGGAACAGAGAGCACATAATCACACCGGGGCACATCAGTTGTGTACCTATCAGCCCAGCTCTTGATGTGCTTATAGCCTTCCCCAGCACAAGGTACCAAGCTTCTGCAAGGGTGGATTAACCAAACAGGTTTACCCTGCTTTTGTGCAAGTCTGAGGGCTTCACCTTCCCCCCTCTCCCCATATATTTGCATAGCAAACTATATGGAAATAAAACATTTTACTGCCACTTCCCGCCTACATTCTCTCCCCAGGCATGTGTTATCAGACTTTTGCTGGTGGCAGTCAGCTGCACAACTGGGTCACAGCAGGGACTTTTGAAGCAGTCCTGACCTGCATGGATCCAGGGATGAAGCCTGGGATGGAGCAGTGGCTGGATGGAGCTAATCAGAGCCTGTGCACCGGAGGATATGAGCCCATGTACACCCCACTCCACTTGCGTTCCAATGGCCAGGTACAGAGCTGTTAATACACAGTGGGAAGCAGATGATAAGCAGGCATGTCCAACCTGCAGCCCGCGGGCCACATGCAGCCCAGCCCAGCCTGTCCTGCTGCCTTCCCCTGCCCTGTGCCATCATGGTGGCAGCTCTGCCCCACCCAGGGCCTGGACTGGCTCTGGGGATGCACCCATCGCTCAGCACCAACCAAACATCAGTGTCCTATTAACGCTGTCTGGGCTGATGCCAGGGTATGAGGAGGGCGCAGTAGAGTGCGAATTCAAGTTATGGCAAATGATTGTATGCATGTTGATACATTATCTAAACAGAGTCCTGTGAACAGTGAAAAATACACAGCCATGTTTTGTTACAGGAATCTGAAAATAGATTTCAAGATTGCCAAAAAAAAAAAATAATCAATTTTCTAGTATACTTGCAACTCCATTCTAGTCAACATAAATACATTCTCTGCAAATTTTCAAATTGAACATATAAGGTTGCAGTGAGATATTCAACTCAAACATTTGATCGTGTCTCTTTTCCAGACCCTTATAAGCCCTCTCTTACCAGAGAAAGACATCCCTCACTTCACAGTCATGCCTTATTCATGTCAGTTTGGCAGTACGTACATTTGTGAGCAACTGTTTTCAAGGATGAAACACAGGAGGACTAATATTTCGTGGAAAATCTCTGATGAACACCTTGAAAGCTCACTAAGAATTGCAGCCACTGCCATTGAACCAGACTGATGTGTTAGTTTTACAAAAACAAGGTCAGCTATCCTACTAGTTCTGTGTTGCTTTCTCTTTTTTATGTTTTAATACAAAATATAAAAAATAAAATAAGTTTTCCATATATTACTTATATACATTAACTATATTACCTATGAGGGCTGCTCCAAAAGTAGTACCTCCTACTTATTATGTTGGCTGACATCATCAGAGGTGGATGTTGGTGGTATGGTAGTAAAGGTTGAACCTTCCCACCAGTATTCCACAACATTTTGTTGCTGTGCGACAGATGTCAGCAGAGGGGCAGTCTGACAAAATGGTTTCTGACATGGAAGTGTGTATAAAGGAAAGGTGTGTCATTGAATTCCTCCGTGCAGAAACAGTGGCACCTACTGACATTCATCGACGCTTGCTGAATGCTGATGGAGACCAGACAGGGATGTGAACACAATGAGGCAGTGGGTGGTGCATTTCAACAGTGACAACAGTGGGTCACCTTTGCACAGCATGCAGGCTCTTGTTCATTGCTGGTGAAAATGCATAGCTAATGGAAGTGATTATGTTGAAAAATATAGTTTTGTAGCTGAGAATTTTCTCTATCATATAGCATTATCATGCTCTTTGTATCCGTTGCAGTTTTCATGAAAGTAAATAGGCATTACTTTCAGAGCAACCTTCATATTTTATTTGTAGCCCAAGGTAATTCCTCTTCTCTCAGTGTGGCTCAGGCAAGCCAAAGCCTGGACACTCATGTGATAAACAGTGTGTGATGTGAATGTGCACTGAGAATTTTGCATGCAATAAATACAGTATCCTAGCAGATAGGCAGCAACATCTACAGCCACTGCTTCTGGCTTCACACTCCACTATGTGCCTTTGCTCTGAGTGTCAAAGCGAGTGTGTGATGCTGACAAATGACCATACTGCTCTTTTTATGCTTGCCTTCTGAAGACCGAACTCCCATTTCTACTTCAGCCTTTTCATATGGCTTTGGGAAAGTTGCGTAAAGGCACATTTTTATCAGACTAATGCACTGGAAACTTTGATATAGCTTCTGTGAGCATCTATGAATTAACTCCTAGAAGCTGGTCTGTGAGAAAATTGTGTTTGGTGGTGAGATATGGAAAAGCAACCCAACCCAGCCTGCACATTGGTAATTCCCTTTTTGCTCTCCATGATCTGGTTTCCACCAGGGCACATTCATGTTGCAACAGGGGGAGGCAACTCGCTCTGCTCAACTCAACCGCTCTCAGGGGCACTCAGGTTAGGGGAAACCACCTGCTCATAAAAAAGCAGAGAGAGAGCTCTACAGACATCAGATGTTTTAGTTACCTAGCCTGGTTTGAGTTTTTAAATACAGACAAGGATTAACGCTTTAACACTGTCCACCCAAAGTTAAAATGTCAGCCTAATGAAGTTTGCAAAAGTTTACGCATATTTTGGAAGGTTAACGAAAGATTATTGGAAGTAGAAACCTTGAATAAGTGAAAGAGCTTTATAACTTGTTAGTGGTATCTTGACCTTTCAATGTATTTTCCTAAGTTTTATTATGAGGCAATAATATATTTGGAAAGGAGATGTCTGACCTGTGAGATAGTGTTCAATGGGGAACGTTGCATAAGCAATGGGGAACTGGCTCCATCTCTTCCTCTCTGGGTAGGGTAAATCCAAAAACATTTTATTGATCTGGCTCTCTAACTCACTTTGGTTTCCACCGCCCTGCACACTTTTGCAGAGCAGCCATGAGGTTGCAGGTTTGTGCACTTTCTCTGAAGGGAGAATGAGTACTTTTTTAAAACCACACACAAATTCATCCTTCTTTTACGTGGAAGTTTGGGAATGAAATCACTGAGGCCGTTGCCAAGCAAGATCATTAAGCCAGATAACCATTTTAACCTCTGAGCTTGAATCATTTTTCTGGATTTGGGCAACACACTTGTCCTTGCAGTAGCCTCTCCTGAGGAGTGTGCTTCTTGGCTGCAGGCCTACGCTTGGTTTTCTCCATGGAAGTGAGGCCCGCTAGGAGAATGTTTAGTGCTTTCCTCCCACAGTGCGGCATCTCAGGCAGTGTTAGACTATCAGGGCTGATGATCTGACTATTCCTCTGTTGTGGTATAAACATTTTTTCTGGAGAATATTCTTTTGGGATGGTCTTTCAAGCTAAGCTGGAAAATGGTCATCTGGCAGCTCTGACTTGCAGCAGCGTGTACAGTAATACAATGCAGTTGCTGGGGAAAACTTTGTGAGCTCTGTGCTTCTCTGGACTTGTCACTAGAGACCCGTGGTCTGTGATGGATTTCTTTGCCTTTTTACCAGAACATTTTTGAAAATGAATTTGGTTTTAGATTGCAGGCTATCTATCTACTTCAGATGCTGTAAAGATCAGCTCTGCTAGCTCCTTCTGTTCAGCTCATTTCTCTGCAGTGCTTTCCCTGGAAAATCTGTACGTGACATTTCTTGCACTGTTCTGCATGAAAGAAATACATTTATTTCTTCTGATATGAAAAACTGTTGATTTAGACTTCACAGAAAGGTGAATTCACACAGAGCAGGTTTATTAGGTAGACTTTCATTAACGAACTTCTAAACACTTCTCCCTCAGCATCTCAGCTAAGGTAAAAATAAACCTTAGTGACCACAATATAATATCTTCTGCCTTCTGTGTCTCTTAAACAACATGACTGATTAGTTGTCTAGTTGGACATGACTCAAATAAAGAGGGGATACTGATACAGTTAGATTAGGCACTGAACTGTTTGAGCTGGAAAGGACCTTTTAATCCCTACACCAGGGTGCTCAGAGCCTGGTCCAGCCTGACCTTAGCTGTTACCATCCTGAGAAATACAGGTGCACTGTTAAATTGTGCTTTCCTTTTTCCTGTGCACTAATTAGGGCACTTGACAATTCCTTGTTGCTTCTCTTCTCTGTATTTGCAATAGGTACTCATGGGCAGGGGCTGCGCCA
Source organism: Gallus gallus (assembly GCF_016699485.2). Lineage (NCBI taxonomy): Eukaryota > Metazoa > Chordata > Aves > Galliformes > Phasianidae > Gallus > Gallus gallus. The sequence continues at coordinate 65,546,469 of NC_052534.1, read as the reverse complement.
CTGGGCTTTCACTCCATGTCGGTGGCAATGGGAGGCCACACAGTGCTCTGTGCTTGCTCATCTCATGCTTATTCCAAATGTTGAGGTGGGGGCTGTGCACCCCCTGCCCTTGCCTCTGCAAATGGAAGCTTCACGGTGATGTACATTATCACCATATACAGCCATATATCACCACATATTACAGCCCTTCTTTCTTGACACGAGGTGACTTTTTATATCTGACGTGACAACAGGTGTTAGCTCCAGTTGGGTGTATATTCAAAATGCATTTGCATTTAATTGCTTCACACTGCAATAAAGATTTGCTTACCAATTATTCCCCTCCCCACTCTTTCTAAAGATTAACTCTGGTTGTTGGTGCCAGCAGTGTTGCAACGTTGGAAGGAGGACACATCTGACCACAGCCCCAGATGCGATCTGAGGTCCAGCCTGTGTTGTAATAGTGGCCAGTGGTCACCCATCAAGTAAGTGTTGGCAGCCCTGTTCCTCACACATGTTATGTTATGTGGGTGTGTGAGGTAAGCTGCCAGTGGTCACTTTGTGCCATCTCCATAAATCCTATATCCCTGGGGCCACAGAGCCACAGTTCATCAAACTCATCATCTGAACTAGAAAGTGAGCATTCATCTGGGCTTCACAAGCATCAGAAAAAAGAATCAGCTCTGTTTGCATCAGATCACCTGTTAACAGAAGGCTCCCTTGCATGTTTTCTTTAAACCGAGTGCCATTTTCCTTATATTTTGTTTTGTACCAAGAGTGAAGGCGTTGGTGATGCAGAAGTAGAAGGTAATTACAGGATCATTACTGCAGTCAGAACATCTTGCAAATAAATTAATGAACTTCACCATCCTCTGAGGCAGAGAGGCTTTGTTATTACCACCCTTTGCAGACAGCTTGCTATTGTTTTGACATGTTTTTCCACATGCAAAAGACAGCAGTATGCTTATAATCAGTACACTTTCAATCAGGGAGGGATGGAATAGGAAAGGGGCTATAGGTGAGAGCTAAAGCAAAGTCTTCCTGAGGATACACACTGTTTCCTTTGTACCATGGGGTACCCGCATTGTTTTGCCAAAGGGCAGCAGGCCTGCACGCAGCCTGCAATCCTTAGCAAGTGGTGGGGAAACCTCCCACTGCAGGCAGAGTTTCAGGGGTATCCACAGGCTAAGCCTGCGCTAACCACCAGCCAGTGAACACAAGAGATTAGAAAAAGGATGTAGAGGTAAGAAAAATTACTGCTCAAAGGGTCTCTCTGGTTATTTAAGATCTTTCCAAGGGCTCCATGAAGGCATAACTGCAGCTTCCCTGGAAGATACCTTGTAAGGATATGTCGGGTTAGGATGATGGCCAGCACATGTGCTCAAATGGGCAGCAATCGGGGACCCCACTAAGCTCCTCACTGTTTTCATACAATGGAGACGGACTGCTGTCCTCAATGGCCCCAAATTACAGAGGTTATAGAAGTAGTTTAGTGCAGGATTACACGACTGAGAATTAGCTCTGTGGTTCCTGGGTCTCCCCATGCAGGCCAGCATTAGTCTTCATGAACTTTTCAAAATCATGTAAAAAACCTGCAAAAAACAAGTAGAGATCTATAAGTAGGTTGGTTTCAGGCCTTTAGCATTCTCAAAAGTCCACTCTGGAAAAAAGCAAAAGCCAAAATCATTCAAACACTTGCATGGAAGTCTCCTCAGCCCAGCAGTGCATCATGCTAAGTGTTAACAGTGATTCATTTAGCATCCAAAAATTCATCATACACTTCCATCCCAGCGCTAAGGAGCATTCAGCCAAGTGACACAATGAAATTGAGTGTACAGTTGCAATCCTGCTCTTTAACATCACTTGAAAACTGTGACATCCTCCATCCATACAAATACCATGAGAGAGCATGACCTCTCTCAGGGAGAAGTGCAGAGCGTTCAGGCTTACAATGGGGAGATGGGATAAGGCAGATGTGGAAACCCTGGCCTGGAAAGGACCTCAGGAATTGCAAAGGTCAGGGCCTGTGCTTGCAGGAAGCTGTGACATGAATCTCATTCCAGCTCCATCCTAAAGGCAACCCCGCTATTGTTTCAGAAACTTTTAAATCTCACATTAGATTGCTTCCATTTTTATCTGGCTATCTTCATGCAATCCAGGTTAATTCTTGATGAGCAACACACACTGTAATTCATTTCTTCTTTTCTTTCGACATAAGCTTGTAATTTTTGTTAGTGCACGTAGGATGCTCAGCAGAGTATTATATAAAATGTGTCTGGCTTTTAGCCTTCCAGACCATTCCTTAGCAGGATAAATTTGTATGAACTTGAAGGACGAATTAAGTTACTGTGCTCTTAGCCTGCTTTTGCTTGATAAATTAACTTCAGAAATACACCTCTTGTGATCTGATGACAAATACTTTCCCCAGATGTCTCATGCACATTACCAAAAAGCTTTCCAGAGGAAAATACGGTGATGCTCATGTGCAAAACATGGCTCAGAGCTTGGGACCCCAAGTGCTTGCAAACAGAGAACAGTAGCAGGGACATAATCTGTGTGTGCACCGAAGTTTGGATCCATGGGGAAAAATGAAGACCATGTGCTGATTCAGAGAGTGCACAGCAGCCCAGCTTAGGAAAGGAGCCTTCTGGATTTATTTTGCGCAACAACATCAAAATACACCTAAGCTTAATGTTGTCTCTACTATTCCTTATAGCATGTTAGAAAGCTCAGTGTGAGCAATCCTTTAAAAAAATAATTTACAATTGCCTAACACAGTGATTTTGGAACTATTCTTTTCATGACCTTGTTCTTTTCTGGCCTCAAGTGGCAGTGTCTCTGATGTTAATGCATCCAAGCTCATGGCTCCAAGAGGGACTGAGGTACTGAGGTTGATGGGGCTTCTCTTCACGTATAGCAGGGCAGGAAGCATTTGTGCATTTGCTAGAAAAACTATGCAATAATAGGAGAGCCATGCTAAACATGAACTTCTCCAAATGACCGATGTATTACAGTTGACTTACTTTTTGCAAGGTCTGGAAAAGAATTGGTTTTCTTTTCTTTTTAGCCTCTCTGCATTCCAACACTATCACAGCAAGGTTTGTTTTCAATTACAAATAGGTGTCAGGAAGGCAATGGACATGAGCAGAGACATTTTGGCAGGAAGCAACATTATGCTATGCAGAAAACACTCCTCATACCCGTAGTTCCAGATTGCTCCTTCCCCACGTTTTCTCTAGCACACTGTATGATTTATATAGAAAATACTGCTTGAAATGAAAATTACCAGACTGAAATAAAATGCAGTTTTTTTTTTTTTTTTTTTTTTCTCCAGAATTAATTATTGCTCGGATAGGGAGAGAACCATAACAATGAGATTGATATTGGAAGCAGTCCAGCCTTATAGTGTCTGGGGTATACTAATTTGAAGTAGATACTCAGAGGCAGAAAGGAAATTATTGTGTTTTAAAAAGGCATAGGAGAAATAACAGACACAGGCAAAGGATGAAATAAACCTGAAACTGTAATATGAAGTAGCTTTAGAAAGCTGAACATTAAGTTTCAGGTGCAGATGTAAAGCTTAAAAGGCCTAAGAATATATGAAATGTTGGAAGGAAGAAAATAATTGGCAAATATTTGAACAGTGTCACCACTGGAGATGAAGAAATATTGAAATATACTTTGGCTACCTCCAGGTGGGGAAAACAGGCATGCAGGAAAACTGAGGGTGTCAGGAAGATCCAGGGAAGGGACAGCAAAAGATAGATAGGGGTGCATAGGGGTAGCAAAGATGGTAGCTACAAGAGAAATCTATAGGACTGAGTGTCATTGAGGGTGCTTTGGCAGAAGGCTGTGTAGGGCTGGGGTAACCTGTGCAGGCAGTGGTCAGATCTTAGTTTCTATGGTGATGGGTTCATCTCTCGGCATGTGACATCTGACCAAGATGAAATGTGACAGAATACATAAGAGGTTAGCATGGAGGTGGGCTGGGACTGTGAGATGAGCTGGTCTTCTAGTATCAGGGCTGCCCACCATGAAAATCCTTTCACCTCTCCTGTTCCTGCCTCACGTGCCATCTGGCACAAGGAAAGAACACATTTGTGAAAATGAAGTGAATGGGATAAAATAATGCCAAGGATGTGAAATACTGGAACTGAGACTGAATAAGGAGAAACAGCTGACAAAATACATTGTTCACCACTGTGATAAGAAATCCCCTGGACAGGATGTGCCACGTGAAGATGTGCAAAATCATCAGGAGCCACAGTTCCTATGAAGGAAACAAAACAGGAAGCTTGTCATGAATCATCAGTAAGCAGGCCCTTGATAGGTTACAGGACTCAGTCTGCAATGAAATTAATAGCCTGCCAGGGGCTGGGGAGAAGGTATTTAAGTAGCATCCTAACAGTATGACAGAAGCTTCCAAAAGGCAGACTGAAAATTCAGACTGGTCGTGTCTGCTTGGCAACAACATGTGACAGAGAGAAGCTACCCCTGCCTGAGTGTGGGAAGCCTCGTTAAATAAACAGTCCCAGGCACTAATTAAGAGTATACATAAACAAAAAGATGTAAAACTGTGAGCATGCCTGGAGACTTAGGAAGCCTTGGGATAAAGTTAAGTGGCACACAGTTGGCAGTGACAACCTCTCTGCAAGCACTGATTTCATTAGCATCCCACCTGTAATCCTCAGCTCATCACCCACTGGTCTGCATCTGTGATTTATAACAAAGTGCCCTATGACCATTTATTAGCAGCACTGTTTAGCACAGTTTTTCAAGTGGAACTGATGAAAACGAACCGCTATTTCAAATTAAATTGTCCCATTCCTCAGTCTTTGTCCCTTTCTCCAAACATCTGAAGATCTCTGTTTTCTTCTATAACTGAGTAATTCATATTCAGTGATACTTTACATGTGATCAAGCACAGTATAACTGAATTAGCTGTTGCTTTTTGTTATGAGTCACCTTGCAATAAGGTGGAGAACAAAACCTGCCTTACCTGCCAGCTAGCTCTTTCTGTTATTATAGCAGTGACCTCTAGTGTACAGCTCTCAGCATCCAAGTCTGGCATTTCCAGTGTACAGAGCAAGGCCATTTTCTACCTCATGTGAAGGAAGAAGCAGTACAAAGTGACCTTTCTGTTTATTTTGGATTCCACTCCAAGAAAATAAAAAGTGGCTTCCTTGAGACCTCGATAATTAATAGAAAAGTACCGGCAGTGTTAGGTCTGCCATTGCCTCGCCCTCATGCTCTTACAGCATCCTCTTTTTGGTGTTGCTCTCTGGGAAATTTTGTAGCCTGCAGCACTGTCTGCGCTGTTATTTTCTGTTTTGATAATCCAGATTACCTGCAGTGCAGGACAGTAATCTAGTGTCTAGGAGGTGAAATCAGCTGGGATTTCTTGAAATGGAAAGTGCTAATTACTTGTAAGATGAGTTATGTTCAAATTGTTTCTGCTGTAGAAATTCCAGGGGAATCACTAGGAGACACAGTAATAATCTTTCTGTAGCTCTGAGCTCTGCCTTTGATGGAGGCCAACACTGAATGTTTCCCCACTTGTATTCCTACAGGAAAATTGAGCACTTCATCATGTGGTGCTTCTTGACATTATCTTCACAGTCAGTGGGGATGGAAGCTGTCCTGACCAACTGCAGCTTCCCAAAGGCAGGCCTTTCACACAGGCCGGTTATCTGTCCAACGCATATGGGTGGGATGGCTTGGGGAGGACAGAGAGATGGCCCTGGGTTGCTCACGTCACTTTCCATGGACCACTGAGACAGCAAGAATGTCTCCAGGCCTCTCTTGTAGTAATAGAGAGGTCCATATACAGGAAGCAGGGCTACAGGGATGGGCATCTGGACATAGGAATTTCATGACCACAAAGCTGGCCCAGGTTTTGCCTCTACTATAGAGTCTCATCATCTGAGATTTTATACTGGATCTCCAGATGACTGGCAGGGGAGCTCCCCCAGCCTCCCTTGAGCCAGTTTTCCTGATTCCATTTTCATGTTCAAGGGCTCTTGGTAATCCCAGATATTAATTTATCTGTAAGTACATCAATGACCAAGGGAGAATAACAACTCTTCCTAAAAATATGTGATTGTGTTTCAATGTCCGTCCCCACAACTCTTTCCATTCAGTAGGCACCGATGTTTTAGCATAATTGAAAAAAGGAAAACATATTTCAGGTAATGAAGGTGAGTGGTGGCTGGTGGGGTCTATGCATAAATAAGCTGACATCACCTGCAAATTGATCTCTAGTTGGTGAAGTTACAGAAACTCTTTGGGGAGAGGGTCAAGAGCTGGTTGCAAAGGGAAGAAAACATGTTTCAGTACGGTTGGCTTCCTGCTGCAAAACATCCAGTCTTATTGCTGAAGTGTTCCAAAAATAGACAAGCTGGCTCATTAGCCTTATGAGCATTTAAATAGAAGAGGGATCGTTACCCAAATTACATCCCTTAAAAGGGACTTTCACACTGGGGTAAACTTAAAAGAGAACATTTACACAAAAAGCAATTTTCTTTGCCTGCAATCTTCTGTATTCCCCTAACTCTCATTGGAATAAAAAACTTCCTCCCTCTCCAGCCCGATTCTCTCTTTTTTTTTTTCTTAATCCAGCTGTGAAATCATAAAGCTCAGTGTTTATGACAATAGTTTGCTGCCATGGCAACAGTTATGTCGTCATAAATTTAGCCGTATGATATGACCTCCCCGGCTGCAGGAACAAGTAGAGAAGGAAGATATGCTGGAAACGAGGCTTTGTTTAACCAGAAATGCCTATTTGAGGCCCTTTTGCATAGCACACACAGCAGCCCTTTAATAAGAGGACCTTTGATACAAACTGTGTACCTAATTACATACTGCTTTATTATGCCATTTGAATTGCTTTTGAATGTCACCTTTGAATGCAAGCTCTCTTTATTGCTGAACATTCTGAATTCCCAGCATCCTAGCACAGTGCTGAGATGATTTCTACAACCTCCAATCATCGTTCTCCCGGGCAGTTCGCTGTGCCCTGTAGCTTTGCTTGTTTTCTTCTTTTTGAGCTGAACAACATTTTGAAAAAGGAAAAGGAAAACCTATCATTGTGCAGATGTTGGAGGCAATCTGTTAGGATTCTGGGACACCTCCTGCCACCAGACTGTACCTGCAGTCCTCTCATTATCTTTGTACAGATGAAGGGTCTTCTGTGCACTGTATGGCTAGATGTTTTAAACATGCATGTATGGGCACAGCTGTCATGCCCTGCTGCAGTGCCCTCTGCCTCCAAGTGAGATAACCCATACGTATACGTACAAACACACAGTTTCTCATATGGAAGGAGCTGTCTAGATATAAAAACTAAACAGCAGAGGGCCTTAGGAAAGACAAGAGCAGCATGACCTTCTCTATGCAGAAGCAGACATGAGGTTTAGCAGCTGAAGTTATACACAGTCAGGTCCTTCTCTGTCCTTGCTCACCAAGCCTGTGCGATATTTCCCCGCCGATCTTTGGCCTCATGGTGGATGAGCTGTCTTTGTCACAGCTCGGGGAGCTGAGGCATGTGGGGCCCTGGGTGCCCCCTGCTCCCCAGCCTCAGCTGGGTCCCCAGGAATAGGCTGCTGTGTTACATCAGCTTCCCTACTAATAATTAAAAAAAAAACCACAAAACGGTCAGAAAGCCTGCATTGCAACATTTGTGTGCAGAAAAAGGCCATGTAGTTAGGAAAAGGATTAAATATGGACCCTCAACATTTCTAAAAAGCAATCTGCTGTTTCCACAGGAGACGATGCTCAGCTCAGACGTGGGGCAGAAGTGGGCCTGCTGAAGCTGACAGTGGCAGGAAGGTCCCTGGGCATGTCTCTGACTTGGTTGGTGTGTTGCTTTAGATCTCCGCTCAGAGGGAACTCACAGCATTTTCACATAGCCTCATTTCCTCTACTTGTATCCCCCGATTCTTACTCTGTTCTTGATAAAACACAGTAATGTGTGCAATTGAGGAAATACTCTTCTACACCTCCCTGATCCTCCCTTGGACCCCTACATGAACATTCTCAGATTTATGAACTTTCTTCATAAACTGGCAGATGTTTAAATCTTTTTGTCCTCTTTCCATCTCTCTTTGAATTTCTTCCAAAAGTTCTCTTGTCAGTTCTGAAAAGATGCCCCCAGGTGAAAGCTGTGTTCATACTAAGACCTACCTCTTGCTAGGAAAAAGCTCCCACCTGTTTTCCATTTGAGCAGTATTGCTGTTTGTGATCCACCTGCTGTGTCATGGCGCAGCCCAGGGTCCATCATCCAATCTGGAATCCACTAGTCAGCCCAAGATCCATTGCCCCTCTAGGCTGGACTGTGCAGTGCAAGCAACATCTCTACAGTCTGTATTTATACAACTGATATTTTCTGTAGACAGCAAGCATTTCACAATATCATTTTAAATCTCAGCTTGGCTGCACTCTATTACTTCAATTTATCTAGCTTGTGCTGTATTTTAAGTTTCCTCTCCAAATCACTCCTCAATTTTCTATCTTCCACAAAGCCTACTGTATACATTTCCATATGGCATTTTCATAACATATGAAAGTATCACATAGAGGTGAACTTGAGGCTTTTATAAGATATACCCCATCATCTTCACTCATTGCAACACTGACTTAACTATTAAAGCTGTCCCTTATGTTTGTGATTCCAGAGGAATCCCTGCTTCAGGAAAGGCTCTTATTGCTACATGTCCTCCATTTGTCAGACTACCTAAGCATCTTTTGTGCTTAAGTCCTACAGAGCCACTATAGCTGGCAGAAGATGTGCGCTGTGTGAGCTTTCCTACAGTGCTCCTTCAAGCCTTGCACTGATTTTGGGGTAGTTTGTGAGCTGCTGGGGTGTTCTTTTATTGTGTTACTGTTTTCCCTTCTGGTGCTAAGCAAAACATGAAGGGCTCGGTCTTTCTGGTTGCTGGCAGTGGCTTGCAAAATGCAGATGTACAGTAAATGACAGGCCTTGTGGGGGGTGTTGAAATGAAGCAGTGGTGGGAAGCATTTCAGCTTAAGGAGAAATAGTGTGGGTGTGGTGCAATACAGAAAGAAAATTGGATAGAAAACGAAACTGGGGAGTGAAAACCTATTTGTAACAGGGCTTTGAAATCTGGTTGTGGCCAGGCTCTGTCTGAAATGATTTAGAGCCATAACTATTTCCTGGGGCTTGCATTTTCCATAAGGGAGAACATTTGATAGCGGAGGAAAAGGTTTGTTATTTCTGAACATATCCAGAGAAAGCCTTATCATTCTTGTGGGAGAAAACAGAGGACACTTGCTATACCCTGAACATGGCACAGATATCTGGCTGTTTTCCATGCCATGTGTGATCTTCTGAGCACGCTGGGAAAGTGAGAGCTCAGAATGAGAGAGATGCACCCCTTTGTAGCAGAGAGGAGACAAGATCTCTCCCAGGCAGACATCATATTTGATGAAGAACTGTTAGGAGAAGTAGGTGCATAAGAAGTTGATGGATGTAACTGCTGTACCCATTAAATTTGTCACAAAAATAGACATTTTTGTCTACAATCTCTGTGCTTGTTCTTTAGATAGAGTTGTTTACTCTGAAAAATATAATTTAGGAGAAAGCCTGCTTACTCATAAGTGTTATGAGTCTGGGAGAGGAGTTTGGCAGGAGTTTAGAGTGAGACTTATACCATGGTAGCCAGAAAACATAAACACAGAGCAATGGTACCACTGTGCCTACTGCTCTCTGTTTCACCTCCTGCAAGCTGCACTTTCTCTGTCACTTGAAATACATCCATTGCTCAGCCTCCTGTTGTGCAGAGAGCCTGTTCTACAGCCAGATAGAGGAAGGTCTGCAGGCTGTCGGGTTCTCTTATTTAGACCAACTCTTGATCATATTTATCTACATATTTCCCCCCTTCTGCTATAGAACTTTGGATAAAGAATTTAAACAAGTGCATTTTCCCACCTTCTACTTCATAAAATTAAAGCTGCATTGGTAGCAATATTCACGCAGAGTCTCTGCTCTTGATTCTCTAGTCTTCTTGAGGAATACAACTTAAGAAGCCTATAGAGTTGACATAAATGAAGTGACTTTTTGTATTGGGTAGGAATAAATCTTTATGCCAGTATATCTAATCAACCATTAAGATAGGTGATTGTCTCAACGTAAAATGTGGGTCTAACTGCAGCACCAAAGGTGCGATATCCCCTTGCTGGGCAGTTTGGCAGGCATCTTCACTTCCTGAGGTCAATGGGAAGCTGTTAGACATAGTCTGTTGATCTCTAGTGCAGCCATTTAACTTCCTCCTGCCTCTTTCTGATTCTATAAAACAGGCTAGGCCTTGGATGTCACTTTCCCAGAACATCATCTCAGTGCTTTAGGAAAATCTGTGTGTTCTCTGTAAAAAGAGGCTGTCAGCAGGTTTCAGAAAACGGGAAGTGGCCAGCTGGACAGTTTACTCATTTGTCCCATTGGAGTGTAAGATCGTGATGGTCACTGTTGGGCTAAGACACTGCAACAGGATGAGTGACAGCAAACACTGAATTGGGCCTTGAGGCTGTAGAGGGTGAGTCAGCAACAGGCCAGTGTAACTATGGTGTGTATTTGTGATAGCATCCTCATTTCTTCTTCTTTTTTGCATTCTTTATCCTCTTTTTTTCACTTGAATAATAGCTACTTATGCATTAGAAATAGCACGCAGCGCATCTGTAGTAGTGATGTGTGTATGTATACACACGCAACGCCTCTGTTTCTTGTGTGATAAACATCCTTTTGAAGTGCATCACTTGCTGCTAACAGCTAGTTTTTAGCTGTGACACTGAAAACTCCTTCCTTCCCTCCAAATGCACTGAGTTGATGATAATCCAAAGTAAATTCAGAGCATGAAAGAAGGAACCTCTCAAGCTGAAGCATATTTCTTATCTCCCCAGCCCCCCATGACCTGGGTTTCCTTTGTGTCTTAGAGAGGAAGCCTAATGGCCTCTACACATTCAAGCTGGTGGAGGGAGCAGCAGCCACTCAGAGTCACTTGCAGCCAGGCTTCAGATCCCTGGGTGGCGTGGGGACAACCACCCATGGCTGCCCCATCAGCCTGCTGTGGTGGTGGTGTGCTGCAGGGGGGAAAGGCTGGGAGGCTTTGGCTCATCACAAATCATTTCCTGAGGGGAAGGGAGAAGATGGAGGGGTGCTGCAGGACTTTATAATCTAAAACTGGATTTTCCCTGAAGTCTAACTAAAAATAAATTAGCTAATATTATATTCAATTAATTTTGCCAAATTTGAGCAATTCGTTTAATTAGGAGGGAAGAACTTAATCTCACAGAAAACAGACAATTTCCAAAGGCTGGCAGAAGAGTATGCCACAAGAGTATGTCCCTAGGAATTGCTGTGAGATGAGGGGTGTGCAGGCTTACAGGGAAAATGTAATGACATGTGAGAAGCTGAGGCAGCAGTGCAACGTGAGATATTTAACCTTGAAGAGGTGGCATGTGCTGCTGGGAAGACAGGTATTGTGGAACTTCTCATTTCTTTTAGGGAAAGAGAGCAAAAAGCATAAATATTATGATAACGTAAGAATTTCATGTTGTTAGTAGAGCAAGACACTTCAATAGAGTGCCTTTATGCATGTGCTGGTGAGTGGAAGAGGGACTGCATCTCTTCTTGACTATTTAAAAAATTCAATTTTCTTGTATACTACGCATTTGTTTCTGTTTTCTGTCTGTCGAGTTGCACAAGTGCTTGGTGCATATGACTGTACAACCGGAGAAGCCAGTTTAGTATTTATTCCACTCTTATATTACTTGAGAATCTGTAATACTTCAGACAGGGGTCAGAAGTTCCAAATGTATCCAGCTGTCTGAACATGGAACTGCCTCTTTCTGAATGCTCCCTGACGTAGCTAACATCTGAAATGCTGACTATATATATACTCTGAAAGTGCTTCAGGAACCAAGATCATAAAAAAAACCAACAACAAAACAAACAAAAAACCAAAAAACCCAACAATCCAAAGTTCAACAAATCAACCAAACAAAAGGGGAAAAAAGAAAAACCCAATACTCAGTTCTCCACGAGTTCTCTTAACAGCGGAGTGTTTTTGAGTATTTTGAAACCATTCTTCTCTACAGGCTCGCACGACAAATCCTACATGATGACAAGTCCAGAAAATTATCAGAAGTTTTGTGATCTTTGGTGTTTTTCCTTAAAGTCTCAGTTTCTGTGACTAAACAATTCCTTGACGAGGTTGGCTTTCATTTTTGGAAAAAGGCTGTAGCCTTTGGCTGCAGAACCAACTTCAGAGAATGGCAGTCTAGAGACTGAGTATGCAGGAAAATAATAATGAAGTTCATTTTTAATTATCATGTGCTTTTCAAAACAACCTTATATGAGTTTTGATGTTTGTGGCACGATTGCCGAGCACGATAATTTAGCAATATCAATTAGTGTTAGGGTGGATGATGCCGGGGACAAGTGACTGGGGCTTGGATGCTGCTCCAGTGAGCTCAGATCTGTAACTTTTCCAGGCAAACTGCAGAGTTCCACTGCCCTTTGCTAGAGGAGAGATATTGTCCTTCTACCCTGGAGGAAAACGTGGGCTGGGGCATCTGAAGTGGCTGCTGCATTCATTTTGAAGATAGGTCCCCCTTGGCCCAAAACTATTCTGTAAATTTTGTGTTTATTTTTTTAACAAAAAGATTTGCAATTTGGCTGTTTTTTATGCAGTGCTCTGTGACTCTCGAGGGCTCCCCTGAATGCCTGCAGGGACAAGAAGTATCAAATGCTGGAGTTGCCACAAATCTGGGAGAAATCAGCACTTTGGGCTGCGGCTGCACTGCTCTTACCAGCTACAAGAGCAGGCAATACCATTGTCTGTACAGATGTGAAGAACCCAAAGCATGGACCTTATCTGCAGCACCAAGTGTGAACGTACACTAGACAAACGAGGTTGTACCCATGGGGCTCTCCAGTATTTGTAAGATCTGATATGAGGGTAAGGGCCAAGGAAGAAAAGGCAGGGAACGTGAACAGGTGTTATTACACCATGAAATACTTCCTAAGACTCAAATCTCTTGCTGCAGCTCCTTTTTTTTCCTTTTGAAACCACGGCAATGCTCACAGAAGAGACATCTCTGTAGCCTCGGTGACATGGTATGGCTGAAGCTAAATTAAATGTATTTCTATTCTTAGCAAAATCAGCACATCACTGTCTGTTTCTTTTCCCAGATTGCCACTGATCAGATGAACAGCCCACTTTACTAACCTATTTCCACTATGAAAACCATCCATACTTTATTAATATTTTTCCCAACACATTTAAACTTACTTTTTCTTTACTCACTCAGCTCCTGAAGATGTCTGTGTGTGAATTCTGTGAAGCCAGTTTCCTGCCCACCACAGAATAAAGCATGATGATTCTACTGATGATTCTTGATGACAAAGCGTGATGACTTGATGATTCTAAAGGTCTTTTCCAACCTCTGTGATTCTGTGCTGGACCTGCCTCCAGCTCTGCCCCTGTTCAGTGCTCTCCTGACATGGGGTGTGTGAAGTACAGAGATGGTTTGAAATCCTCAGAGAAAGGGCAACCACTTTTGCCCTCCGTGCTTGACCATGTGACTTGACAGGTGCTTAGACATCAGCTCAATAGCTTATCTCTGGGATCGAAAAGTTCAGAAAAGGGGTTCCTGCCTGCGTGAGGAATGATCAGGATTCATGGCACAGCACAAATATGTCCCTCTGGGAGTCCTGACTGCTGAATCCGCGGTGTTTTGGGGTAGGAGGACAACGTACACCTGTGTCACTTCTACCTTTTCCTCTCCTACCTGCCGACTCTCATTTGGCAGCACCATGCAGAGCAGAGCCACTTCTGAAAGAGTCCTTCTTGCACAAGCTCCCCCTTATTCTGACCCAAATTCGCAGTTACTGTTTGGAGTGATTGATGCTATAAAAAGGAACCTTCAGGGGCTGCCTCTGAGCTGCAGCCATCTGAGAAGAGCACAACAAAGCCACCTTCATGCTTGCTGGGCTTTTTTCTCATGATAATCAGTGCCTGTATCATCTGCAGTGCTGTTTGGTTCTTCCAGCCAGCATTCACCGCCTGAGTAGTGCGAACTGTTGGCTGCACTGGACTTGATGAGGAATGTGGGGCAGTGACTCTCTGCTGTCTCCTACCAGATTCTCCACCTTCTGATGAAATAACAGTTTTCTATAGAAATAACAGTTTCTGAAGCATGCAAGATCTTGGCAGGACACAATGGGAACTGCAAAACACAGCCTCTGCCTCCTAATGCTACATTCAGCTTAAATTACCCTCTTGTTTCACAGTGTTGCCATCATGTCCATGGGCTTGTAGTGTCCTTCCAGCCTCACCAAGGCCATCTCCCACAAAAGCCTGCACAAAGCCAGGAGACAGTGACAATAACACTCAAGCCGCAATCCTAGTGACCAAGTGGCCAAGGCTAGTGGGAAGCTATCACCACACAGCCTCCACTTAGCTGGTTCAGTACCTCTCCCTGTTTTTCCTTTGCTAGATGTGCACCACAGGCATCTCCCAGCCCCGCAAAAGAAGATCCTCTCAACCTCTAAAAGTTAAAAACAACAACAAAAACCCCAAACAAACAAAACTCAGAGATAAGACAAAAAGCCCTAATTTTTCTTTCGTCCTCCAATTTCACTGAAGAACAGTAGCATTGCAATTCTGAAATATCTGAACCTGGGAAGCAGGTAGAAGCTCCTCTGCAGGTGTGCTGCTGGTATCAAGGCTCATAGGGGTGACAAGGGGGACAAAGGTAGTGGGGCTGTCCCATGGCACATTTCAGCAATGAGCTGCTGGGAAGCAGGGAACATCTCTAGGAGCTTTTTGTTATTAAGGTTTTTTTTGCTATTATGTTTTTCCAACGAATTCCAATAAATAAGTAAATGCCTTGGACACCTTCAGAGAGAAGTTAATATGTCAGTGTCAATGGCTCTTGGGCTGTCTGGCTCAACAGAAAGGTCTGGGTGAGGCTATGTTTGTGTGTAGGAGCCTCAGGGGTTTTAAGTTATGGCTCATGCTTCATGGCACAGACCAGGAGGGATTCCCCCATTCTTACTGTGTTCGTCACTGCACAGCTGGACACACATGGAGGGAGCAACACGACGGAGCTGGGGATGGTTACATTCCCTGAACCATCATGTCTGACATGACTCAACCTGTCTGAGCGCTTAACAGCAGCTCCCGTGTTTCTCACTGGGACATAAGTTACCAATCATACATGGATTCAGATGCTGCTGAGTGCTTCAGCTTCAATTTTATCTAATCAAGATTGAATTCCTCTGCCTTTATGACTACTTTTCTCCAATTTTATGTGCTTGCCAGGTCAGGCTCCAGCCCTGCAGGTACTTAGGGTTGGAACTATGTGCATGGCCAACAGCTGCTGTGCACAGCCACTCTGCAGGTGGAAGCTTGTCCTGAAGTCTTCAAAGAAGCGAGGCCAGGGGTCCCAGAGGCTGATTCTCCCAGCTGTCCTTTTAATTTCATTCAGACAACAGGTGTTCCTAGGGCATGATGAACACACTAACAACTGGTACACAGCGCTGTTTATTCTCCTGAACTCTGTGTGCTTTTTTTCCTAGATGTTTCAGAGCAGTGTTGACATTCAGAACTGCAATAAAAGCTGTTTACTTTCCAAGTGCAGCATTTTCTCCTGTCAGAAAGAAAGAAATGAAAGAGAACTACGATCAGGACATTTGGATGGCACTAGTGACAGCTGTGACAGCCATCTGTAGGAGGTGATATCTCTAGCCAACAGCAGCTGTGTCTCCTTGGTGGTGGCTTGCTCATGTGTCACACTGAGCTTGCACAGGTTTCTGACCCCAGTGGACCTCTTGCACCATGGTTTTACCCCTTTTCTGAGGTGGTTTTGGGTCTCAAGTTGACACTTAAAGAGGGTGGGGTGAGTTTGTGTTCAGGAAGGACCCATGAGATGCTCCAAGGCATTTGCTGCCTTTGGAAAAGCAAGTGGACATCTCCAGTGGGCTGAGCTCTGTGCTGCCACGGCCATGCTGTTTGTAGGATCCCAGCTGGATGTTCTAATGGTATCTGTTTCTATTAGATCTACAGAAATTTTAGTTGGTAGTTGACCCTTACCCCTCCACACCCAGTGCACAATCCTGGGATATGTCCACGGCAGTGCCCTTGCCCACAGCAACATGCTGGAGTGCACTCTGTGCTTCACTTAATGTCACTTTCTAGCTAATGTCATAGCTGGGCACCAGCCAGCATCACTCGTCCTTGTATGTGCACCCCAGGCTGTCTCTCTTCATGCTGGACCTTGCCCTGAATCACAGATGTGGCTCGGGGAAGCAGTTTTGCCTGCTTTCTCCATCACTGTTGTCAGGTTTCAGCTGCAGGCATAGCAGAAGCAGCTTCCCTGGGACATTTTGCATGAGGTCTTTATGGAGACGAACATCTCAAACTAAGAAAACCTTTCCAGGTGCAGACCAGATGTGAGCTTTTCTGATGTTTTTTTATAGAGATAACAAAGAACACATGGTCAGCCTGTGGTGGCTTCCTTTAAGCTGCCTGCTGGCTTAAAACAGGAGATTCGCTTGTGTTCTGACATAGCAACAAGAGCAGCACTCTGCAACTGGACAAGACCACTGTAAGAAGAGGACAAGCTCCCCACTCTGAATACACCAGCTTTATCAGAACAATGATAATCCATACATTTCTGAGGCCTGAACATTCCCTTCAATTGCCCCTCACACAGACCCAGGAGCTAAAGGCAATCTGCAAGGTCAACCAGATGGTGGGATGGTCCCAACCACCCATGTCACAGAAGTGCAGGAAGCAAAACCAGATGGGAATGGGAAATCACCTGAGGACATCTCAGTTCCAAGCTGTGCACTGCACCTGGACACCCTTGCTGTGGGTGGCCAAGTGCAGCGTTTGGCTGAGGCTGTTCTGCAAGGAGGATCCCCAGACAATGAAAGGTGCCCTTCTCTGACCAGATGTTATCCTTTGCTGCCTCTATGGTCAGCAGAGGAAAAGGCATGGAGGTACGCTGAGATGTGATTCATCTCCTGAGGAAGAAGTGTCCTTCTGCACAGAGGAACTGCACTAAGGAAAGGCCTGCTGTCCCCCACTGAAATGGATGGGTCCCAGCTCACTGGGAGCTGCCAGTGTTGGAGGACATCCAGGGGAATCTCACCCCAAAAGGCAGAGACCTGCCACCTCCCTCCCTACGTTGTGCTGCAGTTCATCCTCTGCTAAATATTTGTGTCTCAAGGATGTCTGGATGGGGCTGTGGATTACCCAGACTGCTGAACTACTGTAGCAAAGTAAACAAATATCTGAAACAAAAAACAAGCAACTGCTGTCACAGGGCTTTTTGTTTTGTTTTGTTTTGTTTTTGGTTATTTTTTCCCTGATATTAAACAAGGGTTTAATTAAGAAAACATCCGACAGATGGCAGGACGGTACCTAATACAAGATAGAGCACTTCTGCAAATTTAAGGTGGTTCTTTAACAGTCCTTTCTGCAAAGCAGAAGTGAGAGCCGTGGGTTTGGGAGACATTACTCACTGGCTTGTGTGGGCATTTCTGGATCTGAGCTCACTGAGGAGGCTTCTGCCTTCACCGTTCCTGTCTCCTCCCTTTCCCCTCTCCCCGAGGGCTGCCCCCAGCTGACCCCGCTGCTGTGCCTCTCTTCCCTTGGCTCGGTGGTGAGGGGTGGATGGAGCACTGGGTGAAGTGAATGGACACAGCTGTGTGGCGGAGGTGGTGGTTTTCATTTCCCTGATGATTTACAAGGAATTCTGCTGTAGGCATGAGGAAGAAAGGGCAACTATGTGGCTGAACTGCTGAGGTGGCCATCCCAGCACCATGTGGCAACATTTTCTCGTAAACCCGGCAAGCCTGAAAGCCCTCTGGAGAGTATGAGCTGATGTGGGGTTTTGCTTGGACATTTTTGGTTTGATTCTTTTTGTCCAGAGGAAACTGAAAATAAACCAAATGTGTCTGTTTCATCTGAGTTTCCCATGATTTTTTGCACTCTTTCATATGCGTAGTCTGTGGTGAGATTCTTTAATAGTAAAATAAAGGAATTCCACGCTATTTTCCATACTTCTGCAATAAGGAGGCAAGGAATTTTTTCCCTTGGATACTGATTTACAGAGCCTGAGAGACAGTCTGGGGCCTGAGGTAGGAACTCATTCCCTCATGCCCTTTCTGACACCCTCCACGTGACAGCCAGAAGACAGGCTGCAGCCATTATTGAGAGCCCCTTGCTCAGATCAGATGTGCCCACCCAGCACTCGCTCCTCGTGCTCCCCACTGCCAAATCCCCTGTTTCTGCTGGGAAGGAGGATGTCCTTCAGTGCTGAAACAGGGAGCAGCTTCCTTGTCCAGGAGAGGAGAGGTGGAGGTGGCCATGGCTGCTGGGAGACAGGAACGGGCAGAGCCTGCTGTGGGAAATTCTCCCCCTTGTGACAGGCACTTGGCATGAAAAAAACAATTTACGGGTATCTCTGCAGAGACCTTCAGGCACTTTCCCCACAGAATGATGAGCTGAGTTTGTCTTTCAGGTGATTTGGAGCCAAAATAAATCTGGAGATAGCAGTGGGAACACACTGATATTTAGGAGAGGTGTTTCTCAAAATGTTAATAATAACATCAACTGGAAATAAAATAGAAAAAAAAAAAATCCCCAATTGGTGTTTTGGGAGAAAATACAGTTCTCTTCCTGTGTCTCTTCCATGCTCTCACCTCAAGGAGGCCTTGAGTAGGGTGTTGGCCGGGACCTTATTTTCATTTCCATCAGGAATATTTTTAGTCGGCACACAAGCTACGAGTGCAAAGCAGAGGAGTTTGGGAAGCTGCTTTACTCTTTCCTCCTATAACTGACAGTGGAAACCCTCGAAGAGTCACCCAGGCTCTGCAGCAGCTCACACATCTCCTGGTATGTGAGGTTGGCCACCATGCCCCAACATGGCACGGTGATGATATTTCTCCCCCAGAATGCAGCAGGGTATGCTCTGCACAGTGCTGGGGGATGGACCACACAATTTCAGTTGATCCAAGTTTATTCTGTCACAGATAATTTAATATCAAATTAAAAAGAGTAAGCAGAGCCACTACTCTTTAGGTAGAACTGGTCAATTTCAGCACATAATTGGTCAGTGCAGTGTGGTTACACTTCTTTCCTTTGTCTGGTGGGTCCCCAGTTGATCTTCATTTTTACTCCATTTGCTCTCCCTGAGCTGTTTTGTAGCCTGTGGCTCTCCAGATGGGCTGCGCAGAATGAGCCCACAGCTGGGCTGAGTGCAGGACAGTCTTGCTCAACGTGCACAGTATTTTTGAAAGGTCAGCTAATGGGAGAGCTAAGCCTGCATTTGCTGACAAATATTGAACTTAAGCAGTTCAGAGAATTTCATTTTTTTCACATGGTCAATAGCCATGGAAAGAGGAAACTTTTCAGAGATGCATCCATAGGAACACACACACTTTATCACATCATTTCTTAATCTGAGGCTCATTAGAAGGCAACAGGATAAAGACACCTATCTGCATAAGCCAGTTTTGAAAATGGGCTTTAGATATCTTAAATCAACTGCTAAATATTTTGATCAATTGGGTATCATGTACTGGCTCTGAGAAGCACAATAAATCACTTTGGAAGTGGACAGGAGCTGAAATAGGTACACACAGCAAGGAACATATCAGAGCTTCCCTTGTGTGGAGCATTTCCATCCCTCTGCAGGGGATCCCAGTGTTGCACACAGGCACAATCTCACTGCCAGGAGGGAGGTGCGTGCAGTGCAGCCCCACTGCCACCAAGGACAGCTCTCAGGAGGCACAGCACTGCCTGCAGAGCTGTTTTGGAGGAGGCAGCTTCTCCAAATGACATGTAAGAAAATGCTTCAGGTGAGCCAATGGCAATATGTTGTTGTACAATGTGCTCATTTCTTTTTACTCATCTGTGTTTGAGCAGAGACATAGCAGGTTTTACTGAGTGAAACAGAAGAGTCTTTTTGTAGCACTGATACATGAATAGAGACAAAAGGACAAAACCTCGCTGCCGATGCCAGGCTCCAGGACTGGCACCCATTTATGTGAAGCAGCCAAACCCAGCCTTGGCTTTGCTGGGTGCTGTTACATGGGCTTCACCGAGCCTCGCAAGAGCAATGAAAATCCCAGCCTATAGCAAATATCAGCAGTGAACACTTATGGCATTTTGTCTGAGATGGCATTTTGTCTGAGATGGCATTTTGCTATAGAAAACAGTTATATTCATTTATGGGTTTGAATTCCTTACTTTTCCATCTCTGTCTCTTAAGACAATGGATTTACATGGCATATTTCACAACACGTGCTATATTCAGAGATCACCAAATATAAAATCAAATTACATTTTCCATCAGGGTAGTATTAGAATGGCACCAGACAAAAGAGCAGGTTTATTTCAGAAAACGAACGATTTGTGTAATCAGATCTGCAAGGGAGGTTTGGCAAGCAGGATGCATACAGATAAACCTCTGCTGGGTCTGGACACAGCCTTGAGGACATTAAATCTCAAGTTGTGGGGGATTGCTGAAGATCCGCAGCAGAGCAAAAGGGCACAAAACCCTTATTTATTTAAATCAGAGCCAGGACTAAGGGAGACACAGACCCCAGTGCTAAGTCAAAGCACTGGTGTGTTTTTCATGCAAAGGGGTCAGTGCTGCTGTCTATGTGTGGCTCCTTATCATCCACAATTCATGCTGCATGTCCTACAGGCTTGGGCAGCCCAGCCTGATTGATGTGGCTGCTCTGGAGAGAGGCAAGGAGGGCATGGTGCTCCTCAGAGAGCTGGGTGCTGCTGGCAGGAGCACTGCCTGGGCTGAAGCAGCAGGCAGGTTGCTTTGCACACAAGTGGGAAGTCACCCAGATGCTTACAGTCACATTTTAATATCATCCCACCTCCATCAGGGTGGAATATTCCTCCTACCCCTCAAACCCAACAGGTTCTGTCAGCTTAATTACACTAATAAAGAAAAACATGAATCTCAAATTCAAAATGATGAATCTTAGTCTCACTCTTATCCTGAAGGTACTGCACTCTCCAAGTGAATTCCAGCCTCATAAACAACAACAACAACAAAAAAAACAGATGGATAATCCTATAGGAACATATCTCCTGCTTTCCAAGACCAGGAGCCATCACCACCACAGACCAGTCTTTGCCAGCTCCTGCAGACATTCCCAGCTCTGCACTGGTCACGTGTTTTATTCCTAGGATGCAAAGAGGAACAACACATTCCCAATGAATGCCGTGCTCCCTTGTGGTCCTGGCAGGATAACACACAACCCAACACTTCCCACTTCTTCCATGCTGGAATGTGGGAAGGGTGTCCTCAGACCTGACCCTGCTGGAGCAGAGGCTGGACAAGATGCCTCCTGGGTCCCCTCCAACCTGAGCTATCCACCAGTCCTGTAAAATCAGATGTGCTCTGAAGTGCCACAGTGGCACTAAGGAACATGGTTTGGTGATGATGCTCAGTAGATGAGCTTGATGACTGAACTTGATCTTGAAGGTCTTTTCCAACCTAGATGACACTACGAAACGATACAGAAGAGATTTCTGAGAGTAAGAGAAACCTAGTTTCTACATACATAGCACTGCATGGAAAGCACAACTGATGAACTGAGCTGTTAGCTTAAAAGTCAGGCACATCAATTCAGTAGCACTGATAGGAGGAAAGCTGGAGAGCTAGAAGGTCTAGCAGGGTGTTCCAGCAGGGTGCCATTGCAGTAGGACAGGTTGTGCACTTCAAGGAGAAAACACTAGGATTCCATGGAAAGAAGGAGTGTAAAGTGTGTACATACCATAGCATCTCTCTCTTTCCCTATTTGGAAAACTTGTATCAAGGGTGTTAATTTTTATGTTATGATTCCGCTAGGCACAACACACTAGAAATTCTGAGAAATGCTGCTTTCCTCACCTCAACAAATAGAGGTATTTTGGGCTCTGCCCTTCAAATTTCAGAAATTCCTGCAACATGGACTTGAATACAAGTCAAGAATAACACTGCATCTCCAGCAGGAAGGTTTTAAGAATCAGCTGTCACCCCACCCGACCTCAGTTCAGTCAGGAAGGATCTGCTGAAGCAGCTGGATGGCACCAAGCAGGGTGTGAAAACCTGGACCCCGGCATGGGACGGAGGAAAGAAGATAGGTTGGAAGCTTTAGCGTGAAGCTGGAGCTGCGTGAAGTGGAGAATTCCAAGTGTGAATGTGTCTATGTGTTCGTTCATGTGCTGAGGAAAGCTGGGCTGGCAAGGGAGACAGAGGAGAGCTTTGTGTGCAGTGCTCACTCCGACATAGCCCAGCCTGCTCCCTATCTCCCAGTTCCACTTCTGAGTGTACGGGAACATGTGGTGGCTCCTTATTCCCACTATCTTCATCATCCCCTGCACCCAGCAGGTAAGTTCATTAAATAGGAGAAAAAGATTTCTCCCTTCCTTGCCCTGTCTGGGTTTAAAGTTTTTATTTGCTTAACAACAAAATAAATTTCAGAGAAGCAAACTACTCCTAAGGAATAAGGAGACATTTCCCTACTCCCAAGAAAATTTTGTGTGCAGCTTATTTTACGGCATCTGTCCTTATCTTGGTATTTTTTCCTCTCTATCCTGTACATTAATATGACTCTTTGAGAAAAAGAAGTGTTAGGGAAGCTCAAATTGCCAGTGACCTTGCTTTTTTTCCTCCCCCTCTCTTGTGTCAAGGGCCAATTTCATTATTTACTTAATTTTGAAAATACACGTTACCTGTACTCAGTGTATTTTTCCTCTATGATCAAGATGACTTCCAAGTGGAAAATTTTCAAGAGACTGTCTGCCTCTGCTAACCTTTCTGAATATTTAAAGCTAGTCTGAGATAACCGAACATTAGTAATAATACAATACCTACTTGTGCTATTTATTTATGCCATACACACCTTATTCAATCCTGAAGACACCTGAAAACAAATAACAGCCTAAGAAGGGCTGCTATACATACAATGGTCTCATTTTCTGATCTGTGCATAGGATCAGTAAAAGTATGCAGTGGGCTTGTGTGATGTGGATAGCTCTGTAGAGAAGCTTTGGAATACAAGAATTAGAAAATTTATGGCCTGTAAATTTGATAAGCAGAATTTCCATCATCATATAACGTTTTTCAAGATTCTTCAGGCAGACTGAGCTACTCACTAATTCCACAGTTAAAATGATCAGATACTTGCCCAGTGGTGTTTTCTTATGGGGCAACTTTGAAGTCTTACATCTCTCAGCTGACATCTGTCCCTAAAAAGGGAAAGAGAAAACACTTGCTTAGATAGAATTCTGTAGGTGTTAAGCACGCTTTAATTTCTAGTACAAATTAAACTTACTGGATGAAGCACACGGATCATTTCCTGCTACACATACCCATTTTGAAATGAGATGCCTGATTTAAACCACATACGCCCATACTGTTGGCACAGGGCCAAACTCATAATAATAATACTTTGCTTAAAAAGAAGAAAAACCCATTGAGCAGCGAGAAAGTGGATTTCTCAAAGCAACCAGACCTTCCTGAATACTGTGAAATTTATGGGAACACCTGTTTTACATGTAGTGTTTCCAGAACAAGCGTTAATGGCCTTTAACACTCTTATGTGCACGTTCAACAAATTAACGCTATGGTTTAGAGAAAAGCTTAGGTGCTTGAAGAATAGTAAACTGAAGTTACTTGTTTCTGTATTATTGCTGCACATAGAGAAAAAGGGTTAGAAGAAATCCTTTATCAGCAAATGATTAATGATTAGCAAAATAATACATTTATGAAACTATCTTCTGCCTGCTCTGTGGAACACAAGATGAGAGATCATTATTCATTTACTGTATGAACTGCATATATGAATTAATATGTATCTTAAAAATCAGACAGCCAAAGGGACTTGAAAGCTACTACTTCAGAGTTTCATTAGTAAATGTAGATTAAGATATCATAAGTATAGTTCCAAATGACCATAAAAAAATGGAAACTAAGGGTAGGAAAAAGAGCCTTTTAAAAGGTCATTTAATGCTTCATGCAATTAGGCCAGCTCAGTTATGCTGCAAAAGCTTTCATATGATATGCCACATGAAATGCTGAATTCTACAGAGGCTGAGAGCAGACCTGAAAGCCCAACCAGCACTGCAGCCCCTCCCTTCTGCTAGGGGTGCCCTGCAGCTGGAGGGATGGAGAAACAGGTAGCTAGGACCACACATGCCCCAAAAAATACAAAATATCCTCCTTTTCTTTACCGTAGAATGGCTTAGGTTGGAGGGGACCTTAAAGATCACTTGGTTTCAACCCCCTGCTGTGGACAGGGTTGGATGGTGATACTGGCAAGTGATGAGGGCCTGGGTCTCATCTTTCCCTCCTGCTTTTTGGGCAGCATGAGCTGCCAGGCCAGAGCAGCTCCCAGGTTTACACTCCACTTACATCCCAGCACTGGCTGTGCCCCCATTCCCTACATGTCCATCCTTGCTGAACAGCAGTGCCACGGCCTACATTTCTGCTGAAACTCAGCATGAAAATACCTGTGCTAAGATCTAAACTGGCATATTTTAGATGTAATCCTCCACAAAAACGTACAAAATACCTATCTCAAATAAATCCTTTCATACTTTGCAGACTTAATCCTCCCCAAAGCCTCAGAAAGATAAATAAATCAGTCAAAACTACTTAGGACATTTTTAGATGCAAACTCCGAGACAGAATGTGTAAACTGTAAATTCTGACTAGATCTTGACTTCCTGCTGCTGAGGTAAATCTCTTTTAGAGTTCCATTTTTGCAGTATAAGCCCTAGGCTTAAGGAACACTTACTAATCCAAGTAGATATGTGCTTAGAAAGTTACCTGTTAAGCTCACTGCAATTACCAGCCTCCTTTAATTAGTCACAGGATGCAGTTGTTGCAGCTAGTTCAAAAGAACTTGAAAACAATATAATACTCCTTTCAAAACACCTGAAGTGTTACCTTTGAGCCAAAGTAACCCTCTGAATGTTCCCTATTTTGAAAGGCTTTTGCCATCAGAATTGTCACAAAAGGTTGGCTGCTGAGCAGCGGGGTGAGTCAGAAGGTAGTTAATTTGATATAAGGCTTGTAGGAAGGACTAATTAAAATAGATCTACCTTTGGTTTTAAAATGCTTTTTCCTTACCTTATCTGCTATGGGCTTTGTCCTATTGAAGGAACGACCAACGAGCGGTGTTCCAAACCTGCAGTAGGCCACGCTCACTGTTGGAACTGATTCCCCCTACCAAAGTCTTGTAGCTTCTCACTTTTTTGGATCCTGTGACCTTGGGAGCTTTATTTTATGCTGTACCAGCTATGCAGAGAACACGCAGATCTCAAAGCACCCCACTGTATCTAAGTTTCTCTGCAGGGCTCAAGCCCACCGCCCACAGCCGAGGCCTGGTGGAAAACATCCTGAGAGCAGCGAGGCCCAGCCACGCACGGAGCTGTGCCACTGGCCCTGCCAGTGCCCGCCAGTACCCACCTGCAGCCCCGGGGTGAGCCTGCTGAAGGACGGCTGTGGCTGCTGCAAGGCCTGCGCCAAGCAGGCTGGAGAAGTCTGCAATGAGGTGGACATCTGTGATCCCCACAAGGGTCTCTACTGCGACTACTCGCAGGATGAGCCTAGGTATGAAACAGGCGTGTGTGCATGTAAGTTGTTCTTTCACGTTCTCTTCTGCAAATCCAGGAGGGTGGGAGCCCAGCTTGCTGGAGCTGTGCAGCTCTGTGCTGTGTGATTTACACAGTGGATGGAGAATCTGAGAATGGGGCAGGGACTGTCTTTATACTTTCTGCCAATGCACTAGCGCAACCAGCTCATTGTGCACAAGCCTGCTATTTGCAGATGTGTTATAGGGCTGATTTAAAATGGAACAGTTGTAGTTACTACTGAGGTTAAACAAAACTGTGCTTGGGCTGGAAAGAACTTAAAGCTAAGAATGCAGGAAAGGATGCTTGCATCAAGCACTTAGTGAGCAAGAACCCAGTGCTCCCATTGTGTCAGTAACTGTTGTTTACCATTTGCAGATCTGGTTGCTGTAGGATGTGAGCTCAATGGCATTTACTATCTCAATGGGCAGAACTTCCAGCCTAACCCACTTTATAAGTGCCTGTGTATCAGTGGTGCGATTGGATGTACTCCTATATTCACACCAAAATTAGCAGCAAGTCCCTGCTCCAGTGGCATGGGCAGGAAGAAGAATGGACAAACTGTGTGTGGCCCGGGACAGAACAAGCAGCTTCAATCAGTCAACTACAGGCTGATGTCAGGTGTGCCCTGATATGCTGGTAACAACTCTGTGCACATCCCTGCTACAGCAGCCAGGATGACTGTATACTGGCTACTCCTCCATCATGGTCATTGCCACGGCATCCGGTCTGTCCCAATTACTCCTCTTACTCTCAAGCCACAGATTCTTTTCTCTAAACTCAATGCATATGAGAAGCAAAAAGCCTTTTCTGTTAATAGGGAATACCCAGAGATACCTTTAGCCCATTTTTCTGCAGTGCTTCACTGCTTGTCAGATCTGCCCAATTAGGGCTGCTGGTAGACAGCTATTTAGCAGCCCAGGAACTTTCTTGTTTTCTCTCCCTTTGTGGTAGTAGGGAGTCTTGGTTTTCACACATACAGATTAAAACATTGCAGGCTCCATTTTCAAATGGAAAACAGAAAATTACAGACTGCCTTAGCAGCTTTCCTCAACTCACAAAACTTAAGTCACTGCAAGGACAACCTTCCCTCCAGTTTCTTCTCTATGCAGCGTGATCAAAACCACACAACAGTTTATCCATGCAGTTCTGCCATGGTCAGCTGATATTCCCTTCAACCTTGTTCTCATTCTGCCGCTAACACTGCAGCCCTCTCATTTACTTTAGGGAAGGACCACTGACAGAAGCAGCTTTCCTGGCCCTTCCCTGTGTCTGGATCCTCCTGTCAGCCCTTCTATTCTCTCCTTCCCTTCGCATGTGCATATTTACATTACAAAATGCATCCTCACTACAACTCATATGGGTACTAGTAAACTGAGCTGCTCATTTGGTGGCAACTTAAATTATGGAGAAATTATGGCCTGAATCATCAACATGGATCAATACAATAAAAAAGGGATCCTAAAGCTCATCAGAAAACATTCCCCAAATACTGCAGGAGCATATGAGCCAATGTGCAGCTAAACAGACCAAAGATACAATCTGAAATTCAGTTTGGTCAATTTCTAAAATGTTAACAATGGTTATACAAGTTTACAAAAATGAAAAAGGAATGACATCTTTGTTTCAAGATTATAATACCTAGAGTCAAAGACCTTTTATAGAGATCTATTTGATGCAGTGAGTAAAACCACACTCAGTAAAGCAACCAACTTCAAATGAAGTGCATTTTTAGAGAGCGTTGCTAACCTGATCAGAGAGGGACCATCCATTCACAACAATGGTAATCAAAACATTTGACCCCACTAAAACACATTAGGTAGGTGCATGGGGGGCCAATGCCCAGTGACACTCTGGGCCAATGAGGGTATTTGGAAACAGTAGATAAAGTTAAAACGAGGAATGGCAAATGTGCAAAAAAATCCAAAATAAATGTTTTGAAGGACAAACTTCTTTCTCACCCTGTCTTCCTCTGAAGAAATCTCCCTGAAATTTTGACTCAAAATGAGGTCTTCTCCCTTCCCTTTTCCAGTCCAGCAAAACAAATTACCATGTAAACTTGTGCATCAACTGCATGGATGGCTCAATGGGCCAATATCTTACATGGGTAAGTTGTTTTTTTTCCCCTGCTAGTGTGGATAACAAGTGCTAGGCTTTTCTTCATTACTCTTGATGTTTTTTGGATTTTCTTGTCCAACTTTGACCTAATTTAGATATTTAGGGACATACTGAGGTTATACTTTAAAAACGTATGAAGCATAAGCAACCATTTAACTTCCCTTTATTTTCTGCAGATCTGAGACTGGCTTTTAATCTGCTTATTGCAGAGAGACCTTGAAATTAGTGTCTACTTCCCAGGTATCCTAGTAATTCTGCCTGTCGTCTTACATGCAGACATCATCTAAATGCAGACTCCACAGACACCAAGAATTTCTGCACTTTTTTTTTTTTTTAAACAAAAACTAGTCTTCACAGTGTCTACCAGGAATTGGTACTAACAGTTACATCACTCCCCCCCCCCCCCCCCCCACACACACAATTTGAGCAGTGCTTAGCCTTAAATAATCAATATTTCTTCTACTCTGGCCATTTTATAAAAATCCCACAATTCTCTTCACACACTATTTTCTTCATATTAAACAGAAGGGCCATACAGCAAATGCAGTTTTATAGTCTTTGCTAGGATATGAGCGTCAACAAATTTTAATGGAAGCTCAGCACTAAGTCACCTAAATAACTTTTTAAGGCCTCATCTATAGACTTACTTGCATGAGCAGAAGCCTAATGCTTATCCTTTTTATATTCGATAAATCCTTTTGGGGTTATTCTGCTGCACAAGTAATATATTGCTGCTTTAGCTTACAGAAACTTACCACTAGTTTTGAAGAAAAAGTGCCTGGTGCAGGCAACTCCTTGGACACCGTGTTCCAGGACCTGTGGAATAGGCATATCCAGCAGAGTGACCAATGAAAACAAGAAGTGTGAAATGAAAAAAGAGAAGAGATTATGCTTCATCCAGCCTTGTCTGACCAATATCCTGAAGACAGTAAAGGTACCTTCTAATTTATGAGGGCTGCTCCAAAAGTAACACCTCCAATTTGATTATGTTGGCCCACAACATCAGAGGCAGATGTTGGTGGTATGAGAGTAGAGGTTGAACCTTCCTATCAGTACTCCATTACATTTTGTTGCTGTATGACAGATGGCAGCAAAGGGGCAGTCTGACACAAAGGCATCTGCTATATAAGTGCATATGAAGCAAAGGTTTGTGTCACTGAATTCCTCCATGTGGAAAAGTGGCACACATTGACATTCATCAGTGCTTGCTGAACATTTATGGAAACCAAGCAGGGGAACTGAACACAGTGAGACATCAGCAGAGTGGGTGGTATGCTTCAGCACTGGCACCAGTGGGCCACCTCCACAGGCTGCAGATTTTTATGAGCGTGGCATGTAGGCTTTTGTTCATCGCTGGCAAAAATGCATGGCTAATGGTGGTGACTATGCTGAAAAACAGTGTTTTGTAGCTGAGAATTTGCTCTATCATATAGTGCTATTGTACTCTTTGTATCTCTTGCAATTTCCAAGGAAATAAATAGGAGGCATTACTTTCAGAGCAACCTGTGTAAAATGACTTGCTCGTAGAAAATAAAAGTATCAGAAGTAATGGAAAAATTGATGTATTAGTAAATAATTTTAAGTCATACAACATTTCTCCTTTTTCTACCTCTAGTCTTCAACTTTTAATAGTAAGCTACAGATGTATAATTTCAGAGTACTGTCATGTTGCTGGGTTAACCAAAATATTTTTATTTGTTTACTGAAAGAAGAATAAGACAGCTTTTAGTGGGCGTAATTTTCAACATATTTCTATGTAAACATCACAAGTTTCATTTATTTATTTATTTTACATGTTCTGTTTTCCATGTGTATAAACATAAGGTTGTTTTTGTTGCTGTTTTACAGATTCCAAAAGGAAAAACATGCCAACCAACATTCCAGCTTCCTAGAGCAGAGAAACTATTTTTCTCTGGATGTTCAACTACACAAAGCTACAAGTTAACTTTCTGTGGGGTATGTGTGGACAAGAGGTGCTGTGTACCTAATAAGTCCAAAATGATCACTCTCCAGTTTGAGTGTCCCAATGAAGGCTTCTTTAAGTGGAAGATGATGTGGATAACATCTTGTGTATGCCAGAGGATTTGCAGTGATCCAGGAGATATATTTTCCGAACTGAAAATTTTATGAATTACACCACTGACTGTAATATGCTGCAAGGGTGACAGCACATTCACATCCTGAAGAAGCAGCATTACCTGTCACCCCAGCAGTGTTTGTAGTGAAACTATGAATGTGAATATTGATTTAAAAAAACACACCTGAAAAATCCAAGTAAGAAGGTATCCTTTTAAGCTTAATTGTTTCTATATGTGGAAATACATTCTCAAGAATGTATGTAACACTACTGTCAAAAGGAGAACTTTTAGTAATTCAAGAAAGCACAGTGAGACTGCTTGGTAACCTACTGTAACACCTTGTGCAACAAGACAAATACATCTATATTCATAGATGCTCTGACTAATCCATACAAAAGCAAACAAACAAAAAACAAAACAAAGCCAAAACCACATTACCGGGTGATGTCATCTATTACTCTTGATTCTCCAACATTTTCTACCATGTATCTTCAAAGGCAAAACACATGAATGCTGTTGTAAACAGGATAAATTAATTATAAGACCCAAATGCTCTTTACAGCAGATAATCTTTTTCTACTGCTGTGAATATAAACAATGTCCTTGGTAAAGGAAGACATAAGAAAACATCTACAGATACTGCAGAATTACAGATACTACAGAACTGCAAAATTTGAAGGAAACGCCTATTTGGAATGCTTAAGAACACTCAACAAATGTTATCACGAGGTTTTACTGACTATTTCTGCACTCATACACTGAAAACTGTGCCTACTTATACACCCACTCAAACTCTGCTAGAAGGATTTCAAGCTTCAGATCATTGAATTGGCCCAATCTGATTTTTAACAGTTCACCAGCCTTTGTGTTCTAAGACAGTCAAGGTTGGAAAGTAAACAGGAAATAGCTGTACATTCTGCAAAAGTTTTTAATATAATGTAATACAAAAATCTACTTACCTTGGTAATTATAAATATTAAAACATCTATTTTACTTGCATTCTTTAAGCATATAAGCTTTGTTCACTAGCCTTTACTGTAAGTGCGTTTTTCACTCAGAGGTATGCTATATCATCTCATTATAAAGTGCAATTCACCATTTATAAACATGAATCATTAAAATAACATGTTAGTTAATACTCCAAGTATAAAGCTTCAAAGAAAATGCATTTTGGTAAATTCCCTGAAACCATCAACTTTAGTATCAGCTCAGAAAACTCTAATACAGCTAGGTACAACAATGAAGTGAAAAAATTTTAAATTATGAGCATAGCTTAGAGCATTCCAAAATGACTGCTCATCTGCAAAGTTTAAGAAACAAGTTCCATTAGAGGATTGCTTTCATCTTGGAAGAGTATGCAGCTTTTCTTCTCTTCATCGTTGCTTTTTAAAACAACTACAGAAAAAAAAACTAGTAACAGCGATCTTTCTTTGAACCAAGGCTTGCTTTTAGTTTGCTGTAAGCTCAAAGTCTGGGAAAAGCAATACCTTTTGGCTGCTACAACTTCTCTTTCTTCTCTTTGCAGCATATGGTATGTCAATTTACTCTACAGTTTGGAAGAGTGTTACTGATATTCTCCATAATTAGGTGCCTTCAAATCTTTCCTACAGGCTGGGCCTGTCACTTTATGTGACACTTCTCAGAGAGCTGGGGAAGCAGTTGTCCCAGTCTCACTTTAGAATGATGATAGGTAGGCACTCTGCAATTCATTTGGGTTAACTGAAGTAGTTGGATGCTTGGGGATTATTATTTTTTTAAAATCACAGTTCTTCTTTACACAGCTATCTTCAATCTTGATGGATCTGTTCTAAGACCACCTTTTGAGGCATCCAGTTCATTATACTCTTCTATTAGGTCAGACAAGGATGATATGGCTTCAGAAAAACAACCTTGCTCCATCCCATCTACTTGCAGATAATGGTGAAGATGAGCCTATGAGAATAATGAATTCAGTGTTATTCCCTTTAGTGGCATATAACATAATCAGTTTGCCTCACTAAGTATTATTTGGCCTGCACTGAAGAACTGTATAAAGTAGATTTGAAGACACGCCTTGACAACCCTTGCTTACATAATTTACAACTTCAGTATCAATCTGTAGAATCACAGTTGGTATTACTGATTTCTTACACATTAATCTTTTCATATTCTGTCTTTGGTACACCTCAACAAACTGGTAGGCATATCTATGGATACTGGTTCATGGCTGAAGTAGTAAATATATCACACAGTAGGTATGGGTTAATAAGGGATTCACTCTTTTTAAGCAGCAGCTGTTAGAATGACTCCCTGATAGAAAACACAGCTAAGAATCTTGGAGTATTACTTTTAAGCAGTCCTTCTGCGATTCTAAGATTTGTTTCCCTGTAATCCAAGATACTATGATTTGTGGTTATGGATGATGTATTTACAACAGAGCCATACCTTTTTCTTGTAGAGCTTCATGAATCTGTCTTTGAGTTCCATAAAGGTAGGTTTCACACAGGTGTTATTTGCTAAAGCTAGAAGGGAATGGGAATGGCCCACAGGAGGTACTGAACACAAACTAGTTTTCCAGCCCTCCTGATTCCATGAAATAAAGTGCAGGGAAGGCTTCAACCTGTGATACAAAAGTATACAGTTACCCACGGAATATGAAAAGCACAAAGCCAGTGTTTCCTTTGCTAACAAACAGTCTGAACACATTAATTTTGAAGCTTTCACAACTAAGTAAACCAGACGGAATTAGCATTTTGAATAAGGCATTTTAGATCTCAGACTGAAACAGAATGTATTTAAAATGTACATGGTAACTGTGTGGAGATGAGCCTACCTGATACAGGTAAAAATATTTTGATGCTCAGAACTGTTCCTGATGCACCCATCCGCCTGTAAACTCCATTCTGTACTATGTTCCACCTTTCTTGTTGCAACTATGTAGATCACAATAGTGCTAAAGGGTAGAAACTAAGTGCGAACAATAGCAAAGAATCTATTCCTTCAAAATCCCATAGTAGCAGGAGACCCATGGAAGGCAAGCCTTAACTCCTTTACATTTTTAAGAATGGGAGGAGGAAAACAGGCACATCTAGTCAGCTCCCTTTATTTGGAAATCAAAGAATGCCGTGACTTACTCCAACTTGTTAAGAAAGCTATTCACATTTTCTTCCTTTTTTCAATTAAGAAAAAAATTAAACTATTTGGTACTGAAATTCCTCAGATGAAAAACTGAGAATTCCCTGGACAGCTGAAAAATATTTGTATGAAAAATAACAGGATTACTTTGTGTGCTATTACAAACCTTTCAATGTTTCTGCGAAGGTCTGAGACCTGCACATTTCCTCGAACAAGAAGTGCACAAGCAAGGTAAAGGCTATGCTTTGGATCTGCTCGAATTAATTGATGATCTCTACTAAAAGCATCTGAAAACATTTGATCCAACCTAGGTGAAGATAAAAACAGTTATCTACTCTATTAAAGCAGGCTACAAAAGTTCAAAATACCCACCCTTCAGAGTTTAAAACTTCAAGAAATCTTGGAAATAAAGGTACAGTTAATCTTCGACCATGTAGGACAGCAAAAAAATTCAAACCAATCAAAGTAACTTCATGGTATGGGTACTGTTTAATATCTAGAAATATGTTGCTCCCAGCAGAATTGTTTCCCAACTGACGTAGTAAAAATACATTTTAAGTTTGCTGGTTCAACCATTAAAGAGAACAGGGACAAAAGGCGTTCTCCAAATGAGTAGGATGAATTTTTAAGCGTGGCAGGCTTTTAAACCCTTTTGGACTTCTTAGTTTTGCTATAGAATTCTTTTTTTTTTTTTTTTTTTAAATGAAAACTATGGGAGAATCAGCAATTAAGCTTCAACTGTGAAGTCTCCACAATGAAATTTTCTTCTTACCTTCTAGAAGGTATATTAACATCAGCCAGTGTATACAGAGGAGTCAAGCTTGAAACCAAGTAATGAAGTCGAGGAAATGGAACCAAATTCATACTGATTTCATTAAGATCCATGTTAAGGGAACCTTCAAACCTAGCAGAGCTGAAAAGTTAACAGATGTTACAAAATTGTTATAAACTAAAGAAAGTTACTTTTATAATGTAAACATTCATATATATGTAAATATATTGAAATGTATATTTAATATTTACAATAAATATATACAATATATATTTATATTTACTGCAATAAAGCAGTAAAACAATACAGCATCCAAGTGATCGTTTATCTATAATTACTCAACTTCCACATTTGGCAGTAACACTGCTATTCTTATTTCTTTACCCTTTTCACTGTAGCACAATTAATCATCAAAAATGAGACCTTAATGCTCCTGACTGTAGTTCTTAGCACCCATTTTTAACATGCAGACATAACTGCTTGATAGTAGTTTAAATAAATAGGCTAGTATATAATGAAACACGTATGACTTAGCAGCCCTGACAAGCTGTTCAGACCACTGCTTTGGAAATACTTTTTCACCAAGAATTCCTTACAGCAATAGACAGTTTAAGAACAACACCTGCCAAATGGTATTTACAAAATAAGAACATTGGCCTAGAAATCCTAACTTCCCTGGGCGCTATTAAGCACTAATGGAAGACAATATCCTTCTGACCAAAAACCTTTCCCTACTTCAGTTCTAAGACTATCACAGCTACAGCAACACCACTGCAATATGTATACTTTCAAAAACTTCACATTTTCATTACTTTAAGAGCTAATTCTTAAAAAGACTAATATCAAATTGAAAACAATACTGAGTTGATGCGGGCACACATATTTGCAGCTCATACTGCCTCTAGCAAAATAGAGGAGTAATCTGTGACTTTACCTCGTCAGGTTCAGCAGCAAGTTGGCTATGATATTGTTCATTGCATCAAATGGCTTCTCCTGCACAGTTTTTGCAGTGCCTGCACTTGATGTTACCAAGCTGTTTGGCTTCACAGTTGACCCCAGCTTCCCAGAATTGATCATTTGATGAATTTTATTAACTATATCAAACAGAGACTTTGAAAGGAAAAAGAACACATACACACAAAAAAAAAAATAACAGAAGGCATACAAGTCTCATCCACAGAACATTCAAATTCCATACCCCGATTTTTCCATTTCAGTTAGTCTTAAAGAAAAAAATTAAGATATGGTAGTGACAGTTCAAACATTACAACTTTAATACACACATGTTCAACTTTTGACCAGTTCCAATTGGGTGAAGTGTTCCTGAACATCCATTCCTGAACATCCGTTCCTTCCTTGTCACAAATGTACATAGTTTTACTCAGAAATTTGACTTTTGATTAATCAAAATCTTCATCTTCTAAGAAGTATATTTAAACACTCATAATTCCTGAGAAAGCAAAAGCATTCTCTAGATATATTTTATTTTCTTTTGCTTCTGTTTGTGTGGTCAGGTATGTTTATAACACCCTATCAGTAAAGAGTAAAGCCAAGTCAGTTTGAATTTGAAGCCATTAGTCATTTCCCTTGTAGCACTTAAATAATACTACACACAAACTGACACTAAAACACTGTGAGACTCAGCCTCAGTAAACAGGAGCATCTCACTTTTTATCTTGAAAGAAGACAAAAAGAAAAATCATTCCAGACTACTTTGCAGGTGGAAGCAAAGTATAGAGCATCTTTTAAGTGATTTCACTTCAAAAGCCTGCAAGTTACTTAAGAACTCAATTATGATTTAAAAAATAAAGACGCTTTTTAAGACTTGGCACTCAAACCAATGCACAGAGATGTGCAATCTAATAAGAAAGAAATGGACAGAAATAATATGTCATTTCTTACTTCATTCTCTATTGGTAGCACGCAGTCTGCATGTTCATTAAGCTCCTTCATAGCCAGAACACTGTTATATGGAGAAGTAATAACATCATCTTCACCGGAGGGATAAACAGAAGTAACAAATCTATACACTTCTGGGAATTCATCCTCAAGCAAATTTAGTACAAAAGTTCCAAGACCAGATCCTGTCCCTAAAAATAAGGACGAAGGAAGATGGAATGAAAGAAGGTAAAAAAAATCCTCCAAGTTCTTACAAGCATTAAGTTTCATATGTTGGAAACACACTAGTTTTCAATTTTATGTATATTCCAGCATTTTGAAGACAGCAGGGGCTGTCTGGATGGAAGAAAGAAAGAAAGCTTTTTCCAAGACAAGTAAATAACTAAATCATATTTCTCATACTTTACTAGACAGGATGAAGTGAACAGTCTTAAACATCCATGCACACAAAAGAGTCCTAATATGTAACCAGAATTTCTCTGACCTTTCTTGGCATTTTAAAATCTTCAATTTGAATCTTGAAATAAAAATATTTGTTTAAAAATATTGAACCAAGCCAAATTATTTTCATTGTTATTTACCCGTGGCAGATGCAACCACGCTAACAAAGAAAAATATACTTACCACCTCCCATAGAATGAATTATAAAAAAACACTGCAGACAGTCACAATGTTCTGCAGTTTTCCTCAGCTTTTCCACAATGTTTTCCCGGTACTGACAGCCATACACCTTGTAACCTACAGCCCTGAAAATAAGAAAAGTACTTTAAAAAAAACAAAACACTCCATCAACCAATCTTCCAGTTTTCATTTTATTTAACTCCCTCTCTTTGACGTTTCGTATAGTATTGCTTAATAATTCAGAGTCCAGAGCTGGATGTAACCCCCAACTTGTTACCTGCAAAACTGTGACTACATCACAGAAACCTGGGAGTTGAGATGTGGTTTGAAATTTGAAAATGCAAGTACCACTCAATTCAAAGCTTTTGAGCCTGCATTATCATTTTACATCAGTAAGGAAATAAATACCCATGCTGAATGATCAAATTTTAACTATGACCTGAAAGTTAAGTCTG
Organism: Gallus gallus; assembly: GCF_016699485.2. Classification (NCBI taxonomy): domain Eukaryota; kingdom Metazoa; phylum Chordata; class Aves; order Galliformes; family Phasianidae; genus Gallus; species Gallus gallus. Next base: position 65,509,763 of record NC_052534.1, on the reverse strand, counting down.
TTAACAATGAGGACATCCCTATATAATAGTGTTCTGATCTTCATTTGAGTTCTCTGTGAGTCATTTGCTACCAGTGACAAAGAAACCAAACAGATCATTCTCAGCACACTTGCCTGCTGCTAGGTGGTGAGGCTATTCCCAATATACCTTCAACATATTTGCTAATCAGTTGATTCTCAGCCTGTACTGGACTGAATATTACCAGAGGTACATTAGCATTTCATTGAAAATGTGAAATTTATTATGATAATAAATCTTTTTCTGAATTTCTCTTTTTGATAATGTAATTTATCTGCACTGTGCCAGCAACCACGATGCTTAGAAATCTGAAGTTCCACGTATCCTATTTCCATGCTAGGTGCACAGTCCCAAACTAGATTACAACTCTGACAGAGAAATGGAAGCAGCTGAATACCAAAGAAACAAAAATATAAAGCATGTTCTTTTGTAAAAAATAATCAAGCAGCAGCAACAACAACAAAAAAAAAGCAGACAAAATGATTTATCAGCAGAATTGTCTTTCTGTAAAATGGTTTTCAAAGCCCTCCTCCAGGCAACAGTGACTCCAAAGTTCATTGGTAATATGCTGCAGCTCTACAGGTGCAGCAGAATGAACCAGAATGCTACTGTTACCATTTCCCTTTTCAAATGCTATCCAATTAGTTGCTCTGAAGAGGATCTCACCAGTTGTTTCCTGAACCAGAAACATCTGTGATAAGCTGCTTACTATCAAACACATCTCTTAATGGTCCCTGCAGAATTTCATTTACCACACCCTCCTCCATGTCAATCAACAGTGCCTGTGAGAAAGGAAAGTATTGAAATTCAGTCAGTAAGCAACCTGAAATAATCACACACACACACACAAAAAAAGGAAAAACATCTACAGTAGTATAGGTATGTTGTTACTATTGTGCTTCAATATTGTGCTTCAACCTCCCCCAAACCACAAAGTTACTATTAGAAATTTTGCTATTCAAAGTACTTAAAAACATACAAAGTATTAGGAAAATCCCTATGCAATCAAACACAAGTGGTGTAAAAAGAACAGCCTTCATAAATTGCCTTACTCGTGCTTTTAAAGAACAGATTTTTCCTTTGTAAATATCAGGACCATCACCAGCACTTCTGAAAAACAACAACATTCCAAGTTTAGAACTGTAATAGAAAATAAGGCAATGTATATTGGAATATAATTCCCTCCTTAATTTTTATTGTTCAGAGTATTGTTACAACGTAAACACCCTGAAAGGTACCCTGCTACAACACGCCTCATATTTTCCCCAAAGAATGCAGCTACAGAATACAATCTCAATGAGAAATATCCTAAGCAGTACTTCAGGAGGATGAAAAAGGTAAGCATAGAACATTTCTTCTCCGATACAGCCTCTGCTCTAACTCTACAAGCACTGCCAAAACCGAAAGCAATATCCTTTTTTCCTAGCATGTGGTACATTACATCACATAGTGGAACACACTGAACCAAATAACACTGCTATACTTTCAATGGGAGAAGCACAGCACTGTTCTACTGCTCCAGGCTTGAAAGCAGTACAAGTGCACTAGCACAGCACTGTGCTTGACTTATTTTGCCACTATGATTTACTAACTCAGAAATCACGCTGTGCTGACACAGCTTTATCAGTCTTTTTGCCAGGTTTGGTTGTACTGAATCAGCCCAGAGGGCTGCGCATTGCATAAAATCTTATTTTTTCCCCCATAATGAATGCTGGTGTTTTGCACTCAAAGGATAAGTGTATTCTGGTCCAACTGTATTCAAGACTGTTTTCTTAAAAAAAAAAAAAAAAAATTAAAAAAAGGAAAAAAAAAGAAAAGAAAAAGGATACTGGAAGATGGCTCAATCCACCTAGTTTAGGGGCCAATAAACCTTAAATTTAAACAAACCAAAGTATGTCTTATACTATTCTACATTCAATAGCAATTTTCTAAAACATCAGTGGAAAGCACCAAACGTTTTGACCATGCTCATTCCCATCACAAACAAGTGGAAAAGGGAGGATGGGCCTGCACTGGATTCCCCAGGGAGCTCCTATGCTCTCACTTAGAGCAGCTTTCCAAACACTTCTCCTTAGCTGAGCGGCTCACAGCAGCCTACAGGACTCACACTGATTACTCCAGTCTATGCATTTCCCTGTATGAATCCACAGTCAGAGTAAGTTCTATGTCTCTTCCCGGACTAACAAAACCTGGAGAGAACATAAACAGTAACAAAAAACCCCACCTTTCTCTCTTACTCTCACTGGTCTTTGTGATCATTCATGACCTCCTGTACTTTCAATCACTCGCATTCAGCTGCTGACAAAAATCCCTGCATTCCTTACAGTCTCCCTGGATTATGCAAGACGTGCTTTTCTGCATATAATCATAGAATCATAGAATCACTAAGGTTGGAAAAGACCCACAGGATCATCCAGTCCAACCATTCGCCCTTCACCAATGGTTCTCGCTAAACCATGTCCCTCAACACAACATCCAAACGCTCTTTGAACACCACCAGGCTCAGTGACTCCACCACCTCTCTGGGCAGCCCATTCCAGTGCCTGACCACCCCTTCAGAGAAGTAGTATTTCCTAACGTCCAGCCTGAATCTTCCCTGACGCAGCTTGAAGCCATTCCCTCTAGTCCTATCACTAGTCACCCGGGAGAAGAGGCTGACCCCCAGCTCACCACAACCTCCCTTCAGGTAGTTATAGAGAGCAATAAGGTCTCCCCTGAGCCTCCTCTTCTCTAGACTGAACAATCCCAGCTCCTTCAGCCGCTCTTCATAAGGCCTGTGCTCCAGACCCCTCACCAGCTTTGTTGCCCTCCTCTGGACACACTCCAGGGCCTCAATGTCTTTCTTACAGTGAGGGGCCCAAAACTGGACACAGTAGTCGAGGTGCGGCCTCACCAGTGCTGAGCACAGGGGAATAATTACTTCCCTGTTCCTGCTGGCCACACTATTTCTGATACAAGCCAGGATGCCATTGGCCTTCCTGGCCACCTGGGCACACTGCTGGCTCATGTTCAGTCTAGCGTCAACCAACACCCCCAGGTCCATTTCCTCTACACAGTCTTCCAGCCACTCTGCCCCAAGCCTGTAGCGTTGCCTGGGGTTATTGCGGCCAAAGTGCAGGACTCGGCATTTGGTCTTGAATGTTGAATCCCATCCCATTGGCTTCAGCCCAGCTATCCAACCTATCCAGATCCCTCTGTAAGGCCTCGCTACCCTCAGGCAGATCAACACTTCCAGCTAGCTTGGTGTCATCTGCAAACTTACTGAGGGTGCACTCAATACCCTCATCAAGGTCATCAATAAAGATATTAAAGAGGACAGGCCCCAGCACTGACCCCTGGGGAACACCACTCGTGACCAGTCGCCAGCTGGATTTAACTCCGTTCACTACCACTCTCTGGGCCCGGCCCTCCAGCCAGTTCCTTACCCAGAGAAGAATGTATCTGTCCAAGCCACGATCTGCCAGCTTCTGGAGGAGAATACTGTGGGAGACAGTATCAAAGGCTTTGCTGAAGTCTAGGTAGACCACATCAACAGCCTTTCCCTCATCCACCAGACGGGTCACTGGATCATAGAAGGAGATCAGGTTGGTCAAGCAGGACCTGGCAGGCTGGCTAGGCCTGATCCCCCGGTTGTCCTGCACATGCTGTGTGATCTCCCTCAAGACAATCTGCTCCATAATCTTCCCCGGCACCGAGGTCAGGCTAACAGGCCTGTAGTTCCCCGGACCCTCCCTGCAGCCCTTCTTGTAGATGGGAGTCACATTGGCAAGCCTCCAGTCTGCTGGGACCTCACCCGTCAACAAGGAGCGCTGATAGATGATGGAAAGCAGCTCGGCTATCACCTCCGCCAGTTCCCTCAGCACTCTCGGGTGAATCTCATCCGGTCCCATGGACTTGTGGCAGTCCGGTTGGAGTAGCAGGTCTCTGACTGTTTCCTCCTGAATTGTGGGGGGCTTAGTCTGCTTCCCAGCCAAGGCTGCCAGGTCAGGGAGTAGAGAAGCCTGAGGATAACCGGTCTGTCTTTTAAAGACAGATGTAAAGAAAGCATTCAGAACATCTGTCTTTTCCTTATCCTCAGTGGTTACATTGCCATACATTTTCTACTGAGCTCATCCTATAACTACCAGTTCTTGCTGATTTAATAAAATATGCATGATCTTTGGAGTAAGACATCATCTTCTATATTTAATAATGTTTGGGTGCCTAAATTTACCACAAAAACACTCAAACATGAAAACTGTGTTATACAATTAGCCCATTAGCACACTTCGTTGTCTCATACGTTCAATATATATCTGGGTAATTATCTTGCCTGATCTAAGATGTTTCTAATAGCTATCGTTACACAGCCATCCCATACAGCCACTCTTCTTGCCATTGCTGACATGAATACAGAAGGTTTTCAGGTGTTCTCTTTACTGAATGCTCTGACATCTGGTTTCTAGAATATTAATGCCAGCAGCAGCCTCTACTGTAGATGGTATGTGGTCTTGCAGCACATGAAGAGATGGCTGGTATAAGTGGAAAGCAGAACGTTTAATCTTCAAACAGGCCCACGTGGGGCACTTGTAAGAGTGATCATCACGTTGATGAACTCCTGCAGACTAAACCAAAAAGCTTTTAAACTCAAAAACCACACCCCTTTACAACATAAGCCAATACCTTCAGTTGCCAGCAGTGATTTATATTCCCTGATGGGAAAGGAAAAGGAAGGACAAAAGAATTTGTAATATAGTGACTGAAGTGTGAAAATAAGTGATTTCAGACAGCAATTAAGGGCCAAGTCTATCCAAGATGAAAATACATTTTTTACTTGAAAAATAAACACATGAAACCTTCTTTCCATTGCGCAGTTCATTGGCAACCAAAGCATCTTCCTACTGCAATCAACAGCAGTTAAGAGTGCCGATGCTCAGATCCCTCATTATTTTAGTACTAGTGTAAAATCCTCTGTAGACAGGTCACAGATCAGGGAATTTACATTAACACACTTCCAATCCTACACCATTTAATAAGTATCAGTACGAAAGAAGAAGTCTGTCTAGATTTGCCAGTGTTTTTATAGACTTTCCTTACAAGATAATCCACCCAGATGAATTACTCAGAAAAGTGGTACAATGTAGCACAGGAGGCTGAAATTTGTCATTTTTCTAACACAGGGTTTTACGCCTGCAGTGACATGGGAGGTAAGGTATTTATTTTTGATAAAACTAAATCAAAACTCACAACAATAAAAGCCCAAAACATTGCTACCTGCCACAGAGTTTGATTTTTTTTTCTCCTTAAGTTATAGTTAATACTACAGGAATCAATTCCCACTTTTGACTAAGTAAAAGGAACAGCTGCTATAAAAGATGAAATCTCACAAGGGAACCTTCCTTGAGACATCTGCAAGACTCAACAAGGTAAGTCCTTCCCCTTTACAGAGAAACGCTTACATTGCAGTCAACCTGTTGAAAGTTCAGTGCTTCCATCTGGCACACATAAAAACACAGACTTTGTTTACAACTAGATCTTCTGGATTAAAAAAAAAAAGGATATTCGAAGATTTCCTGAGAAAAGAATTGAGATAAAACACCATTTCAATGCCATTTTAGTTAAAATGGCATGCTGTGCTTTTGCTGCGTGATGGAAGGAAACAATGGCTGGTCAAATGCTTTTTTTTCCTCTAATTAGAATGTAACAATAATACCTCGGTGTCCAATCATTCCATTCTTTTCAGCAAACTGGAAGAGTTTTTGTAACTGGACAGACAGATGCAATGAAACATTCCTAAGGTACAAACTGGACAACTTAAATAAATCACAGCCACCACTCTGTGCAGCAAATTACAGATAAAAGTCAGATAAAACAGATTTAAAAACTGACATGACCTTTTCTGACCATCTTATACATAATTCCATTTACAAGTCTCCAGTGAATGCTGCTAACTTAGCATTCAGAGAGCTTGCAGTCTGATCCTGACTGGCAACGGTAAAAGCTATCAGATCTTGACAGTCCATTTTTCCCGATGTGAGGAAAGCAAAACCAAACACCTGCAACACGTTTAACTGCTGCAGTAAATATAATGAAAAAGATAGTGCCTTGAGAAGACAAAAAAAGCAGAATCTTTTTTAGTGCAAACTATATCTGATGTGAAAAGAAGGAGTTTTAATTTTGGTTAAGAGGAGATGCTAGAATTGTTAATCTGCTGTGTTAAACCCACACAGAGTTTCCTGATAAGAAGACTTACCTTGTATCTACATTCCTAAAGAAACTGCTCAGTGCTTCATCATAAATTCCTTTCTGGAAATAAACAATTTGAGATAAGATGATATGTCAGAAGTACTCCGTGCTTTTTCACAGGATAACTTAGGTTACAGTGAATTTCTGGAGGTCACCAGTCAACTTCCCGCTCTCCAAACAGGGTGAACATCTATGTTCAACCCAGATAGCTCCAGCCAGCCTTAAAAGGAAAATTTCATAGTACCGAAGAATATCCTGAGTTGGAAGAGACCCCCAGAGACCACAGAGTCTAACTCCTGGCTCCACACAAGACCACCCAAAATTCAAATCCTATGTTCAAGAGCATAATCCAGACACTTCTTGAACCTTGGCAAGCTCAGTGCCATGGCTACTGCCCTGCAGTCTGTGCCAGTGCCTGACCACCCTCTGGTGAAGAACCTTTTCCTGATATCCAACCTGAACCAGCCCTGTTGCAGCTTCGTTGAATTTCACTCAAGAGTCAGTTGATATTAAAACCTGTCAGGAGGATGTAACCAGCATATATATATTTATTTTCAGCAGAGGATTAAACACTTTTACTTCATTTCTAAATATTTAGGATTTTACTGAAGATCCCAATGAAACTATTAAATCACAAAGCCGCTGTTTAGCTAATTCAGCTTATCAGCAATGTGACATGGAGACAGTCATGCTCACCGCGCTCTGTGGAAGTGAAAGCAGACTGCTGCATTGGTGATTTCTGAACTCCCTGCTGAGGGCTGCTGTGCATATCACTTATCCCAGCATAAAGCTAAAGATATGTGTCAACTTAATACACAGTCATGTTTCTTTCCTATTTCCAGAGTCTTGAAGACCTGACGACACAGAATTTGGAAGACCTCTGCAACACCTGAACTAAGAGACTCCCAATACACACAGGAACTCCACCTGTTGCCTTTTTACAACCACTTCAGCAAAAGGCACTGAGGACTGCTCACTGTCACCTCTGCTAGGAGCCAGTATCTCTATAATCAATCCAAAAAGGATGTGTTTTTGTTGAAAGCACTTAGCATAATCCTGTGCCCTCTTTACAGCACAGTGACTCTGACTGCACTGCATGCACAAGCACGGGGCAGGAAAGGTGGGCTTATCATAGAATCATAGAATGGCCTGGGTTGAAAAGGACCACAATGATCATCGAGTTTCAACCCCCTGCTATGTGCAGGGTTGCCAACCACCAGACCAGGCTGCCCAGAGCCACCTCCAGCCTGGCCTTGAATGCCTCCGGGGATGGGGCATCCACAACCTCCTTGGGCAACCTGGTCCAGTGCATCACCACCCTCTGGGTGAAAAACTTCCTCCTAAAAAGCTTCAGCACTGCTGCTTTGTTTGCTGTACTGCCAGGGCACCAGGTGGTGAGTTAACGGCCCTGTGTTATCCAACCCTGGTAACGAAAGCCTTCAGGGACTCAGCCCACACTCCTCCAGGTGGAAAGCCTCGAGAAAGCCGATCAGACTGGAGCAAGTAACAACGTGTGGATGCTTGCGTTGGCAACGGAGCGGCGTTACTTGGGTTACACAAGCACAGCGCCCCGCACACAGGGCGAGACCGCTCCTCGCAGCCACCCCTCGGGCAGCGTTACCTTATTGACGGCCGCGTGCTCCCGCAACGCCAGGTCCCAAAAGCGGCAGCCCACCTGGTTCCCACACTGGCCCACTGCAAAGAGGAGAGAGAGAGCTCAGGCAGAGCCAAGAGCGGCGGGAAGGCTCCGCGCGACGCAGCCCCTTACCCTGCACCACCACTGACTGCGTCATGACAACCTCAGCGGATCGCCGCCACCACTTCCGAGCGTTTTCCAACCCGGCGCCCGGAAGCCGCCCTCCCGTCACGGCGACGGCGGGCGGGCCCTGACAGCGGCACGCCTTAAGCACCGCCCCGGCGCTGCTGTGTCCTCCCTCCGCCTCTCTGGGCGGCGGAGCGGTAGCGCTTTTCTGAGAACACAGAAGCTAAATCGCTGTTATTACTGCTAAAATTGTTCGTTAAGATACGTTGTTCACCCAGCTATATTATTAAGCTCGCTGGTGCCAAAAGAAATGAAACTATACACAAAAAATAAAATGAAAAATTAAAAAAGCTCGAGTGGAAATGACATACCCTCCCACCAGGCCTGCAAATTAGGCTTATCTTCCATTTTCGTGATTCTCGAGCAAATAGTTGCCCATGTGACCATGAGAAGGAGGTTTCTGTGTTGAACAGAGCAACTTCAGGGCTCTGTGTGAGAGGCAAGAAGTGCAGCAGTGTCCTGTGGCAGTACTGCAGACTGCAGCATTGCTGCTGCAAAATGGTGTGAGGAGCATGTGCTATACAAACCAGCTGCTTGCAGAGGGCTCTCCTGGGCCTAAGATGGTGCCCAGGCTTCCTGTGGGAGAGCTGAAGCAGTTCCTTGCAGTCCGGTTCGTTAGCTGGTATGGCTACACAAAATGTAACAAAACAGGCTTTTTCCAAGTGCACTGTTTGTGGTTCTGGTGTGTGAGGAAAATATGTTTGATGAAATTCTTAATAGAAACCTTAACTTCATGCCCTGTCACAGACTGTTAAGTCTGTGATGAAAAACATACAGTGTTTGTTCTCCCTCAGCTGCAAAATGTTCTGAGTCAGGAAAGAAGAATCAGAATACACGATTCACATTCACAAGGGAATACTTCTTATTCTCCACAACGGGTCCAAGGGCAGAAAGTGGATGTGTAATTACCAGTTTGGCTTGTTGCATGCACTTAAAGGTTTAATGGAACAGGCAGTTCATCTGTGTAAAAGAAATAGCCTCCCAGTGGCTTGTTTCATTGCAGAGGAAGCTTCTGGTTAGGACAGTATAAATGGATGAGTCTGGTTGTGTTCCCTCAGAGACTTTTTGTCTATGGGTATTAATCACCTGTCTTATGCTGCTTTGTGTTTCTTACCCTTTATTTTTTTCTCAGTAGATACTGTTGTTATATACCCATTGCGTACCATAGCTTTGGAACATGAGTCAAAATGTAGGAGTAACATACAGTGTTACTGAGAGGAACTGAGTTTGCATGGACCACTGTGAATCAGCAAATAATCCTTAAATCCCAAATGTGTATCATAACTTAAATATATGTGCTATGCTTTCAGCATCTTAACAACAGACATTTAACTGTGTGGGTCACATGCTGCTGTAGGAAGAACATACTGGAATTAGTGTTTTTCCTAGAATTTTATCAGGACCTGGTTCACACACACGTATGTATATATAATTGGTATTGTTGGCGTTTGAGGATTTACTGTCAGACCTTCATCTTTCATATTCCTTTTCAGGCTATTGTCTGTACTCTTGATCCCTAAGGACAGAGAAAGGTTGATAGGAACCTTTGTCTGTGGGAGATTTCTGCAGATTTTCAGAGGTAAGAAATAGGGGGTCAGAGATCCTCATTAAATATTCTATTTTGAATCGCTTGAGTATTTCAACTTGAAGTTCGATTCTTTTTGACATAGCCATGCAAATGTCAGATTTCAGAATATTTCACTTTATAATAACACAGTTATTAAAAACTTGAAGGTGGCAAAGTATAATCTCCTTAAGGTCTTTTTTTCTTTTTTCTTTCTTTCTTTCTTTCTTTTTTTTTTTTTTTTCTTCAAATAGCCTTTCTGCAGAACTGAGTTAGTTATATTCGTACTGAAAATGCAAATGAATAACAATGCACCTTGGAACTTGGAGCTTTTTCTCAGATCTTTGAAGATGAAGTGTGAATTTTCAGATAGATACAGAAGACAGTTTGAATTCTGGGAAGATTTCTGCTTAGGCAGTTTCCCTCTCCTAAACACCATGAGCTTCAAAATGAATGCAGAGGTGTATGTGATGTAATTCATCAGATAGAGAGGTTTTTTGGTGCATGTGGAATGGTAATTTCAAGGTCCAGGAGGGTGCTGGGAGCAGAAAAACTCAATTTATTCTCTACTCTTTCCTGCCTATGCAAGAATCCTTTAGTTTATAGTATTTTTTTGTTCTGCAGAGAAAAAAAACCCTGCATCTCTGAGGCCTAGACTGGAAACTTGCCACCGTTGTGGGGATGCATTAAAGAGAAATAAACGGAATGGTAGTAGTTTATGAATCTTAATGTGTTTTTTATTCATTCATATTTTACTGTATTTTTTGTTTTCCATATATAAAGTATGCAAAGGACTGATTAATCAGAAAAAAAATATATATATTCTTTAAAATATATAAAACTACTGAACAAGACCAAATCTAATTGCAGCAAATATGTCTTAAGAAAAATACTGTTTTTTCCCACAGCTTGGTTATGGATATGAGAAAAAGGTTGATGTAGGTCTAAGATGGACAGTTTTTCTGAGTACGTGTATCAGTTAATGTATAATGCTCTAGTTAATACCAGCACTCAGTAAACTGTGATGCTTTTAGAGGGCAGCATATGCTATTCTTGGCTATCTCTGCTTAGCAGCTGCAGACAGCCTTGAAAAGAGTTTCAGTAATCCTTGTAAAAAATCTATCTAAACTGGGAATATGCTGTCCTTTTCTCTCCAGCAATAGCATCCTGGAGACCAGGGCCAGAGGAAGTTTAGCTGAAGCTGTGGCATCTTGAGATAGATTAGGGCAATCTGTCAACTGTCTGCCAAGGAATAGAGAGAGACTTCTGATTCCCTTTTTACTCCTGGTGCCAGTTGCACAGCCCTGACACTGTGCAGTCTCTGGCACCAACTGGGAGACCAGCTCACTGATCTGAGAACTTCACTCCAACCCCCCAAATAAGATCTCAGTCTGGAAGCCCTAGAAGTTTTCTACTTGCATTCTAGGTAGTGGCTGGGAGCAGGAAATTGTTGAGTAACTGTATTATTTTTGATGTCTGAGAAAAGTACATTTGAAGGCAGCTGGATTTGGGGACCCCACAATGTGCTTGGTAAAGAGCAGGACCCATTGCTTCCTTCTGAATGATGAACAGTGGGCTGTGGAGTGCTGTAGAGAGAGGGCTCAGCATCAGTGCCAGAATAGAGGCCATTAGTCCTCGGGAGTGTTTTGGCTTATAGTTGCAGGGAGTGGAATGGGAGATTTGTCCAGGAGAACACATGGGGCTGAAAGCACGTGCAAACTGACAAGGCTGGTGGAGGGAAAGCCTGTGGTTGCTGGAGTCATGCTGTCTTCCCTTGTTCATTCATCACTGTAATTGTCTGATAACTGCAGGTTCTCGAGACAAGCAGAGAGGCAGTGATGCCTCCTCTCCACCTGCCAAGGAGTCCATGTGCCAGTCCATTCAGAGCTCGCTGTTCTTCACCCACAGTGAACCAAGACCACTTCAGTCTGCCGAAATCCTTTTCCTACTGAAAATGAGGAAGGTACTGAGTGGTATCTTGGAGTGGTTCCTCTAGCTGTCCATCACTTCAAGACCTTTCGAGACAATTGTCTCTTCTGTCTTTTCCAGATTTAATTAAGCTGTGGTTTCCAGCTCCTATTAATTTTTAGTCTGTGTGGCGGTGTCCTTTATTCTTGCTATTAGTACTTTTCCTGCTCTGCAGCTGGCCATATTTTGACTTGGTTCCACCAATAATTTGCCCAATCATTATAAAACTTGATGTCAACAGTAGCTCATTCTTTGAGGAAAATATATTTAAATCTCTTTGATTCCTTGTAGCTTATCACAGAAGAGACCAAGTTTTGCAGGTGATTTATGTGTGCTTGATGTTAAAGCATACTGCAAAGGCCTACAGTTTTACTTCCATTCCCCCGCTATAAAGACACAGGATTACGTAGCTCACATCTGCAGCCCTTTGTATCCCTTTGCCTCCTGTTTGCATCTTTCTTTTTCACTCCCACTTCTTCCTCAGAAGTCTGTCTTTCAGGGTATGTTCTACAGGAATGTCTGGTTTGAAGATTACTTCTGTAAACTGGAGTCTTGCAGTAGTTTCACAAGGAAGTGATAATTTATGAAATAAGGATTTGTCTGAAACTGTGACTATGATTCTCCTTTCTACACTTTGTGCTTCTGTTATGCTAGTGCAAATAAATGAGTAAGTATATTTAACACTGTAGAGAAAAAGCCTGAAATTGGGAATTTTCTCTCTCCCTACCTCCATAAGTCAAGTATAATTCTAAAATTACCTACTTAGTAAGTGGTCAGTTTATATAAAGTATCTGTTCTAAATAATACAGTGCTAGAACACCTCCAAAAATCTAGAAGTGGGATAAAAACATTCTAATCTTTCACTGTTTATTAGCTTACATAATTAAGTATACTCTCTGCTGCCAATCTAATTGAGCAATATTTAAATGAGTTGAATGGAAAATTATGAAATAAATCCTTGAAAACAGTTATTTGCAATGTAACTCTATTAATTGGCTTTATTCTTTAATATGCAGTAGCAGATTTTTTCCTGAGAAACAAATTGGGACCCAAGATATGGAACAAAATAATGTACAGGATTTATTTTGGAAGAAACATATTTAATATAATTTTTATTTCTTTTATAATTCCACATTTTCACGTAGCAGATTGGCCGCACATATACTGTAAGAAATGGTAAAGCTCACTCTTGTGGCATAATAAGAGAACTGCAGAAGCAACAGCTCTTTATTCTTCAGTGATTTTTGTTTTGCACAGAGATATTAGAAGTGATTTTTGTAAATGGATCCTTGATGTTTACATTTTTTTTCTCAGCATTGGTGATGAATAGAACATGGTTCCTTTTGCTCTATAATTCCTTCTTGTGGTTTAAGACACTTCACAGGATTGATGCAGTGTGCTATCAGGCTGCAGGACATGTATTGATGCTTACAGCACCACTGACCAAGGCTGCTTTACTAAAACTCACTGTTTTTTCATCAATCATGAAATTACGAATGCAGCCAATGAAGGAGTTGCGTGTAGTCAGGCTGGATGTTAGCAGAGACTCTGGAAGAAACAAATTTTAAGGAAAAAGAAGTTAGAGCTGGTGAAAACCAAAACAATCAGGCTGGTAGAATGATCTGTAATGGAACCTAAGTCTTCTTAATCGCAGCTCAGTGCTCTATTCCAAAGCCCATGGCATAACTGATACTATCCATGATCCAACCACCCAGAAAACCGTGTAGTCTAGAAAAATTAATTAGCTGCTGGAGTGGAGTAGCCAGCTTCTGGAAGAATCAGAATATATGAAAAATGGTTTTGTTCCACTGAACAACTTGCATGGATGAAAGGAAGGTTGGTGACTGCAGACTAGTAAGATGCTGGAGTAAATATGGGGATTTATCTTCATTTATGTAAAAGTCTCAATAATATATTATCAATAGAAGCTCAATCTTGCATTTTTTTTTAAAGCTACATTTTATTTAAATAACAAAGTAGATGAATCCCAGGCAGTGAATGTGTTTGTGATTCCTTCTGACATTACATGTGCTGTCATCCATATCTGATTTGTTAGGTTGCATTTAGTTTACCATGTTTACAGGTTATTAGTTAGTACTATATCTTTTTTGTTGTTGTGAAGTTCATTATAAGAATCTTCTATGCCAGAATGATAATAATATTATAGAGCCAGTGTATGGCATTGCTTTAGTATTCTATAATTTATGTAGAAGTAGAAAGCTCTATTATGAGGCAGAACACCGTTTGCAATTACTGCTTTATATTACCTCTCTGGGAAGAATTCTGTCCTAATAAAACTCCAATTTGGATTTAAAGAGTGAACAGGCATGTGTGCATAGATTTTATGATTCCCTTTAGACTCATTTTTCCTTTTGGTAGTGTTGGATGGATTTGAACATCATACGCTCAAGACACTAATCCAAGATAAGCAATATAATAAATTGTATAGTTAGAGATGTTTCTGATAGACATGCAAGGCACAGAAAAATAATGCTGCAAGTTTTCAATGAGAGATGTACAGGAGATGGTTTAAAAATTGGATCACGTAGTGTTGATTACAGTTTGCATAAGAACCCCAACAGAGTAGCTCTGTCTGTTGAATAAGGGAAGTAAATGTAGTAATCTTGGCCCACGCTACACAGATGGTCTGTGAGTCACAAATTCATGTTAGCAGACATCTGTGCAATAGGACTGCACTAGTCAGAATAAGAATCTTCATGTTTTATATTGTGTTCAAAGATGCTATTGCTCGAAGCAGAGGAAGGCATCCTAGCAGCAAAAAATCCATGACACTGCAGTTACAGTGAATTTCCAGTTTCATAAATGAATGAGTAAATAAATAACTTCTTTTTTTAAAAAGTAAACCCTTATTGGAAAGGAAAGTGTATAATAAGTTGTTTTTTTTTTTTTTCTGGTTAGCAGGCTAGAGAACTGAGTCCATACCCAACTCTCCAGTAACAATGAATGTATTAAATTAAATGAAGGAAGACATTTTTCTTTTGAGATGTGAGGCACAACATTCCTGATTAGCTTTTGAGCCTTTGAATTTTCCCAGGTTGTTCACATGGGTATGTTTTGTTCTTTTTTGAAATTAAAATTAATCTTAAAATTATAGGATGGTTTAGGTTGGAAGGGACCTTAGTGACTATTTTGTTCCAACCCCAATGGGCAGGTACACCTTCCACTAAACCTGGTTGCGCAAAGCCCCATCCAGCCTGGCTTTGAACACATCCAGGGATGAGACATCCACAGCTTCTCTGGGCTACCGGTTTCCATGCCTCACCGTCATAGTAATGAATTTCTTCCTTGTATCTAACATAAATCTACCTTTTTTAAGTTTAAAACTGTTGCCCAATGTCTTTTCAGTACACCCCCTGATGAAAAGTCCCTCTACAGCTTCTATGCTTCCTGTGGAAACTGTTGACATTTGAGAACAAAGCAGCCAAATACTCACCTGGTACACCTCCAATAAACACTGGCTCCCTGTGGTCAGTTGCCTTTGGGTTTAGTGGCCCTACTACATGGTTGACTTCTGAGTCTACATCCAGCTGCACCACGTTAGCATCTCTAATAACTGAAAGGAGAAGGAACAGATATCAAAAAGATTTTCAAAAGTAGCATTTGAAGTCTTTATGACAAAGAGGTGTACCTGTTTGATCTAAGTGGTTTGATTTAGTCTTTGCTTGGCTATGAGCTGTGGTTACTGTCAGTGCTAGTGTGTGGGCAGATCCTGGCACAGAACAGGGTCAAAGCAAGATAAGAGAGTGGAAGCAAGGGTATTTCTGAATGAGGTTCTTGATTGCTGGTGCCTGTGTCTAGACTGTGGGGCATGCTCATACAATGGTGGGCTGCTGAATAAAACTGGTTGCCAATTCATTCCCAGTAGGGTACCTATTTGAATGCAGTGAGTTTTTATCCTTGCTCGTTCCTTCAAAAGAATACTAGAATACATAGGGAAAGGGCATATACTCAGGTCTCTTCTGTATGCAACATGAGGA
Organism: Gallus gallus; assembly: GCF_016699485.2. Lineage (NCBI taxonomy): Eukaryota > Metazoa > Chordata > Aves > Galliformes > Phasianidae > Gallus > Gallus gallus. The sequence continues at coordinate 65,494,168 of NC_052534.1, read as the reverse complement.
GGCATCCCACATGAGCATTCAGACAGAAAAGTAAGGGAGTCCAAAGTACCGGAGGTTTAGATGTACTTTTTGACTTTCAAACCAAGGAATGAAGGATGCCTATCTGGCACAGGAGTACAATCCTGACTGTAAACCTCTGTGTGAGTGCGAGGCAGGGGTTCCTCAGATCTGTACTGCTGACCTCTTAAGGGCAGCATACTTGTGCTCAGTACTGGCTTCTACTGCTGTATTTGACCTCTAATTGGGAAAAATGGGAAAAGAAGAATATCATCTGGTTTACATCTTGAAAAAGGTTGGCAGCATTTTCATGAGGCAGTCTTGTTCCCTGAACAACAAGCATTCATCTTGCTTTGTATTTGGTAGGAACTTGGTCTTGTCCTCCCAGGACACTCTACAGTTCCTGTGTCTGAGTGAGGAAAAGGATTGCCACTTCCATACGAACTGCATCTTGACAAAGAGAAAGGGAAGACCTGAAAATATTTCCAGTGCACTGGTCCATGGAGATAGATAACTAGGGAGGGAGATTTTGGCACTGTTACCTTTCTTAAAGGTATGATCATGCTTTACTGACCTGCGATTCGGTGCCATCTGCCATCGCAGAGACTCTGTTTCAGTGTCACTGAAGTTGAAAAATCTCTGATTCCATTATTCAGTTTCACAGTAACCTGGAAGAAAATAATGTACTTGTTGCTGTAAAACCCCTTCTGTTCTTTTTTTTTCTTCTTCTTTTGTGAGAATGGAGTATTCCCCACTCAGAACATGAATAGTATGTAAGTGAAAAAAAAATACTTCAAATAATGAAATTATTCAGAATAAAATATCAAATTCACAGATTTATTTTTAGATTCAATAGTTCTAAATATTTCTGATTTGAACTCAGAGTAGAGTTCAAAAAAAGATTCAAAAATAAGAGCTAATTTTACTCCGATTTTCTAGTACTGCTACTCTATAATTTCCTGTGTGTTAAATTAGTGTTTAGAGGCATCAGATGATGTTTTGGCATCTTGATAGCCACTTAATAAGAAAAACAGTCATGAAAAAACTAAGTATAAACAAACAGACAAGATCTGAGAAACAGATAGGGGACTTTAAGAATGACTTTTAGGTTACTTGTTCAATTTTACTGGGCAACCTCTGGCAGAACTAGAAAGTGTACCTAATTTTGAATTTTATACTTCAGTCATTTGGATGAATTTTGTACTTTAATCATTTGGATGAGTACCTTCCTGCATGGAAACACCACTGTAGTAGCAGAACAGCACCCCATCCCTTTTGCAGGGCACGAGATTCCCAGTGGTGGCTGTTGGATAAGATACACTGAACCTAGCCACTCAGGGTTGGGACTAGGTGAACTTTAAGGTTCCTTTCAACCCAAGCCAGCCTCACTTATATATCCTTCTCTTTGGCTGGCAGTTAGAAACTAGGACAGTTAGATACTGCATTGCAATTGTTATGGAATATCTAGACTGTCCAGTCTCTTGACTATGCTGAGTTTCTTTATTGAAAAAAAGAAATTAAAAAAAATAAAAATAAAAATCACTGCTCTAAACCTTTGCTTTTTTTTTTTTTTTTTGGTCTATTTAGACTGCAACTTACTGTTGCATGTGTACAGTGGAGGGACCCAGACTATACTGATGAACATAACAAAAGATAGCACCGGCAACAACTACCTGATATGTTCATTTCAAACTTCCCTCATTCAATTAGTAGCATTAGAAAAATCCGGGGATTTTAGAAACCAGATCAATAGACAATCAGAACCTTGCCTTTTCCTCATCTTTCCCTGTTACACACATTTGCTAAAGCAAGAAGAGAATGTGCTCAACCCAGACTTCTCTTTTAACATACAAGAAACAAAAATAATCTTACTTATTATACATTTTTAATATGTGGATGAAAAAATAGTGCCAAAGTATCAGTGCTCTGGTAATCAAATATTTATTGTTGGCATCAGTAAAGTCATCTGATTTTGTCTTCAGTGTTATTTTTTTGTATGTTAAAAGAAGTATCTGGGTTGCCTAATCTAAGCAGTTAACTTATCTAGGAGAGAAATAAGAATCAAATAATGGCAAATTTGTAAAACAAAAGCTGTAGATAGCAGAGCCCAACTAGATAGTGGAGGAATCAGTCGGAGGAGTGGAGGACATGTGACCATTATACCTGTCCATTTCTCATGTGCATATTCAGGTACTCTCCATTCACACTGTGGCCATGCAGTAAAATTCCTGAGCTACTTCGGGGACGTATTTCAAAAACAACTTCAAATTTCAGACCTAGACTGAAGGATTCGTCTGTGAGAGAGAAGGAAGAATGTTATTTTTGTACTGAGTTAATGGTGAGCCTGAACATCTACTCAGATCCAGGGTAGAACCTATTTGTTCTGCCTTCAGAAGTATTAGAACCTGTTCCAATATACATACTTGAAGAGATAGCATGGTTTGCCATCAACGACCCATTTACACTTTTGTTTGATTTTGTTTAAGTACTAATAATAGTTTGCTTGTGTTTTTCATCATTCGAAAAAAAAAAAAAAGATTTTGTTAAATAATATTAGCAATGAAACGGACAGCAGAAAATAGGTCCTATGTGGGTGTTTGGCAGTTTCTTATTGTGCAATCTGTTAGACATTCAGCAGTCTTTATATGGTGAGTGGGAATTCATTTGAGCTTTGATGATTCAATAGCAGAAAGTCCCTTTTTCAATCTGCTGGCAGGCCAGGGAGCAAAGTGGAAACACCACGTGGTTCTTCTTGGTGCTGCAAAATGTGACCCCCCAAAAAAGCCTTCTTAGAACATTTCCTGGAACACAGTAGACCTCAGTGACAGAAAAGATGCGTCTGTCATCATTATCAAGATGTACAGAAACTCTTTTCTTAGAATTTTTGAATTATGTGTTATTTTATTAAGTAAAAAATAAGGAATGTTGGTGTTCTTGGTTTTAGCCAAATTGACTTCTATGTTTATAATAATTGTTACCATATTGGAATCTGTTCCCTTGTGAAATTATTCTAATTATTTAAAATATATACACCCATATAGATATATTTACGTAGCAACTTGTTAATTTTCATGGGGACATTCTTACCTGTCAACATCACTTGCCTAACACATAATGATCTGCATCTAATAATCTTTGCAGCTCATAGCCTTGGAAATTACCACATTCTTTAGTGAAATATACTGTTTAGAAGTACAGTGAAAACTGTGGCTTCATTACTGAATATATTTCAGCAGCGTATTACCAAGGACGACATATCCTCCTTCTGATGAAAAGTACGTTCCTGCTTCTGATGGGCCTTCAAAGCAAGGAGTTACACTAAACGTTTGTGAAGCTGAAGTAATTGATCTTCCATTGAGCTGTAAATTGCTGAGACAGCCACTAAAACTGTAGACTGAATTAATCTGGGGGAAGAAAGAGCATGATTGATAGAACCATTGGAAACAGAGTGCAACTAGAGCAAGGTAGTATTGTTCATAACACATAATCTCAAGGCAAGACAGTGGTCAGTTTTTCCTGAAGAGTGTAGCTGTCTTGTTAGGCACGTATCACCAAAGATTACCTTGAAGGAGTCTTTTATGATGTTGATTTTTTCTTTAACACTCCTTTCTATATACTTCAATATCAAAGATATAGAGCAGAATACTGATTTCTAGGTACTGTCTCAGAGCTACTGAGACAACACTAAAACTTATATATCTCAGATCTTAGGGTGAAATTGATCTCAACTAATTTTACCTCACTCGTCTAAGCTTGAATGTTTCTAAGACTTCTCTCTTTCTCAGGGACCACCGGCTTTCCAGATGCTGCAGCAAGTCTACTGAAATGTAGCACAGCTACTGATAGTTCAGCTCTGTGGGAGCTTTGCTATCACGTGAACTGAGCTGTGAGCTCCTCAACATGCTGAGGATATACTTTTCTTTGGACTCATCCCTATAGGCAGCTTTTGCTCTAGCTGTACATAAACATATGGGTGATATAATAGCTGTCTGATTTACCTGGATATTTTTCACAGCTTTTCCTGGAGCTACACCCCCGATATACAGTGGTTCAGTGACTTGCCAGGTATTAGCATTAACATTGAAAGTTTCTTCTAGTACTCGGAGACCATCAATTATCAAGCGACCAATATTTTTGCCTCTAATAAATATCACCTAGAAAGGGAGGAAAAAAATTTGGAAGATTACTTTCATACATTGAGGGAACATTCTGGTGCAGTGGAAGAAAGTAAGAAGTTAAGAAGAGAAGCTTCTGATTCATTCTTTGCAAATCAATTTTATTAACTGCCAGTATTCTTTGCTGGACAACCTTCTCTCTTCACATTCATATAAAGGTTAGATTGTAAAACTGCAGTCTTACCATTCTGATGTATGAGGCATCACAGGGTCTACTGAGATCTGCTCATCTTATATTTGCATGTATGATTTGTTGCAACAGTACTATCACTATTAGTATTTTCATGGCCATCTCCAGTTTTATGGTCTGGATTCATCCAATCAGCTTTAAAGACTTAAGCACCCAAGTTAGGAGCTTAGTGACTGTAGACTCCCTCTATAGTCAGTGAGGATAAACAGATATGTACAGAAGGAAATTCACCTTGCCCCTAAAGTTGTCTTTTTATTTTCATGGACTACAAAGGGTGCCTAAGATAGCTATGTTCCCAACTTAGGCACTTCAAAAAAATTTGCTGAACAAAATTACCGTAGTCCTTCCTTTCCTACCTTTTCCCTCACTATTCTGCATTTCTGCACACTTCTCTTATTTCTATTCACAAGATACTTTTGGGAGTTCCTGGATTTTTATAGCTGATTCACTTTCCTATCCCTTGTTAAGGACTTGATAAAATACATTGTGAAAGTTTAAAAAGTACTGGCAGAAGTTTCTCCACATGTAGGTGTGGTTATGTAAATGTGAATGAAAACGCCATATCAGATCAGCGGTGTCTTTTCTGCAGCATTATAGCATGTTTCATCATACTGATTACTTTCCTTTACTTACATTGTGCCAAAGGCCATCATTGTATTTCTCTTGGCTCTTAATCCTTATCTTCTGATGACCAGCATTAAACATAAAAATGAGTCGTCCATGAGCAACAAAAAGGGTCATGAAGTTGGTCTCCTTTTGGTCTGAGACGTAGAAAATCATTCCATGAGACGAGTGAGTCTTCAGACTGATAGAGAACTGAGCTCTGGCAAACAAAAATACAGTATTAGTATTAAAATAGATTTTACTGACTGAAATAAAACTGCAGGCAGAAGATGACTTAAATTTTTGTCTCGTTGTGTGGAAGATTTATCTCCTTTATGGAAGTGATGTTTCTGATAAACTTTCTAGTAGTTTTGAAGTAGAAGTTGGAGAAGAAGCTTCTTTGCAAGGCAGATTTTCAAAAATCAAAATTTATTGAGTGAATAAAATCAACACAGACCACCAGAAAATAACAGTATATACATTTTTGTTCACAGTAGTGTTGGAGGACTTTAACATTTTACCAGTGGTGGCTCTGTTCATGAACATTTAATGTTACTCTAGACTTGCTGCTAAATTTCTTCATCCCTGTAGGTCCTCATGACATCTAAGACAACATGGCAAATTAATGCTGACTCAGTTCAACATAGTGAGCAGTGAAGATTACTTCAGTGATTAGTATTAGGTCTATTATTTAGGTCTAAAAAATGGCAAAGCTGTATTAGTGTAGCACAATGACAGAATGGATTAGTTCTGCTTCTCATGTTAGATGACTAGCTTAGCTGCCGTTCCTCACATTTTCTGAAGGGCCTATGCATTTGCCATTGCATGTGTGTACATTCCACACATGCTAAGGGCCTTGTCAATATCAGTTGTTGTAAAATATCACGAGTTATTGGTTTTTTTAAGTGCACATTACAATAAAAATTCTGTAATAACAGTTGTAACAGGAATATGTCTCGTAAGGATGAGTAGAAACATTAGAGCTTGGGTTTTCCTTGTTCTGCCTCACATGGGCACCATCAGGACTCCCCTAAGTAAAACACTGTTGAATTAAAACCTAATGCTTTTGTTATCTAAGTCAGGAAACAGCACTCTTTTACTGAATTAGTGGTCTGGTATGCTTCCAGCTTCAAGCACTGTGTTGATGAATTTATTGTCTTTTGTGGAAAGTATTAAACAAAAATCCTGTGCTGGTCATAACATACCATATGGCATATTCTCTGGAAGCCTGAGAGTTAAATATCCACAATATTTGGACTCACTAAAAATTATTTGTATTTCTGTTATGGCTTGAACTGGACGTGTTTTTCATAGCTTTATGTCCTACCTGCATGGTGTAGATTCCTGAGCACTGAACAGCTGCTAATATCCACTCAACACATAACTGTGCTTCATTTCTTGGTGAATGATCATGTTTTCCAGCTTTAATCTAATGCCATTACTTCTCACACAAAGAGACTGATGATGCACTACTTGTATATAACTAACATCCTTGAAGTCTTCATGCAAATGGGCAAAGAAACTTTTTTTAAAAAATATACGATACAGATGAAAGCTCTACAAAAAGAATATAACTGAAAACACATTGCAAAAATTTGCCTAAGATAAAAAAAAAAAAAATACCCCACACAGTAACAGCAAAAATATGCCCTTTCTCTTCTTTCGTTTTTCATATACACCTCTTGCCTCCTCAGTATTTATGATTTTTATTTCCGAAGTCCCATTACCTTTCACTGAAATCCTTTGGTAGGTGATCAAATTCTTGCCGACTGTTTGCTGTACCTCCAAACTGGTATGCATGTTCAGTTGCCTTGGGATTCATAGGCAAGTGGCACTGAGGGTCTTTTTGCATATTCACTTCTTGATACAGTTTTTTGAGGCCAGTTGAAGGCTGTGAGGCCTTGTCCTTATCTCTTCCCACCTTCACAGAAAGAGAACCATTAACCTGAAATTTCAGCTAAGGCTGGACATTAAAAAAGAGGATTATTTATAGATAAGTTAATAATATGTTGGGGTTTTTTTCTTACAGAAATACAAGGAATGGTTCCAAGTTAGATTTTCCTTACAGAGATCTACTATAGATGCTAATTTAGAGCAGAAAGGATGAACAAAATACCTGTATATAATTATAATCCATTCTTTTGCAGTTTTCCTGATAGACTCCTCCTCTGTGCTTTTGATGACATAAGCAATAGTACAAGTATAAAAGAACATGCTTGGACCAAAAGTGCTGCACGCTGGAAGAGGGATTTTTTTTCTCATTTATACATACTAATGTGTGTTTACTGCACCCAGTAGAGTGAGCCAAATTGAAGTAGCTGAAGAAAGCTTACTGCCTTTAGACTGTAGAAGAAACCAAGAAGAGCTTTTTTTGCAGGACATTTTAAAATATGTCAAAAATTTTGTTTTACAGTTCCAGTAAAAGAAAATGGTGTGAGTGTAGGCCAGATAGACCCGGTCAGGGCAGTCATTTGCAGTGTAAAGTAATGGAATCCTTTCCTTCTCTACACACAAAGTATTCCTCAAGTATTACAGTTTTGGATCTATAACTTTTTACAGAATTTACAGTCACAACACAGTATGTATCAACTTTGTACTGATACTATTTGTAGCAAACCTTTTTATTACGGTTTCCTTTAGCTTTTGATGAGTTTCTTCCTTTCTTATGGAGGAGAGCAACTGGTGGGGATTCAACAGGGCATCCATAAAAAGAAGTCTGAACTTTCTCAGAGTACCGCTGGAAATCTTCTACTTCAACCTCCCGATCCAATCTATGTTTCAAAGAGAGGACGACAAAATCAGCTTTTATTTTTTTCCAATGATGTAATTTTTTTTTTTAATAAAAAGAATCACAGTAATTTACATCTGTATTTTAAATGATGTTTTGATGGACTTTTTTTCATTCTTGGATTGTGAATAAATGTACAGATGTATCAGTCTATGTTTGGGTATTGTGGGCAGCCTATACTGTTTTTGTATGTTCTATCCATGCTTTCAAAAACAGAGAGCCTGAATCTGCAACATCAACTTCCCTTTAAAATCCTCTATATAAGAACGTTTCTTAAAGTGATTAAGGTCAACAAATATGGACCATTTTCACATGACTAAACTCCTAATTTAAGCAGTGTCCATGAGATGCCTTAGTATCATTTTGTTTCAAAAGCAGAGATGAAAGCTGCATCATATAAATGTAAATGAAAGCTATGCAAATTCCACATTGCAGAAACAGCATTAGCAGGTGCAACAGTGAAAACTGATTTACATCAAATTATTCCCACTTCAACAATATCACAACCTACCAAGTCTGTGCCAACAGATTCCATAGAAAATAAGGTGAGAAACTTATTCACACATACTGTCTAGCCTCACAAAATGAGAGAGGGATTTTTATGGTTACAATAAATCAGTTCTCTGGAGCTATAACCCCAGCTGTCAGGCAGCAATTTCCTGGTAATGTGTTTGGGAGGATGCCACACACCTAGTGAAGTATGCGTTGCTTATGCAGCCAGTGAAGTTGGCTTGCTGTGTTTTGAGCGGAGAGCCACCAAAATAGAACTTCTTGATGCTATCAGGGCTTTTCCCTGCTCTGTCCTTCACTGGATTCTTCTTGCTTTGTTTCTTGTCATCAACACTCAGCTCATATCTGCAAAGACAAAGCATCCATGAAGAGACCTTCCTGCTTCCAGCTGTGCAACAAGCATCAGTGCAATTAGCCCACTGGTAACATCGAGTCCAAAGGTGCAGGGATGTCCAAAAAAATACAGCCCACCCAGTGAAGATACATAAACCAAGGGATTACTAATAAATAGATGGAGCCAATGTTTGGGTAATAGAAGTCCTAAGCATGTACTATTTCTTCTTTATGTCCCTATCTCTTTTTCCTTCTCTTTCATCACAATACGTTGATGTTTGACCTCATACAATTTTATTTACCTAATACCAATTTGCAACTAACACATTAATTTCTCAAAGTATCAGGAAGAATACTACTGCTTTAATGAGGAACAGAGTACAGCTAAAACATTCAACATCGATTTTGTTTGGCAAGTTCAGAATTCAGTGCACTCAGTGAAACATGTTTCATCTCTCAGCACTGTTCTGGGGCACCATTTTTTTTACTTGCATCTTCTTGAACTGTGTTGGTTGTGAGAAACTATAGGTGCAAATCTTCCTTTCAGTTAGAAAGCTGAGAATGACCTGGTTGTATCTGCATAGGCAAGATTTATTGAAGAAATATTGTTTGAGTATTTGACCTTCTTAAGAAAATTCTAAACACGGAAAACAACAGTAAAATTCATACCAACAAAACAATGCTTTCAAGTTTCCTGATAAGTGGGTACATAGATTTATTCCCCACTGCTATATCTAATCTTAGATTTGCATCTGTCAGTACTAAAAATATTTTAAATATGTTCTACTCTGTATATCCCAAATGAATGCTTTTTCTGAAGATGCTTCAATTATTTCAGGGTCAATTTGGGATTGCTTTACCAAATCAGGATAATCAATCCTAATGAAGAATGAACATCCTGCTACTTTTTAATTATAATAAACTGCTTTCATACCTAAGGACAAAAAAGTACTAAGCTTTTAAAACCACAATTCTTTTCTTTTAGTTTTAAGAACAATTCCCAGCATCTCATATTCAGGTGACAGGGCAAACTTCAGTCAGAGATGTTGGCTTTGATTTTTCTTTTAAACTGAATTAATCACTTAAAAATATCAATGAAAAACCCATCACTTTGAAAGAAAATATTACATGATGACAAGTTCTTTACATGAAATATTTATCGTGTAAAGGTAGGGATTAAAAGGTGCTGGACAGCTTTACCTTTCTGGTGTGACAGAAGTAACGATAAAGTGAGTTTTTCCATCATTGTAATTTCTGTCTGGTGATTGAATTTTGATTCCACTTGCATTTAAAACAACAGCACCTCTGTCCATAGAGATGGATAATACATCTGACTGAAATACAGACAAAAACATCTTCATAAATGGATACAATATGGGAAAGCTAACAGTTCTGTACATTTTCCTGTTGGATTTACTTTCTCCAGCTGAGGAGATTTCTTATCTCTATTTTCTCTATTTTTACTGTCTTTTGCACAAAGACAAACTGAGAACCAAAACAGGAGATTATCTCAAATTGTTATTCTTGCGGTTTTTTAAGCCTGAATTCTGGGAATTCTATTGCTGATTATGTTTCATGTATCTGTCACAGGAGCTTCTTCTACCTAGCATGGAAGTATGATGTTTACATTTCATTTGTGCTTCTGGCACCACTGCTGTGGTACGACATAGAGCAGCTTAGCTCTTAGCAAGATTACCGCTGTCATAAGACCAATGCATTTTTTCTTTTCTTAATTCCCTCTAATCAGACATGTTCAGTCACTCAAAATTATCTTAGAGATATGATCCTTTATCTGGGTCAGGCATACAGGATCAGAGTGCCACATAGCTTGAATATTATCTGTTTCATTAGCACAAGCACTGCCATAGTGCACTCAGAGGAATCATGCTGTCTCATTCTGTCAAGTACTAAATTGCTGAACCTCCATTTCTTAAACAGGGCACTTGGCATCTCATAGGATTAGAGCTTTTGAGTTAAAAGCAGAAGTGGTGTGCAGAGTCTCATTAATGCAAGCAGCATGGATAACCGACATGTTTTCAATTTAAGGCAATATTCCATGCTGTAAAATGGAAAAATTCTGCAGTGGTTATAGGTGTCATACAGTCTTCCTTGCTGCACTGCTCATCTTCTGCAAGTATGGCAGAGAAGACTTTTGAGATGGCTGCAAATGCTCCGTCATCTGAGCTCGTGGGTGCTGCTGATACAGGTCTGAAACTGCAGAATTCTGGAATCACTCTAGTTCACTCAACATTTTGGGAGTGCAAGTCCATATTTCTGCCCACGGCACTTCTCCAAGGGGATATTTGGAGTGATTTGGCTTCCCATAGCTGCACGGAGCCATTCTCAGGTTCAGCTTTTCTTGGTCACACATGGAGATCTAAGTACAGGGAATATAGGCAGTTTTTTTGACTGGTTTCTGTAAACTTTGCAGTTTACAGAATAGCATCTTATTAATCCAAACAAACCTTCTGCCTTTGCTTGTAGGGAGTTGCCCCTGAAAGGAAAATTCCAGGCCCTTAGTATTATTTGTACTTTAGTAGCATCTACAGGTCCAAATAGGGATTGCAGTGCAGTAAGATCCACTGTGCATTTCTATCAAAATAATGTCTAGGCATTGCAGGGTTTCATCTGTGGATCAAATGCGGACTGTGAAAATGAGGACATTGATGAATGCTTCTATACTGCAGACTGCTTTCTCTATGATTAAAAAATGAGGTGAGAAATTCTATGATACCCATAATATTTTCCTGGAAAACAATCCAAAGGAAAAATAAAACAGTAAAGAAAAATGTACTCACTCCTTCAGAATAGTAGAACAGTAGTCCATTGGGCTGCAATGTCCGGAAATTAAAGCCTCCTTCAAATTCACTTAAGAGAGACACTTTTTGGCTTGATGCAATGAAGCTCTCTCCATTGAAATATGCTTTGCGAGATATCTGTGTATTAAATAAAACAAATTTACATGTAAACTGCATAAAACATTCAAATCATAAAAAGAATGAGGCTATTTTTTTTTCTTTTAAAGTCTAAGCCAGTTCAGATCTTCTATAAAAATTCCATTTTTTTCTGTATGTCTTAAGCTAACTTTAAAGGATCTCCCTGGTATGCTGTGAAAATCATAAGGAAGTATAGATATTTTAAACAGTGTCAGCCAAATTGCTTTTAGCTTCCTGGGATTCTTGGCCTCATCCTAAGCCTGCTGATGTTAAAAACAAGCAAGAAGCCTAGAAGCAGAGGAGGCTTAAGCCTCTATCGGAGTTGTACGGCACTGAGAACTACCCCGGCACGTTAGCATGTTGCACTGAATGCTGGTGTGGGGGACTGATTGGACATGGAGGTCTGCAGCCCTCTGAGAGAGAAGGAAAACTGGGTCTGAGATAGGACAAATTGCAGCTGGCCAAATTGCATTCCTCCTTTATAGAAGGTGAGACTGGACAATGAATTATACTAGTGGTGGGCTCCTTCATCTTCATGTGTTCTCAATGTGGCTTTAGATAGTGATGGCCATAGTATAAAGACCACAAACGCTGTTTAAATTTACCAGTCTTGCATTGTAATGAAAAAATGATGAATGATGGAAAGGATCAGAAAGTAAAAGACCATTTTCTCGTTATTAAAGCTAATGCAGTTGGCCTGTGTATCACAAAGGTAGAGCTGGATTGACTTAAGAGGTCTTTTTGTAACTCATTATATGGGTGAATATCTTGCTGTTTTTTCATCCCAAACACCTGTAGTAGGACACATTTGAGAACATTTCTCCTTGTTTCTTTAATAAAAACTAATTTACCTGAGAATATTTCCATTCAGAATACAGCACACAACGTATTTCAAATCCAACCTTCATATTACAATCTTACATATAATAACAGTATCAAGTAAAGTAACTTCTGCTGCAATTCTCTGTGAAAATCAGATAGTATGTCAGCAGACTTAGCACGCATGCACACACACACACACAAAGAATGAATTAGTTTTCATTTCTTTTTTTGAAGAGTTACCTTCCATTGTGTGGAGTGAAAGACAAACTCATGAGTGTATCCATTGCCAAAATTTTGTTGTTACCTCACAAAGTAAGTTATGCTTACCAGTGAATCCTCAGGGCACCCATAGCTGATTCCCAGGGTTCCTGGTTCTTCCAGCAAGTTGAAATCCTTCTTTTGGAACTGAAAACCCTTCATGCAGCCTTTAAAGCCAATAATTCCTGCCAGATGTGAACTAATGCTGTTGGAAAACAAAGTCAGACAAGGTGCAATTACATATCCTTTGCCTTCCAGAATATACACTTAGTGCCAAGGTGTTCTAAAAAACTTGGAGGAGCTTCAGTCATTTGCCTCACTTGTGCCCAATTCCTACATCTTTATGTAAAACAGCTATTTAACCACATTAGGTGTTCTGAAAAGTCAAGATGCACCAGCTGTAATAAATGTTACAGGGAGAAGTGTATAAGAATTCAGAGAGAAGACACGTACAGAGTAACTTAAAAAGACAAAAATGGTTGCTGAAACAAAAGGATTTATTTCTAAATGGATTTGTACCCACTTATGGTAAAAATAAATTGATTTATGTCTTCATTTATCATTTTAGAAAAGTTCTGTTTTAATTTTCCTTTCTTGCTTTTACTGGCAAGCTCTATTCTTATTCTGGGAAGCAAATGGATCTATATTTCTTAACAAGAATTAATAACAGAGGTCAAGGAAGTATGAGTAAATACTGATTGCTGGTGAATAGGTTTACATAGTTTTAAATTGGAGCAGTGGGTGGGCTTCCAGGATACTTCCTGTGCCAGATTTGAGGTGTATAGCACAGCATTGTATCCCAGCTGCTGCTGCTCACTGCTCGAGGTTTTTCTACTCCACTCCTCACCAAGATATCACAGCATTACAGCACAGGACAAATGTCACTGAATTTATCCTCACAATATTCAAGCTGTATGAAGAAGAAGAAATTTGCCAGAAACTGCAGAGGGTGACAGAGCAGGGAAATGACATGGGGCTTACTTGGTACCAGTCTAGGACATAATCAGGGAAAAAGTACACTGAAGGAATGAATGTGAAATTCAGAGTTCTGACTTGGCAAACATGTAGACAGTCTTTGTGCTTTCCACAAGACTTTCTAGTAGCCAGGTTCTCATCTCACATGACATGATTCTGATAGTGCTGACATCTGCTTCTGTGATAGTTTTCTATGCTTTACCTCATTGTAAGGTAGGCACTGGAAACATGAAAAATGAATCAAGCTCTGGAAATATTTGCTTTTCTACACTGGCTAAAATGGACCATCAAATGGAATAGTTCAAATGCACATGTCTGAAATAAGGTGAGAGGGGGAGCATGTAGGGGCTTAATCTGCTGCTCAGTGAAATCAGCAGGGAGGCAAAATGAACAGGAAGGCTCCAGTCATTCTCACTGGGATTTGGATCACAGTGCGTGGATCAAAGTGTGGTGTGTCAGTCAGTCAGTTCAGCCTCTACTCTGACTGATCGCGTAGAAACTGCAAACAGGCCATTAACTTAATAACATTTTCTAGAAGCAAACAGAACTGAAGAAAATAGGTTAAAGACAAATAAAAATGTCTTCTGAATTTGTTCTCACATTTCCCAGCCCTCAGAACTCCTAGCTCCACTTAACCATTTGCTTTATGAAGTGAGTGAAGTGGGAGAAAAATAAAGTGTTGTTGAAATGAAGGAAAATATACTGCTTTGAAGAAAAATTAAACTTCTCCTTTAAGACTACACTTAGTTTTGCCCTGCTGCTGTACCCCGATGTCAGTCAGATGTGAATCTGCCTAAAAAAAGGAAACATACGTCTCAGTAGTAGCTAGCCAGATAGTTCCATTTCTTCAGTGTTAAAATTCTAATAGCAAACTATGCATCCATTGGAAATACAAAGTTGTCACTACATCTGAATCATACTTTTTGCTGTTTAGCCTTGTCTTGAGAATAAAGGTGGGTATGATATACAAAGCAAAGCTGTAGCTCTGTGTAAATCATTTCAATATACGTTTCCAATTTTTATAATATTTTTACCATATTTTTATAACATCTGTTGTTATTTTTCTCTGATACCACTTGTTCATTGAAGTGCTTCTTTTTCCTTTTCTTTTTCTTTTTCTTTTTCTCTTTCTCTTTCTCTTTCTCTTTCTCTTTCTCTTTCTCTTTCTTTTTCTTTTTCTTTTTCTTTTTCTTTTTCTTTTTCTTTTTCTTTTTCTTTTTCTTTTTCTTTTTCTTTTTCTTTTTCTTCTTCATTATCTCCCAGGTGTTTTGTAGAATGACCACAATACATTTGGAAAACCATGGACATAATTCATGTGATTCATCTTGTATCCTACATTTGTGAACAAGTTTAATTTGTAACGGGGCTACTCAACTGCATGGATTTCTGCATCCTTCTGATGTTTTCAGTGTACTCTAGGCTTGACTAATGAAAGTATTTTTCACCATCCTTTTGCCTTTTTTTCCCCTAAATCATTAATGTATTCAGTATTGACCCTAAGAGAGATACTTTGGGCATGTGCTGTAGAAAATGGTGTGAAAATGGAGGAGTTACAACTGTGTTCTATTTTCCTTTTCCAGGCATTTTATAATCCAGTGCAGCCTTTCCTTCCTCCAACCCACCAGTTTTTTTTCAGTAGCCCTTATGACAAACATTTATGAAGAGCTATGACTACTGCATGGGTTACTTCTCCCTTATCCCCCATTTTATTTTCATGTTCAATTAATTACATGGGATCAAAAGGCATCATTTTCTTTTACAGGGGTTTGTCCCTATCTGTAAGTGTATGTCATTACATCTCATTAGTTATCAATTCCAACAAAAAGGTCTCCTAGAAACAAAGTTTCAGGAGATTTACCAGTAATTGCTAGTAATTATTCTCCAACATTTACTATCTCTAACCTCTCTTTAAAAAAAAAAAAAGCATCAAGGTTATTTTAAAGAGAACCTGTATTTCTGTTAGCAGTTCTGACTCTTTAGTTAGCAGCTAGAGCCCTTTTGAATCTCTGAGCTGTAGGGAACGCATGTTTCCTGCCACACCCTTCTTCAAACATCTGCCCCGATCTCCCAAAGTGTGACAATGCCTTGGTGGATTACCATTACAGTAAATTGGACTATTATGGTTCACTGGGATTAAGCTTGGCTTCTGTCAAATGGTATGATAGGAAAATGAGACTTTTATTTTCTTCTCACACCCACGCAGAACCAGCTGACTTGAATCTAAAGAGAAAATAAGATTCAACAGAACTGATATGCACAGTAGGAAAGAAATCATCTTTAGATTTGAAAATGCAGTTGGTGAAGGGTTTTATCCTTCAACTAATGCATTTTCATTTCACAAAGATATTTTTGAACAGTGAGAAGGAAGAATGATTCTACATATTCATATGCTTAGAATTGACTTTTTGTTTTAAGAAGATAACAGTTTCTGTTAACCTCACTAAAACAGGACCAGTTTGAGCAGAATTTAGCTGTGCAGGATCCATCCTAATCTTTGGTACTGTAGAACTCTGAAAAAAACCTTAAAAGTTTGTCATAAGAGTTGTTTCACATAAGGTGCTGAAGCTAGGAAAAACACAGAATCACACAAGGGGTGAAATTAGAAGAGATCTCTGGAGGCCATCTGGTCCAACCCCTGCTCAAGCACAGACACCTAGAGATGCTTCCACAGGACCATATCCAGGAGGCTTTGAAGTCTTTTCAAGGAGGGAGACTCCATAACTGACCTGGGCAACCTGTGCCAGTGCTCAGTCACCTGCGCATTAAAGAAGCGCTTCCTGAGAAATAACAGTGATGTATTGTAAGCCTTTCAGCAAACGTAACTTAAATAATGATTAAATCCCAGCTGTACACCAACCTGGACTGTAAGACCTCCGCAGGTGCTCCTCCAATGTAGATGTCTGTGAATGGCATTGCTGTTCTTTCATTGTCAATGCTTTTTATATGTCGTCTGTCTACTACCAAGATCATCTTCTTAGAATTATGATATATAATAGAAATCTGAAAAGAAAAACATGCTCTTCAAAGTTTCTAAAATGTCATCCTTGGTAAGTTGTCATGGTGATTTTGCAAGATCAATAGTATCTTTTATATCTTTTTATTTGAACAGTTCTCATTTATCAAAAAAGTTGTTTGTAAAATAGGATAGACTGTCAATACTAATAGGTAACTTATTTTCATGTCACAGTTTCTCTAATGCTTGAAGAAACAGGATACTTCATGTGTGATTAAATTCATACAAAACTACCCCCATACCAAATTCTACTCTGCACCAAGCAGATAGACTTCATCAACTTTGCAGTGCTTTCTTGATTTATACAGGAAGTTAGGGCATACTTCTAAAAAAACTCATTGCATTGTCAAAGCATAAAAGGCATATTTTTTTCCCTGCTTAAAAAGTTTGATCAGAACAGTAGCTGTTGCTATAGTTTGAATTTACATTGAATCACATTTACAACAAGCCACTAGGAGGAATTTGCTATTGCTACTGCCACTGTTACGGTTACACTGGCTTAAAGTAAATTCTCTTAAAACTACTACACCTTGGTGTTTATGATCTGCCTAAGTCCCTAAAGTACTATCTGCATATAAAAGATTGTTGCCTAAATAATTCTTACTTTAAATGAAATGGGAAATACAATACCTTTTGTGACACAATGCATAACAACTAAGGCGGTCAAGTTAACAATATGCCATGTTTTTAGTTCAGGAGAATTGTATATTTGAAGGATGTAATTATCCCTATTATAATTTCAATTTGAATTCTAATACCTTTTTTTAAATTATTATTATTTTTAATTTTATTTATTTTTTCACATGAAAAGTCCTGTGTCCTGTTCTTGTCTATCAGTATGCAGAATCTGTCCACAAGCACTGAGTTACCAGGAATCCGGGAGAGACCCCCACCAACTGGCTCAGTGCTGGCAGGAATGATGTGCTCTTTCACATGTGAGGTATGCGTCTACTCTTCTCTTCTGCCCACTTCTGCATCACTACCTGGCCTCTCATCCTTTTCCTCTTCTAATTGGTGTTGGAGCAAAGCATGGCTGCTTTGGAGCTGCTGAGATAGTTAACCACATGGCTGTGACTGTAACTCCATATCTCTACCTCATGAAATTTGGCATCATTAATCTGAGCCTTCTTCATGGAGTCCTCTAACAGTGCTGGGCCGGTGCTGAAGCCAAAGTCATAGCGGAGGTACAGGAATCCATTGTGCATCTCCAGACTGAAGAACATGCTCTACATAAAACAAAACAAAAAACAGTCAGAAAAACTCTGTGATTACGTCAGGAATTAAAAAACAACAGCAACAGTGTAACGAGACTATCTGACATTGTGAACATCAGGCTACTGGGAAAAGGTCATATTTTTCCAAAACTAGAACAGAACTTCTGGATTAATGCATAATATATGTGTATGTAGACACATGATTGTTTGATAAACGCCACATATTTGAAGGCTTGGTGAAATGCTTCTCTGAAGAAATTGTATTTAGTAGGACAGGTATGTCAGTATTCTTCACCAGCAAAGTATTTGTAATGTGAACACATCTATTTTCTGTCAGAGTAATAGCACGTGCCCGAAGGAAAGATACTATCTTGGTAAAAACAATGATGTGCTAGAATAGTTGGGGCTGCATCAGCAGCAGCTTCTGTCAAGATGCCTATAATAGCACAGTATTATATCTTTTCACAGCCCTGATCACTGTATTTGCTGGAGGCTGAGCAATAGGTAGAGTGTATTTACTGTATATTTGGTTTCTAGATTTCCTGACTATTCTTACTTCTTGGTTTGGATTCTCTTCAGTGGTTGAGTGTCCTAGATTTTATAAACAGAAACTCCAGGAAACCTCTAAGGAGGGCTTGAAATGAAGATCTGTAGCACAGACTTTGTCTCATTCTAAATCTGAACATAAAAAAATGGAAAGGACAGTTTACAGCAATTGTGGATCTGGGTTAATGCTTTTAATTCTACTATTCGTGTTCTCTTCTAGTGTGCATGCTGTTGTTTCCATACTTGATGGAGACATGGGAACAATAACACTCTAAAAACAACTACAGGCCATGGACTAATGTCTCTGACACAAATTATTCCACATTCAGAAGTCATTACTTGAAGTAATAAAAGTTGGGCTTAATCTAGTGCTTTTAAATGAAAATGTGGCTTAGGTTTGTCTTGAAAACTTTAAAGTTAAAAATTAAGCAGGGATTACGTTTATAGTAATTATGAGCTGTCCTTGCAGGATGGAATAATGGAGCAGTTTACACAGTTTTTCTAAAAGTGTCTGTGAGCAGGCATGGTCTTCCACGGATCACACTTTTCACCATAATATACAAAGTACATGTGTGTCCAACAAACCTCCATGCATTTTTGCTTAGAAGATCTGCAATTGAGGCTGTAAAGCTTTGACCAGCAGTTGCTTAGTCTAGATTCTCCTATGAACAAAGGTTAGTGGTGGCATGCTATGCTGCAGAGCAAATCTCTCTCCACAACTCTCCTGTGCAAGTTAAGGTGAAAACTAGAAGTAACTCTGTTCTGAGGGTGGATTTGCTGCCTTCTGAACACTCATTGTAGTGGCACATGCTGGTGTGTAGACCAGTGTATGTCTGTGGTATGTATTAACATAGTACATTGTTTTCCCTGGCTTTATCAAGCTGTAAGCCACAAAGAACTTGGGAGCCTGATGTGGAGATGCGAAAAGACAAATAAAAAATCTGAGCTTGTCTTCAGAGGATATTTGCAAGTGTCTTCTTTCTTTAAACCATTTCAGCGTTTGCATCACCATCAAACATCTGAAAAGCTGGCAACATCTGGATCTAGTTGTTTTATTTGGGTCACTTTCTATATTAAGTAACTTAAATAACTATTTAGCTCTAGCACTCCCTGAGACACAGCTATAAAGTGTCTCAGCTACCACAAAATGACTGTTTTATAGGACCTACTTCACAGAAATTTTCTATAGATTTCAATGTGCATTCACACTTAAATAAAGATACAATTCCTGATCTTAAGTGGTGTATCCTCACAGGGTCATCACAGTGGCATTACCACTTAAAAGTCCTAAATGTCTCTGAATGAGAGCAGCGTCCAGCTCTACTTATTGCAAAGCATGTGCCAGCTCTCTCCCAATGTATATATGTACTAGATGAGCACAAAGGTATTACCTCTTTCCAGAATTTAAATATTTTGTATTTTCCATGATATTGCAAGTACTGGAGAACTTGTGGTACTCATGGCTAAAGGATACCAGAAGAATATGATACTCACTCCATTAACCATCAGCAGGATCAATCCATTGTCTGAAGGTGTTCGAACTTCAATGTCAAACCGTGTCACCTGGCTGAATCTTCCCCTCCTCTCAATATTTCTTGCCACAGCATAGCCAGAACCATCAAAGAAATAACTCACAGCTCGACTCTGAGTGAAAGCCAACTTATTTCTATGAAAAAAAAAACCAGTCAGGGAAGCAAAAATCAACAGTGTCAGCACTATGGTCCCCATTTTCATTTGGAGAAATTTATGGGCCTTTACAATTAAAGTACCTTCTTGAAATTATTATTCTGAACCGATGCTTTTTCCTGGAAGCAATGAGACTGGTGACATTTTCTTTGAAATTCTTTCTGGGAATTTTTTTCTGAAATGTATAGATTTGAAGGTGCATCTAACTCCTTTGTCATTAGATTGGGCTTTTACTCTGTGCTGCATGTAAAGGACAGGAAAATTTTTTGCTGATCCTTGTAAGGGTAATGACACTTCCTTATTATAAGGATATACATATTTCTATTAAGAGGTTGCTTGGTTTGTGCAGAAATCCATTTGAATTCTCCGTGGCCTTTAACTGAGAATGGGCCCCTCTGGAGAGACAAGGAATGGGCCACATGCACTGACCTGGAGGGCAGCAGCTCTCAACTCCTGTTCCCTCCGCAGTTCCCTTGCAGTGAAAGCTGCAAGTTTCTCTCCTGTTTTACTTATAGGGAGATCCGAGTGTTGTATGAACAAAGTGTCCACTCATGCTTGTGCATGAGCAAACAAATGCTGTGGTAAATGTTCACTTCTACTTTAAGGACCATATTTCCCAATATGTGTATGGCTTATCTGAGGGATTTGTACTGTGGGTTTCATAGGGTATGTCTGAAAGGTAACTTTTGTACTGACTTTGTTAGCTGGGTGTGGGAGTGCATTCAAGTTTACCAGGCCTGCTGGAGCTAACTGGTTGTGGCCATGTCACTTACAGGGAAGGGATTTAAGGCAGGAGCAACCCTGATCTTGTCAAGCAGTCCAGGGAAAGTGGGAGTCTAGCCCCTGCCTCATGGCATAGCTGAAACACTCCCTCCACACTTCCATTTCCAAGGCAGGAACAAGGTTCTGAGTGAATTAACAGAGAGCAAATATCTAAGTTCAGCTTCTTGACACAAGTAGGAATTAACAGTGGCAAAGTTCCTCCTGGACAACTCGGCATCACCTTCCCATTAGTCTTCTTAAACAGATTGGAACTATCAGGAGTGGCACTTCCTACAAACAAGGAGTGGTGGCGGGACTGTCACCTACCTGGCACAAGGTGGCGATGTGGTGGTGTCGATGTTGTAGGCGTGCTTGAAGTTGTACAGGCTGATCACATCATCGTTCAGGGTAGCCAGCTCCAGGCAGCCGATGAAGCCAGGCAAGTCTAAGCTGGGAGGGAGCTGTGCAGAAAGAGAAGTAAAAGGACACATGCTTTATCTGGGTTATCATGAAAGCATTTGTGCCTGGGATCAGCTTTTCCTCTCTACTCCTCATATTGTGAAAAAATGGGATATTGCTGCCTTAGAATAGTCATTTCAGTCCTTATCATGATACAGCCACTAGCCATAATATTCCATACATGAAAAAAGAGCATAAAGATGTCCTCACAGATTGAGGCAGGTGAGGCAAGAACTTTTTTTTTGTAGTTTAGTAGTTTTGAAGGGGGAGCACTTGGAAAAAGAGTTAGGATTTGACTAATCCCGAATCTTGCTTGAAGTACTTGAATCTCTCAACAGATATTTCATGTCTAATGTATAGACATTCTTTGTTCCCTGAAAAATATTTTCCTCCTGTGACGAAAGAGGAAGAATGGAAGAGCACTTTAAACTCGGGGTACTTGGATTCAAAGACTGTACCAGTGTCTAAGCCTAAGTAGGTATTATTTTAAACAGTTAGCAGGATATAGAAACTCCTCCTTTTAACAAAGGTCACAGCAAATAGAATTTAAATAGCCACATTGGTGAAAGATACAAAAGAATAAAGCTGGTAGCATTAGTGAATAATTCTTTTAATATTAAAATACTCTGCCCTGTGGAACAGGTGTGATATTAAAAACACCTCTTGCACTTCAGAGACTGATCACTGACAGCAACTTTTATTCGGCTTCTCATTATTTCCATTTTGCTTACAATATAATAGTAACAGTAATGCAGCAATGCAGAATATATGTAGCTGTAAGAGAAAGTGAGATTCTCATCTGCAACACAGAACCTGTGCTTTGACAAAGTATCTTGTTTCTTTTTTTCTTTTGTTTCTTCTACTATTCTATTAAATTATTTTAAGTATGAGATATCCAGTGGTTATGTGATACATTTTCTATTAATAACAAGATAATTCATAACATTTTCTAAATCCAAAAAGTTGGCCGAATGCATTTACAGAGGCAGGTAAATGAGGTGCTAGCTCATGCTGACTGTGATGAGGTGGATGCAATCCTCTAAAAGCCAGGCAGAAGCACCCATCTCCTGCAAGTCCTCAGGTATGTATTGCACAGACAAGTCTTCATGCCATTGCAAGGCTAGATTTAAACCACTGATACTTTAAATTTGAACAAATCAGTGCATCAGAAATTTGCTACACCGTGCTAGTATTAACGGTATGTTACCTTTCATTTTTATAACGGTTGGAAAAGAAAAATTGTTAAGTACCAAAGATCCATCAGCATTTAAAAAAATGTGTATCCTGCAAACCATGTAGCCCTTCTAAGCTGGGCTACCAGGCTTTAATTTATGCAATTTAATTAAAAAAAAAAAATCACTTTCATTATTACTTTTCAGAAAACCTTACTGATAGCTAATCTATCAGTAGGATAGGAATCTGATCATCCTACTGTATGATATGATATGCTGGAGAAAGTAGTAGCTTTTGCTGTAGATAGAAGAGATAGTCCTAGGATAATAAATTACTAAATAAGGACATTTCATTTTCTAGCCATTTCTGTGTTAAAAGGGAAGCCCAGCAAGATAGGTTTTTGTTATTCAAGCTCTGAATATAAAGTATTTATCTGACCAACCTTGAAGTCTGGAGGTGCTCCACCAATGTAGAAAACAGTATTTTCAGGTTCCAAATTCAGGAGAGAGCTAGGACCAAGACTCTCTCCTGTTTTGATGAATTTTTCTTCTGATGTGCTGCTAAGACTTGGTATAGTTAAAAACATTTTGCCATGTCTTCCAATCCTGCACAAAGAAATTGTAAGAGAAGAGAGTTTTTGTGTTTGCTAGACTTAAAAAAAACCAAAAACCCACAAACAACAACAGCAAGCCTCCAGCTCCAGGAAAGTTTTGTCTTTTTTTCTTCCCCTCATTAGAAGACTGGTATTCTACAGGGAAAGAAATAGAAAAATTACAGACGTTTTCCCTTCCCCCTCATGTCCCTGTGGGTCCTGGCTCTCTAAAAGCAAAGCAAATTTCCATTTATTTCAGCAGGGATAGAACCAGACAATTAAGACTACTAATAGGAAATTCTGGGACAGCCTTTTCTGTTTATTTATTTATTTGTTTGTTTGTTTGTTTTTCTCTTTGACGCTGTTTGAATTTGGTGAAATGAACATTGTCTGTTTACCTCTCGATTTTGATGATGCTGAAGTAAGAAGGCCAGGTGCTGACTGGCTTGGAGTCCAGAGGTATTTCCACGTCTTGGTCTCCCAGATTATAAGTGTAGACAAGGTTGTCATTTTTAATTGCCAGTCCCATGTAATTTTTAACCTAAAACACCAGTGGAGAAGGATGTCAGAGCTACAGCATCAAAACAGATTTACTGCAGAGCCGTGGTAAAGCATTAAGCTATATAAGACAAAATGAAAGCTTTAAAAATAAGGTTTCATACATATTCTATTAAACTAGTATATACATTATATAATGTATTTATATTTGTAATTTTACATACTAGATTTATATTTTATACATTATATAAATATAATTAAAAAGCTTAATTCTCTAATTAGTTTCCTTCACTTACAGAATAAACGTCTGATGTTTTACCCATTTTTAATACGGAAAATACAAGGTCATAAGATTTTTACTAACTGTAAATTGGTCATGTTTAATGAGAAGCTACTTATCAGTATTTACTGTGTGTATGTATTAAACAGGAAGAAAAATTTGTCTGAAGCCTAGGTACTATAATGCAAATATTCTTCTACCAGGAGGGGTTTCTCTTAATTTATATTCAGTAGATGTTCTTTTTAGAAAAGTTTAAAAAGAAAAGCATGCTGTGTTACCCTTTTCAGCTAAGACCTTGTCAAGATTCTACTTGGCTTGTGAGATGTGATTTTTCTTCTTTCAGGAATCACAATTTAATGAGCAACTCTTTCACAACACTTACAGGTAGTGAGAGCATATGCCATTTCTAAGTATTTCAAAGCAGTGAAGTACAGGTGTACAGCAGCAGCACAAGCCTCAGGCAAAGAGCCTTCTTAGCTTATGGACTTCTGGCCTTGGAGGTTTGGAATTGTCACTCTCAGCAACAGAAACGCGGTTAAATTGAGGCCCACAAATGAAGCAGTATGAGTAATGGTAGTTGCTCAGTACTGGCAGTGCAGATGGGCAAGTGAAACTCACAGCAGTGGCAAACACAGAAGCATGCTGCATAGGCAGCCCAAATTGCCTCTTAGAAAGAGCCCTTCATTGCTTGCAGTGAGAAGTTTCAGGGACAGGGGTGCTGGGGTGCTGGAAGCCCTTGCACTTTGCTTGGCACTAAGGCAGTGGCAGTTTTTAAATCAGCTGACAGTAGATACCTTGTATTTTGTGAAACAGAGAAAAGGTGAGAGGAATAAACAAGGGCAAATAAACTTCAAACCTACTGCAACATTTTTTTATATATATAAAAATTATCTGAGCTATTCTCTTACATTTTTGTTTCCGAGGTACAAAATGAATCTGTCTGGAGATGCTGCAAGTTGTGGGTTGTCTTTCTGAAGCTTTATATACAAGCTCATGGAAGTGAAAGACTTCAGTTCCTCCACGTTGATCTTTGGATTGACTTCAACAGCTGATTCGCCACCAAACATCATAGAAACCTGGACCTGCAATTGCAAGTGAGACACATTATTGCTGCCTGTGGACATTACTTGAGGTAAATGAGCAAGAAATCTTGGTCAGTAGCCTCTCTTACTACTAGAATGGAATCAGCACCTACTTTGGTGCTATTCAGAATTTTACGTTTATAACAATAGCTTATGGAAGATGCTGTAAAGAGGATATAGCAAACTAATTTTAAACTAATTGAAACTCCTCATTAACTATCCTTAAGAATATTAATATTAGATTAGCGTATTAAATTACATTAAGAATATGCTTAAGAATATCCTTAATGTAATTTAAATTTCAGTGGGACATTGTATGCTTAGTTGAATTACAGCTACATTGCTAGGTATAGACCATAATGAAGTTCCTGCAGGGCTATAAAACTTCTACCTGTAATTTTTCTTTGCTTTGAGAGTACTATGGCCAATTTTCCGTTTATGAGTAATCCTGTTTTATTACTGGAGTTACAGTGACATATAGAAGATGCTAATCAAATTTTCAAACATTTTACTTCAAAATGAACTATGAACTTCATCATAACTGCAGCAATGTTTTCAAGTTTAAGCACAATATTTTTGAATGATGAAATACCTTTAAAGAAAAGTCAAACACTTCCCACGTACTCACGTACTAGATGAATTTTGCTTTCTTTTTTTTTTTTTTCCTTTTTTTAAAGGAATGTACATGGGCAGCATTGCGAGCATGTAATCATGGACTGAATTCTTGATTTTTGTGAATGAACTCAAATATATTGTTTAAATTTTTTACCTCAAATATGAATTGCAAATTTTTTATTGACTTTCACATGTTTTGTTTATGTAGTTTGGAGGAGATTTCAAGGTTCAGTCTTTGGACATAGCTCAAGAAAATAAAGCTCCTAGGAAGATGTATACGATAATTAGTACTAGTAACCAAATACCCCATCTAAAAGTTTTACCTTGCTTGCCACACTCCTGGTTTGGGCAATCAAGTCTCTGATCCGCTGAATGCTGGAAGAAATATTGTTTGCTGGTGCCTTCTGTTCTACTTTGCGCAGTTTATCCAGGAGTTGAGGGAAGACTTCTGTAAGTTTCTTCACTGCAGTTAGAAAAGAAGTGACAGCTTGTTTTGTTCCTCTTTGCAACACCAGTTTTGCACTAGGAAAATTGCTCCTCGCGCTGTTCAACCAGCCAATCTCTTTGTACTTTCAGAACAAGTCCTTGGTGTGGTGTATGAGAAGCACTGATTTCAGAAAGGTTAGTGACTTATCAGGATCTAGTATTTGCAAAAGTGTTTGGAAGAAAAGTTTTATTTTTTGCTTTGCACAAATGCAACTACTTTTTCATGGGACTTCGAGTTACTACTACAGTGTTGTACCTATGTACCATTTTTCTAAAGGAGCTTTGTAAATGTTAATCATTTTGACCTTTTCATCTTCCTTCAAGGCAGATAAATGTTAAACCCAATCTTATAGATATGGCAACTGGAGCAGAAGAATTAGTTGTTTGGCATCTCACTGGAGATCTGTGGCTGACCTAGGAATTTCAGAGAGGCTTGTGAGCTTTTCAAATTCACTTTAGGGGAGCTGAAGAGGTTGCTTCCCTCTGCTCTCAGCTGTGCATTTCTCTCAGAGGTTACCACCTAGATAGAAGCAATGGTTGCAGAGTAATGTATTAGCCCACTGTGCTAATAGAAACATTGCTGCTTTCAGCCTGTGGTAAAAGCCCTGTGCTGTACAATGGCAGAGAAGCTCAGAAGATGATGAATGTGCACCTAAACTGTACTTACTACCCACCCCAGACTCCTCAGCTTTCCTGTCCACATATGACAGGGTCATGAATCACAGTCTTGTGCTTCCAGTCTTTCGCTGCAGTGTCTCTTGGTATGTGTGGGAGAAGGATCATGGTCAAAGGGAAATGTGGCTGCTTTAATGTGTTCAAAGGCACAGAAGTGCTTTCCCAGAAAGATAAGCAGAGAAATTACAGAAAAAGGAAAATAACTACTCCAAATATTAATCCAGTTTTGTCACATCAGATTCCACTGACATGCTGCCCTTTGAAGGATATTTACACATCACATCATTTTTCATCTTTAATTAAGTATAGGTATAAGTAGCTGAGTATAATTAAATGTGATTTTAGCCACAAGCTTCGTGCATACGAGATTCAGTATTCATAGCTAATTTTTAATGACATGGATTCACTGCAAAGGTTAAGATCTGATTTGTCAGGTTTTTAGTTATGTTTTAAGGGTTATCAACTTGCATCCACCCATTCTTGTGTTCTTCCCCTTGTATTTTTACTCTTGCCTGAAAAGACAGGGAGACAGGTAGAGAACCTAATCCTCAGCTGTACTAGCATTATAAAGAAGGAAAAAAAATATCCATTCTGTGCTCTCTATTCCATGTTGACTACAGACTGAAGCAGCTCTCAGCTGCACTCAGAGTAGCACAAAGTATTAGAAGATCCTATGGAGTCCCTTTGGGCAGAATAGAAAGCTGTATTTGCCACAACCTTGTTCTCTTTTCACTTGTGTTTTTCTCTCCAAGTTCAGTGTAGGAGCAAGCTGCGAGAAACTTTATGTTCTCCAGTTATTCTCCTTAAGTCCTGAAAGACCTTATATCCTATATAAGATCATGTATTGCATATAAGCCTTACTGTGTATAAAAAGTGCCATTTTTTCAACAAATCCTTAATGAAGCACACTGAATTAATGTAACACATTATTTCTAGAATGCATTAAGCATTCTACTTAAAAACAACAACAACACAACAGTATAATAATTCTTTTGCAGAAAGCTTGCTCTGCCTTTTGAAATGAAGTGTATCACAATAGTCACTTAGAAAAAAGGTCCTCTTTACTGTTAAAATAAAAAATTCCAAGCTCAGAAAGTGATACAGCAAAATTCAAGCATCCTTTTTTTGTTGTTGCTTGTTTTGTTTTAAACTGCCAACTGAATTGTAACTGTATTTGATCAGATATCTTGAAAAACTGGCTTTTTGTCTATTTGAAATTTGAGATATGAAGATAGAAACACAGCTGTAATATGAAAGCTCCAAACTGTCATCATTA
This sequence comes from Gallus gallus, assembly GCF_016699485.2. Lineage (NCBI taxonomy): Eukaryota > Metazoa > Chordata > Aves > Galliformes > Phasianidae > Gallus > Gallus gallus. The sequence continues at coordinate 65,466,224 of NC_052534.1, read as the reverse complement.
CTCCTAGTACTATGGTAAAATCTTGCCACAAACCTCTTCTTTTTATCCTTTATATGGCATTCTTCAACATAGAAGAATAATGATTTTTAATTTTAGTCTTTGGAATAAAAGTAAAAATGAGTCTTTCCTAGTCATACAACACACACATGCACAAAAAAAAAAAAAAAAGAATAGAAAGCAAACTGTGAAGTAGGAAACACCTTGACTATAGCCTTACAGACACTTTCTCTTTTAGTGTCTTCTTTCCCAAACTATACTTCATCCTCACTGCTGAAAACCATCAATTCCCTGCACAATGGCAACATGGGAAATCTTCTCAAACACCACAGCCATGACATGTTCTTATCCTTTCAAAAATGCCATGCAAGCTTTGGTCAAGGGTAGTTTGGGCAAATCAGCTTAGAGGTTTTCTCTGCCATGGCAGTGTTATTGGCATGATGGTGCAGGCACCTGGCTGAACATATTTCCTGACTTCCTCTTGGGCTTTGGTGGACATTCCTGTTTCCAGGTCAGCCACTCCTGGCAATGCACACAGCTGATCTGAAAGCACTCTGCTGTCCTCAGGCAAGTCAACATCTGTCTTCTCAGGCTGGGAATCACAGCCACATCTAACTGGAGCACTTCCAATGCAGCCTCCTTTGTTGTTGGTACCCAAGATTCTTCCTAACAAATCCTCACATTTGTTCTCTATTCTTCCTCCTTGCCTCTCCTAATTAAATTGAAATTAATGTCATGTTTACAAGCTTTTCTAGCAATCACCCTGCTTAAATATTGTATTTCCACCTTATTCCTCTTTGACTCCTTTGTTTAGACAACAAGCTTATCAAATCAGGGACCTATGTTTGTATCACTGAAAACAGAATGGCTCTGTTTTCAAGTGCCTCCCACTGTTACAAAAACAATAGCTGAACCATGTATCATAACGATAAGAAGTATGTAAATAATCTGGCCACCTTTCAGTGTGGTACCCTGATAAAACTGACTTAGAAGCCAATATGACTTCAGCCCTTAGGTGTTCAAGTCATTTTTGGACATGCTCAAGTATCCAAAAGTTTTAAAGAGGAGTCAAACCTCATGGCAAATGCTACTTTTTACAGTATTTTCCTGTAGATAAAATTCTGTAAGATTATAAGCAATGAAAATGCAAACGATTTGTACAGCATGATGCTGCAATGAATCCCTTCCATTTTAATACTACAGAATGGCAAAACTCAGGTTGCTGTACCTGCATCCCCAGCTGAGTGCACAGCGCTGTCGTAGGCAGCTGAGTCGTGCTGGAAGTCTTGCAGGTTCTGAGACCACAACCTCACATTCTCATCCATGGGGGTTGTAGCTTGTGTTACTGTCACAGTAGTGCTAACGGCCTCTGCAGTCTTCTGTTTAGCTTGCTCCAAGCGCTCTCTGGCCTCCACTACATAATAAATAGGGGATGAGAGGAAATGAACACTGATAGAGTTTCAAATGACCTGCTGCCTGTACTTCAAAAGTGATGAGATTAAGAGGATTTTATCTTCTGCAGAATGGAGATCCAACCTTGCTTATTTGGTCTTCTCTTTGTTTCCACTGGGAATACTCAAAAGTCCTAGTGGGTGGTCTACCATTATATTAATTCTTTAAATGTAACACATCCTCATTTCCTCATAGTTCTGGATTGATAAAGTTTTTCAACACCTTTGGATTTTAAAGGTTGCTGCATAGCCAGGGATATTCTGTTTTTCTTTGCGTTTTAAAAGAAAATTTATGTAAAGACTGAACATTTTTCATGAAAGTTATTTTCAGCGGAGAGAAATCCAAGGCACTAAAATGCTCTTGTAATTCCATACCCAGTATCTTTTTTTTTTCCTTTGGAGTTACCAAGGACTGTATTTCTAAAATCATGGAATTTTGCATATGATATCTTAGTACTAAAAAGCAAGATATTTCTGATAGGAATTAATGAAGAATTCTTGAATATGTCAACTTTGAACATCTTTAGGCATGAGCTGGATGCTCTATGATATCTGTTTCCTGAGAAACTAAAGTGAGATTTTGTCAATCAAGACTACCAGGAATTAATCTCCCAAATACTCTGTATGTGATTATATGAGAATTAGATTTTAATCATTTTCTATTTTTTAATCAGTAGAGTAAATCCACAGATTTGCAAATTCTCCAAGCCCTGAAAAAATCAAGAGTTAAATGGGAGAGGACAATTGTAGGAAGGAGGATCAAAACAAATGTTAGTAATTTCTGATGGAAAAAATGTATAATTTCATCATGAATACATTAAAGATGGATTGGTATTGATTATGTCTTGTCGTTTCCATCAAATTTGTTTGAGCCTTCCTGGAACTGAAATCTTAATATCAACTTCATAGGCCATATACATAATGTGCTGTAAAGCATTTGAAGGCAAAGAATCATAAAAATGAAGTTTCTTACAACCTAGTTCTGCTGATTGCATTTTTGTGATGGCTCTCATCAGTTTGCTTTGCACAGCATGCATTCGTGCCGCAGTGCCATTAACATGACGGCTGGTGTCTGCAATGGTTAAATCATTACCTGTTGGGAGAAATTAGGGGATATAACTGAACGATATCAAAATAGCATTTTAAAAAGATAAATTTTCTCCTATTGAGGTATGTTATTAAGCCTTTAATATATCATAGTATGCTAAGACATTTTTTAGCATAAGGTACAGTAGCACTCTTGATTTTATATAATCTAAAGTCATAAGGAACCTTGATGCTCATAACCATTATTTGCCTTAACTCAGTCAGTGCTAATTCTTGTTGCGGAGAATAGTTCCGAACTTACACAGGAGAAAGTCTAAGAAACTCTAAAGGTCCTGAAAAATTGAAGAGGTCATTTCTGTAATTTAATACTTTCATTCATTTTCAGTGGGGAAAAAAAAAAAAAAGAAGAAAAAAGAAAAAAAAAAAAAGGTCAAAATCTTTTAACATTTATTATTATCCTCCACTGAAGAAATCCAGATTCCTGAATGCTTAAACTCTTGTGAATTGATTTCAGTCAACTACTTAATGGAATATATTTACATGTGAAAACCTGTTTATGGGTGCAGATATTTAAACAGTGAATATATTACAAATGGTCTTTTTGTAAATGAAATAAACTTTGAAATAAACTTTGTATATTTACTATAAGCTGCTGTCTGTTGTAGCTCCATGGCTCGTCTGAGCAGTTCTTCACTTTTACCTCTGTGGTAGATGATCTGAGTATCAATTCCAACTGCAGCCTGAAAGTATATTTCAAAAAAGAAAGTCAAAATAATGGTTACCAAATGTTTCCTTTTAATGTGTATAATTGTAGCCAATGTATTGCTTGATATAAATGTAACTGCAAAGTCAATGGCAGTTTCATTTTTCTTGTTAGCATTTAAGACTGGCAACTGGAATACAAAAAGAAGATTGAAAAGAAAATTTCCTATTGGCTGCAATAAAAGCTTAGAGAAACATGTACTTTTCAGAGAGCAATAAAGAATAACTAAGATGCAGAAAGCACAGAAGTCCTCTGAACTTATCAGCTGTAATATACCAACTTGGTATTCTTGCTACATGTTAGCTAGGCATCCTGTTTGTTTCGACTGTTGACTCTATCGGGTGATGAACACATGCTGTGTGGGGAACTGTTTCCAGACCCCATTAGCACACTGTAAGCAGAAGACTGCACTCAAAATCCCTAGAGATCTGGTTCCTGCAATCCAACCAGTTCCTCTTTCTATCCCACTAATAAATTGCTATTAAATAGTCTTTTAAAATTATATACGTAAAAAAGGAAATAAAATATTTTAGAACAGTAAGGCCCGAGACAAAACTGGCATCCTCCTTAAAGCAGTGAGCATACAAGTAGGAAATTTGCCTCATTTTAACTTTCTATGAGTAACAGTGACAATCCTGTCATGATCCTTTCCTTCCACCTGGTACTGTATGGAATAGGAGGACTCAAGCACCGATCATCAGCTTAGGATTCCTACAGGGCCAGAGAGTTGTCTGCACTTTACAGGACAGTCTTAGGTTGAGTGACAGGACAAAGAAGCATCTCTTTGTACTTATTGACAGGAAGGCCCTATTGCTTCTTTGTAAATTACAGGGGAATGTAGACAGGCAGAATGATTAACCACCTAGGATTTAATTCAGGAAATAATATATGAAGCATAAGGTGCAGTGAGAACTTTGATGCAGACAATGAAGCTAAATCTTGTTTTTTCTTCATACTCAGGTGTTCAAAGCCCCTGTAGCATTGCAAAGTAAATGCTGGTATTGTGACAACTACTTACATCATTGACCCGATTTGTTGTGTTCAGTGCCAGCAAAGCAGCTTTATTAGCTTCTTCAATATAACCGGCAATATTTTCATATACATTTGAGGCATTTATTGCCCTTTGTACCAATCCATTTGTATCAACACCATGTAAATTCCTGTTAAAAAGAGAGTAAACAGAGGAAGAAACCAAACTGCATCAAATTAGTTTCAAATTGATTAGCTTTCTTAACATTCTATGAATCTTGACTATATAATTTTGCACGTAAATATATTTGGTCTGACGTATATTCTCTTCATTGGGTATGACCATCCATGCCAATCTAAAGCAGGAGAAAACTATGTGGATAGCAGGTACATCCCAAGGGTTTCCAACTTGATAAAGCTCTGGGAATTTGGCCTTCACGTCTATGTGAGCAATAACAAGTAATTTCTAAGCTTTTATCTTTTTAAAAAATCTGGATAGATATTTCATAAATGGGCAGAATAACAGACCAATGGGTTGTCCTTCTATGGAGTTAACTCCTGGCTGTGAATGGAAAGAACCGTGTGTGCCAGTGATCAGGAGAGCTGTATCACCAGACTGTTTCTATGTTCCAAAATGTAGATGTGAAAGGGGGAGAGTTAGATCAAGAACTATCCACTGGTCATGAAATTTTGCAAGAAGTTTGATTTCAGAAATATAACGTTGCCTTGCTGGCATGGTAGAGCTTGATGTGCATATTAGGTGGTAAATGGTCTTCAGAGGAGATTCAAAGCAATTGGCTTAGGGCTGAACCTTCAACAGTTAATAACTTTGAGTAAGCATTATTTTCTATATTTTTGTGATAAACACAATTCAGACAATATATTTATATAAATATTAGATATACATTTATATCTGCTTGTGTGTATTCACTTCAATGTATTTGCACACTGAAGACATAATAATTTTCCAATTACCAGGACTGTTGTATTTTCTGCTATATTCCCCCCAAAAAACTACAACAATAAAAAAAGCCTAACAAGTTTATAAGGAAATCCATTAAAAAACAGGCAACAACAACAACAAAAAACAACCAACCAACCAAACAACATAATGATTTGAACCAACCAAACAACATAATGATTTCAAGATAGGCTAAATGTTTTAAAGGATTAAAGTTTCACTGAAGGACAATCTTCTCAAAGAATAAAAGAGTCAGCACATTTCCATCTGGATACTTTGCAATTATTTCTGCTCATTTTATATTAAATTCCTGATATGTTGGAATTGGTAGTCATTTTAAAATTATTTTAGGAAAGGATGAAGGCTAGCCATATGGGGTATTCTCTTTCAAGTGATTCTACTACCCCCAGCTAGGCAATCTCAGACTGAACATATTGTTTGCTTTCTAGGTTGTCTGTACTTTGTGTAGCATTATAGAACAAGAGTTTCAGATATCAGCTTTGTACAGTTTTATAAAGGAAAGCCATCTGTTATTTTTTTCACTATTCAAATCTCCCATCCAGTGCACACTAATATTAAGAAACAACTGGTATTTAGATAATGTGCTTGATAAGTAGTTATAACACTTTATCCTCTGAAGACATATGTCTATTATGTTACTTAAGGTAGAATTTGGTGAAGCATTTTCTTTAAGAAATCACTTGCAGCAGTGATTTTTTCATGTGTAGTACCAATTGCAAATTAAGTCATATTTCAAATTTGCTTAGAGTGACTTTTTTAGTAAACTGAAGGAACGTTTGTGTGTATATAGTCTTCCAGCAAAACAGGCCTTGCAGTAAATTTTTGGTATTACAGAGGGCTTCTTTCACTGAGGCACAATCTACACTTTAAGAACTATTCCATCCGTAAACCAATTCTTAAACAAAAATTATCACAAGTCCCATTTTATGGCCCATACTGCAAAAACATTTTTTAATGTGAAATAACTCACTGACAAAAGCAGTATCTGCCAGCCCCATTTAATCTGCCTGTACTGTATTACTTTTCAGTAGTTTGCCTTTTCTATTCTCATGCTATGGCAAGAGAAGAATGTGCCAAATTATAAAGGGAAGAATATCACACAAGATACGTTTGTTTATGCTCTGAGAAGATGAATAGATCTTGCTTTGCTCAACTTCAGATTTTCCCTCTGGACCATGAAAGTTCTTTCCATACATGAGTTCCCAGCAATTTGTTTGATGCTCATTTACAGCCAGTATATCTAATGTCACTGTGTTTCTGCTTGTTTCAGTTCATTCAGCTGATCAATAATTAACACTTGTATGAACAGAGTCTGCTGAAGTTAAATTTTACCGGTCCAACTCATCAGCAAGTCTTCTTAGGTTATGTGCATGCTGCATAGCCTTTTCTTCCAGCTCATCATCAAACAGAGACAGATTGGCTATTTTTTCTTGCAATTCCTTTTTTGCTCCATCTATTTCTGCGTAGAACCCTGACACATTCTGAATAAATATGGAAGGAAGGAAATAATATGAAAACTGTAAAAAAAATCAAGTCTTTTTTTATTATTATGTTTTATTTTACTGTTTATGTTAAAATGCTTTTGTTTTCTTTTATATTATTATCAGATAAAAGAGAGTAAAGGGTGTCTTATGAATGCTGATGAAACAAAACAAATGCAGGAAGATAAAAATCAGCCAAAATTCAAGAAACCTCTTCAAAAGATATATAGAGAGATGAGAAATACAAAAGAGAGAGACCGTTGAGAGATGTCTTACCATCTGTTGTGTTTACTCTACAATAGTGCCAGTGGCAAGCTTTTTGTTGTGAAGCGCGACTAGACAGAATAATTAAACCAGATTTTTGCAAAATTCCCTTATTGTGATACTCACTAAATTAGGAAATGGAAACCATGGTGTATATATATATATATTTTTAACCTGCAGGCCAGAAATTAGTTCTTGGAACTTTTAAACTACAAGCAAACTAAACAATGCTGGGGTGGGCTGGCTTACAAAACATCCCATTAGTGCATGATCCCTGGCACTGTTTTGGCCCTGCCCAGCTGCCACTCTTCCAAGCCTACGTCCTTGGGGAATGAGGCAGTGCCTGTGCCCCAGGGGCAATGTGGAGGAGGCATGTTGTTGGAGAGGGACAGAGTTTGGCAATACAAATGTAAGCTGTGCCACACACAGCTGTGAGAATAGTCCAGACCCATTCTGTCTCCTACCACAGAAATAGCTCTTACAGTAGGATATCTTGTATTTGTCTGATTTGCAGGAGTCTGTCAGACAACTAACACTGTATGCATGCGCAAAGGAGAAGTACTATCACTTTGCTTTAGCTATAGACTTTTCTTATATGAAATATCTGTGTGAAGACCCAAGTGGACATGCGTTCACCTTCTCTCCAATACACAACTTTGGCGGCAAGTTTGATGATTACAACTGCGGTCACAAAATACAGGAAAAAAAGATGAAACAAAGGGAGAGAAAAAGGATGAATGAGTGAAGCATGAAGATTCTCACAGCTGGAAGATGTGTGATGTTCTCATACTATTCCCCTGCTATGTAAATGTCCCCCATCCGCAGATTTACCTACAGGATTGGGGAACCCTGAATGATAAACTGCAGCAATTTATTTTACACAAAACACATGAAAGAAAAATATCAGACTGATTGTCTACCCTGGGATGGCTATAATTAAAGAAAGCTGAACTCTTGTTTTCTAAAATTAATTTTCCAAGGAAAAATGATGATTTTTTTTATATCTTGCTTTGGGCAACTGTGGCCAAAATAAATATTTGTAGATAATTTTTATTTGTCTTGAACTATCAACAATTCTTATTATAAGAGATGAAAAAAAAAAAAACCAACAAACAAAACATCTTTTGTAAAATGGCAAAGATATTAGTTGGAAAAATCCCACTTTTATTTTCTTTTCTTTTTTTTTTTTTTCCCACAGAAAGTTCAAAAACCATGGGAAAGTTTAATCTTCTAAAAATTTCCCACAACACCTTGTCTCATTCTTAGCACTGGATCCTAATCTGTAGTTCCAAAAGAGAATTTCAATATGTTTATTTGTACAGTTTACAATTTGACCATTGATTCAATGATTGGTTTTAAAATTGAGACATGGGAGCTGCCTTCTGTGCTCACTTGCAGGCATGAGAAAAGTACAGTCTGTCACCAAAGCGCCTTTTGGCAGCTACTCATACTGAAGTGACTGAGAACCCTACAGCAAAATTCTTCAATTAGTTGTGCCTACAATAAGGTGTACTTCTAATATATTATTTTTCCAAGGCAGTAAAATGTCATTACAGAGCTTTTCATCGAGGACAATTTATATATATATATAAATATATATATATAATAAATAAATATATATATATTTCAGGAAACATCAGTATTTCATTGAAGCAGTCAAAAAAAAAAAAAGAAAAAAAGAGTGTTTTTCATTCAGTAGTCTAAGCACACTAAGCACACTTTTAGAAGTTCAAAAATTCAGGACATACCATTTAGACAAGTCACTGAGACACCTACCTTTATTACCTCACTTAACTCTGAGCTGATCTTTTGTGGTTCTGCCAGAATAGCTGTGGCACTTAGCACAATACTGTTCACTTCATCTGCTTGCTCTTTTAATTTCTCATGTTGTTTCTACAGAACAAATCAACCAAAAATTGCTGTGAATTGCTAAAATAGTGTTACCATTTTTGTTTTGTTACTAATGTTAACTGAAAAGATGAAGAGATAAACTAAATAGATTTTACATAACTATGAAGTCAAAGTTTTTCATAGATACCCTTATTAATAAAAGTGTTATTCCATTAATGTTTAGTCCTAATGGTAAAAAAAAATCATTTATAAGAATTAATTTCTTTACATATTTCAGCAGGAAGAGTTATTGGGATTAAGTATTAGTCAGTGAGTGGTCAGCATGAACAAATCAACCATGGACTTTTTATAGTGACCTAGAATTTTTTTTTTTCTGTAGGATTTTAAATTTATGGTATTGAGAATGTTTTTCACTGTCAATAATAAAGCTAACGTGAACAATCTCTCATTGTGAGGAATAACGAAAATCCAACTGGAAAAATCCAACAGAGCACACTTATGACTGCAGCTAGCTCACGTAAGGCTTTGTTTCAGACGCGTCACGTGAGCTGCAACCTGCAACTATAACAATGAAACAACAGAAAAGTAAAGAGGCTTTATATACAAAGGATCTCAAGCTTCTCACAGATGACTTCATAAGAATAATGTGCCTGAGTTATCTTCTGAGTTATTAGACATTCTACATCATCATGAACTTCTGGTACAGCAGATTTAGAGAGTTCAAAATGGAGCTGCTGTGGTGCTACGAAACAGAGGCTGGTTTGAATTCATAAGATCATTCTTGTGATGAGAGGACAGCTCCCTAAACTTCTCTCCTCCAGACTCCAAATAATTTCAGTCATTAAAATGAAAACAAGTTCAAATGATCCTACATTGTTCTGTCTTTTTTTTTTTTTTTTTTTTTTTTTTGCTTGATGGAAAAATAAACCAGAAAAAGAATTTTAGGTGGGACAGTTTAATTTTGCATCCCTTAAGAAAAAAGAGATCCCATCGAACTGCTTTAAGGAAAAAAATAATCTTTTTTTTTTATATGAACGATGTATTAAGTATCTTTCTGGGATGAAGGACCTCAAAGTTCAATTTTCTCATCAGCCAGATGCAATTTGAACCTAACTCCACGACTCACGTGTAAACTTCCCCCTTCTGTGGGAGGCCCTTGGGGGAAGGTCTCTGAGCTCTCCTCTGACTGATCACTTTGTTCAAAATACTGAAGTTATTCAGTATATAACAGTGCATAAGAAAAAACTACTGTAGCCTCACAGCAAGGCAGTTCACCCAGCAAGTAGGAAACCCATTTTCAAGCTATCCAGTGCGCACTGGTTAGAAGATGGATTTGTGCTTGCTGATGCAAAGACAGTCATCTGCTCTTCCTAAACAACAACAACAACAACAAGTGGAGGCATTTTGTTTAAAAGAGGAGCAGGGAGAAAGTTTGAATGGGGCAGTATGAACTCAACCACAGTCCAGAACCTAAATGCAGAGCAATCATTATGAACAGAATATTTCAATAGAATATAATTACATCTGTGAGCATGAAGTCCTTCCACATTATAAATCAGTGCGTAGTGGATTAAACAATTCCACCACAGTATTTATAGTAACTGTGCTACTTGGAATACATCTTCCTATGTGTAGGCATCGGTAACCATCTTTTCCTTGGCCAGCTAGGATGTGTCATGCCAAAAGCAACATGCATTGTCACTTCACAAAAAAGTCATAATTTTTGCTCTTCTCAACTTGTGCAGAACTGGAATGTAAAACTCATCCTGCTGAGTGGTTCAAGGACCTTTTTTGAGGTGGTGATTTCTAAATCTAAACAGCAATCCACTATTTTAATTACTGGTAAATATGAGCTATTTCACAGATGCTGATAATAAATAGACTGCATAATACCTCATGCTCTTGAAGATTGGCTGTGTTTTCCTTATTTAATGCCTCTGTTTGTATAACATAGTCAAGGGCCTGGCCTAATGCCTCCTCCAGGTCTGACAACTTCATATTGTGTTCACTGAGCTGCTCCACCACATCAGAAAACAGAGATCTGGTGTCATTGTACCTCTCATGAAACTCTTCAACTCGCTGTAACACTGAAAGAAAAATCAGAGACGACTGATTAACCAGAGCAGGCACATGCATACATGCCTAAAGACTACCGTGTATTTTTATGCCTGTCCTGCCATCTGGGCAACAAGCAGAGACTTGGGGCAGTCACTTTAAAGCAGGGGCACTTCGGGCTGCTGTAACGGGCTCACTGTGTATGTTCATCAGAGCCATGATGCTGTTGGCATCTTTTCCACAGCTTTAGTGTGGTGGGGAAAGGCAGGAAAAGAAAAAGCTGTAGCCCTGATGTTTATTTAATGCTTGACAATCTCCTGAAGTCAGCAGAGTTAACACTAGCTTGGGTTAGGAGACTGGCTGTCTGAAGCTGAGATTGCTTTTATGTTGGCAGATAATGGCTTCTTTCACTCTTCTTTTTTTCCTCTTTTTTTTACCCCAGATTTGCTCTTGTGCTTTTTTTCCTTCAAACCATCAGGAGTAGGAATTATTATTTAATCTCTTTCACTTCTTGTTTAAGTAATTAATGACAGAACACTGCTGATGAACATGCAGGTCTCATATGACCTGCTCTTACATTCTCCCAAACTGTGATGTGTGTGGCTGTTCAACCACCAGCACCTGCTGTTCCTCCCCAGGTTCTCAGCATTACCTCCCAAGCTGCCCAGCATAGACCTCAGCATTATATCCTAAGCTGCCCAGCCTGAGCCAGCTGCGCATCAACATCCGAGTGAATGGAAAACAGATTCAAAACTCACAGTCCTCTGCAGCATGTTCCTCCTCATCTGCAAGTTGCCTCTCATTCGTGAAAGGCTTACGGCGTTTGATTTCCTTCAGCATCTCCTCGGCCACACTCAGCTTCTGGGCAATTTCTTCAGGGCTTAGCTCTTGTTGAATCGCATAGTATTTCATCTTGCTGCTGATTTCTGTGGGAAAAAGGAACAGATGGTCAATCTAGCATGCTACAGAGAAGTAAACATTGTGGAGTACTTCTATTTTTGTGAATCCAGATCATGCTGGTAGCAAAAGAAAATTTTAATTATCCTACAGCTCCACAGTAGGTAATTATTATCTTTAATCCAGTCTTAAAATGAAACCTGCAAATAAACACTTTCTGGCATACGTAGGGATCTCATCAGAAGACGATGAGATTAAACAGGCAAGGGTAATGTGCTTTATTTGGCTTGGCAGCTGGGATCATCTTTTCATTTTGAGCTCTGTGGCATGTAGCAGATTGGGGCTTTCATCTGGGATCATGTTTTTAAGTGCTACTGAAAAAAATATGATGTTTATTAAATAACACCTGCAGCAAGGAGACTAAAATAATCTCTTTGGCCATCTGAAGAAGTTTGAGGCACCTTTAAGATATAATATATGGCTTCTTATATGATGATGGCTTGCTGGTTTGGAGATGAGTATTATTTCAAGGTTTTAGTCTCAGTTCAGAAAATGCTGTTGGATCCTTGCAGCTGAAATTGAGTTTACCCATTCCCAGAGCAAGCATTATGAAGTTTTCCCACTTTTTCATCTCTGGCTTCAGATACCAACCACATCCTCTTTTATACCCTGTGAGTAGCTTTGGCTTGCGGTCATCACAGGTTTTGTGGATAAGCAGATCTGCCAAAGTCAGCACTATCCATCTGAATTTTTTTAATAAAGTATGTATGTGTCATTGTGGCACAACAGATTCTTTGGCAGAGTATCTTTTCGTGCAGTTTCTGGATGGCTCCTGAACTCATTAGTGAAGCTCTAAAGTCTGTCTCAGCAGTAACTGAATGGCTCCACAGCTTTCTTTTTCCTTCTCCTACTGGCATGCACAGACATATACGTGTATGAAAATGGGCACATGTGTACGTCTTACCTTCAGAAGGACCTAGATCACTTTCTACAGAAGAGATGGAAGAGAATGATTTTGGGCATAGTGAAAATCATTTTCACCCACCTGTTTCTAACTTCCTTTCTGGGTGAACAGGCACTCTTTTAATTGCAGGCACAGGCATTGATTTCTACAATAGCTCAACCTGACTTCTGCTATCTGTGTCCTAAACTAGAAACATTTCCGTCTCTGCATTTCCTTTTCTCCTCAAAACAACTGATGATTAAAAAGAATTATCTACACAAGTCAGCCAATGAATACTGATGACAATCAATGAGGCTTAGGCTAACACCTGTAGTCAAAATCTGTAGAAATAAAATGTGACAGTTGACCACAACTAGATCACCAAAGGTGATCTAGAATCAGGGGTGTAAGCGTGCAGCTTTTAACATTATGCGTGCATGGTCTTAGCCTGCCTCATCTTTGTGTCAAGTTAACTATGTTTGTTGAAATTAAGGTACTGGTTAAAACACCCATGGAGATAATGATCAGCAATGATCATGATTGATATGTCACAGCTCTTCCTTACAAAAGCTGCCAGAGAACTTACAATTACTGCTCTAAGTCAGAACCACTCAAGTCTGCTAATTAAGGATTTCTATTAATTGAAAAAGGGCTCTTTTACCTCACCTGCCAGGCAACTTTCTGTTTTGATGCCACACACAGATATTTACACTCTTGGCTTTGCTAAGAACTGGGAGAAATCAGTGTGTTCTGTGGTAGAATGGATGTTCTCGTGATGGAGGTGTACAGGGGACCGGAATGCTTCTGCATACATTCACTTGGGTTTTATTGCTTTCTGTAGGTATAGAAGAAGAAGCTGAGATTGGTGTAATCTCAGTTTTATATACCATTATGATAATGTTATGTCTCAGATACTCCAGATGAAGGTGATCATATTTGACTTGGAATACTTCTTCAAGTGCAATTGTGCTGGGGAAGGTGTTCGTTGCTGTCATTTAACTTTTGATGTATACCACAGTAAGAATTCTTGAAGATCTAAGCAGTTCTCAGGCTGTAAATCAAACACCTGGGAAGGTCTGAAATACGTGCATTTACGTACTTCTCAGAAGAGAAATCATGTTTTGAAATTTATGTTAGTTCTAGAGATGTTTTATTGCTCCAGTATGTTGCCCAAAGGTGGACATAAGTTTCACTTGTATCTCCACATATCATATGCACAGATGAGCAGGACACTGAGATAACAGGAGACAGTTTGTCTCATTTTAACATGAAAAAGCTTTTGGTTTCATTCTTCTAATTTTGGGAGCTCTTAATCATGGTTACCTCTCCTGCTGCGAGACAGCATCACTATAACCATTTCTGACAGTCTGCTCTAGCCATCTGGTTTAAAATTCTGCATTTCACTTTGTGGGGAAATGAGAAGCCAATGAAAATGCAGTTTCCTAACTCTACTTCTATACTTCAGGAAAAAAAAAAAAAGACAACAGTCACCCTCTAATGATGTTTAGATGGGGCTGAACCCAAACTCAACTAGAAATTGTGGTCAGATGAAGCAATAAACAACTTGAGGAGAAAATCATCACCACCTTCCACAGTGAGCTTGGGGAAGCAGTCCATCCAGAAAATAGTGTACTATCCAGCGTATTTTTCTTTTTGGAAGCATTTGCATGATGCTACGTCAGTCAACAGAGTTCTACCAAGAAACAATTTGCGAAAATGCAAAATATTGGTGATACACCAGAGGGATCACCAGACTTAGTCGTATCTGACTGCCATGGGTTCAAAAGGAAAAGTGATATTTAAAAAAAAAAAGTCAAGCATTTGTGTGTCCTCTGTTATTTACCTGCATGACAGGAAATGTGCACTTGCATTAATCTGCTATAAAAGAAGACACCAAACATTTTCACCTTCAATCTCACGCTTGTGTTTGTGGCTGCAACCAGTTCCAGTCTGATATCAACTCTTTTTTTTTTTCTTACCACTCATATATAAATAACTTGAGTGTCTATTCAAACAATCAGAGGTTACAAATTGAATTATCTTCAAGTATTTCATATAAACTTATTTATTATTATTTTGCTTTTTCAGAATAAGAAAAAAGAAGATGCACTTATTCTAGCTGTCAGACCAACTCAGAGACAACCTTTCATTACGGTATTACAGGCTCTAATGGCCTTATGTGTGGGTTGCTTTGTCAGAGTACCCAGGTGCTATGGCCTTTTTTTTTGCCGGACATTTCATTAATACATGCTTCACAGTGAGATGAACTAGAAATAAATCTATTTACCTTGAATGTTATCCCTCATATTACTAAGCTTCTGCACAAGCTGAGTAGCACGGTTGTTGGTCTCCATGGTTTCCTTCTGTACCAGTAGGCCCTTGCTGGAAGCTTGATTTCCCTATGAATAAACCATGTGAGCAAGATATTAGATTTTCTTTTTTTTCAGATCTGTATGCATGTGTGGAGATGAGCAGTGTAAACACACGTTTTGCTTTCTCCTGATGAGCATGCGAAAGTCCATTTATCATATAAAGTGGTATTTACAGAGGTGTTTGAAGTGAAGGGCTGTCTTGTCGATATTTTCAGTATTGCAGAGTGAGAGATTAAAATCTGTCCCACATTTATCCATCACTCGCTGCAATCAAATTGTCATAAATTATGTACAGTTGTAAACCTCCCATCTGCCGAGTTTCCTAGGCATTCAGCAGGGCTGGCTCATTTTGCTGGATATTGCATTTACTGAATAAGTGTATAGACTGCAGAGTAAGGCATGAAGCTCACCACCATTTTTAGATTACGGTCTCCCTCACGCGAGGTTGCCTGCTGTGCAACTTGTTAAAATTATTAAAACATGAGGATGAGGATTCAACAGGCCTGGAAGAGCATAGCCACACTCTTAACACAAAAGACTATAAATGACAAGTGAAGGTCAAGAAGGGGCCTCTGGAGGTCATCTGGTCCAACCCCACTTCTCAAGCTGGGACACCTACAGTACGTTGCCCAGGACCAGGCCCATACAGCTTTTGAAGATCTCCAAGGGAAGAGACTCCACCACCTCTCTCAGCAACCTATCCCAGTGCTCCATCATTCACAGCATGTCATAGTAAAGAGGTGCTTCCTGATGTCCTGTATCATAGCTGGGGCTGCGCTCCCTGTTGCATTTCCCATATGTGCATGAGGTGACATTGTCCCCGAACAAATGAGGTGTTGAGTGAAGCTGTTAGGGAGGTTAACATTTACCATGGCACAGCTATCGTGTTATCTGGACAGCATTAACTTTGGGATTCCTTAAGTTCAATTTTCACTGGTATGCCTAAGGAAGGAGAAGATAGCATGGCTGCTGCCCATGTGTATACGTGTAAGCTTGCACCACACGCTTGGCAGTGGCACGATGTTCATTTCAATGCTCTCTTAGGGCTGCAGCACCGAAAATCCCCTCTGTAAAATCAGTTTGACCGTGGGAGTGAAGGCTGGAGAGCTCAGGCTGCTGCTGTGCTCGCGCATGGAGGTGCGAGGCCTGCTGAGGTGGCGGCACCAGGGGGCGCCTGAGGCCACGCCGACACGGCCGGGCTTAGAGAAAGGTTTGTATTGTTCGCTTGCTTGTTTTCATGAAAGACACTCGGGTTACACTTCAGCTGTGGTTGTCTCTGGCTGGGAATAACACAGCCTGGTGTTATTTCCCTAAAATATATTTATTTCTCTAACAAAAAAGCTGTTCAATAATATCTGTTTAAAGTAGAAAAAAGATGCAATTTTCAACTTCATTTCTTAACACAGAATCAATCGCACAATCATTAAGGTTGGAAAAGATGACTAAGATCATCCAGTCCAACCCCAGCTCACCCCCACCAGCCCACTAACCACTTCCCTCAGGGCCACATCTACACGTTTCTTGAACACCTCCAGGGACAGTGGCTCCACAGTGACACCACCTCCCTGGACAGCCTGTGCCACTGCCATACCACGCTTTCTGAGAATAATTTTTTCCCAGTATCCAACCTGAGACATATCACATCAGTATTCTTTCAGCAGTGAAAGTGTTCTGTGAGCTGAGAGCAGATAACCTTAATTTTATAGCCTGGCGATTGAATATGGATGTAACATTTATGATTATAATTGTGTTAAAACTTATCTTGAGTGCTGATCAGGTTCCCATCTCAGTGGGTACCTCAAAAAGCTTTTAAACCAGCTTTGTAGCACATTGTGAAGTGACTAATCAAACTAAATGGAATTTCACAAGGGTATGCATGTAAAATAAATATAATATGAAGATTCCTAAAGTCAGTCCAAATTACTTTAATGTTGGTTACTTCGGTTTGAAATGGCAAGGCAGGGTGTCTACTGTGCCTATAGTGTAAGGGGAGGAAAAAGGAACTAGATTCCAAGGGGAGTCTCTTTTCTGCCTTTGATAAACCTCTGACCACACTCAGAAGAGTTTGGCTCTTCCTTTGCTGGGAAGAAGAGTTGGTCAGTCTTCAGCACTTTTAATTTAGAGCTTCAGTAGAGTAGAAAGTTGAGAGATAAAACGTTATCCAAACTTTCTTTCAGGGCACTCTCACTCTTGTGCAGTAAACCTTGTTTGCCAGCATGAGAGTATGTCAAGCCACAAGGCCACTGTGCGCTGGCTGTGAACAAACCTGGTCATCCAGGTTTTCTGCCTCTCTCAGGAGATCATTCATGTCGTCCACAGCATCATCGACCTGGATGGTCCAAAGTGTGGAGTGGTCCTTTTTTTTGGACATTGCCGCCTGTGTGTAGGAAAAAAAGAAGTCAGTGCATCCCAAACCAAATTTCTGCAGTGAGGGCAGAGATGTAAATTTACATGAATGGAGTGGAAATCCATAGATGAAAATTACATTAAAAAAAAAAAAAGAAAACGTCATCAGTGTTTGTACCTGGAGATGGGTAGTAGTGAGGTTCAGGTCATGCAAGCGTTTCTGAGCTGCAACACCTGTAGAGATGCTCAATAAAGTTGATTTGCTTTCATCAATAGCCAGGACAGCTAACCGGATGTCGTCTGTCAAATCCCAAATACATTTATCGCAGCCTGATAAGAAAATAAAAGTGTCATTTTACTTTTAGTGCTTGTGAAACGTAACAACAACATCTTAAATTTACTTTTGAGTGCCCCATGGGGTTTCCTCACTCTGACATGGATGGGCCTTGATTTATATCCATTTTTCTTTTCCTTTCATCCACCCACTCCCAAGGTCCCACAGCACAGCCACGATGCTTCCAGCTGAGCAGCACCAGATGGGACTGCTCTGAAGGGCCATTGAGGCGGCACTGCTATCAGTAGGGAGCAGGAGATGAAGCATTTCCTGGCTATTCCCTAGAGGTTCCACTTGTTTGTGTCCTAAAGAACAACAGATGGGGGTCAAAAAAACAAGTTCATTTTGCCCGCAGTCAGAACTCTGCATTCTAAATCTGGTGGTATGACAAGCAAGGATGTCCATCAACCGGGCTCTTGGCTGTCTATATGATTAGAATGGCAACTTCTCAAGGCAGAGTTTTGACATGTTGAACTATGCTACTGTAAAACTACACCCTTGTCCTGTATGAATGCTTGCAATACCACCTTGTTTTTAGTGACATTTGTGCCACCGGTAAGTGCAGGAGACTTATATGTATATGAAATACAGATTCCTGCAGGAACTTTTGCTTGGTATTGTACAGTCTGTATTCCTGATGGCAGCAGCTGCCAAATGTTTTCCTCCTGATTGTGCTTCTGGACATGTGATCCCTCTTCTTGGGAACAGGCTTAGGAGTCCGTAGGTGATATGTAGACTGTATAATACTATAGCCTTAATACTATCTTTTTAAAAGTTTCAGTATTCACTAGAAGTTATAACAGCGCTTTTGAAAAATTCCCAGGCTTCCTGTATTTAGAATAGGGCAGACAGCTGAAAAACAACTGACTGATGTGTGTATGTCAAATTCAACAGTAACAGTTTATATTTCATGTAAAATGAGAACAACAGAAATGATATGCAAGGTGGCATTTTAGGGTTAGAGAATTTTTTTTGCGGGCTCTGTATCTCTAGGCCTAGAGAAGTAGCTTTCATGATACATCCATACTGCTCTGTAATTTGTACCTAAACATACAGCCTGTTTTACAGAGCTGAACATATTCATGGGCTCAGTCAGGCAGGTAAGTATGAATTAAAATACACAGTCAGTAGGGCACTGCATCTTTGCATGTTTAAGTGCCCTGCAGAACCAAGGTACGAGTGTGCACTGGAGAGAGCTGAGCTGTTAAGTTAGCATCTGCAAGCATCTGAGAGTGATCTTCATTTCTGGTGTTCTCATAATGTTATTCTTACTGATGGTTGGGCAGTCTGTGCCAGTAGAAACTAGAGGACTATCTGCGAGGCATTCTCCAGTCCGGCTGTCACACATTCTCCCACCACAGTTACATGCTGAGGAAAAAAAAAAAGGGGGGGGGGGGGTTAAAATAGTAATCTTGAGAATGTTCAACTCAGATTTCCCATTCCAAGACCAATGAAATGATTATATGTAGGATTGTGCAAAGGTAATCAAACCAAAATCAAGGGCTTCCTTGACTGATTTCTCCTTAACTACATAGATTGGATCAGATGAAATACGAGCCATAACACAGAAAGTATGCGCTGAAGTGACTTGTTCAAAGCTTCCCAGTTGGTCAAAAGCAGAGGCCAGAGTTGTCCAGTGGTGCTGCTGTACATTACCATCTGCAGAGGGTGACGTTTATGAGACGTGCTAAGGAAAGCAGTACAGCTGATGTTAATTACTTGTTATGTATCTCTCTGCAGGCCTGTGGAACTTCTCAATGCTGTGTCAGGCTCCCACCAAATAAAGTTTCCAGCTGACAGGGAATGATAGTGGACTCTAATTCCAGCTTGATCATATCAAAAAGTAAGTATCTCCTACCACTTAAAATGAAGAACAAGTGAGGTTTAACATATTTTTAAACTGAGTAAGTTGCATTTCTTTTGCCAACACAAGTGGCTTTTTAAAAAGTTTAATTTTTAATCTAAAGTGTCTCTCTCAAGATTTAATTGGCCTTTTAAAATATATTATTTTCAAGATTAAAATATTCTTGGAACACTTTGATAGAATAACAAAAATTAGCAAAACAGAGGAACAGCAGTGACTTATCTGGAATTCATTTTACTCTTGTGATTCATGGTTTCAGCAGACTCTTGTATTTAAAAAAAATTGTTTTCTGCCATTTTACTGCAGCCCATTCATTGTTCTCTGTGAGTTCCCTTATATTTACATTCCACATTGAACATTCAAGGAATTTTCTAGGAAAATTTGTAATACAGCCTCAAAGTCAACACAATACACTAACATTGGAATATTTCTTTGTAACTGAACCAAAGTTAGTAGAAGTATTCATTCTTTGTACTAGTGATGAAAGAAGTTGGTTAGGAATGTTGTGAGGTAATCAACCTTTTGACTTCTCCACAAGTTTGAACTGGCGTATTGTAGCTCCTGAATCCACACTGTTTTAATTTGTTTTTTCTTTTATTAAAAAATGAAAGAGAAATCTCAGTTGAAAGCAGAGATTTCTCTTAACCCGTATCACAGGATCTATAAACTAGGTCTAGTTTGGATTAAGTTAGTACTCAAGAAAATCAAATTGTGCCTTCTTATTTAACTGGATAACTCTTAGCTTATTACACAAATGCTTATAGTAAATTCATTTCAAAAGCAGTTCTGACAATATTTCATCAACTTGTTCAGGAGGTACCAAATTTTTAATAGGGAGTTCAGAGTTTCAATGCTATTGTGGTTTACTGGTGGAGAAAGTTTCTAATTTACCTGCATTTCTGAGGGACATTTGTAGAAAGCTTTAAAGTGTGGATAAAGGACACATAATTAAGAAATTTAATGAAAGGAGGCTGAAAACTGCTATTGATAACTACAAAATTTTTTTCTTCTGCATGAGAGAAAAAAGGATGATCTTAGCTGGATAAAAGTAATTACTTGCTTTTTCTTTTTCTTTTCTTCTTTTGTTCTGTATACCTTTTCAGATACTCTGAAAGCTGTGTACATAGACTGTTCTTTTTAATGCTATATTCTTTTTTGTTTGTTTGTTTTAAAGAAGATAATGATCTTATTTCAGAATCAATATTTTTCTAAATAAGAGCTCCTAGTTATTCTGAACTGCCAAATAAACTATAAGCTTGCTTTGTAAGCTACCACAATAGTTTGGCTATCATGGATTTTTTTGACTGATGCAGGAGATCTTTGCAGCTGCCATTTATCAAGTACAACACATTTGGGTGCTTAGTAGAAATGAAGATAGAATGAGGACTGCATAGCGCTCTGAAACATAATACTTCAAAATCAGGATTTGCTAGAGTCAACCAAATGATTGCTGAAAAGGGAAAAGATTCAAGTGCCTAGGCACTTTTTATTTTTAGCAAAGATCAAATACTACAAGAAAATCTGCTAATGAAGAGAATTACCAAGCTGATTCATAGTCTGCATGCACCACAAAATCCCACTTAAACTGTATATCAGAAAGTTAATTAATATGGAGGCATTCTTACCCTAATTTCTGCAACTTCTTATTGGTGCAAACCAAAACTATATTGAGCTGATGAAAGCGTGACAACTTCCATTTGGATGCTTTATGTTCACATAGGCCTTCCAAAATTATATTTTTCAATTTATTTGAAATTAGACATTTGAAATTCCTTGTGTTATGGGAACTGTCGAATCACAGCCTGAACCACTGATTCATCACCTGAGGTGAGCACTGAGTCAGCTGCAGGAGCACAGGTGAAGGCAATTCACTGATCTGACCAGAAGGGGTGGAGCCCGGCTGCACCTCTCCTAGACCCCATTTAAGGGCTGACTGCCACTGAGGAAGGATCTCTTTCTAGAGATTGCTTCCTTTGGAGTTTTTCTGTGAGTGTAGGATAGAGCTGAGCATTTTTATTCATTTTCAATTATTGTTTTCCACTGTGATAACCCTTCTAGTTACAGCCTGTAAAATATCAACCTAGCTGTGCCACTTTGCTGATTGTATATTTGTTGATTGTACACTTGTAATGCTCAGACTTTTGGCAAAGATGCTCTTGGCTGTTTGGAGCTTAGCTTTTGCACATGGCTGAGGCACACACAATTGCTGTAGCTGAGATAAAAAGCTGGGTGTATTTCTTCTGCCTCATGGAGCTCAGGAGCCATGAAATACACTGCCATTCTCTGTTGGAGAACTGCAGTTACACCATCTGTGGTGAATAGAGTCAGACAGTGAAATGCATAAGCAGGATTTGCTTTTACAACCCCAAAATCACAGAGATTAAATTGTGGGCATATGCTGGGTGCCCAGATCCAGATATAAACTGATCTTCAGGTGCGCAGCTCCCTGCAGCCACTGTCTTTGGCTTGTTTGGGTACCTATGATCAGTTTTTAGGGTTACAGTGTATTAGTTCCTCTCCCTATTGAGCATAAATTGAATTAATATAATTTGGTGAGGTGAATTACACTTTGGAAACAGGAACAAAACAAGAAGGAACTGCATCATGCACTGTCTGCACAAATGGAGACTGCTACACAAAAGATACTTGAGTTCAGACTGTCCTCACAGCCTCTATCCTCCAGGTCCCCGAACTTAAGACTTTGTAGTAAATTAATAAAAACTCCAGGTGCATACTGAGTTACAAGAAGTATGGAAGCTTTATCAAGACGTTGCAAACACACCAGGGACTGTACCTTGAACCCAGGAGCACTTCAAATGTCTAAGCTGGTTGCACGCTTGAATGTCTTACATTCAAGTCAAGCTGAAAGCTAGGAGTGATCCATCCTCTCCATTTGTGTTATTGTCCATGAGGAAAGGATGTGGGCAATGGGGTTGGGAGGGAGCTCCAAGCTCTGAGCACTTGCATTTTGCCTTTAGCTGTTGTTCTTTCTCATCCCTTTGGAGAAAGATGCAGTCTCTCCTCCCAGAGCAAAAGCAATGACAGAGGGCATGAGGCCAAAGTGTTGTCTGGCATTTAG
This sequence comes from Gallus gallus, assembly GCF_016699485.2. NCBI lineage: Eukaryota > Metazoa > Chordata > Aves > Galliformes > Phasianidae > Gallus > Gallus gallus. Next base: position 65,443,529 of record NC_052534.1, on the reverse strand, counting down.
TTGGGGTGTGGGGTCTGGGCTCATGAGACTTTTTTATGGGCAGCCGAAAACAGGCTAGTTTCAGGGGTTATTCAGCTGATGGAGCATCAGCACTGATGCACTAGGAGTGTGACCAGAAACCCGCCCACACCCAGGCATCTGATGACCGATTCAAACATCTGTGGGAGACAGCCCCATGCGGTACCCTACTTTGTTCTGCTCCGTTACATTGAACTACAGACAATACCTGTACAATTTTTAGCGAATATGGCATCCCCGTAGTAACCTGGAGCACACTGCTCACACTTGAAGCCCGTGGTGTGGTGCAGGCAGTTGCGACACTGGCCGGTCACTTCATCGCAGTCTTCAAAAATCAGGTTTGGATCTGAGTTGCCACTGCAGTCGCATTTTTTACAAGTGCTTCCAATTAGCAGAGGATTCCCATAGTAACCAGGGGCACACCTGAAAGGAGAAGCAAGCCCAAAGTTGACTTGAAATGACATTCTCATCTGCAGTATCGTTATTCTCTTACCTAACTGATGTTGCCGTGAACTGATGACAGTCAGCAATCACTAAAGGACAGAAGTTAGGAGCTGCACTCCTGCAGAGGCTTTTTTATGCTCTAATCTCATACTGTCCTGTTATTTATTTTTACCTTCTTTGAACACCTCTGGTATCTCAGTCATTCTAGTCTGCGTTATTTTTTTGTATACTTAGCGGTGCAATGATTTGTTCTCCATTGTTTAAAATATAACAGCATGACCTTGGCAGAGAGACAGTTCTGATGTTTATTTTGGTCTTTTTTAGCATTGGATCTCTTCAACTATATTGTGTTATATAGGAAACTGGGGCAAGAGACTGCCTTTTTTGATGTGGAAACTTAGAGGAAGTTCAGACGTTATTTTCATTATGATGCAGGTAGCAGAGTTCTGACTGGAAGAGGGCTAAATAAATATGTCTGTGATGTAGCATTGGGATGGCTGCTGGTGACTGCAGAGACAAACAGGTGCTGAACCAGTCGTTTACATCCACAGCATTTTTCTGCTATCTTCTGTTAGCCTGTTGGCTGAGGCCAAAGAATAGGAGTGTCTGTGAACCCAGGAGGGGAGGATGTCTCTGGGGAGCTGCAGAGGGAGAGCAGGAGATGGTCAACAGGCACTGCAGAGAAGTTGCATTTCATGTTTGGTCACTTTTGGGGCGCATTTGTGTTGAATGCTTGCTACATCATGAAATGGGATACGTATTGAAACCGTGGTGATTTTTGGAAGTCTAGACAAACCATCAGTACATCATACTCCTGGGTGAGCTGTGACTTTCTGCTAAGACACCAGGCAATAGACTTGGTGTCATCATCTGGAAGGAAAGGGCAGGCTCTCAGTTAAGGGAGTTTCTACTGGTAGCAGTATGATTCTTCCCACTTGCTCTGAGTATTTAGGAAGCAGAGGGAACCAGGGCTGTCAGCTGGCAGGATGGATACAGCCTACGTGGCCTGTGGCATTGTTGTAGGGTGGCGGGAGAGCTCGTGACCCTGCAGTCTGCACCACAGAGGCTGGGGACTCATGGCCCAAAACTGGGAATGAAGAATGGCTGCAGGGAAAGGGTGACTAGCTGGTGTAATGATTGCTCACTGAGGAAGTCAGAGGGTTGAGTGGTTGTTGGAGTGATTTAGTTAAGGAGTACTCTGTGTTATCCTGTTTTATCACCCTGTTGTCCTTGTCTTTTCTCCCATTCATAAAGCCCGGCATTCAGATACTGTTTGTTCTGCTCTTTGCGGGTGAGGAGGGTGAGCTCTCAGGCAGCTTAGTTTAATTTTCCCAAGGTTCTGGCTAGGGACACAAGATGAGATCTATTGTCTCCTGAAATATGAACATAGACAAATCTTGGTCCTGCTCTGTCTCAACAATGAAAATGTGGGAGATCTGATAAGAGCTTCCAGTTTTCTGTTCCTACATTTGCTGAAGGTTTTTTTTTTTTTTTTTTTAAATAACAAAAGTAATTTCCTCAGTGCTCTTTTGTTCATTTTCCAGTCCTGAACCCCCACAGTAAAAACACATATAAATTTTTGAGCATCTTAATATAAACCACTTGGCTGCCTCAAATACCGCCTTTGCCAATGGCAAAGAGTCTGTTTGTCTCTTTGCAGCACTGCCAGAATCTTTGCTGCAGATCTTATCACTTGGGTCACCCAGATGTAAAGAATAAAAATGTGACCGGGAGTTCTCTGCACTCAAATAAATGTGAATGCAACGCTGAGCGTAAAGATTGTGATTTAACTGACTGGAGCGGGATTGCTCCTTTTTTACAAGGGAGTTAGAGCAGGCAGTGATGTGTGATGCTTCTGTTTAGTCGTGCCAAAAGGCCTACTATAATTTTCTAATATTTCAGACAGTGTGTGATAGTCATATTGCCCAAGTTTGAAAAAGAAGAAATATCTCTGTTTTATTTTCTTTGTTGTTGCTTAAATCTTCTGAGCCATTTGTTTTATTCTGAGCTCTCAATACCTTGCAGCATTTCTCTTTTATCTTCTGTACTTAGATAATTTTCCAAATAATCATCTGTCTGATGTGTCCACCAGCTCACAAAAGCCACTGGGCTGTGCTCAGGTGAGAGTGTACTACCAGCCAGTGTAGGCTTTCAGACAGTGACTACCAATGACCGCCTGCTATTCCCATCAGGCCCATAGTTTCTCATAAGGACAAGGTGATTTTTTATTTTATTTTCAGAAATATACCATTCAGTTCACTTGCCAGAAATGCAGTGGGCAATTCCTCACAGATAAATCTGTGGGCCTGGAAGGAAGTGCTGCTTTTTATGATCATCTGACTCACTTTTATTAGCTATATCTGCTAATCTAGAGTAGCTGTCTAAAACAAATAGGAACTTTTAGAGCTGTGAATAAATGTGTCACCCTTACTTTTCCCTTCTCTTTGCTTCTCAGGGCATGTTATAGATTTGGACTGTGCCTTTCTTCTTTGAATGGTTGGTAGCATGTGAGAAGAGAAGGGACTACCGAATGGAAACTTACTGCTCCATCTTTGTGCTTTATGGTCTGAAAAAGTAGAGGCCTGTGGCAAATGTCTTTTTCCTCTGCTGCATCAGAAAGGGGCTCTTTGTTGCTAAGAAAGAACATTTCTTCTCCCACGTGATTTGTCAGCATTGTGGAGATATTAAAGCTGCTAAGCTATCTTTCATTTTACAAGTTTCATTTTCCAGCCTTGTTTGCTTCCTGCAATTACTGTTGAGTAAGAGATTAACTTCCCCTTCCCTGGCAATACCAAAAGGACTTTTTTCTTTTGTTGACTTTGGAATCTAAAGCATAATTTGTTCAGTTATGTTTTTTAACATTTGGACACTAGCAAAGCTTGCATTTCATCTGCTGTCACCTCAGCACTTTACTGCCACAGTCCAGGAGCAAAATGACTCATTCTTAAATGTTGAACTTTGAGGTGGTTTCCACAGTTACTAGGAAAGGCCTCCATAATTTCACATTATTCACCGGCACAAGTAAAAGAAACCAGCTAGACTTATGTCAGGGCCTTGGCACAGCACAAGGAAGCCTCCTACACAATTCCAGGAGATAAGAGCGGGTTGTCAAGCAGGCACTGCCCAAGGAAGGGTGTCCTGCTGCCCTGTCCCCTGCTGCAGGCAGCTGGGAGGGGGCATGGAGAGAAGGAGGGTGATGGGATGTAGTCATCTTCTGCCTTGGGGATACAAGCTGCCTTATGGGATGTGGGATGGGCAGGAGTAACGTCTCCTCTCCTTTGGTGCTCCTATGGTGCAATGGCTGCCAACACCAGCAGCTAGTGTTAGCTTGTTCTCTGACAAGTGAACAGGGACAAGAATGTCTTGTTTGTCTTTGAAATGCTTTTTGTCCTGTCTGACATGAACCAGGAGCAGGACCAGCAGTCTAGCAGAAGGAAAGGGCTCTTTGTCACTGCAAGCCACTTACCACAGCAGTTTGCAAAGGGCTTACTGCAGTGATCAGGACAGGCTGATTTCTTTTTGTAGCTTTTTCTAACCCATCTACACATATTTTGAAACAGCTGCCGTGTGTAAGGCTGAGTAGCGGCTGTTAGAAAGGAAAGCCGCTGCCATTCTCCGCTGCTGCTATGAATCTGCTACTCATTTCATGGGATTTGATTTGCTTGTAGTCTAGGATGACATTTTAATAACCATTAGGAAACCTCACTGACCTTTTAATTGTCTGCATTATCCTTTGTGTATACATCTGACATTTCCTAAGAACAAAAGCATGCAGCCATAGCCCTGGAAACAAGGCTTTTTTTTCATTTTGTGCCATCTGTCTAGAGGGCTTTCACTACTGCTGTCACTGTGTTAGTGATGCAGAGGTAATACGCTGATGTTTTTGCATCCTCTGTAAGGGCAAAAGTCTTCATTCTCTTTTTTATCCTCCCTTTTTCACATTGGTTTCTCTTCGCATATTGAGCACCCCCTTTCTCCTTCTCTAGTAAAGTATCATCTGAATTCAAACCTTGCTCATTAATGAAAGTGGACTGAATTCTTAAATGGTTCAGGGGCTTTAAGAAAAGTCAAAATAAAGCCTTGTGAAATTCAGTGTCTGAACTGTCCTATACCCCTTAGTCTTTGTGTTAAAGCGGTTTTAATTTATTGTCTGCTCAAGGAGAATTATAATTCCACCTCTGACATTCACCGTAGCATTGTCCATGTGTGTCCATGCTAATATGGCCCTTGATAGGACAGGAGAGTAAGCTATATTTCTACTGCATATGACCATTTATTTGTGTACTTTGTCATTTACTGGAATTGCTTGTGAGCATAAGAGCTGAAAAGCAGCTCTAACCTATGGTTGTTTGCTTGACTTTGTTTAATAATGCGTGTAAAGTATATTTAATGAAAGCATTCGCTCATTAAGAATTTGACCAGGTAAGGCATTTTCTCTTTTGCTTTTGAAACATTTAATCAGCAGAAGTCTGTTATGTTTTCAGAGTGGAGCACTGCAAGAGGCATCTATGGTGGTGATTTTTCACTTCAGCTGCTCTTTCTGGTTTGTATTTTCATTTTTAAATTTTATTCCTTTTAGTAAGATAACCATGAAGAGGTACATAGAGTGCAAGGAGTGGGTCAAAGAACATCAGATATAAAAGTCTGTCCTACCTGACATGTCTCCACAGGGAGTCTTTATATATAGATTTTACTAGGAACTAAATGAGATTCTTGAACAAGCATGATTCAGTCAAATGAATGTACCATGCAGGGTTTCTCCCCAGTATGTAAAGCCTCCCTTGAAGGCTCCTGAACTTCAGTATCGTTGACCATTAAGTCATTTTGTTAGTTTCTTACCTTTCACAGTTGGGTCCTGCATAGTTTTCCTTACAAACACAGCGCACATTTCCATTTTTGCGATAACAGGAGACTGCAAAGCTGGAATTTCATTAGAGTAAATCATTAGATTAGCAGGCAATGGCAAACAGTTGGAAGTATTTCTTCACAAACGATGGACATAGGTTGTCAATGCAAACTCTGGCTCTTGATTTCTCGCTGTTGAATATTTCTTTACAGGTTTCCCTAAGCTCTGTGATGCGTATTAAACCCCTTGTCTAGTCTTTTTAATTAATGTAGAACCACTAATTAGTGTATAATACTATGGACCTATATATAGTTCCCAGATACATACAAATTTCTGTCTTGCAGTGTAGATCAGAGACACCTGCAGGTTTTGCTACATGTTTTAGATCAGGGATTTAGGATAAATGTATAGACAGTGGAAACCTCACTGCTTCCTGTTTTTTATTCTAAGGGACATGAAGTTGCTTACAAAAAAACACTGCAGAGAGCCCTTCAGACTCTGGAATGGGTGCAGTAATTTCCTGTGCAAATCTCACAGTTTTCTTCAGAGCTCAAATGGGAGTAGTGAGTGGTGAAAACTGAACTCATTGGTGGTGTCCTCATTTATGGTAACAGAGGCTGCTCTACCATCTCTCTGAGAAAGCTGGAAAGACCTCAGTGCCTCTTGTGTGACCATCTTGCCAATTAGTTATGCTGATTGCAGAAATGCCTTGCACAGTAATTTCCACTGCTAAGATTCAAAAACATGGATCTCTTGCTATTGTATGTTTTCAGGATTTAACAACTGTTTAACAAAATAGAACATCCCAGGAGCAGCAGCAGCCAGATTTGGAAAGTGCAAATCCCATTTGCTTCAAATACAGTGATGTACATGACTTAAATACATCTGCTGTAATAAGACATACAGTCCTAAAGATGTTTCCAGTTAGTTTGCAATCTGCATGTCCAAATTCCTGCCAGCACTGCAAGGCAACCAGCATACTGAGTGGCAGCAGTTGCCAGCTGTAGACCCATGATTGCTAAAATAGAGGTTGTGAGTCCTACTGCTAACCTCATCCTGCGTGGTTCCTAAATGGATGCATGCCCCTTGAGAACTATCAGCATCAAGAATGACTGTAAGTCTTTGTCCTCTTGTCCATCTCATGTTTCAGTGTGATGCCAAACTGTGCTGTGCAGCTGTGGCAGTTTGCATCCCTTCTGCATAGGGTTTCAAAAGACTCGGAGTGATGGGAAAGAGCATGATCCACACACTGCTTTTTCCAGGAACTAGCAGCATTAAGGGGTGACAAGAATTTCTGCAAAATTTCAATTCCCAGCAGCATTTCTTAGCTGGTTGGATATCCAGGGTCAAATACATCTGTATCTGGGTCGGTGTTGTCACAAAACATTTCATATAACCAGAGAGAACACCAAATGAGATCCTTCTCATAGAATTCACAAATTAACTTCAGCAAGGCTTTTAGGAGGACTTGTTGAGAAAATCATGAGAGCTTGGCAGCGTTCCTCTTCTTTAACAGAAGCTAATTCCTTCACGTAGTTGAACAAACCACACTGTGGATTTAAGTTATGAAATACGGCTGAAGGCTTCCTCAGGCTTTATATTTTTTGTGATCTTTTATAGGAAAAAAAGTTTATAAAATTCCATCTGGTTTAAAAAGAAGTAACATCTGCTGAATGTGAAGCAATGTCCATCCCCTTTTTTTGTTCCAAAGAGATGATATTACGCTTCATGTAGTTTACTCCAAAAGTTTGCAGGACAGCAGATAGGAACATGATCTTGCCAGAAAATCTGGAGACACACAGATGAATCCCAAGAGCAAGTATGTGTCTGATAAGTCTGTCAGTTTACAGATTTGGTCATTTCATTTAACTGTTGTAGGTTCACTGGTTATTTCCAACACAGGGTACAAAACAATATCCTTTGTATGTTCTTTATTTGAGACTTCTAATGCTTCTCTGATTTCTGGTAGAGTTACTGCGTTTTGCGTTAGTATACATGAATTAGGATTAATGGAGGAAAAGTACAAGAATATGAAAGGATGGTTATTCTTTGAATTTACTTATGCAAGGCTGAATGTTGCTCAGTCATTAATATTTGCCTGTGTTCCACATGCAGCTGAAGGCTATTGCTGTGGCCAGGTCTCTGTCATGCGAGACACTGCACAGGGAATTTCTGCATGTTACTTAGATACAGGCATAGGGCAAACTGGGACAGAACACTCTTTTAACTATTGCCTTCAGAACTTGATTCCCAGGAAAACCCTAAAAAATTGAAGTGGATTTTTACTGGGTTAGATTTAAAAGGGTGACATATTGTTGCTCTTGAATCATCTGCGTGATGGCTCCTGGCAAGTTTTGTTCCTTCTTCCCCACTCTCACACTGCTGCCCTTTGGAGTTCAGAGTTCCCTTAATCCTAAGTTCCCTTCATCTGTGGGGCTGCCAATGTTAGGGACACTGCTCTGAAGCCCAGCGGGTTGTGGGCAGAGGTTGGTGGAGGCAGGTGGTAGTGCACATAGGGCAGCCTGGAGATGTGCTGGAGCCTTGGGGCTGCCTATGGGCTGTGGTGGGCAGTGCTTCTCCTTACACACTTTGTGCCCAGGAGGTTAGAAATAATCACTTTCTTTTGCTAAGGAGAAACCAGTGCTTCTAACTGGTATAGTTCTCCTATTTCTAGCATTACCTCTGCTGCTGAAAGTGGAGGAAGCAGGAAGTTTTGTCTGTGAGCTCATCCATGTAAGCAAAACCAGGTTTTCCCCCTGTCTCTTGAGGGTTTTTTTCCTAACCCAGTCAAAGCTGCAGGTTTTCAGCTACAGCTGTTATCCACCCCGTGACCCTCCTCATGTCCGCAGCTCACTGTGAAAGCCAAGAGGTAATCTGTAGAGTTTGGCGGGAGAGATATTGCTCTCTGTTGCCGTTTTGAGCCTGTGCCACGGAGCAGCTGAGCAAAGTGAGGCTCATCCCACCTTGGGGCTGGATGAAAGATGCTATAGCAACTGTAAACAAACACGATAAGAAAATTCCCCTTTGCTGAGGAGCCCTGCTTGCGAGTGGAATGGGAAAAAAACACAAAGGGAGTAGGTAGCTCAGTAAAAAATAGCTTCAACCTGTTGGCAAGTATTTAGTAGCATTTCCTCTGTGCACTACAGTGGAATTTGCCTGGATGCCTCTCATGTAGCACGGACCTCAAGCAAGAGGGACCTAATAATATGTTGTTCAGATGCTTTACTGTTGTGCCACCAGGCTTCTATTAACTGGTCACAGTTTGTAGTTTTTTGTTTCTTCTGAAGGCACAAAATGGATAACCCTGGAGGCCTTTAGCTGGGTCTTGGTTTTCTTTTAGGCTTTAGAGCTTTTAGCCCTTGTAGCTGTGTCAGCTGGAGTGGTACCGTACTGGTCACAGTGTCCTCCCACCCTTTCTTTTCAGTTGTGCCCACATTAAGCAGATTCAGCCACTGTTTGCTCAGGGGTCTACCAAGCTACGCTTTCTCCTGGTTGATTTTACCCTCCAGAGGTCACAAACTGTTGTTGTTGTTGTTTCCTGTGATAATAAATGGGAGCAGCTCTTAGTTTTCTCAATTGGGAAGGGCAGCAGCTTTGTCTGCTGCATACAGGCAGGGATGCTTACCCAAGCTTAGAAAGGGCCCAGACCAGCACAAATCAAAGCAGAGAGTATTTTACATACTTGGCAGCTTCCGGCAGGGGGCAGGGGCAAGGCTGGCAGAATGTGGGTGCTCCTCCAACAACGTCACCAACAAAGCCATCTGGACATTGCTCACAGTGTTCCCCTGTTGTGTTTCTCTGGCAATCCTTCAGTGAAAAGAGAGAGAGTGATGAAAGTTAAATGAAGGTGCTGCCTAATTCAGAAAGAAATCATTTATCCAAAGAGCTGGCCAAGCAGAACAGGGGCTGATGCCAGACCCCAACCCATCGAGGTACTGATGGATGAAGCCAAACTCTATAGTAACTATTATTGCTGCAAATAAGAATGCTCCATATGATTACATTAGCCAGCCAACAAGTGTTGGCAAGGTGCATGACAGGACAAAACAGATACATGTGTGTGCAGGGTGCTGGAGCAGAAAGAGCACTGGCTGCTGTCAGAGATGTTATGGGCACTCAGGTGTAGCTGACAGCTTTGAGTTGTAAGTGCCAGTAGGAGAGATCTCTTTTGCTGCTACCAAACCAACCTGAAAAATATCTGCTGGTAAATGCTGTCAGCAGATTTCAGTGTAGACATAGGTTTCAGCAAGGCTGCTTCTTAAACCTGATAATTGGAAAAGGGCATCAGTGGAATCTGCAGGCAGATGGTGGCTAATACACAGTGTGGTTCTGATGATTTTTCTCCTGAGGTGGGATATTTTATCACTACAACTTCTTCTTAGTCTTAAAGGAGGTCTGTTAAATGTAGGGAAGAAGCAGGAGTCTAACACATTTCTTTCTCATGACAAACTGCATTTGCAACAGCCTTTTTATAAACTACAGAGCAATGGTACAAAATGTCACTCACTTTGTAAGCAAATTTCCTGTCTACACTTTGATGTTTTTGAGGAAATATGTTTCATCACGCAGAGGGAAATTGGCCACTGATTGATATTGCTGGAGTTCCATAACAGTAAATCAAGCTATGATAATCTATACAGAGTATTTTTCAAAATTTTTCATCATGCTTGGTACAAAACTGTGCCTCTCAGATAACATTTTCAATCCCCCCGAAAGGTCAGATTTATCTGTACACAGTTATAAATTGAATTCAGAAGTTCTGCAGGCCCAAATAAGCATTTTTACATCATTTGATTGAGAAATGGGCACACTCAGATGTGAGAGGTTATGAGGGCTTTCTCCTATGCATGTGGTAATGCTCTTCTCTCCATTTCAGCATAATATCCAGAGGCTGTCATTGAAAAAACACACCTCTCTAAATTCTATCTATCTTGCTGAACTGTTTTTCAAAGAGTAGAAGTGTTCAGAAGTACTTTTCTTTCTTGCAGCTATTCGATGGGTTTTGCAGTGTCCCTGGATAAGAACTCTCCAGTGACAGCATTTTGTACTGATACAGTATGGATTCAAACAGCTACACAAGGTTGAGATATCAAAGAGCCAGCTCCATGACAGAAGCATGTAAAACTATTAGGAGTTTAAGTATTCTAAAACATACTTTACACAGAAGATAAGAAAATTCTGCAACCTGCTGGCAGGAGGTGACAGTATTTGCAGGAGTAAAAATTTTTAGGAGAAATTAATGGATATACATACTCCATAATGTTCCCTATTACAGCAGCTGTGGATACTGGTAAAGCAAGAAGCAAAGAGACATCAGAAACAAGCCGGGCTAACGGGCTGTCCCCTAACAAAAGGTCCTTTTGCCACCATTGGATTCCCAATATGGGCTGCAGAAACATTTGCTTAGGCCCTGCAAATGCCTGTGTTGTGTTCAGAGTTCACATAGGTGCTGGGAAATGACCATGGTGCCCCAGCTTCTCCACTGGTAGTTGTTTAATCCCATCAGACGTCTCTGAGCTGTCAGCAGCTGGCAGTGCCTGGGAGAAGTGGGAAGCTGTGCGCCAGGCTTCAGGAGTGCTGGTGAGCCTTTGCTTTGGGCTGTCTGTGTCAGAGCTCCTTCAGTAGCACTGGCCAAGATACTACAGATCTGAACCTCACTTTCTACTCCAACTACAGTGTGTTCACTAAAGAAAAAAGTATGAGGAAAGAGGAATGAGATTAGGGAAGATGTTTAATGAAAACAAATAGTTATGTCTTTCTTGTGCTTGCATTGCTAAATTAGTTTCGTATCTAAATCCTATGAGTTTAGTTTAGTGGCAGTTTTCTCCTGGCAACACCGATGGGTTGTTTTCATACATCTTTGTGCAGTTATCATCTCTCTCCATTGAAAATGCATCATTTTAGTAAAAGACAATTATCCTTGTCAGAGCACAGAGCATATCAGATTTTTTTTTCACCAATCTTCCTCATTTGAATCGCATAAATGTCCCTAGGACTCATTAATTTAGTTCAGACTCTCTTTGATTCAGAGAGACTTTGCATATGTTACTGCTTTTTTTTTTTTTTGTAGTCATGCAGAACCCGTTGCACAGCAACTATTTATTTCTGCAAAGCTGTGATTTGGCCAGAGAGCTCTGCAGCAGGTGGAATATGATAAGGAGAGCAAAAAAGAAAAAAAAAAAAAAGTCAATCTCTTTCTCCATGGGTCTTTAAATACATTAGGCGCCAATAGCTGCAGAACTAAATGTGTTTTTTTATAGTACTATTTGCTGTAAAGAGAGTATTTAGTATGCACAAAACCAGAAAGTACTGTTAACAAAATGGCTCTAAGATGAGAGAAGATAGACATTTGATTCAGAGGAGGGGAAGGAAAGAAGCCTGGTGAGAGCAGAGAAGCTGAGAAGAGTAAATGAAGACAGAACTACGGGCAGCCCCTGGGAGACGTCCAGCCCTTGCTCTCTCCTCTTGTGGGAACACAGACATTGCGTGGCCACTGCGGCATGCAGTGTGAACCAGGAGGCAGCAGAAGGCAAACGCCATGTTAAAAATAGTTTGCATTTGTCCTTCTTCAATGCAAATGCAATTTTGATATACTGTAAGAAGGAGATGAGAGCGTAGGAACTGAGAGCTCAAAGAGAAATAAAAATCTTGTATCTAAAGTGCTGGCAGAGGCCTCAGGTGGGCTGCATTCATTTTCAGCTTTCGTCATGCTCTTCGTTTTTGCTCTGAGCCATTCATGTCACCTCTTCTGGCCTCAACTCCCCAAACAGCACTGAGGCATTAGCCGAATAAATCCATTACTGGTTTCCAAAGAACAGATTCTATTGTAAGGAACACAGCAGGGCTGCAGGGTAGCTGATGCTGCTCCATACATTTGCAGTACTTTTCATCTTCCAAACTGAAGGGAAATGCTAAAAGGCCCTCTTTACCCAAAAGGCCCTGGTTGCTGAATGCTGGAGGCACTTCTGTGGTTTTTCTCTGGTTAGTGATTATGTAAAAGTGGCTTTATCTTATTTAACAAATCAGCACTCCTGTGGGTGTTATATTTTTACAGTGATAAAAAGTGTCCTTATATACTTTATACTGAGTTAGCTTGGCATCTCCAACAAAGCTGCTGACTACAGCAAGCCTGTGAGACATCTCTGAGGCAGGCAGGACGCTCTCTGTACAGCCCACGAAGGATTCTCAGTGCTGAGGGGCACCAGTTTGGTAGTTTGAAAAAATGTTTCACTGCTGAACCAGTTACTTCTAACAGAGAAATAATCATGGGATAAAAATAGAATTCCATTTATAGCCTTCTTTGAGAAATCACATTTTAAGGAAGTGCTTTGCTCTAAGAGTTACAAGGGATACTCATTGTCCCAGTATTCCTACCTGCTTTAGAATGAAAGGCATCATTTACAGTAGGTGTCACAAATCTGACTGTGTGTGATTGTTCACAGCCTTTCCTGTCTCAGTGATTCTTTCAAAGGTATTTACAAGTCTGTAGAAACACGTTTAGTGATACTGGTGTCTACTTTTATGATGAAACTCTATACATGTATATATATAGGTTTCCTATGAATGGCAAGGAAGACTGAAGTAAAGATCTCTAGAAAATAGTCATTAGATACGTCTCTTAGGAAATCAAGCACTGAAGCTAACAGAAAATTGCTGCCTATCTTTGTACAGAACAGAATGAGACATGAAACAGTTCACAAAAAGAGACACAGCCATGCAGTGAAAAAATATTGCAACACTCTTTAAAATGCTCTGGGACTTGTAAACTGTGTTTTAAATTTACACTAAGTTGAAATTCTAAGCTGAATTCTTTTCAGATGCCCAAGTTAGTACGGCCTTTATTTTCATAGAACAAAAATAGGCAGAAGTCTTTTCTTCATGGGCAATCCAGTTTCAGAGAAAGTAATTCAATGTAATTGCAGCCTGGCTTCTGAAAGCTTCTGTGTGAGGTTACAGCCTACCATCATTCACCATCACTACACCAACAGCAACCTGTACTAAGACTGATTGGCTGAAGTGCATTTTCCTGTTAGAAAATTCCTCAGCTGGTTGACCTACTCTGATCTCATGGAGTAACATCAATCAGGATGAGCATTTCTACCTCTGGCCCCTACTGTAACCATCGATACTTCACACATCTGCACATGAAAAGGTGAGAAGCCATTTGGGAGTGGTTGTCAGCAGTGAGCTCCTGTGCTCATCTGCTTGGAAAGCAAAGCTGAATTGCTGTTCTGAGATCACAGAGTACTTAATGCGATGCAGTTCTGCTCTGTAATAACGCTTGTGCACAAACAATAATGAAGAATTTCCTCATTCTCTTCAGGCAATGGTACAGTGACAAGTAAAATTGTAATTTGTCCCAGCAAAAGACAAACATGCTTTTTTGCAAATCAATATTACTAAAAACTGTAGAATCTGCCCCAACTTAAATTAAGATCCTGAAGAGAACAGAGCTCTTTTTAATTGTCTCAAAGGCAGTGGCTTCATTAAACGTGCCATTTAGGCAATTACTTTGGGGAGGTTATTTCCCCAGTTTACTCCAGTGCAATTTAAGCAAGATGTACCTCTTCCACAGGTAAATAAAATACCCAACAAATTTTCTCCTTCTCCTCTAGAGCTAAAGGAAAAAGACAGGACCCACCACAGAATGATATTAGGCACCTAATGCCGGGTGGTACTGAGTCTCTCTGGGGCAACAAAAGTTAATAGCCAGCACTGCTTCTAGTGAGACTAATAAAGTGAACAAAAAAATTAAAAAGTAAAATAAAATCCTATCTCTGAAATATTATTTGTGAAATCTGGAAATATCCCCAGACCTTGCTTGGGAATTCTGAATTTTAATTTGCAGCTGAAAACAGTCACTGGTACTAGATAGCAGGAACTGACTTTTTTTTTTTTTAATTATTATTCTTTGAGGTAGTCTTATAATAGCTGTAAATGGAGCAATTCTTAAAGCAGAACACATATGTATTTGCATATAAATAGATAATTATACAGATAGACTGATGGAAGTGGCTTACATTGTTGTGCACTCTGTATTTGTTGCTAGGCCAGTAGAGATTGGCCTGATATCTGGATGTAGATTTAGACTTTTCCAAATATGGGAGATGCCCTCTTATTTGAGGTTACAGATCTACATAGTGTTGCCAACACCAGAATGCCAAAACTCATTGCTGTTCCAAAATAACAGTAAAAAAATTACTTTAGCATAATGACTTGAAAGCCGTGGTATTTATATTTTATCTTTTTCATCTTTCTAATTTCATCCTTCTCTTTCCAGCAACTGTGGTTGAGCTGCAGCATTAGCTGTAGGAGTTTGATATGGAAGTGATGAGGACTAGAAAGAAATACAAAATATTGTGCAGCTCTACTAAAGTAAAGACAACTGAACTTGTAAAATAGTGAGAATAGCAACAAAACCCAGTTACTGATCTGGTTTGGGTCAAGGTACCCAATCAACGTCAAAGCTTTTGTTTGTAGAACTTGTTCTATATTTAGTGAAGTGGGATGGGATGTCTTGCCAAAACACCTGGCCCTCTACTTTTTTCCTTCCACCACTTGGCTTAGTGTGGGAAGTGCTGCTGAGGGGGCACGTGAGCAAGGGCAGTGTTCCTTGCAGCCTTGGACTGGCTTACTACGAGACTCTTGTAGAAGCTGTGCAGGGAAAGAAAACAAAGTGCTCACATGTTAGTGGTATTGTTGCAAGTCTGCAATAGTAAAACTTGAAAGACAACAAACATTCTGTGTTAAAAGAGAGCCAAGAGGAAGGGAAACATCTACATCTGAGGCATTGAGACTATTACCTGTGGCATTTCTGACAACTAATGAGTATGAAACCTCTCTGGACAATGGCTGCATTTTGACAGCCATTTTGACTGCTGTAGTTCTCTTTGGCTTTCCAAACATGTATCACCTCAGGCACTTAAAGATGTAGTCCATCATTAAAGAAGGAAATAATTAACTATAAGAACTGCAAGGCTCTTCACGAAACCTGGAGTACCTAATAATCTGAAGACTTTTGCTAACTCTCTGCTGCTTTGTGCTCATGGTTAATGGATGGTTTTAGATCCACTGGCAGTTCTCCAGACCTGCCTTGGCAATCATGTGGAACATGTTATCCTCTTGGGCAGAACTGCCAAATTAGTTCCAACTTTTCCACTCAACTGTAAACCCAAACACTAAAACACGAATCACTTATATGACAATACGCTCTATTGTCAAAAATTCCATAAACGTCTGGAAAAGATATGAGGGAATATATACTCTCCATTGTTATGATCCTTTATCCTTTCTTATTCCCCCAAAGTCTTATCTGTCTAACTATCTGTCTGTCTGTCTGTCTATTTTCATGTAGTCTTTGGATGCCATCAATACATACAGATAAAATAGACGGAGCAGCAAAGCACTTTGAGATTTTTAGGTAGGTACCAACAAGCTGACAGCGCACCTTCTGCTGTAATGTTCTCTCCAGACTTGCTCTTTCTGATCCATGTGCCTTTATGAAGATCTAGCCATACAATAATATTTACCGTCCATTAGTAGAAATAATCACAGAAAGCATACTGACAACTCAGTCCAACAAAAATTTTGTCTGTATGTCGATCTTTGTAATTTCTTAACCCTTGCAGACTTTCAGTCCA
Source organism: Gallus gallus (assembly GCF_016699485.2). NCBI lineage: Eukaryota > Metazoa > Chordata > Aves > Galliformes > Phasianidae > Gallus > Gallus gallus. Next base: position 65,427,581 of record NC_052534.1, on the reverse strand, counting down.
TTTCATCGTGATCTTCAAAGTTACTGCCACAGTACTATGAAGTCATCTCAAGTGACTTCCTTCACAGCCTATGCCATATTTTTTAGTATAGTAAATCCTTCTTCTTGCACATAGTATGTATACTCACTTCAGAGATGACAATCACAGAATCACAGAACCACAGAATGGCCTGGGTTGGAAGGGACCTCAAGGATCATGAATCTCCAACCCCCCTGCCGGGCAGGGCCACCAACCTCCCCATTTACTAGACCAGGTTGCCCAGGGCCCCATCCAACCTGGCCTTGAGCACCTCCAGGGACAGGGTATCCACAACCTTTCTGGGCAGCCTGTTCCAGCACCTCACCACTCTCCTTGTAAAGAACTTCCCCCTAACATCCAACCTAAATCTTCCCTCTTTCAACTTAAAACCGTTCCCCCTTGTCCTGCTGTTATCTACCCTTTCAAAGAGTTGACTCCCTTCCTGTTTATAGGCTCCCTTCAGGTACTGAAAGGCTGCAATGAGGTCACTCTGCAGCCTTCTCTTCTCCATGCTGAACAAGCCCACTTCCTCAGCCTGTCTTCATAGGGGAGGTACTCCAGCCCTCTGATCATCTCTGTGGCTCTCCTCTGGACCCTCTCCAACATCTCTCTTTCTTGTACTGGGAGCTCCAGACCTGGACACAGTACTCCAGATGGGCCCTCACAAGAGCGGAGCAGAGAGGGACAGTCACCTCCCTGTCCCTGCTGGCCACCCCTCTTCTGATGGAGCCCAGGATACTATTTGCTTTCTGAGCTGCAAAAGTACACTGCTGGCTCATGTTGAGTTTTTCATCTATCAGGACCCCCAGGTCCTTCTCTGCAGGGCTACTCTCAAGTCTGTATATATGCCTGGGATTTCTCTGTCCAAGTGCAAAACCTTGCACTTTGCTGTGTTGAACCTTATTAGATTCACCTGGGCCCACCTGTCAAGTCTCTTGAAGTCTCTCTGAATGACATCCCTTTCTTCCACTGTGTCAGCTGCACCACTCAGCTTGGTGTCATCAACAAACTTGGTGAGGGTGCGCTCAATTCCAATCATGGCTGCTGTGATATTCTGCAAAGTTACAGAGTCATCATAGAATCATGGAATCGTTAGAATTGGCAGAGACCTTTAACGGTTATCTGGTCCAACTCCCCTGCAATGAACAGGGACACCTACAGCTAGATGAGGTTGCACAAAGCCTGGTCCAGCCTGGCCTTGAATGTTTCCAGGAGTAGGGCTTCCACCACCTCTCTGGGCCTCTTTAAGTTTGAAACCATTTCCTCTTATCCTATCACCACAGACCTTACTTAAGAATCTGTCCTGGCTTTCTTACAGCCCCCCTGTAGATACTGAAAAGCCACTATCAAGTCATCTTGAAGCCTCCTCTTCTCTAGGATGAACAGCCCCAGCTCTCTCAGCCTGTCATTTGGAAGTCATTTGAAGCATACTCCCATGGCTGAATTTTCAGCAGTTGATCTTTCAACAGAGGCACTCTAAAGAAATAACTTGGCTGTGGATTGCTGGTGTTATAGGGTCTCGGGATGGTGATGGAGGCAAAACATTCACCTTGCGTCTTCATATTTTATTGGTAACAAAACCTAATTGCTTAGGCTTTATGCAGGAGGAATAGATACCACTCTATGTGGAGACTGCCACTTTTAGCTATTACAGTTTCATCCAATTAACATCACATAAATTCATGTTTCCAAACTGAAAAGCTGTGGGGTCCTTACAGGTGCCTTCCTTTTCTTCTTTTAGCTGAAAATGCTACATTAAAATATCAAAGTATAACATCAGCATCAAAAAAGTGTTTCTTCCTCTATTGGCCTTACATGCATCACCAGATAATGTATTTGAAATGAAGCACTATTTGACATCTGTAATGTATTATATCATAAACGGAGTTTATGCTATGCTGACTGCTTTTCTAATACTTGGGTGATTTTCTGCACTAAAAAATGGACTGAGTGGCTCTTCATTTATAATCACAGGACCACATGATTGATTTCTGCACCAGTTTTATGTGGACATCTATGCAATAATGGCTCTCTTTGCACTAATTTCTTCTGTCTGGTTACCTAATGAGATTGTTGATTTATTGACTGTCATTTGATAAGCTTTTAGAGACTCATGGTTTGATTTACACTCTATGAATAAGCTGAGAGAAGTTTTAAAACAGGAGCAGAAGTTAGATATTTATGTCAGCAGAATTAAGGATGTGAGTACTTTATCATAACACATCACTGATAGGGGTCTAATTTTATCTGATTTCAAATTCAGGGCAAAGGGCAATGAAATTTCATTAATTTGTATGCAGTGAGAACTGCATATGTATTTGCATAATATGAAGGTCTTAGAGCACTGTGTGGAATCTGGCCCTTATATTTCATTCCTTTTAAAGTGGAGTACTTTTTCATTTTCATACTGCCTGAGACTTGTTCATTTATTCGGGTCTTACAACTTAGTTATTAGTTAAACTGTAAAAAATATCCACCAACTGAATACCATGTTACAATTACTGATAATGATCTTCCATCATTGTTAGCAGTTCAAGTATGTATATGTTTTTCATATTTAAATAATTCTACTGTGTGAATAAACATGCACATGTGGAACCTTTCAGCTTTGCTGAACATCCGTTCTTCTAAAGATCTTCTGGTAAGGATGTTCAGTAATGCCTGTAATTCAGGGTTAGGGTAACCTGAGGTGCCAGTGGGGAGTCTGTAAGTGATAAAACTTCAGAACAGAGTTGCATATCAGAAGCAGGGAGATAACGGATTTGTATGGATATAAATGCAGGATGACAACAACAATAAAGGAAATGTACAGAATCTTTCTCTTTCTCTTGTGTTTTTATCAGTCTTTCAAAAACTAACTGAATGCAGAGAGTCTTATATCTTACCATCAAGTGTGGTGGTTACCACTGCAATTTTATTGGAATTTCCTAAAAGCTTGAGGAAGGAGAAACCAATGAACTCTCAATACCACATAGTTCTATCAGTTCCCAGAAATTTCCAGCCATGCAGACATCTACTTCTCTCTCTCCCAGTCTCATCCCTTAGAACACTTTGATCAGATCCATGCCTGTATTTCACCAGAACGGTCCTTAGGGAAAGCTGCTTTTTCCACTGATTCTGACAAAATCAGTCTTAACAACAGAGGCTCATTTTCTCAAATTACTCGCATGTATTCATCTAACCTATTTCTGCCTGCTGCTTTTCCAAATTATATCTCTTTCTCTAAGCATTTATTCTCCCAAGCTTTCTCAGTCACACTTTGTGGTTTACCGGTTTTACCAGTCAGGAGATGGAAGTTCTTCTCTGGAGATTTCTGCATCCTCAGAAAACTCCTGTTGTTGCAGTCCCCATGGGCATCTCTGATTCTGTTTTCAGCTATCATACCTTTTAAGCCCCTTTTTGTGCTGCTCTTTCCTTGCACCACTCTCTTTCCCTTTCTCTATGACTCTTATTTTGCTTAAGCTTTTTTTTCTGTTCATCTTTATTGAGAAGTAAATGGCCTGAGCGTAATGGCTTACTAAATCATTCAGACCAGCCTTTAAATGGTTTATTTGAACTCAAGCAGTAATCCAGGCTTTAGCTCTTAGTTTTCTTCTTACTACCTCATCACTTCATGGAATTTAGCATCCCACAGGGACATCAGTCACAAACACACATACCCTTTCAGATTATTTTCTGCTAATACAGCAACATTTATTTGTCCTTTTTCTTTTTTCTTTTCTCTTCAGCTCTTGACAATGGCCTCATTTTTGTAGAAGACAGGAAGCAAGTCTTATACTGTGTTTATAAACTGAGGATATAACCACTTTCCTATCACATATATTCTACTCCAGAAATTCTGTGGTCAACAGAATCATGAGAAGCAGACATTTGAAAAGCTCTTACTCTTGTTCCCAACTCCTCCATTGGAAATTTCCTCTTCTCATTGTCTCACGACCAAAAACCACGTCCATGTGAAAAAGAATAGCTGGGAATGCTTTGCAGTGTAAAACTATTCTTAAAAATTTAATATTAATCCACTAAATCAATATGTATTCTGCAGAAATGAACCAATCCTAGGCGCGCTACAGTGACCAAACCGTAATAATTGTTCTTGGGCTGAACAGCTGCACCGTGTTCCCCCTGTGGGAATGGAATGGGAAATATGCCATGGAGCACGGAATTATATATAACTGAAAACTTAACAGAGGCTGCAACAATTCAAAGTATGTGAATATTATAAGGTCATTTTACGGAGAGACAAACAGAGGGCAAAGGTTTATGACTTGTCAAAAGTAACACAGTGAGTCCATTGCAAAACCGGGAGCTCTGGGCTCTATACAAGCCTGTAAAGCAAACACTAATGTTCACTCTTGCTATGCTGTTCAGATACATTACAGTTTTAACTTCCATCCTTTCTCTAGTGTATTACTGCTCAAATTACCCATTAGTAATTGGGGTTAGTTTTACTGCCTTGAATTTTGCTCTGGAGCTACGAGTCATCAACTACTAATGCTAACTCACAGCTTTCTGTATGAGCTGATAATGAGCGTGCCTGAACATATGGGAAACTGTAACACTACCTTGGAGTTCAGCATCTTCTTTGCTTGGTGTATTATTTCAGCCTCCTCATGTTGTTCCTTCACAGCAGGAGGCTGCCATGCAGCAGAATTACTATGGATAACATATGTATATACGTTCACAGAGGTCACTCGCCACTGTAAATTATTTGTATGATATACAGTATTGTATTCATAAAGGGGAGAATGAAGTGTGTTTGAATTTATGCATTTTTCTCTGGGGAATACAAAACTCTTTCCATATTTCTTAGGACTGAAATTTTTCCCCAGTATACTGACTCTTGCAAATACTGCATGAAGAAAGTATTTGGAATCTGCGGGGATAACCTAAGTAAGTGAGAATGAAATCTGGCTAAGATAATCTTATTAATGTTTTGATTTTGGTCCTGCTTATATTTGCCCTTCAGCAAAAAAACTCCTGTGGGACAGACACTGTTTTTGCTGTGTACTGAAACTGAGCATTGGCGTAAATAGAAGAATCAGGATATGGCTCACCATTTCTTGGGTTTGCCTGGGAAATATTTCCTTTGTGTGAAGCCTCATGCAAGGGTGAAAGGATTCATGTTATCACCAATAGAAACCCAAAGCCAAGCGTGCTGTTGTTCAGTTACGGAATGGCTAAGAAGACAGGAATTCCTTACCACACAGATTCCAGATCCATCAAGGCATCTGTTTGCATTACCATTACAGTTGCAAGGAGAGCATTTTCCTGAGCTGGTACGGTAAAATCCTTCTTGGCATTCCTGCAATGAGAAAATAAAAATAAATTATCCCCTATGCAGATATATTCTGAGGGTTAGGTTTGGCAGGAGAAAGCAAAAATTACAACCACCAGTTTTCCTCCAAGTACACTCCACAGCCCTTTCGCAGAAGGCCACACACACTGCTGAGCTCCAGTTCGTTCCTATGTTCTCTGCCCTGGTGATTGCATATTGCTTTGTGGTGTTCAAGCCGCCAGCATCCCTGCCTGTGTCTGGCCCCTGGTCAGCAGTGGGTGCCTAAAGGAGTGGGGACAAGAAGCTGTATTTTGTGCTAGAGGACGGGTCAGCTAGAAGTGATGACTGTTACTGAGTAAAGAAAGTATATCCATAGGAAAAGAATAGTTTTTACTTAGAAAAGCCTTAGAAAACTTACTAAAAGCAGTCTTCATATTGGCTTTTATGAGCTTTAAATGAAGAGCCCTGAGGAGGGAGAGCCATATCTATGAAGATCGTAATCCTTCTGAGTGAGAGGTGGTGGGCTTTGTGAGGTGCTGTCAAGGCAGGGCTGTCTGTCTGTCTGTCTGTAAGACTGGTGAGATGTGCCAGCTCTATATAAGCCCCTGGGAGATAAAACAGTTCTTCAGTCCTTCTTCATGAGATGCAATAAATAAATGGGAGAGATTGCATGAAGGCTAAGATTTCCCTGTTTTTTTTCTTGAAGGTGTGTCTGTGCCTGATGTACATCAGTTAGCATAACTGGGTATAAAATATAAATATTTTAAAATATAAATAAAATAAAACAGAAGATTGTAAATATCTAAATTGACTTCTTTTAAATACTAATTACAGCAATAGTATAAGCTGTCAGAAACACAAAGCTATAAAGATGCCACTCTAAGACTGGAAGATAAGAAGAAAAAGAAAGAGGATTGCTTCTGTGTGGTCTATTACGTGTAACTTGTTCTCCACAGAGGACTTTACACCTCATTGTGCAGCTGGTGAGACATGCACAAGCTGGTCTTGGGAGCAACCTCTGCTGCTCAGACAGTGCCCGCTCACCCTGTGTAGCAACCTCCCTGAATTATATGGATGATGTTAGATCCACACGGGTTCATGAAGTTTTAGATCTTAAAGCTGTTACTATTGTATAGCTCTTGTAGTGTTGTTGCAGAGCTGATGGGAATATCACCGAGATCTCCGGAAATTATTTACTCCACCTTCTTTTAGCTGGCACTGAAGAAGACTGTCCCCAACATGACAGTCGAAGCCCAAGAAACACCACAGAATCATAGAACCATAGAATTGCTCAGGTTGGAAAAGACCTTAAAGATCATTGAGTCCAACCACGACCTAACCATACTACCCCAACTCTAACAACCCTCTACTAAATCATGTCCCTGAGCATCACATCCAAACAGTTTTTAAACACATACAGGGATGGTGACTCAACCACCTCCCTGGGTAGCCTATTCCAGTGCTTAACAACCCTTTCTGTAAAGAAGCTTTTCCTGATATCCAACCTAAACTTACCCTGGCACAACTTAAGGCCATTTCCCCTCGTCCAGTCACCTGCCACCAGTGAGAAGAGACCAACCCCGCTCTCACTGTAAGCACCTTTCAGATATTGGAAGAGAGCAATAAGGTCTCCCCTCAGCCTCCTTTTCCCCTGACTAAACAGCCCCAGTTCCTTCAGTTGCTCCTAGCAGGGCATATTCTCCAAGCCCTTCACAAGTCTTGTTGTCCTTCTTTAGACCTTCTCCAGCACCTCAGTGTCCCTTCTGTATTGAGGTACCCAAAACTGAACACAGTACTTGAGGTGAGGCCTCACCAGTGCCGGGTATAGGGGCAGGATTACTTCCCTAGTCCTGCTCACCACACCATTCCTGATACAAGCCAGAATGCCATTGGCCTTCTCGGCCACCTGGACACACTTCTGGCTCATATTCAGCTGACTGCCCATCAGTACACCAAGGTCGCTTTCCATCAGGCAGCTTTCCAGCCACTCTTCCCCAAGACTGTAGGGTTGCCTGGGATTGTTGTGGCCAAAATGCAGAAGCTGACACTTGGCCCTATTGAAACTCATACAGTTAACCTTGGCCCATTGATCCAGTCTATCCAGGTCCCTCTGTAGTGCCCTTCTCCCCTCAGGCAGATCAACACTCCTTCCCAACTTGGTGTCATCTGCAAACTTACTGAGGATGCACTCAATCCCCTCATCAAAATTGTTAATAAAGATGTTAAGTAGAGTATTTCTTGTAGCTGACTCTACAGTACTTTCTGTATTCCCTGGTTCCTGACGTCACTTATTCCTGCAAAAACTGGGAAATTCAAGTGAATCAGAAGGTATGATCTTAAGTAGTTTGCATTTGTATGAAATAAGTATATTGTACAGATATAATCAGAGTTAAATTACCTCTGGATCTCCCTCTTCCTCATTTTTCTAAGTTGTCCTGAAATAAAGGATGGCTTCTTTTGTACACTGGCCTAATAATTTCTTCTCATGCCCACTCTGAGCTACAATGTGAACAGCAGGACTACAACGTGGGTGCAGGATGGTGATTCCTCCACTGGCTTGGAAGCCAGCCTGAGTGCAGTATTGCTCCCTGGCCTACTGGTGGCTGGAACTAACCCTGGCACATTGCTACAGCTGAATTACTTCTGGGGCCTGAGATCTTGGATGTCTGCCTGGTGCTACAGACACAGTGTGGAGCACCGGATACCAAAAACTAGTGATACTGAGGTTCATTTGTGTGTTAGCTTCCATTCTCAGGGGTGGATAGATGCTTTTATCCAGTTGGATAAGCTTCTTGTTTAGGAAATAACATATCTTATGAGATGACTAACAAGATTTAAAAACGACGCTTACAAATGAATCATTAGTCCAATCTTATCCCAGAGAGCTCCGAGGATCTGAGATGAACATAAATGGAGAACTCAGTTGCCTTTAATGTTCTTACACACAATATTTTATCTGGTTTGCTTTGGAAACACTTTCATAGATAATAGCTCCCGGGAGGAAAAGCCTTCACCTCTCCACTTTGGAACAGCAGAAATACTATCCATTTGTGCTGCTTGTTTCTTTCAGTTGTTTAGTCTTAACGCAGAACTGTAGACTGACTCCCACCAGACTAAGGATTTCAGCTGAATGATTACACCACACACTGTGGAAGGCAGACAATTATTTTCTAAATTGAAAACAGATTCTTTTCCCAGTGTCTTTCTTGGCAATATTTCTCTTTAGCCATACAGTTTTAAGGCATGCTATGTTCTCTGATGCCCTGCAACTGGTGGGTGGTCTTAGATGACCCATGAGGGTCTGCCTGAAGCCTGGCTCTGCAGGCCTAAGCAGAATTGTTTGTGACGTAGGATGGTGAATGTGGATAATGGAAATGTATGTCTATGTGCGAAGGTGTCTAAACAAGTTCTTCAGATAGCCATAGATATTATTTGCTTTAAACTTCAGCTAGGGGTAAGTCTTCCCTGCAGCCAGTTCTCTCACTCAGAAGAAGCAAGTTAGGTGCAGGACAGCACAGCATCACTGGAACCAGCTGCATGGGCCTGGTTCCATGGTTGTTGAAGGAGCATACTGGGAACCAATTTACCTCCTGCTCTGAGTGGGCACACTTCTCAGCTCCCAGAGACATCCATCCCAGCCTGGAGTGTCTGCTATCATGGCTGTCAGAGACACTTGAAGATGAGATGCAGGCGCCTAAGTCACCTGGGTAATTTCTGGTAACATCAGCTTCCCAGAACTATTCAGTTCATCACAATATCTTAGGAGATGATATTTTAAACCCTGGGTTGCATAAATTTAAACCAGAAATGAGATATCGACAATGAGTGCTATGAGGGAGATGGGAATGAGATGAAAATTGGACGCAGATTGTTTCCTTGGATTTCAGAAATTTTCTCAGGCATTCTCAATTATTCTGATATGTTTGTGTTGCTCCTTGCCCTGCTAGTGATAATGGAGTGATCTGTTAGTTGTTCCAGGGCGTGAGCCAACACTGTATTTATAAAAAGAAGTGTCAGAGTGTTGAGCTAATTGAGGGATTCAAATGGCCAAATGTTCTGGGAGCAGAAAATAATGGCATGCAAAGCACAAACAGGTCTGGAACAAAAATGGAAATACCTCCCTGTGAAAAACTGTTATGTAGGCAACTGAATGAGGAACATTTCCATCCACTGGCTGTTTCTGAAGGGTGAAGACAATTAGTAGGCCAGAAAAGCTAGGTCTGCATTAGCAATTACACCTTCACAATTTTTTTTTTTTTTTTTTGCCCACAGGGCAATGTATATTCCAATTCAAACTGAAAAGTCCCATCTAATGTGGATCTTGCTGAGCCCTTGAAAATCTTCTATACCCTGTAGTGCATTTAATTTTCTTTTTTTTCCTTGCATCTGGCTTTAGTTATTACATTTCTTGCAAACAAGAACCAGCTGTGGTGCTGCAAGTGCTGTGGAGCCTGTAGCCATGTTCTATTGATTCAAGCCTTTCTGATGGTATGAGTGTAAGCTGGGACTGAAGATGGCAGTCCAGATACATAGGATATGAGTTTACTGCCATTTATATTCAAACAGTTTCACCAATTTGATTGCAGCTGCTCTTGGTCTCGATTCCCCATTTCTTCCCTGCTGCCAGATAGCAGCCCTGGTGTAGCCATGCTGGGGTAGGTCTGTTTGTTGTGATACTGTCTCTTCTGGCTTGCTTTTCCCAAAAGAAAAGTGCTGTGACATGCACTGAGTGTTCTCTGTGGTTTCATCCATGTTAGCCAACTAAAGAAGGGCAAGGCATGGTTTCAGGCACTGGCTTATGAACTGACTGATAGTTCTCTTTCTGCCTTGATTGTTCTTGATGATAGATTGTGCTTTTCCTGACAATGTCCAGGCTCAGCTCACAGCATGGCATCTCTTAGGAAACACTCCCACGAAGCAGTATGTCTGGGACTGGTCTTTTTAGAGCAAATGCAGAGTTTAAGCATGTGGATATGGGCTGTGTTATGCTACTTGACAAGGAGGTCCCCAGACTGCTTTATTCAGTAATTCAGATGTAGCCATTGACTCTGTCATCTAACAGTAAAAAACATAGCATGTTTCTTTAGTAAGTACTGGAACTTGTGACTTTCCTGTGAATATATAAAGCACAGAAAGTCTCTTTCTTTGGCAATAAAAGTCTCCTTTGGATCCTCACCAGTGTTTGTTATTTCCAGTTTTCTCTTGAGTGCTGGAGCATATGTAGAGATGTGGATTCCAGGCTAAATGGTCTACATTAAAGAACTTCAGCCTTTGTTATATTCCTTATACTCATGGCTTTCAGTCTTGTACCAGAGACCTATTGGATTTGATGCAAAACAAATCTGGAAGAAAAAGATGGTGTTTGCCTCCAGGATTGTTGTAAAAGAGGAGGCAGATGGGACACTTGGGGAACTGAAGCTGAAGAACAGCACCCATGTAGCAGTCAGGGCACATTAGCTGCTGTGTCACTGCTATTTTTAGTGTCCTGTGAGACTTAGCTGTAGCCTTGCTACTATAGACAGAGTCAAAAGGTGTGCTTTCCTCCAGGACTGGGAAGGATCCTCACTGGGCTGCATAGATGTTCAGATGGGTGGGCAAGGATCAAGCATCATGGTGTTGCTTAGTGTTGATTTCCACTTTAAAAGTCAATTCGTGGTAGTGAAAGTGAATTCAACCTGGTCACATTTAAATCGTTAAATTCAGAATCTAGAGATTAAATTAAAATTAGCTGGATTAACTAATACCTCAAATGTTAAAATACAAATAACTTCTATTCTGTTGTAAGCACCTGTATTTTCTGTGATTTTTGATTCTGTGAGGCAAAAATGAAGAATTTTTTAGTTTCTGGCAACTGCTTTACTGTATTTCTTCATGTGTTAAAAGGGTAGAGAACTGTTTGTAGCATGAATTAAGATGCACTAGTCAATCCATAGTGACTGCTCTTAGCCCCTTGCAAAAATATTTTATTTTCACCTTCGCTGAAAGAGAATTAAATTAATTCTCATCAGCAGTCATCTAGTGATGTTGAAGGACATACACAGATATTGTGGCTGAGCCCACATACCACAGCTTATTCACCTGTTTTATCTGGATGGTATGACAAGTACATTGGAGATGTAATTTTAGTTTGTAAGACTTTTTGTGGATTAGAGTTCCCATTTTTCTGCAGACTGAGCTGTTCTGTATAAATATTGTCAGAACACATATTCTTGAAAGGCCAAGTCTGAGAATTGTGACATCTGATATAATAAGTTATGTACTTATAGAAACATATCTGTGGAGAATTGTGACCCATACTGTGAATTATTTGTGTAATAGTACCACTTGACATAGATTGATCAAGGGTTTCAGATCTGTGCGACCCTCAAAGTTCTTACTGTACTGATTGTACAATGCACTGAGTGTAAGACAAGAAGAAGAAGAAAAAAAACCAGAAGCCTTCCGTTATCAAGCCTCACCTCAGAAACCAGGAAACAGGGAAAAGAAAACACAAAAATGTTACTTCTGTGATATACCAGGCTTCATTTTAGCCACTGATAACTGTCAAAGTCAGACATGACTAGTAAAGCACAAGTTTTCATTATGTTGTTTAAAAGAATTAGACCCATTGAATAGAGCAATAGATTCTTCCCTTCTTGACAGCTTCACATCAAGATGTAATGTTTTTCTGGGAGGTATGGTTTAGCCTAACAGAAGTTTAGGACTCAACATAATATTAATTCCCTGAAACTCAGAATCTTTTGCTATGCAGGGGTGAACACTCTAAAAATCCTCCACTCATTTTAAAATCTGTAGGTCTATGAGAATGACCAGTCTGCTGGAATACATGGCATTGCCACAGAAACAACAGCCATTTGCTCGCTGGGGATCAACCCAACCCAAACATACTTGCTTTTGTTTATTTATTTTTAATGTACAATATTTGGAATTGGCAGATGCAGTACTGGAGCCTTTTTGAAGATTGTTTGTGTAGGCTGACTTGAATAAATAATCTACTGCCCTTCCTAAAAATAAAGACCCTGCTTGGATATCTCCTGGTATTTTTATTTATTTATTTATTTTATTGGAAATTAGAACATTAGACAAACAGCTCTGAGAAAGTAGTCCTCTACTGTACGTTTGATGCCATTGCAATTTTCTCTGTTTTCTTCAGAACAGATAGGATTCCTTTCCAAAGAAATTCCTGGTCTTTATTGACTACAATGTTGTGTTCGTATTTGGAAATAATCTCCAACCAAGTACTCACAGAAAAAAGTTCAGTATTTAGCAGATAGCACCGGTATGCCTATGTCAGCAATGAAGACAGGCCTAGGTTGAACCTTATAAGACCTCCTTGGCCCAGGTGCATGCTGTGCTGACACAGCTGTGGCTGTGCTGACCTAGGGGCACCTAGGCCAGCAGCCCTTGCAGCTGGGCAGTGGGATGCTTGTGTAAGGCAACCAAACCACAGCAGGCTGAGCATTGACAGTGTGGAGATCTCCACATGAGAAGAAGCTAATTAGACTTCCTTTGGTTGGTTTAATTCTTTTTATAAGAAAATGCATCTAAAGTACGTCAGCTGTGCCTATTGCTAGTCACTGATTGCAAAGGGAGACTTGCTAGTTCAGGTGTAGGTGAATCACTCAAGCAGTTGTGTTGCTACATTTGAGTTAGCTTGATTCTGGCCAGTTTAAAGTGTATGTTTCCCTTCACTCAGATAGTATCTCTTCTGATTTTTACAGCTAGCTTTCAAAGCTTTCTATTATATTGCCCTGCACTGGCACTACCATCTCCACTGAATACTTGTGCATTCAAAAATCCACAAGCAAAATATTTTCAGCCCATCCCTGAGATATATTTTTCTTCTTGGAAGTGGGAGAGAAAACATAAATATATGCTAATATCTTTGGTAAAGCTGTAATTCTTACGAAGGGTTAAAAAATACTGCTGCTATCTCAGAATTGATTTTATTGTTGCTAATACCTCAGTCCCACCTCAGTTTGATGGCTTCGGGCAGCATTGAGCATATTTAGGAAGGGACAAAGGGAAATGGTTTCAAACTAAAAGAGAGGAGATTTAGACTGGACAAAATGAAAAGGGTTTTTTACAATAAGAGTGGTGAGGTACTAGAACAGGCTGCTCAGAGAGCTGGTGGATGACCTGACCTGGAATGGAGACATTCAAGATCAGGCTGGAAGGGGCTGTGAGAAATCTGATCTAGCTGTAGATGTCCCTGTTCATTGCAGCGGAGTTGGACTAGGTGGCCTTTAAAGGTCCTTTCCAACTCAAACAATTCTAAGGTTCTGTGACTGTATGAAAGAAACTTGTAGGCAATTATTATTAAGACTTCTATTGTCATCTGAGATATTCTGCTCATCACAAACAGTGACTTTAGTTCTAACATGTGCCTATGAGATAAAAGATTATCTCACTTTACAAAGAGCAAAACTGATCCTTAGCGTGATATTAGGGTTGCTACATTGACTCCTGGCTCAAGCTGCAATTGAGCACTGCAGATGTATCCAGGAAGAAGGGCTCTGAGTTGTTGTGAGAGACTTGGACAATCTACAGAACTTGTGTCTAGCAATACGTCCAACAGTTACAGAGCAAAGCTCTAGCAAAGAAAGGAGCATAACCCCATTCTGAGGATATATTCCAGTTCCGTCCAAAAAGCACACATTTTCTGCACTAAAAATACTGCTTGGGATGTAAATAAACAAAGTGTTTGACCCCTACTACTCTGACTAGGCAAAATTTTTACAGCTTATCATGTTTGGAAAGTATTAATTACACAGCAAACTTCTTTACCTCCAACAGATACAAGTCTCTTACTTATAGTGTTTCATTCAGCTAGAAAATATTGGGAGCACCAACATGAGTTCTACCTCTGCTTCTCAGCTCAAGAAATAATTGATGTCTAGTACTGACTTCTAGTACTTTTAAACATGGACTTTCAAAAATCGAGACTGCCAATTGCAGACTGATGGACTTTTGACCACTGCTTGCTCCCTGGGAGCAGAGTAACAGATGTCTCAAATTCCTCAAGTCAAAGAGATTTTATTCATGAACATAAATGCAGAAATTTAGTTCTTCTTCAGTCTGCTGGGAAACTTCATGGAAAAAAAAAAAAAAAAAAAAAAAAAAGGGCTGTAATGACCCTGTGCCCCAATGTGCTGACCTTCCTGCCCTCCTCTCCATTTATTCACAAAATATAAAATCTGGCAGATGTACAGTACACTCTGTGTGCATGAGCAGCTTGGCGCAGTTCTTCTACAGGAGAAGCTTGAGAGAGTGGTCTCTACCTCTCAGTAGCAGAAGTGGTTGAGGTGTCAGATCACTGTATTTAAACACTTTGATTTTTGTTACTCCTCAAACCTGCCAAAAGGATCCATCATTACAACTACATTTGATGCAACTCTGTGTAGGCCACGTGGGCAAAGGATATGATGGAATCAAATCCTATGTGAACGGTATGATTTGGGATAAAAATTATCTAATAAAATTTTCTCTGCTTTATTTATTTGATTTTTTTTGATTTTTTGGATTTTTAGAGGCAGGCAATAGAAAATATTTCTAGAAGTCATTGTTGGCCTCTTTATATAAAAGTACTTGATAACTGTCATTCATTTTTCTGCCTTTTTTTTTTTTTTTTTTTTACACTTATTACTATAGGTGCAAATAATTTGCATATCAATTTCTTCTGGCTCTGAAGTCCCTCAAATGTGGATGTATTTCAGTTTTCCAAAGGAAAAAGAATAATCTTATTGATAGGGAACTGTGCTGTTTCAAGTTTCCTCAAAAGCTTAGTGACTACTTGTAGCCTTGAGGGGTTTATTGCAGACAGCATGTTCCAGTAGGTCCATTTATTTATAGTGAGATATTAATTAAATCCATGGCTCCTCAGTTTATATTCATAACACTCATTCACTCTAGTTGTTATTTATAGGATACCTTTTAGTCCTGTCTGTATTATGTGTCTCTCTTGTTGGCAACAAGGCTTGAATGTCATTTAAGTGGTCTTAGAGTAAATGTCATCCAGATGAGATGTTTGCTCATTGGCCCTTCATGGGGGGAGGCCTTTGTACTTGGGCTGTTTCTATTAATGGTACATCAAACATTTACGTTGATGGGTTGTGGATCTCCATTTGTCCCCACTCAGCTCCCACAGCCCTTCTGCTGCTGTCTTGTTCTTTGCTCGTGTCCTCCAGACTTTTCATTGGTTCTCTTAACCCTCTTCTCCATTTGGCATTTCCCTGCAGCTGGTTCTAGTCACCGGTCTACTTCATGACCCTATCTATCACCTCTAGTCTAAAACCTGCACAGTGATAGCTTCATTGTATTAAGTTTGAAATTAACACAAGATTCCTTCCAACCCAAACCATTCTATAACTCTATGATGATTCTATAACTTTTTTAAAGAAAACTAGTCAAAACAACTGGAGATAATGTATATCCCCACATGACAAACATTTCTGGTAGCTGTTACTTATTTTCAGTGTCTGCTATGATTGTAAAGTTGTTGCTAGTCCCATGACTTCAGTCTTTTTAAACCAGTGCTGAACGAACTTCTATGGATTAGTCAGGGAGAAAAAGAAAGAATGTGCTAAAATTTCACATGAAAAAGTGAAATTAACTTCGTAGGAACAGTTTTAAGGTGTTCAAGGGATTTCTGTTTACTTCACTTTGCTATTTTTGTACTTGAACTTATAAATCCCTATGTAATGACATTTCAGAAGAATCTTTGTCTTTCCCTCATTTTCCAGAATGAGGCTCTCAGAAATTAGTAAGAGAGCCACTGACCAGACCCACTGGCCAAATATATTCTGTCAGCAAAGTCATTGTAAAAAGAGATAGGCAGAAGTCCTGTTCTACACTGTGAGGGGCTCCACAATATGCACACAGAACCAAACATCTGCTCTTGAAGTTTATTTCTTCTCTATTGATGTTTGCTAAATTAATCTGAGCTTTTGAGACCTTACAAACCTAGAGGATTAAAACCAAATAAGATTGTTCACTATCTTCCCCTAGGTCCCCCAAGCACTATTTATAATTTCTGTAAGCCTACATTACCTCTGGACCACAGTATCAAATTCTTCTGGATGACAAAGGTCACATTGTAACTATTATTACCAGAGAAGTGAATTCTCTGTGTGGCATCACAGGCAGGAGGTTAATTACCCCATTTACTAGGACACTACAGCTGTTAGATGAATGCAAGGAAAAAGCCATTCTACTGAATTTGCAGTTTCAAGGACAGAAGCCTCACATAAGTTGGCTATTTGCAATTTCAAACTTATTTTTAAAATATTCATGATAGATTTTATAATAAACAATTTGATATAGCACATTAAATTCTGGTATTGTTTGCTTCAATTTCTGACATTGCTAGCTATGAAATACTTATTGCTTCCAGTGCTCCACTGATGCTGCAAATCAGGAATTAACCAGAAGTTGATGAAAGTTTTGGACACAATACTAGTAATCTTTTTTTATCCGCTTATCTTGACAGGTATCTCAATTCTAATTACATTTAATGAGATTAAAAAATAAAGCAATTACTTGAATCACACAATAACAAGCTTTCTTTTTTGTTATTTAGCTTACAAATGTGAAAGCAAATTATTTCTTGTTGAATGTCATTCAGTGAAAAAACTCCAATGTTAATACGTATTCTCAAACTAAATTCCAAGGTCTGATAGTTCAATGAAAATTAAGGCTTTACTTGGCAAATGAATCTGACAATGGGGTTTTCTTGGGTTTTCATGTATATGAAATAGTCATTAAAACTGCAGTGGTGTGTTTTTATGATCCTTAGCAATTCAAATCTTTTAATGTTAAAATCAACAACAACAACAAAAACCTGTCACTGATTTTGAATCCATAATCTTTTTCATTAAACAAATAGTTCAATGAATGATGAAAGAAGGAAAGCCTTGTTTCCTATTACTAGTCTCCTTTATCTTGACCTCTTGTGTGTGGCTCTTGGTATCATCTCTTTTTGTCTGTGCCTCGGATGATGTCTCAGTAAGTGCACTGTTCAGTGGCTGCTCTGCAGTCATGCATGCCATGTCTGGCCAGCCTGCAGCTGCTAAAGGGAATATCTAATGACTGAATTTAATCTGATTTCCACTCAAACAAGAAACACCATAAGATCTTCATCATTTGTATATAAGGAACAGTTGAGCTCTCCTTGAAATTCACTGAAAAAAATTGTATTTTCATTGAGGGAGACAGGACAAGGCCCTAACTTAATAACAGACCAACTTGAAAACCTCACTTGCTGGAGGTTTTGACAACTGGGAATATATATGCATCACCTGAAGAGTTATCAACTCGTCAGCTTCCAAAATAGATCTTTATTTCTAATGATAATAAACACCAGATTATGCTGCTGGCAGAAACCGTCATCTCAAAGTTTTGGACAAAACACTCAGTGGTTGCTAAAACTAAAGCAAGATTGAAACCAGTTGCTTTGACTGTAGATAGCATTCTGTTGGCAGAGATAATATGGAAAAAAGTTGCTTCTATTTTTCCCTGTTGCATAGAGAAGTTTGGAGTTGGAGGGAGAGGGAATATGGCTCATCATACATGGGTAATCCCCAAACCAATAAGCAAAGCAGAGAATGGACAACAGGCAAAAACCACATGGAGATCCCCTCCCAGACCACTGTCACAATATTCTTGTTCCTTGGAGAGGTTTTGTGCATGTCTCCATTGCAGTAGTGACAGAGTAACTGTGACTCCCATAAAAACAATCCAAAGCTGAAAGCCAGATGGCTTTATGTGGAGCAACAACATTATCTATTGCCTTAACAAGGTAATTGTATTTAATTTTCAAAATTTCCTGTGTTGAAAATGTCTCCAGACTGTTACCCCTTCTCCAGTCCAAGTGAAAAACAAAATGCCATTCAGCAACAGAGATGGGGTTGGATCCAACATAAACAATTCTCAGTTACGCATTCTCCATTGAAGTGCATAGTCATTTTTTCCATATACAGTGAGAAAGACAAAGCCTCTGCTTAAAAGGCATTCTTCTCCAAAGAGGGGAAGGGCTAAAATGTCTTAGCTGTCTGCAAGCTGGCTAAGGGTTAGAGCTTAACACCAGCCTCCATTATAGTGTACTTATTACTACAGCCACTAAGTAAAAATATTACTGTTACAGATGCTCACTACTGCAGATAGAAGATCTGCAGCTGGAAAGGCTGCTATTTGATCCTCCTCTTTCAAACAAAACACCAAGCTTATTCAAGAAAAACAATTTACAGGAAAACAGATAAATAATTTTGCTTTGTTTCATCATTAACCTCCCTCCACCCAGTCCCCACAGATCACTCACACAAAATGTGCTCTCTGAGCCATGCTCCATTCACCTGAGTCCTCCACAAAAGAGGGACATAATCAGTTGATGTAGTACAGCATTCCCAGTGAAATTTCCAGACCGACACAAAATTTTTGTAGAGATAAACAATAAAAGTGTTTCTTAAAGCATGTACTACTGTACTTGCGGGACAACGTTAAATTGGATGTGGTAAACCTGAGAAGGGTGGTCAGGGGTGACTGAAGTTGCCTTTGATTTCCCTTTTGCCTCAACTACCTCACCAGGTTTCTAGTATTTCCTAGTTTGATTTTACAGCTCTTTGACATTTTGGAATTGCAGTAGAGACATACAGTGATCTTATCTGGTTGGCAAAGCATCAATTTAAAAGCCTATTAGTACCAAATGCAAGTGTGAAAAACTTGACAGATCAAGAAAAGGAGCTTTCATCCATCTCTACTTCCCAAGAGTGGCCTGATGGTGGACAAAATGGGACAGCTGATGGAAGGTGCCAAGTTTCTCAGCAGTTTCCAGCTTGATGGTGCTAGCACCTTGTGTGGGAAGGAGGGGAGGCAGCTCAGCATGGTTAATTTTGTGCTACAAGTCCTGTACCCAGAGACGCTCTCTGACTGATACCTGGAGGGGACAGAAGAAATATCGGGGCTAAGGAAAAGAGATGACCTGTTTTGATCTTTCACTGCCTCACTACCCATGGCTGGTTTCATCATGGACAAGGTCTAATAATGAAGGAATCGTTTTCTTATTGTCTCAAGGAAGTGAAAAATAGATGTATGAGGAGGAAAGAAAAAAGTCATCTCCTTCTCTATCCTTCAGAAAAATCCCTTACTCGAACTCCAGATTTCAACTGACTTAGAATTAATTAGCTGGTGCCTAAGTAATGCTGTAGAGCCACTGCAGACAGTCTCTTCCATTGATAGGAAAGTAGAGAGACAGAGAAAACCATAAAGATGCAGAAAGATGAAGTCTGCTCATCTCTTGCCACTGAAAAGACTATTCATTCAAATGCAACAGAATGCAGCTGGATCACTGGGTGGTAACAGGGCACAACACAGCCCAGAAATGATCTGGTTTAGATACTTGTTCCCTGTGTATCTTCCTACATCTGGTACCAGCAGTGACAGGTGGAAAAAAATCTTTTTTATTCATTTTTGTTGGGAAGAGTTTAACTATCATTCATTTAGACAAAAGGGCTGTATTTAGATTTATAGAATCATAGAGTGGCTTAGGTTGGAAGGGACATTAAAGATTACCTACTTCCAACCCTCCAGGTCATTGCAAGTTGCTCACACAAGTAGATACTTTTTTATTAATTATTTATTAAATTATGATTCAATTTAGCACTCATGTGTCAGTTCTTCCCATTCTCCCTGGATTCCCTGTGTCAGAACTTAAAAAATAGCATTTTAGTTCTTTAAAGAATATTGTAAGGTCGGAATAGTAATTTATAAAATATTTTTCACTAGCCTCTTGTTATTCTTTGACTCATATTTCTTTTTTTAGTTTCTCTTGAATGCTGGATTTTTGGCTTTGTTTCTTGTGTATTTGTCATCAAAAAGACCAAAAAAAAAAAAAAAAAAAAAAAAAGGAGCGCTAGCATATTTAAAGTATTTATTTTAAGGAAATAAGCATCTAAAGAGCTATAGAATAGATTTAAAGAGGAAAGACACACCAGGTCATTTTTACTGCAACTTAGTCAATCTATGCTTGAGTGGCCAAATATACACTGTATTTATACATACCAACTGGTAGTTAAGAAAACCTCTCAGAGATCATTTAATGACAAAGAATTAGATTTCAAAATCTTTGGAGCTCTAAACAGCTTTGTATACAGTACTATTCAGCAATTGTTGAATCTTGCATCATGATGGACAACCCAAACATCCCCAGCTCACGTCGATGTGTGAAAATGAACTGGGATCAAATCCAAATGTTTGAGAGGACCAATTAAAATATAATAACCAAATGTGTCCATGTTTGGAGGTTTGAAATAAAAGTCCATAAGCAAACTGCATGGCTGGTTATATCTTAATCAGAAACAAGATCTATTTTCTCTTGAACAGCTCATGAATGTTAAGAGCTGTAATTAAAATTGTAGAAGATAAAATCAGGATATGTTTTCTTTCAGTAAACAATTATTTTGTTTATTTTATTATTTTGTTTATATTATTTATTTTGCTTCTCATGGTCTCTGAAAAATGTGCAATTTTAGTTCTTAGCTTACTTCCTATATCATGAAGAAGAACAGGCATGAAATCCTTTTATTGGTTTTCACAATCCCGAATAAGCTTTGGTACACTTTCCTGGTGTTGGCCGAAATCTTTGTGGGAACTCACTGCAGCAGAGTTCAAATAGCATTACTCTGGTGGGTGAATTATGCACTTTCTCAAAATATAGAACATTTCCCACTATCCATCTGCCCTGTCCTTTGGTTCCATTCAGTTTAGTTTCCTACAATTTAAAAGGTTTGATGGCTCTGCTCCTAGCAGCTGATTTTCATTAAAGCTTTGATGAGAAACTTAAGCTGGAATCACAAACATCTGCAGTAAAACTTCCTCCCTGCTAATAGAAGCTTCTCAGAACATAACCTTGTTGAAAAAAAAAAAAAAAATCCTATTTGCCCCTTATGGGAGTTAATCTAATGTAACCCTAAGGGTCTGAAATGAATTCATTTAAAGATCTGTTTTTTCAATGGTAGGTGCACTTTCCATTAGCTTAAAAGAATATAAAGGTTTCTGTCAAGCTAAAACTGTTTTTGGCTTAGACCTCAGGATTAGGTCTTCTAATTCTTTTAGAGCTAGTTTGTTTTGAACAGAATAATGCTACAAGTAAGGATTACCTGATTCCTTCTCCAAACAGTCTGCAGAACCTCCTATTTCAATGCTTTTTGAGAAAGGGATGAAGACAATTTGGTGATAATTTGAGTATTTGTTAACAACTGGCCAGGGCTTTTGCTTATTCTATTTCAGATATTTAACATAAGCCATTCTAGAGAGGTGAGGTTCCATGGTTCCTGCACTCGATATTGATTATTGCTTTAGAAAACCAGAAAGGAAGTACCTCAGATATTGTTTCTTGTTTTTGAAAACTTAGATTAGCAGATGCTGCTAGAAGTCAGGTGGGAAAAAACGATGGTTAAACGTGTCATTTTATTGTGCAAGCTCCCACAGTTTAATTCCGCCTCTTACTGTCTCCTATAGTAAATAGCTCATTTTTGCCTTGACTATTGCAATAATTTCCTTTAAAGGACTACTCTTATTTTGCCTTTCTCTGTGTCAAAAGCACTGATGCTGAAAACAGTTTTTAATTTATTCAACGATATCATGCTTTCCTGCACTCTGAGAATTGGCTCTCTGCCTTCTCCCCTCTGCTTCAGATTTTTCTTTTTTTACCCTTAAGGCTTTGGATTATCTCATTCTTGCTCTATTTTTTTCCTTCTCCTTCAACTATTTGCTTCCTTTCCCACTATATGCTTCAATTCTTTCCACAGAGGATGTTTCAATTCATCTTTTCTCGCTTAGCAAATATCTCCAGAGAATGTCTTCTCTTTTCTCCACTAACCCTTTCTCCATGGCCCTCCTATACTGGGCTTTCTTTGTTATTTTCTGGAACCTCCTTCATTCATGAGAATGAAGTGAATCTTCACCTGGATATCACCTTACATTCATTTTGCATTAAAGCGAGTGACTACGCAATGTGGATCACAGGGAATCCTTTGCCATGTTCTCCAGTATTTGAGGTCTTGCCCCATTGATTACTCTCGCCTCAGACTCTGTACTATTCCATTGATTATGAGCAACTTTGATCCTACTGGGGAATAAAATCGGTAACTATATAATTAAAATCATCATGTCAGTGAAATTTGCAAATAGAAATGTTGACAGTGGCAGGCTTTAGATTCAAATGGTGATGTACAACCTACCTCTTGTTTTAAAGGCATGTCTTAGACAGTGGTATGTAACTTTTCTCAGAAGTTAGCTCTAGTTTTCATTCGTGTCTCTGTGCCTCACTATCCCCTTTTCCTTCTGCCCTCCTAAAGCAAACAGGTTGAACACAAAGCCAAAGGTTCTTAATGTTTTCAGTTCACTTGTTTGCTTTCATTTGCAGTTGGGCTGTCAGTCTGAAATCCTTTCATCTCTGATGAACCTTCCTTGCAAAATATTTTAATCCATCCTTATTTGGAAAAAAAACAATCTTTAATTTAGTGCAGTCAGCTGCAGTTGGGTTACACTGATGAGATGGATCTGGAGCTTTGGGCTCATGCTCCCTCAGGATTTCAGCATCATAACATCTCCCCCTGCATGCCTTATTGGGCTCCTATCCCAAGGAATTTAGGCATCCAAAATTGCACAAGTGAGGTGAGTACTTCACAGAGTGCTGTTCATATTGATTTGCCTCATGCTAGGCAACCCAATGTAATTGGATCCACTCTCCATTGTTTAATTACCTTTAAAATTTAAATTTGTAACTAACTTTTAGTATGAACACAGTTACTTTGAATTTCCACTTGTTGCACGATTGTACCTTCATGTGTTAGAAACTCTTACTGAAAAACTGTTGCCTGTGTATGTCCTTATGCAATTAATCCCCTGAGCTAAGTATGTTGAATTATAGAATCTCACAGTTGCCTTTAAATTCCTAGCAATTTAATCCTTTCCATGATACCTTTTGAATAATCTCCAGCAATTTATAAGAATTCTTGTTGAAACAGTGGCATTGAGCTAGATATATTATTTCACAATGGCCACTACCAGTGCTCATTATGCGGATAACATGACCTTACATTGAGTGGAATGTAGTCCAGTTAATTTCAATATCTAAATGTTCTCCAATCTTTAGCTAATTAATGGAACCATCCTGAACTAAGTCCTTGCAGGGGAAAAGCCTCCTTTGAGGGAAGACCAGTAGGAATTAGGGAATTTAAGAACCTGGTGCCTCCACTACTATATGGGAAATTTGGGCTTACACTTGAATACAATACCTGATTCAAATTTAAAAAAAGTTTAAGCATAGGTTACATGCCTAAGTTGCATGTACTGAACCCCAGTTATGTATTCATTTATTGTCAGAGCATCAAGCTATTTAGATATTGCCTGAGGCCCAACCCATGATTCACGTTGTGATGGGGTACAGCAAGTTACCCTACCGTTGAAAATGTAGTTAGTCTCTTCTCTCTGCCATAAAGAGACTTTCAGTCAAATCTAAGACACAGGAAATCTCCACAGTAACATTAATTCTGAATTTTTTGAACTGCTTCTCCAAGTGCCTCTAAGTTTAAGGTTGCCAAACTTGAGAAAGGAAGAGAAGTGGAAAACCAAGAAATAAGCGCTAATACATACTTGTTTACATTAACTGAGGTTGCCTGTTCTTCTGTTGGTTCATAATATTAGCTCCTACCAGGAATTAAGAACATCACATTGCTTGTGTATTAGAAACTCCCGCCGACACTGTTATAGATCTGGATTTCTGAAGACACTATGAAGTGCAAACTTATGTGTGGGTCCAGTACTGTCCATCACGTTCTCCACATGCTGAAATGCCCTGCTTTCTATTTGCCCTGTGTTCTGCCTTCAGACCAGCTTGTTTGACTTTGTGGTTGAGTGGCACCACAGACCTCATGAAGGTCTGTGCACAGTGAGCCTGTGGTTCCCTTAGCTCTGCCTTGCTAACCAACCGTCTTGTATAACTTGGCACTATTCAACGTGACTAACAGCCTCTGTCTGCTCGGGAGAGCAGTGGGCCTGAGTCAATATTTAGATGAGAGAGCTGAATCAAGCCATGCTGTGTAAGGAGTTTATACTGCGGTTCCCTGTGAGCTGTGGGCTAAGAATTCAGGCTTGGAAAAGGCTGATTCAAAACTGCTGGGATAGGCCCTCTTCTCAGGGCTGAATGAGAGGTGATGGGCTTTGGGAGGAGGAAGCCATCTGAGGGTTGGAAGAGACACTGCCAGGTGTCTCTCTTTGGTCCTCAGGTCAATGTCTGGGCTTAGAGTAAGCTCCCAAGGCCCCATTACCAGCTCATGAATCATTGCATCAGAGCCATCAGCCCTATCCCAAAAGAATATTCTACTGAGCCCCTCTGGAAGTATGCATGGAGGTGGGCCCTGAAACATAGTTATGGGGTACTTCTGCATGTAGAAAAGGAGCCTGAGCTGCTTCTTGGTAACATCCTGCTGTCAAGAGCCTTGGCATAATTACTGCAGGTAGCAGCATTCATTTGGAATATGGGATCTGAAAGGTGTGTAAATGTTCTTATTGTAGGAGCTGAAGTAAACTGCTGGAAAAAACACCAGTTAGTGAGTCTGTTAAGTGAAACTTCAGAGATGATTGAGATGGCTGAATGGGGCTAAAGTGTCATTCTTCTGCAAAGTCCTGTGTATATCCCACAGCACCTTCGTAAAGTCTATTAACATAAATTTTTGGAAAACCGTATAACAGAATCATACTGAGAATGGCCACAAGAGATTTATAGCCTTTATCCTATGAAATCCAGCCACAAAACCCATTCAACTCCTAAATCTGGCATTTCATTCACTTTCCATTTTGTAAGCAACAGGTGGCAATGTGGCAGTCCCAGGGACTAATCTCAGGCCAACAGAGCAAAGATGTACATCCCATGGCATGGCGCCCATCCAGACCTCTGATGGCTCCTCAGAGCCCCTACACTGAGCAGAGCAGGGGTTAGACTCCAGTTTTCTCACACGGGTCATGTTTCACAGCAAGTCCCTCACAGGGTAAGCAGGCAGGCATTTTGGGAGGCTGCACTGCTGCGTGGAGCCACAGCAATGTGGGGGGTGGGCTCTGCCCAGTCCAGCATTAACCCCAACCATCTGAAAAGCTCGTACATTAATTTCCATGGCTATTAGCTCTAATAATTGGAGTATGGGGGTGGATGGGTAGAATTAGCCTTGTGATATAAGAGACTGAGATCTTGATATTGTCATACTGACTTGGCTGTGCTAATCACACCTCATTTTTGGATGTCATGCTAGAACAACTCTTTCCCTTCCCATGACCTTATGTAACTCAATTTGCCTTTTACTTTGCATCTCCCACGTATGAGACATTACTGTGTTCCCCTCTCTGTGCATGCTGGAGTAATTTGTTGTTTTCCCAAGCTGTGTTTTTTTGTAGTTCATTCCAGATGTAGTCCTGCTAGAATAAGTATCACCCTATCCTCTAACACAGTGACTGCTGGAAAATTTTCCACAGTCAAAATTCTTTTCAGATCTCTCTAATTTTATTTGTCACTAATCCCAACCTCATATTTTTTGGAAGGCATAAAATCTCTGCAGGTGTTTTCTCTGCAGGCTGTTTCCTATACGATTTTGATTTATTATCCTTGCTCTCATCACCAAAAGGAGCTTTTGGAGGTGGATGGCATTCAGAAACAGAAGCATAAACTTCTACCACACAGTGTTTGCCCCGAAAAGAGAGAAACTCTCTGTCAATTTAAGTGAGTTAAAATCCCAAGCACTACATAAGGCAAGCAGAAAAGTGTAGTGACAATTAACCCTTATAAAACAGCTCTGTTTGGACAAGCCTGCTTAGTTATGTTGGCAGGAAAGTTGGAGACGTGCTAGGCTGGTCTCACTGCAAAGCACAGCAGCTGCCTGCTCGCAGCAGGCAGGGTATGTGTGCATTCTGAAATTCTGAACTGTATCTCTCTAGTTTCCAAATGCAGCGTCTCAGACCCCCTGCAAAAATCTCCAGCATCGCTTTAAGGATCAAATGATTAAGCTAACGTTAACCAGATGGGAACTTCGACACAGACAGATGAAAGCAGAAAAGCGCAGACACCAGAGAGAGAACGCAGTTACTGTACCTCAGCAAAAGGCACCCAACTTCCAGTAGCTACTGACTGCTGCTGCCCTCTGATAACAGTAGCTTCTTGCGTGCTGACCGCTGAGCTACCTTCAATGTCAAACAGAAAGACGCCTCCCGCGCTCGAGGCTGTGCTGGAGGAGAAGCATCTCGAAAATAATAATATAGGAAAAACCAGGGGCCAGGCGGAGATCAAAGCCATTTCCTCCCCTTACATCCAGCAGTGGTCTTCTAGCGTCTTAGTAATTGTTTACCCTCTTCTGCAATCAGCCCCCCTTGGCTTAGTGGTGCCTCAGTTATTTTAACTTTCTTTTAGCGTTCAGTTTCCAGATGTGGCACTTCAAGGCAGTCTAACCAGATCCTTATTTAAAAGGGTGAAAAAAAAAAAAAAAAAAAAAAAGCAAAGAAGGGAAGAAAAGCGCTTTGGCTGCCTCCCTCCCTCGTTCACTCTCTGTGCCTGTGGCTCCTCTTTTCCCCAGAGGCTCCAGCTCAATAACATACAGATGGGCAGTGCTTAAGCAGAGAGTGTCAAGCGGAGGTTGTGTTCCAGGAAAGCACCGCTGGCTCCCCAGCCACCTTATCTCCCCCTGTCAGGATGCAGACTGACGCTGTGCGCGGTGCTCTGGCTTCCTTCATATGTTCACATCGTTCCCTTTTTACCTTTCATGCCCGGACCCTCCCACTCCAACTTTGCCGTTCAGAAGTGAGGTCAGCTTTCCCCCCCCCTCCACCCCCACTGCTCTGTTTGGGTACCCTCAGCCCCTCCGTGCAAAACGGGCATTCGTGATTACACTTCATTTTATTTTATTTTTTTTAACATCTCGTTTATTCAGTGGAAAGTAGAAAAGTGCCAAATTTATTAAAAGCTGCCCAACAACCCTTCTCTTTTGTCAGGGGGAGGTGAGGCTGTGGATGGGGGGAGGAGGAGGCAGCCTGGCTGTGCCATGGGCTAACAGGGCAAAGCGGTTGCTCTGACATGCTTCATTCAAACCCTTTTCCTCAAGCCCACCTCTTGGCTTCTCAGCGGCTCATGAAAAAGAATATCGTTCACTGCAGTTTTGGAAAATGACTTCATCACTTAGACTCATGAACTTTTATTTACAAAGAGCATCTTGTATTCCTTTTTCAAGAGATGCTTTGTGAAGCCATGCTAACAAGGCCTGCAGTGTATGAAAGCAAGCTTAATATATTGCCCACAGCTGACCTAATTTTATGTCTACAATCTCAGAAAGACAAAGCAAAAGCCTTCTTATGTTTTGGGACAAAGTGAAGATGTAATTATACTAAAGTGCACTGCTCTCTCAGTTCAGCACCTTGTCCTTTAGCTGTTCTATTTTCAGGGTTTTATGACACCACTGTACTAGAGATTGGCTTTTTGGGCTTTGTTCTGGAAGTGGATTCCCACTTTTTCCTCTCCTTCCTTCCTCCCTTTCCAAACTGATTGAAGAAATTATGAACTCAGGATGCTATCAATAGAGAATTGAGGGTAAAATAAAGAGCTCTGGTGATCTGTGAATTTCACACACCTATAGGTAAAGATTTGTGTCCTTAAATGCTATACAAGTGTCATATAGGAACTATACAGTAGTTACACATCAAGAACCTCTCTGTGTTTCATAACTGGTGTGGGCAAGGAGAAAAAGCTGTGCAACCCAAGGTTGTGAGGATCAGGTTCAAGGAGCGCAGGAGGAAGTAAAACATAGTCAAAGTGGATGCAAGTAATTCTACCCTGAACACAATGCAGACATCTCTCTGTGGACAGGACCTGACATGGTGACAAGCATGCTGCCTCCCAAGAAGCTGATGGTGAGATGTTATTGGAGGTTGTCAGGGCTTTTCCAGCTCTTTCTGCCAGTGGCAGCTCCGGGAATGGCCTGGAGCAGGTCCAAAGGCTTATAGAGCAAAAGGTGGTGAAGACTCTCAGCCAGGGTCCCATGGAGTTCCCATTAGGCCTTCTGCTATCAGGACAAGTTTCAGGTGTGAAGGTAACAGTTAAAAAGAAAGTGCAAAAGAGAGAACAAAACATCTTGAGAGTAAGTGGCAGAATCACCACTAGTGTGACAGCAGTGGAGATGTAAAACTACCCAATGAATTGTGCAGCAAATTACTGGACTAGGTGTGAGACAATTTTTGAATCTTTCTTTTTTTTGGAGGGGGAAGCAATTAGCAGAGAATCTTCTATATCTGCTCCCAGCCATTTGGAAGGTACTACTTCCTTCTTGTGAAAGTAATAGAGAACAACAACTTGGGGAAGAGTTACTTAATGTTCATAAACCTGTAAATGAGGAGAGCTGGAAAGTCAAATCTACATGTTTCTGGTAGGGGATCTTTAACAAGTTCAGATACTTGGGAAGAAATTCCTCTTGCCTAATAGAAAATGGAACTGAAGAAAGTAGGTTATCTGGAAAGAAATGTCATGAATCAGAGAGATGTATAATACAGGAAGATTTGGTCAATCAGGGAATAATGTCTGGAGCAGATACTCAAGAAAGAAATGTGGGAAGTAAAATCTGAGACTACATCTGAGCAGAAAAATATTGAGCCAAAAGTTGAAAGCTAAAGGCAGAAAATGAGATGTAATTTTGAAGACAGTAGGTATGAGATGATGATTTAGAGTGATTGGGTGCTGGATCAGGCTGCTCAGAGAGATTGTGGATGCCACTCTGGAGGCATTCAAGGCCAGGTTGGGTGGCATCCTGGGCAGCCTGATCTGGTGCTTGGCAACTCTGTCTGTGGCAGGGGGTTAGAATTAGATGATCTTTAAGGTCCCCTCCAATCTAAGTCACTCTATGACTCAATGATTTAGGAGATCCTTGGTTCAGTATCCATCAAAGAGAGAAAGATATCGGTGGAGAAATCTGAGACATGAAAGTGTTAAAAGGGAGGGAATGGATAAATGCCTTATTGAGGCTTTTCCTAGTTCTATGAGCTTTAGTTTTCCTAGGAAGTCATTAGCTGTTACAGTTTTGGCTCTGGAGAACAAGACTTATTATTCTAGTGGAACAAAAAATAAGGTGTAGAACTGTATTTGTACAATTGCTTGTGTCTATTTTTTTTTTTCTGGCTTGTTTTGCAACAATGAGAAAAAAGATTTCTTCCAGTTTCACAGTTTTGAAGCTATGCATCATTGATAAGTAGAACATTTTGGGTTAACTTCAGTAAATACATTTTCAGAATAAAAGACTTTAAAGTGTTCCTTTTAAAACAGTGGTCTGTAGAGTCTCTTTTTGTCTTTCCATCTACCTAATAAAGTGATACTGGTGCAGGTTAGTACTGAGAGTACGTCACAAGAAGTATCAGTATGTAAGAGACCAATTTTAGGTATCAATCATAGTGTCGACTGATTCAGTTTTGACAAATTAATGTATTTGAGGATTTAAAATTAATTGAATTACTACAAGTAGACAATTTGATTTTTTAAATAGTCTTTTTATTACAGAAATGGTTAAGGAAGCTGAGTATTGCATGCATGCACACTAGGTTTTGGCTGAGATCCTACTGTTGTGTATACAGGCCACATAAGGGCTTTGGAGAGTTAAGTGCTTACATCTTCAAAAAATGTGGCTTAACTGAGTAATTGTATTGGGAATAAATGGCAGGAATTGGGAGCAGGGGTTGTGGGGTACCCTGTGCAGGAGGCACCCATGGATTGCTCTGTTTTGGCTCAGAAATGGCTAGAAGTAGTGTTCCAAAACATGGTTCTTTTGCTAAAACACTTTCAAGAAAAGGCAGTGCTGCTGGAGCAGGAGATACTGAAGAAGACATGAAGGCTAACAGCAAACACACTAAAGGGAAGATATGAAGATGCTAAAATGAAGTGCATGAGGAAAAGTGTGAAGGGATACATTTGGAGAAATGAAATGGAAGGGATACCTGGTAGAGGGCATTGCTGGGGAAGTGGTTGGTGATGCAGACTTGGACAGCATGCTTAGTGCTACATGTGGAGTGAATCTGAAGGATTGTGGCTTTGTCAACTCACAGCAGGGCATGTACACCCTCAGGGAAGAGCAGCCTGCAAGTGATCCAGACAGGGTTAGTGAAAAAAACAAGGTTATGTGAAAACAGCATTGTTACCCATCACATCATTTTTATGTAAAATCAGAATAAAGATATTCATATCCCTTGTAAACAAATTCACAACATTTTAATGGAGAGAAATAACATTTTAATTATTCTCAAAATCAAAGTCTTAAAAGGAGGAAGGTGTCTGGTTAATATTTTTAGAAAATCACATCCTTTAAAAAAAATCTCAGACTGGCCCCAGGCATTCAAAATCTGGAAAACCTCATGTGATGAAACCACATAGGGAAGGAAATACAGGTAACTAAAAAGGATAAAATTATGAAAAATTAATGATTTATTCTTACAGAATACTGGGAACCAAAGACTATATAGTCTGTCACTGCTCACAAGATCTTAATCTCTCAAGCACATATTAGTCCCATACCAGAATAATTATAACCAATTTTTCTGAGCAGAAAATATGTATACTAAAATCACTGAATATTTCTATACTTTGCATCATTAGTATAGTTGGTTCATATCATGTATAAGCAACATGTATAAGCATACAAAAGTTGTTTCCTCCATTTACTTTTAAGTCTTTAAAAGTATCATATTCCTTTTCAAAAGCTGACAATTTTTGTAGAAATAAAGGAAAACATAAATGGTGCATAGGATATGTATGAAAAGACAGGCTTCTGAATATAGATTTCTGCTATGATGGATTTCCCACTTTATACTTGGCAGAGATGATGTGGGTGTGTTGCATGAGCAGTCTCAGATTTGGAGGAGGGATTGTTCAATATGGCAGGGTATGGAAACAGCAGTATATCCTTCTGCTTTCACAGTATCATCTTCTGTTCTTTCTACCACTTCCCCCGACTTAACATTTGGTTTTGATTGCAAGGGTTATAGACACTGGGATTAATGAGACAGAAATGAAGAATCCAGTGGAAGACTTATTAGAAATAACATATTCTAAATTAACTAATATCAAACTGTTTTGTGTGGGCCACTGGTGGCTTATGAGGCCTCAGTGGGAGATCTGCAAGCAGTCAGTCAAGCTCCAGTGCAAATATTACCAGTTAAACATTTGATGGTGCATGGTGGTCCAATAGAAATGTTGACAAATGGCTGGTGTTAGTAATATAAAATATTTTGGAAACAGTTTTGAGTACTTTTGTAAAGGTTAGAAGACATTGGCAGCATATCCATATATCATCAAATGAAAAAGCATTCTACAGTCCACATTAGGGACCTGTGTTGGCTGAGGGGCAATAAGGAATGACTTGTCAGCCACAGTTTGTGTCATAGATATGCAAATAAAATATCAGTTATGTAAACAAAACTGCACTTTTGTTATTTCATGTATTTTGGATTATGTCATGTTAGGAAAAGTCAAAGTTTTCAGGTAGAAGATAGAATTTATGCTGTAGGGCTCAAGGGGAGAGTACTTTTAAAGGCTTCAAGTTTTAGATCTAGTGCGAGGGTGCACAAGCATGTTCTTCTTGGCTGTCCTGGCTAAGGGCATTATGTAATAAATTTCCCACATGACAACACTTTCAAGCCAAAAATCTTGTTCTTTGTGTTATCAGTGTTATCAGTTAGTAGTAGCCCTAGGACATGGCTGATCCCAAACTACTTTCAACTATGTTCATTTCTTTTCTGTCTTGATACATTATTACTACTTGTTTTTTTCCCCTCTGCAAAAGTCTTCAAATTCAATTAAGCATGCCAAAGTCTTGCAAGTCTGATGAAAATGCCCTAATTCTTTACTACTACACTATTAAAGGCAAGCTTGTTTACTGAAAAAGATTTCTCAGGGTTTCCATCTCTAGAGTGCAACTAGATGGGAAACAGCTGTCTGTCTGTCTTGCTGAAAGCATTGTACTGGGGAACTACATGGACCTTGCATGACTTGAAATGAACCGTGGTATCATGTTGTACTGGATGCTTGAAAAATACAACCTATTCTGGTTGCTAAAGTCAGTCAGATTCAGATGGTAGATTTCCCAATCCATTATCCTCTTCTGGTGGTAGTCAGTAATAACATTTCCACGTTGTCTTCTTTGGATGAACTGTTAAATCTTATTTTCTTTTACAATTCTCATGCCATCTCACCTGTGAAGAGTAGAACACTGTAATATTCCAATTTATTCAGCTTCCTGTAACCCAGTATTTGGCTCTAACCCCTTGGCTTGCACCTCCAGCACTTGATAATTCCATATGGTCTTTCATATCAATTCTGGGATTCTCTGTGACTGCTTACTTTTCAGTACCAAATAAGCCAAGACAAATCAATTCAGTCTGTTGAATCCACTAAAATAAAATTAAAAAAGAAAGAAAGAAAGAAAGAAAGAAAGAAAGAAAGAAAGAAAGAAAGAAAGAAAGAAAGAAAGAAAGAAAGAAAGAAAGAAAGAAGGAAGGAAGGAAGGAAGGAAGGAAGGAAGGAAGGAAGGAAGGAAGGAAGGAAGGAAGGAAGGAAGGAAGGAAGGAAAAAAATAAGAAAACACAAGATGTTATTTCTGCAAAGGAAAAAGCCTATTTTTTTTTTCAAATATATTTGTAGATTTCTGTGATTCTGGAGTGAATACAGTTAGCACAGTAGGACAGAAGAGTTTTGCTCATAGGTGATGATGTCTAATATCAATGGATGCAGTTATGGAGAAAGACATGTAATTACTGCACAGCAAGTATCTGTTTACTGGGGTTATTAATATCTCCTATTTGATAACAGCAAAGTGTTATACAAAAGAATGCTACAGCCCTTGAAACTAAACAGTTTCAACAACCTCTTTTGAAATCAATAGGAGTAGGCTTCAAAGTCACATCCATAGGACAAATTAATCATAATCAGCACCTATGTTGACCCAGTTTATAGTCTAGGCTGTGGATGACGGATTTTTTCCTGCTGTTAATTGTATACTCAATTTACTTCTGAAAAAGATTGCATTGGGAAAGATAAATCATCTTCAGCATTTTAGCCATATTCAGAGTAACAACGGATCAATACCAATCCAGTTCAGACTAAGTGGAGGCCTATCCCAACAATAAATTTCCTTACATTTTCCTTCTTTTTGCTTTTTGTCCTTGCCAATCTTCTCCAAATCTCCAAGAAGATATTTCTTAAGTTGCCCACTCTTCATGATTTCAGTTGTGCTCTTACTGCCTCTGGAAATCCCTCTACAGGTGAGGTCTCAAAGTTACATTTCCTTCATGAAGCTACACTCTTCATCTAATCCTCTTCCTGACTTTAGTTTGTATCCTTCACAGTAGCTGAGTGCAAAGGGCTGAGTTCAGTCTTTCTTTTGAGTTCAGTCAGGAAGAGTTTATTCTAACAAAAACAAAGAAGATTAAAGCAAAAATCTTCTTATTTGTAATCAGTCATCCTCAACCTGTTTTTTGTACTCACAGCCTGATAAAGTGACACATTTAATTATTGTGTTCTTACACAGTGCAACATTTCCCTTTATACTTCCCATTCCATTATGCTTTGAATCACAGTGACCATTTTCCTCTCTGCCTGGAGTCTTCAGATATTTCCCTTCCTCTCCCAGATTGTTTTTCTAAGTCAAGCTACATACTTTTATTTATTTATTTATTAATTCTCCATTCTCTCTCTAGGGAAATTTCCCCACCCTTCCTCATTAGTGGTTGTTTCATCATGGTAATGGAACACTGGCTAAAGAAATGAGTTGCATAAAAATCCACAGTGAACTCTATATCCCCTCTCGAAGTGCCCATAAAATTACTTGCCAAAAGTGGGGGGGTGGGGGGGGTGGGGGAGGAAGGGGGAAGGAGAAACAACAACCCAGAACCTAAATCCCACAAAACTGACAAACAACCCTCCCAAATCCAAAAATGCTTAACATAGCCTTGGATATAAAGGCGCACAGAAGTAGGTATTCCAGCTTCCACAGTTAAAATGCCTCTGCTGGATTCTGTGCTATCAGCACAAAGACAAAATTGTCTCAGATCTCTTCAAGTTTACCCTGCTCCCTCCAAAAAGTGTGCTGGAGGTCAGAAGGGTGCATGCACCTACAGCTAATAGCAAAAACAGTCTGACACAACTAGCCAAACTAATACTGAAAACACTAGCAGACTAACCAAGGCAGCAAACAACTCAGTGCAGCTGTTTCCCTGCATGTTGAGTGGGTTTTGTAGCCTCTTCTGAGCTCTGAACATACCCAGACATGTGCTGGATACAGCAGATAACAGTTTGGACTTTTGAGAGTGATGTTTTCCAACCCTACTTGTCCCATGGGCAGGCATCCCAGCTCCCGCCAGCTCTGTCTGCTCAGTCATTCCCTTTTTAAGCATTTCACAGGTTTTTAAATTGCTCTGTGCCAGCAGAGCATGAAAACAGTCTTAGTTGGCTTGCATAGCAAGCCTAAAATGCATTCAAAACCTTCTGTGCTGTGATGGGACAGAGAAATATTGCCCTGTAACATGAACACTTCAGCAAGGCAGGTTCAGAACATTCATAAATGTCCAGATTTTTTTTTTCTGCCATATCTACTGCTGTATGATCTGATGGGGAATTTTTCAAATCCTTGGTTTCTATACTACTCTTCTGCATGTGTTTACAAGGAGGGAGGTGTGAGCATGCTCTCTCTCAGCTTATATGGTTTTGGATGCTGAAGTGTTTTCTTCTGAATGTCCCAGTAAGCAAGGCAGAGGAAAAAAACATTTATTGCACTGTGCCACCTGCATTCCTGACAGCTTAATTTGGTAACATCAAGTCTACAGGCATTAAATGAATGCTCATGGAGTCTTGACTATCTGATGAAGGGCACTGGCTGGTATGATGCAATTAGCTGAGCTCATCGATTGTGATGGACAGCTGGAGCTCTCTGGGATTTTTCAAAAGAGCTTAATCAAAGGCATGAGAATGACAGAAGCTCTCTAAATGAGAAAGGCAGTGAACTAAGACAGTTAATATTTTTTTAAATTCTAGTGTTTATTTTACTTCCCATTCGTCCTTGACCACAAATGGACTTAACTGCATTGATGATTTCACTTTAATAAAAAAAAGTTTCAATTTGCATAATAAACTGAAAATATTTGTATAAAACGGACCAGGAAGGAGGTGAAAAAAAAGTATTGCTCACACAATTTTGCATGGTTTCCTTGGCCTGTCTTGTCAACAAATGTATTTGAAAGTCACTCACAGAGGTAACATGATTAAGAAAAAAATTTTCTTCTTTCATTTGTGTAATTTTTTTGTGATTTTCACCCTGGACATCCAATGGATTCAGTACAAAAACAAAGCAATTCCCTTTGACAGGAGGCACAATACCAGCTAACTCAGCCTGTCTGCTAGCAACAGGGCAGGCTGAGCAGCTGGCCCCTGTCCTGTTGCCAGAAACTGCTGACAGCAACAGCTACAAAATCTCAGCTGTTAACCTGCTCCATAGCATGTCTTGATGGGTAATGAATTGTGTAAGTGCTATCCTCATCTGTCCAGAATGGAGGAAAAAGAACAGCAGCCCTGTGACGTCAACTGCTTTGAGAGAATCCCCACACCTGGAAAGTTTCATTACAAATGTGCAGGACATGTTCTTCATGCAGTGACATCCCCTAGCGTGTAACACATATGAATGATGTTGTGTTTTTAGGTAAAGCATAGTGAACAAGAGTTTGGGAGACAGCCTCATCTTTGAGCTGGCACAAAGTGTTTTGCTACGGCAGCAGCCAGCCACAGTGGAGCCAACAGACAGAGCAGTGTGCATGCAAGTTGAAAATTGGCTGATTTAGTTGCTTCTCCACACGTACAAATGAATCCTGGTAGCTCCCTAATTGCCAAGCTGTTAGCAATGCAGTCAGACAGCTACAGATTAAGCCAGTCCCTTCCATTTTAGACGTTTGCTTTCATAGCAGTGAGAGAATCCATGTGGCTTTATCCACTATTATTAAGCTATCAGAGATGTGAATATCTGCAAGCATGTGGACGGGCATTGTGTAAAACCCTAAAAAGTTCCATGCTATGAGGCAACTGCCTTTAGGTACGCATGCCCTGTAAGGACCAGAGGTAGCTGTTTTTTCTCTGGTGTCTTAGGCAGACTTTATTTCAAACATGAAAACTCTTCTGCCTTTAACAATAATCAGAAGTTTACTGTGGTAGCCTGTTCTAATAGAAAGGTGTTAATTTAAATGGGATGATCAGAAACAAGATGTGAGGAGCATTAAACAAATCTGCTGTGTGTTGCTAATGGCACAGACTACTCTGAGGAAAAGCTACTCAATTCTTAGTTTGAAGTTTAGACATCCTGAGAATATCTCACTGTTGGATAGCTGACATTTGGAGGATGAGTGGACTGTTCAGATACCTTTGAGGATAATTTCTTTTGATTTCTCTAAACTTTGCACTAAGCCCAGATTATATTTTTGGCTAAACTGAGAGTAACTTTTTTGAGTAAGTACTCTTCCTACTTAGGGTGATGGATGCACTAAGACTTGGTTTCTGAGTTGAAAGCAATTAACAGTCCTAATAATGGGTCAGTCCTGTGGGTCTGTAACTGCAGGCTGCCTGGCCTGCTGTGATAACAGCGTCATGATCTATAATCAGTGTGGATGGAAGCCATGTAGGCTCCAGCCTCAGTGCTCCACTCAGTTCCCAGAGCTCCTTGTCCTGTGCTGCGTGAAGGGAGTGAGCCAGGCTAGCTACTGTGTGCAGCATCTGTGCAGTCAGGACCAGCTCACTGATGCACACAGGCAGGAAAATGTCAAAACAGTCACCTCAACAGTCATTAAATTCTATGTGGTGAGGCATACTCAGACTTTTCGGGATCTATATTTATTTTAAAAGCACTGCCAGAGAATGCATCCAAGTACTCCTGACTCTGTCTGCTATGCCCTTCCAGCACATATACCATGTCTCCATAGCATCACTCATTACCCTCATTATGAAGAAGTCCAAATGAGGCTTACAAAGCTAGCATCATTCTGATAACTCCTGCCAAAGCTGCAGGAAAAAAAGCACTATATGTATTTTTGCTTACCACTAATCTAATGGAAAAAAAAAAATTGTACGCTTTCAAAATTCCTGGTACTGAGACAACATTAAACCCACTAACACTTTGACACCATTCCCATTGTGGTTTCCAAGAAAACCAACCACTTTCTCTACTGACTATCACTGGTTTCCCTGAACTAGGAATTACTGCTAGCTGCCAGGAAGCTTTCTTCCCTTCCCAACTAGGTTTTACTCATAGCTGCACAGGCTGTCTTTAACCTCTTATTTTCTATTTTTATGTTCCTTAGTTGATGAGCACAGGTAGAGGTGAATTAATATTGCTATTTATGATGGTCTTTCACATCACTCTTTCCCTAGCTCTAGACCTTATTATGGTTGGCAAAATGCTTGAATCAGATGATACAATGGGCTCTTACATTTTATTATCATGATGGGAGAATTCATGGCCGTCGCAGTGACTGTACTTAATGTATCCTTCGCAGCCAACATCACACTCAGCGGCTTTGGAAACAACCCCTGATGGACACTGGATTTACATGAAAGGCTCAATTGTTCGTACAGACCATCAAATTAAACAGAAGATATTTCCCTTCTTGGTTGAGTTTGCAGAAAGACAGAAATAGTTGCTGTGGGCCTCATTTGAGTCCTCAGTACTTGCTGGGCTGGGTACAAGTTCCTCTTGTGGATAAAATAAAGATGCCTAAAAATGTTTTGTTTGCCAAGTTTCAGGGCTGACAGTCCAGACTCACTCCTCTCTCAGAGCAGATGATTTTAATGTTGTTCATCATATGAGATATCCTGCCATTTCGAATAGGCAGGATATCTCATATGCCTATCCTCTATAGCTATCAACATGTGGCTGTTTTGATCTAAGGATGTTATTTTGTGCCTAGAAGTTCCCTTAGCTCTTTTTTCTATTTTGTAGCAAGACCAGAAATTTTAAATATTTTTAGATTTTAAGCTTAGGATGTTGGGAATGTCATTGTCTGGTATGAGGTGTCCCATTTTTTTAACATTGGATTTTTAAGTGTATGTTTTTGGGCTAGATTATTTAGGTTAGATTTCACAGCTTTGGGGACTATGGATTAACACTGCAAGGTTAGCTCTGGAGCTTCTTGTTGATTGATGGTGAATATAGGCTATCCTGGGTGTGGCTGCATGAGCCTGACATTACTGCTCTAACCAACAGCAAAAAAAGTGAGCAAAGTCAGACCACTGGCAGTTAAAAGTTTCATTGCAGATCTGGCATGTAGAATTGGGTTTTAATGGTGATGTCAGGAATAGACAATAGTATAATGAAAGCCAAACAGAATCTTGTCATAAAATATGTTAGAATCTCTTAAAGATTTAAATATAGAACTATACCTCATTTATGAATTATATGAGAAATTCACAAGATTTATATTGTAAAATTCACAAGAATTGATTATAAAACAGGGGAATTGCTCTGCCAGATCTTTTTATTAGTAATTTTTGGACAATCCTACTAATTATTTGCATAGGCCTATTGACAGTTTCTTTCTGTTTTACTCCAAAAGTGCTGTCTAAAACCCTCAATATGATAAGCAAAGTAAGAAACATTGACCATGGTCATCAAGTATGAATTTAATCAGACTGATTAGGCACTTACTGTGTTGTTTTCACTCTTTTATCTAACTGCTTTTAAGCCTTGTTTCTCAACTTCCTGGCAATTTATTCTGTTCTAATTTATTCTGATGTACAAAGACTGGCATTTTTCTTGTCCTGGGTGAGCCAGTTCAGGGAACTAAAGAAGCTGAAAACGAAGCTTACAAAACAAAACAAATTGTTTTCAGCTAGTTCCACTTCCTGGAATTGCTGGCTTAGAGATCAGTAGGCACCAGTGCTAGTACAGGTTTAATGAATACTCTAAGGAGGAAACTTAACTTCACAAGCTGGATATCCTTCATCTTGTCTGGTCCCTGTCTTCTAAATGAAGTTTGTTAACATAAACTAGGATTAAGCAGTTTCCTTACTAGGATAACTTGCTTATCTCTATTTCCCTGTATCTTTCCACGTGTTGAGTTTGTTGTGATTTATTAAAACACACCTTGATGAAATCAAATGCAAAACAAATAATTGAACTGATTTGGTGTAACTAGGAGTTATCCTCATGACTCAAAAACACGTAAGTAGAACATTTCAAAATATAACAAGATTGCAATCTGCTGGCCAAATTCTTTGCGTAATTTCATAGTTTTTCTAAAGAAGTAGATAAGGTGAATTCTTGACACCACTGAAGGTGATAGGAGTTTTTTATTGACTTGAACCAGGACTTTACCCAAAAGATTTTTCTTTTACAGTGGAAAGGAGAAAATTTTAATCTGTTCTCTGTCCATCTGCACTGACCACATATTTTTATATGCAATTACATATGTTTATATAAAAGGAAGCTCATAAGTGAAGAAGAACAATGTAGACTTAAAACAGAAAAGAGGGAGTAAACCTTTAGAAGCAAAGGAGAAACTCTTGAACTGTCCATATATATTTATCATTGCAATATGAAGTCCAAGAAAGCAGTTGATGATTAGGAGGAAAGGAACACCTTAGTAAGCCTTTCTCTTGAGTTTTTAGAGTGTAGTGAATGACACTATATGCTGTAGTGGAATATCTGAAGTTGTGACACTATGAAACATTCAGTGTTTTTTACAAGCTAAATCAAATGTCTCTTTCTGTGAGATACTTTCTTAGGTGATTTGTTGGATTGCAGCACCAAACAGGTTAGAAGGGTCAGAAGTTGCTTTCTTGTATTTTTTACTGTGTCTCTCTATTTATTTGTGTACAATATCACTAAACAATTCAAAAGTGTATAAGGAGGTTACAAGCAAACAGTGCAGATACTGTGGCTGATTCCTTTCTCAGATGGAACACTGTCAAGGTCGGGCTGTTTTTCTGGTATAGCATTGTTTGTTTGGATAGATGGAAAACAACCTTTTCAGTGTAAGTGACAATTTGAATGCAATTAGTATTTCTCAACACTAAAACCAAGCAAAGGTCTCAAAGGTCAAAGCTGTAACTTGAAATAAAAGAGGAAGATTGAAAGCGATGTGATTTTTGGCAGTCAAGACAGACAGCCAGAACACAACTATGCTGCAGCATACATGGGATTCTAGTAAAAAAGAAAAAGAAAAAAAGAAAACAAAACAAACAAATAAAAAAACAGATAGAGACTATTTCTCCCTGGCTTTACTTAGCACAGTGTACTGTTGTTCTCCACCCTTACTAAGCCACTCTAGAGACATAACATTGCAGTTTTAAAAGGCTTAGTGCTTGGCAGCCGTTTTTCTTTCACAGTAGGCTCCATGAACAGAAACATGGAGATTTGGGATTATATCTTTCACTGCCCTCCACCCAAATGAGTTCACTTCCTTTAAACAGTATTGTGAATTAATTCCTCCTGATAGGGGAGGGGGGGAAGAAAAAAGAGGAAAAAGAGGAAAAGTCAGCACATAAAAATAGTGTGGATTTAATTTGGACAAGAAAGAAACTTCCCATGTCTGGAAGCACAAAGGCTCTTTCAAGGCCCAAATTATCCCCACATGATGACCTTTGAAACATTTTCTAAAGTTTTTTAAGAGGGATCACGTCATGCCTTGGAATACAGATGCATTTTCAAGTACAAGGATAGTTCAGTTGTTAGCACTTTTTGTTACTCCTCTGTGGTCCCGGAGAATTCACAGAAAGTAGAATTATAATGAAACTGGAATTGGGCACATTTAGTGAAGATATCCTCCTCAGTGGCTGTCATTAAATACATATGGCGGTGTGGGATACGGTATGGTGGGTTCCAGTGCAGTCAGTATAGCTGTATTACTTTATACCTATAATGAGTGGCAGTAACTGGTTGGAAATACTTTTCTCTCTGGCAAAAGAAATCCATCACACTCTCTAGACCATGGGAGATAGAGAATTTATTTCTTCTAAGCCACCAGCCTTCTGCATTTGTTCCCCACTCTTAAACAGAGGGATTTGGAAGATGAGCGTTGACCCATTCATAAAGACTACCAGTATGGTGAAATAATCTGGAAGTGGCTGTATCCAAGTTAGTATAAATATTTTCAAGCTCCAAGATGATGCAATTCCAGACGTACATGTTTCAATATGTTAAATGTAGTTTGGCTCACTTGTGCCTCTGCTTGGCAAAAGTTTCTAATATTATCCTTTACAAGATCCCCATTTGCAATGATCTATAGTAAGGATAGTGAAATGAAGACTGTGTTGATAACTATTTTCTTAAGTATTTGCTTTACCTGTAAGAGAAGGAAAAAACAACATAAACTCTAACACATTGACTTTCATATCCTACTAAAGTATAAATAAGGCATTTTTTTTTTCTGCCATGTAAGAATCAGTGTTTGGAAAGTTTGACACGAATGTATTGTCAACAGACATCAATGCTAAAACACTGCATTTTGCACCGAGGAAGGCAGTCAGGGAAGGAAAGAAGCTCACACACATACAAATGTAGCATGTTCTGGCCGTCAGAGAGATATCTCCCAGTCTCTCTGTGAAGAGCTGCCTTAGCAAAGCCACCATAATTTCGGTATCATTTTCTTTTTCTTTTTTTTCCAGAGATGAGTCTTTATCAGAATTCCTGTGGTGCTCACTTTACAATTTCAGCAAGTGGTCTGTGAGCACTTGAATCCCCACAAATATGTTTCTGGGCAAAGTCCTTAAGAAAAGCAAATCTGATGGCTTTTGGTGTTGAAGAACAGAATCTGTGCCAATCATTTCCTCCCACAAATGTTGGGAGGTCTTTTCTCCACCTTTCTCTTTTTTTCATCTTACTTTCCTAGATCAGCTTTGCAATTTGAGCAGCTCTAAAGTCACGCATCATGTTCTGATGAGCAACATGAAACTTCAACATGCCAGTTGGAGGAATGCATGCAGATGAACTCCAGCACCCACACTTTACTCTGTTCACCTGGAGGTAGCAGCAAAGGAATTCCCATGCTATGTCTCCCTTTTTTAGCTTAGCAGGCTTTGAATTGGTTCTCCACTTTTCTTTCCTGTGTTGCTAGAGAACTTCTTATTCTGTAGATAGATATTCAAACTCTGGGGGTTATGTGCACAAAGATTCCATTAGCTTCATGCAGAAAGGAGGCTTCAGTACTGAGACAGCTTTCTGCTCCTGCAGGAGGGGGTGCCTGCAACCCCTACCATGGGCAGAGGTCAGACACAAACAAACAAAGGGTAAATTCTTTCTGTGGATGTGATGTACTCCTAGTCAAAGGGCAAATACTTCCCAGCTAACTGAAAGCTATTACTTTGTGTCTCTTACTCCCAGGTTGTACATAACAGTATGAAAAGATTGCACTTTTCTCACAAATGCTGCTGGCATGGGTTATTGTCAGTCCCCAAGGAACCCTGTGGCTGCCCGCTGTGTCTATACCTTGCTCAGTGGCTCTGCTGACTGCCCACCCAGGAGTGCAGCTGTCTGTGAAGCTACCGTGTCCAAAATAACAAGCTCTGAGCCGTGTGACAAACACACCTCTGTGAATGATTGCCTAAACCATACCCTACATCACTGCTGGATCTGTGCAGACAAGCTATCCCTTCCACCTCAGCAGACAGCCTGGGAGCAGAAGTGGGATGATGCTGATTTCCCCTTCCTATTTCCTTTTGGTGCTAATGAGAAAACCAGTATTTCCAAATTGGGAAAAGCTCTTGCACTGGATACACATAACTGGGATGCAAAGGGTTGACTCTGAACTGGTGTTGTTATTATTATGACAGGTCAACAACTCCGATCTTCTAGTCAGCAAGAACAACCCAAGACTTAGAGACAAAAAAAAAAAAAAAAAAAAAAAAAGCTTGAATTGATACTATAGCCCACTTATTTGCTCTTTTTACTCATTCTTTAGGGGCTTAGAGGTGGCCTACTATGAGGGCTGCTCCAAAAGTAATGCCTCTTATTTTATGATGTTGACCTATGACATCAGAGGCAGGTGGTGGTA
Source organism: Gallus gallus (assembly GCF_016699485.2). Taxonomy (NCBI): domain Eukaryota; kingdom Metazoa; phylum Chordata; class Aves; order Galliformes; family Phasianidae; genus Gallus; species Gallus gallus. Next base: position 65,384,200 of record NC_052534.1, on the reverse strand, counting down.
TGGCAGTAGAGGTTGAATCTTCCCACCAGTATTCTATGACATGCTGTTGCCTTGTGACAGATGGCAGCAGAGGAGCAGTCTGTGACACAGTGGCATCTGAAGTGTGTGTGAAACAAAGGTGTTGTCATTGAATTCCTGTGTGGAAAAAGGTAGCACCCAATGACATTCCTCAATACTTGCTGAACATTTATGGAGACCAAACAGTGGATGTGAGCACAGTGAGGTGGTGAATCATTTGTTTCAACCGTGACAACAGTAGGTTACCTCTACTATGGTGAGTGCGGGATGTAAGCTCTTGTTCATCACTGGCAAAAATGCATAGCTAATGATGGTGACTATGATGAAAAACAATGTTTTCTATCCAAAAATTTCCTTGATCACACAGTGTTACTGTGCTCTTTGTATCTGTTGTAATTTCCATGGAAATAAATAGGAGGCATTTCTTTCAGTGCAACCTGTGCATATTAATATCCCATTGACATTCTTAATGGATCAGACAATATCAGCTCTGTAAGAAAATGAATTTTGTGAAGCATTCAGTGTCTGTCTCTAAACTTTGTATAATATTCCTCCACTGGTTACTACTGCTAATTCAAGTGGCATGGAAGTCAGAAATGATTTAAAGAGATCAATTTGAGATGAGAAAACAGAAATTGAAATAGAATCTGCATTAATCTGATTGTTACTAACTGCAGTTTCAGTTCACTTTCTCTGGATTTGAAAGCAGAAATGAAAGAAGATTTTTTAAAATTTTGTTTCTGGAAGAAAGTTGAAGAAAGTCAATGAAAAGAAAATATAAGAAAAACACGCTTTCCACTGACCTTTCTGTTAGCATGTGCAATCATTTCTCCTGAAGAACAAAACAAGTCACAAAAACACAGAAGAGGAAACCTAGTGAAAGGAAAGCAAAAGATTTAGGGAGAAAGGATGGTGCAGTGGTCTAAGCCACTGCACTGTGGGCTTGCACTGGTTCTGCTCTTTGTCCTTTCCAGTCCTGTATGGTGTGGAATGAGTTATTTCATCTGTATCTTCTGTCTCTTTTAGGGCAGCAGTATTTATTTATTTGTTTATTGCACATATAAGAAGATTGAAAGTGTGCTTTAGGCATTAATCAGAGCAGGTTAGAAATGCTCTGGATAGCAATGACCATTTTTCTTTTTGTCAAAGTGTAACAGTTATTATGCTTATCTTGCTAGTATTGTCTTGATAATAACCTATGTTGTTCTTGTTTTGTTTTATATTGTTCTCTTAAACCTGTGAACGTGTACACAAAGATGCAGTTACATGTGCATACATCTGCTGGGAGATGTTCTGCTGACTTTCACACACCTGATCAGTACAGGAGACATCCATGCTGAAAAGTGTCAGGTTCTTCAAATGGATTTGATTCTGTAGATTCTGGGAAGTCAGTCCCTCCTATGTTGATAGGAGGACCTTCTAGCTCAGTGCTACAGAAATCATATTGCTTCCTATGATCTTTCTAACTTCCACAGTAAGGCATTATGGTCTTCTGCTGAAGGAAATATTTCTATTGGCTTCTCTTGTGATACTGTTCACAGTGCAGGAAGAAATGAGACATATCTTTCACTTTGCCCCTGTTCTGAGGCTCTGTCACTCAAACTTCCCTTGACATCAAGGAGATGGGGCTGCAGTTTGCTGTGACATCTCCACCTAAATATGTTGTCTCCAGAACTCCTTTCAAACCTACATCATTCTGTGATTGTGTGATGCTTAAGTGATGTTGTGGAAGTACACTCCTGAACACACACAAAAAAGATAAGTTATGGGAAGGGTCCTTGCAATGATCAGATTCATGACCTAGCTTTTATTTTAGGAATTGTAAGTAGTAATCTAAGTACTGTCCCACCAGGACAATGACTGCAGCAGGTGCAGAACAGCAAGAAAGACCCACAGACGCTCAAGTAAACATTTCCTTCCTGTAGCTACACAACACCTAATCTTCCTCTCTTCAGGACAAAAAGACCTTCTTCATGTCGAAAATCACTCACTCAATTGCTTACTCAGAAATAATGAATGGGTTCTTATTTTCCATTGGCTGCAGTACATGCATCCATTTTGCAGTAAGCCAGAGCCTCTTCACAGATGGCTTACAATACTAGGAAGAAGGACAAAGCTCTAGAGATCAGCTTTTGAATTTAAGCTTGTATATCATTAAGTGGTGTTTTTCTTGTAAGCCTGATGTCTGTGGCAGCTTGACAAAGACAGACAAATACATAGATGGGAAAGCAGATGGCAAAAGGACAAATAGGGAACAATAAAATAAATGTGTTTTTATATAATTACCGAGACCAAGCTTTCTCAGATGCGTACATCTATCTCTCCACAGTGAGAACTAGCTCAATTTATTTTTGAAATGCTGTATGTAACATTTTGTAAAGATGGGATTATGTGAGACTTTTCGGAAGACAAAAATTTCATCAAGTGGCAGCAGTACCGTCTATTTCCATGAGTTTGACATAATTTGAAAAATAATGAGAAGATTGTCAGCTTGTCAAAATAACTTCCAAAAATGAAAGAAGCAGTTTGCCAAACTTAATAAAATCAGATGACATCTGCTCTTTCAGTCAGACTGATGCTGTTAGCTGCTTTAAACTGTACCTTATTCTCAGCCATGTAAGGGCTTCTGCCTGCAGTCGGCTTCAGCTATTTATTTCAATAACAGTATTGGTAATAAAGGATGAAGATAAAGATGCAAGATTAAGTTTTACAGTATCAAAATCTTATTCTGAAAATTTTCTTCTTGCTCCCAGCGAAATTTACTGGAGATATGGATATCGCCGACATAAATAATTTGAACTGTTTTATCAGCAGTTCAGCATTTCAGTAAACTGTCATTTTGTAAAACAAATCAGCATTGACTACTTTTTGATTCTATATGCTGATACTTTAATGACACTGTGGAGCTACCAGCATTAAATGCTGTCAGTAAAAAGGTCAGAATTAGTATGTTAGTTTATTTACAATATTTTACAGCAGGAGGCTATTCCACCATCATTATCTCTTCAATTAGACAAGCCTGCTGTGCTCCTGATATTTGCAAAGTGGATTATTGTGCCAACACAGAGAAAGTTCTCCAATATGTGTGTGAGAGTATAATGGGTAGGGGAATTATGCTCACAGTTTGTGTCTTCATAATTTATGAATGTTATCTTTCAGCAATATCATGATATTCAGGCTGTGTTGAAGCATTAAGATAAACTGAGGAAGAATGACCATATGTTTCATAAGCAGAGCTGTAGCACGCACCATCTTAGCACTCCACTCTGGTCTCTAATGGGGATAGAAAATTAAATGATTGTCTGAGATTGTCCAGTCATAATGGAACAACATCGTGCTCCAGTACCAATAAAGATTTGATTTCACAGACAGTAAAGTTGAGCCATATACATATGCTAGTATTTCTCTGACTTAGACTTCATGTCAGCTCTGCATGCACTAATATCACTCTGCCTGTCCCAGAAGCAACTGCTTGTCAAACCGCACATGCTCAGGCTCAACATGGTGAGATCCAGTGCAGATGGTGTGACTGCAGGACACCTGAGATAAAGTCATGGTCTGTATGTGCACAGGCTTCATGCCTTGTTTGGAGAATTTATCTCCACAGCAGAGTCAAGTTTAAATCTTTCCTGTGTCTGATTGGACTCATATCTGAAGATCCCTCCTTATAGGAGAATGCCCTAACTGTCTGATAGTACACAGATTTTAGTATTTACTAGGACTACCATTCTCCTCACCTTAAAGCACATGAATCACAGGATATCTCTAGACTAGAAAGATCAGTGCTGGGCTTAGTCTTTGTCTCTAAAGCAAAGCAGTACAAGAAAGAGTTTGCATTCATAGGGAGGGAATGGGAAAGCTGGCAAAAGAGAAGGCAGTGTGATGGGAGAGTTTTCTGTTGTACTGCAAAACTTCCTGTGGTTTCTGAACCATTGCCATTCAGAAGAATGAAACAGAAACATTTCAGAGTCTTTTAAAAGTTGAAAGAAAACAACACTTCCCAACCCCTTGAACTGCTGAGTTCAGGCCCTCACTCCAGATTTCCACTTTGTGACCTGAAAGTGGGACTTACTTGGGGTTCTCCAAGCAAGCTGTCAAGTCTGTTTCCCTCATTGTTCCCATCCTTACTCAATGATTTCTACAGTATGGAGCTACTCCAATAAGCAGTAATAACATCCACGTTCTCACCCAGGATGTGGGACTTTGTGTTACTTCTGATTACCCTTAAAGTCTCTTTACTGTCTTCTTCTCACTCCCAGGAGAGTAATATTCTGAGAGGGGTACTTCTCAGAACCGAAATCCCACTCTGAATCTCATAGATCCTTTCTGATGAACTTTTTCAAAGCCAGCAAATCCTTACATCATCATGCTTTTGACAGTGATGTTTTGCAGAGATGACAGAAACAGCACTGAGTCATTAAAAAATCTCCTTTCACTTCAAGTCAGATATTTATTGTACTATATGTATAAATCTGCAGTGTGTAGAGAGCTGTTTGTGGGAGATTCCCCCGATGTCCTTATTTTTCAGTCTCTAAGGATATATATTAAAGAAACACACAGATGCTTTTCCTAGATGTATCCACAGATGTATCTGTGTCAAATTGGATTAGGACATTGAGCATCAAAATGATCTCTCCCCAAACACAAGGTAACACAGTGAAATTCTAAGAAAATGGCAGCAGATCACTGTAGATGCACATGCCTGTTCATGACTATGGATTCTCCGTTCAGTGCATGATTCGTGCTGATAGCTAGATGTCAAGTCTTTGCTGTGCGTAAGTGAAGAGATAGAAAAAAAATCTAGCCAATGGTGACGGGAAAAATCACAGACAAGGACAGCATGCCTAAGAGAAGCTACAAACGTCACATCCATACACTTTAATTTCTTTGAAGCACTGAGTTGCTGACATTATCATGTATACACTTTTTGTTTTCATTTTCGTGTTATGTGGTTGAAAGTTATTTCATGGGATTATATAGGAATCTAAAGGCTAGCATTTTCAAAAGCAGCAGCATCACTGAGGAAACTAAGCAACTATGAAAGTCAAAATCAGTTAATCACCTACATCATTTAGGCCAAGACCTTAACAAGCACAAATATTTGGCTGTCTCTTTGAATTTCCAGTGACATCTTAAAATACACTATTCACCTCTTGCCAAACTTATTACTACTGGGTATGTTAAAATCCCCCCACATATTGATATAGCTCCATGGAGCCACGTGGAGTCTTATGCCTAACTCAGAACCGCTGTTATGCTAGGTTATATTTAAGAGGAGAGTTAGGAATGGCTGTGCCAGACCAGGACCAATACATAATCCATCTCCTCCACATCCTGTCTCTGACAGTGGCCAATAGCAGGCTTAATGGAAAGAGTGTAGGAACAAGACTATCATGTAGTAATACTTCCTTTGGATATTTTGCCAGTATCCAAAAATGAGTCCTCAACAGCTTTCTGAGCTAGTTGTCTTTGTATCAAACAGTCCTTAATGGATTTTTCTTCCTCAAGTTTTTTTTCTAGTCATATTTTGAACCCATCTTAATTATTTACTTCCACAGTACCTTGAGCCAAAGAGCAGCTGCCACCAGACAGTGACATTTGATTCCTACTGGTTCTTAGGGGATTTCTTCTTTAAAAAGTTATTTACACAACTACCCTTCAATCACAGGAGCTGCAAAATCAGTGAGTACTTTCCCCATGGATATGTCTATTTCAGTTTACTCTTTGTAAAATACAGCCACGTTCCCACAACATGAAAGGAGGCTGTTTATGAATCACTGAGATGCTGTGCCAAGCCTGTAGAAAAATCCATGGGGAAAATGAACAGCTGAACAGCGTGCTGTACATGAAACTGAGGCTCAGATACTGAATAATGAGGAGAAAACAAATTATCAGTGGGATGCTCATTAAGTGAACACCATCCTCTAGCGCACCGGACAAGCATAGACAAGCTTGTTATCCACTTCTGTAATTAGAAGCAATGTTCTAATGAGTATACAGAAAAACACTGAGTGCAGGTGACTCTTGCTTGACTTTGCAGTCTCAGAAAGTTGTTTCAGTGCATTTTGTGCATGTGTGAATCCCACGTCAGGGGTAATGCCACTCACTTAAAGTGAGACAGCTGCTTATTAAAAATCTGTACTGTAATTTTTCTTTTTAAATTCTAGAACACCCAAGAGACTCAGTTTTGAGAACAGCTGAGTTGGCTTTGCTGAGAATTTCATGTCACATTCTACCCATTGCATTATGTCTGTGCCAGTGCAAATATTATTTTTCTAAATGAAAAAGACCACCAATAATTACTATGACCTATGCAGATCACATGTGCTGGGGTTAACTGGAGTATTTATCAGGCTCATGCTGAAAATGAAAACCATCTGCTCTTCACTCACACCAAATTGTTCATAGTAGTTTCCATATACAATTATATTGTATAGGGAGAGGTGAATACGAAAGGGATAGATTTAGAAATGTCTTTGGAAGCTGTATCCTGTGATATTTATAATCAAGAAATATTTGTGTAACTGTTGAAGAACGGGTCAAACTCTGAGGCCAGTTGCCCAGATGTCTTAGCAAGGAGCCAGGAGTGAACTGATTCTGGAGAGGTCTAAGTGGATTTCTAACATAAACTTTCCTTGCTCTGTTAGCTGTTTTACCTCTGGGTTACAGCTGACATAAGGTTCCTGGCCATTTTTGAAAGCTTGCCTTTTTGCTCCCAAATCTAACTCTCCTGTGGGTAAAATCAGTTTCACAGCTGTCTGTTCAGTGCCTTTCAAGAACATGGGAACTCACAGAAGAGAAATAGAGAAAGCTGCTATTAGTGAAGGTGGAAGCGAAATGCATAGATAGGTTAACACTCAGATCCCGCTATGTTCTACAGTGCGTACCTTGTGGCAGATAACTGGGATGGGGTTCCACTGCAACCTGGTGCAATCACAGTGAAAAAAGGCAGAAAATGAACACTTCTGAGTTCAAATGTAAAAGCAAAGGAATATAAAATTAAAACCAAAAATGAGTGAAGCAAACAAGTATAAGCTGAAAAATCATTTTGTTTCATGTTTTCTGGCTAAAGAGTATTCTGTAGACATTCTACCCATCATGAACATAAAAAAACACTCTAGCTTTATGTCTGGAATGGCAAAAGTAAGTCATATGAGGTGTTTAGGTGACTTTTTGATGGTGAATTTGTACCACAGCCAAAGAAATCACTGTGATTACTCTTAGACCACAACACAGAGCTGAAGATGTGGTACAGATACTTTCTTAGTGACAGAAGGTGACCTTCTCTACAACAGGGAACACGCTGAGGAAAACGATGTGAGCCAAAGCAAAGTCTTCCAGCTTTGTTTTTTTAGCTGTTAATACAAATAGCCATTGCAACATAACTGCTTTCTTGCAGGAAGTATAATCCTCTGCATGTGCTGCAGGAGACAGAAGTGAGGTGCAGCACAACTAGTGAATTCACATATACCATGCTACACCATTACTGATGCATGAAGCTGCAGCTCTGTGCAGTACATTCACGTGTGCTATACAGCTACTTAGAAGGCAAGGAGTGATGCATGAGGCCAAAAGGAGAATTTACTGGCAGAACATTTCTTTTCTTGATCTTTTGCATTAGAGCCTCAGCACTGTGGTTGCTCGGCTTCCTCTTGCCTCTTTGCTCACCCACAAGGACAGAAAGGCCCCCAATCTACATGTCAGCTCCAGGGTTTGGCCATCCCTCAGGACAGGACACTCATGGTTGGCCAGTGGCACCCAGGCCAGGTCTGGGCACAAAGAAATGTTCCTATCCTGTTGTGTCTAGGCAGGGGTACACAGATACTTGGGATTGTCCTTCTGAGGAGCCTAATTCTGCAAAGTGGCAGTTGCCTACACTCCCACTCCTAGACATTAGGCATCCAAACTTTGGCCCAAAGTGTGTAAGACATTCCTACCCTCAGCAGTTTCCACTGCCCAGCTTCGACTATAGCACTCTGACTCTGGTTTTGGCAGCGAGCTGGTAATAATTTTACTGTGGATCTCTGAGAACTGCTGGCACCTGCAAAAGTTTGAGATTTCCAGAGTCTGAATGGGCCACTGTGTTGCTCTCCCAGCATGTTTGCGTGCATGACACTGTAGGAGCACCCCTTGGCAGCTGAGCTCTGGACATACCGGAGTTGCTAAAATTGCTGAGGAACAATGATTCATGGGCACTCAGGTCTACAAGGTGTGCTCTGGGAGTCACCAGCAATTTGGCCATGGACCTAATTGAGAGGGGAATAAAATTTTAGCAGCCAGCCAGCTAACTGCCAACACTGCAGAGATTTGCAAATTCTTGCATTTGGTGAATTTACCAAAGATGCCCTCTTCATCATCACAGTAATCTCTTCTTCCACACTATGTGCAAAAGGTTATTTGGTGTCTGGCAGTTATTTTTGTGATTTTTTCGTTCTTTTTTTTTTTTTTTTTTTTTTTTTTTTTGTATCAAATGTGAGATCCCTGAGAAAGTAACAAAGAATATAAAACAAGTTCTGGAGGTGCTTTACCAGCGCATTATTTGGTATTGCAACCCATCTGGGCTTATGTGATTAACAACTTAGATTCAAGCTGCTTGAAAATTCTTCAACATTTCCCTATCTGTTATTTATTTCTCCTCCTCACTCCTCCCCAAATACTGAGCATTTCAAAGAGTGATCTAATTAACGAGGAAAGCATATTTGCTAGATTTAAAATGCCCGAGTCGAGGGAGAAACAGATGTATGATAAAATTTCAAATTCAGCATTCTTTCTATTCACATGGGGAAAAGAAAGGAAGAAATGCTGGGTTATTTCTTTCCTGGAAACATAGAAAATTCCCTACCCAACCCTGCAGAGTATTTTGTTTTGTTTAATTTTGCTAATACTCGGTATTACGAACATTTCTTGGTGAAGAGTAAAAGAAGATTCTTTAGTCATGGGAATAAAGATATGTTTATTTCCACTTTGGAAGTACAACATACTTTAAAAAAATCAGCTGTTTCCTGCATTAGTTACTGAAGCACCTGGTATCCCACGCTCCACCCAAGATTGCAAAAATATTTGAAACTGCAGGAAGGCAATACAGCTGTGCAAGCTTATATGGAGAGTTGATAATTTCATTAAATTCAGGAAAAGCAGCCATACCCATAAAAGTGTAGGTACTTGAAAGAGAGAGGTGCTATTTGCTAAAATAAAGTTTCGCCCCTTAATTATCTGGTATGAATTTATCAATATAGTCTCCTATCAGACAACGTACCTTAAAAAAATTCTGTTCCCTTTGAAACTGTTTATTTTTAAGGGTGAAAAAAGACACGGTGAGGAGAAATTCCTATCTAGTTTCTGCTGCTGCTTGTCATAGTGCAAAAGTGTTGAAAAAAAAAAAACAAACCAAATCCAGTTTTCATCATTTGTGAGCTCTGACTGTGGCCATAAATGCAGTCTCCCATCTGAGGACCCTTCTTGCCTTGACTGGCAAGACGGAAATCATATAGCACCAGGAGAGAACCCTGGCTGGAGAATGCCATACACATAGGGAAAAGAGCTGTGAGTGCTTCAGAGGATGGAATTCAATTGCCGGAAGGGCCGGATGTTTCCCCTCCCATTGGACCAGCTGGGGGAAAACTGCAACCAGCATCACGGAGACAGCAAAAAAGACATTATGCTCACATTAAATGTAAGCTAAAGGGATGTGTATTAGTCAGGGATAAATAAAGATGTAGAAAATGGTACTAGGTACAAAAATTCTGTATTTCTGAAAGGCAAAAACCCAAATCCAAAAGAAATGTTATTTTTTACAAGAGTTTTCCTGAAAATCTAAGCTCAGAATTCCCCAACTATTTGGAAGAATAGCCACAAAACTATATAGGAAGATTTTTCTAATTTTCTGTTACATACTATTACTGACATTTAAGTATAACCACCATAACGCAGTATATAAATCAGGACTAAGTGCACAGTATGCAGGACAAAGAGTGTCAGTACACCCACTCATCTAGTTTCTCACTTGAATATCAGTGGATCGTTGGGCTACATAAAACACTGATACATGGGAAATTGTTTCCCTGTATTTGATCTGCATTCTGCTTGATTTTAAAGTATTCCTGGTGAAACTGGTATTGTTTTCAAGTGGTAATAATCCTTTTGCCTGTTGTCAGGGGAGAGCTCTGGAACTTGAGATATCTTCTAAGTGACAATTTAATATAAGAGCACAGTGACAAAATTTTTGGAAACAGAAAGCACCAATGACAGAAAAAATGGCAGCAGTTAGGAAGTCTAAAAAGAGGAGTATCATTGCCCTTTTATTACATGTTTTTGCTTAATAGAGGTGCAGTTATACTTGAGATGCACTGAATTGTGTTTCATTTGAAATACAGATAAGGCTGATACTTCAGAAAGACAGTCCATGCCTTCCAATCTGGAAAGCATACTATGCGGATGAATACAAACCACTTTTCTGGCTTACGTATGACATGTGTGACTATTGAGGATGTCACTAGCACATATACTGCAGACTATGTCCCATCACTCCAAATTTTTATGTTTCTTCTCTCTCTAGTGAAATGAAGGTAAAAGAAAGTTAAATTAATTTGCAGCTGTTTAATGATGAAGTACACAAAAGCATCCTGGCTAACAGTGGTCTCTTCAGCTTGTCTCTACTGAAAGGTGCTTTGAAGTTTGATTTAATCATTTTCTTTCTTAAACTGTCTCATGTGGCCTACTATTTTTCCACAAGCAAGGATGACAGAAGAAGAAATGAAGTGTTAAAAATACCTAGACTTATCTGTATGACTGAAATTGGCCTGAAATGCATTTGAATGTGAAAGGAGATGTGGTCTTTTAAAACAGGCAGAGTATTAGCAAGCAGATGAGCTTTGTTTCAGAATTCCAGTCTGAACTCTAGTTGTCATGTGGTATTCAGTGATAAAAGTCACTCAAAGATTAACTGAGTTTTGAAGCAGGTAGATTTGGTGGTGGATTTGATGCAACTGTAGCACCAAGATCAGATCAGATTTAATTTAAAAAATTTAGATGTATATTCTTGTAATGTGCTATTGATGTTGGCCAAGGTAGCTGCCTTTCCAGGCCATGCAAGGACCATCACTTCCTTCAGCACACTGCAGACATATCCAGCTCTCACAGCCCATAAACATGCATGGACCATTCATGTTCTCTGTGGTGTCTCGGACACCATTCAGGTTCTTTATGGAGTCTTGCCAACTTGTGCTGAATTGCTGATTCACCAGGGTTGTTGTGAGCTGAATCTGCCCGGGTGGTGTGAATCTGCCTTGTGCATTTCTGCACTATGCTGCAGTTGCAATAGTAGTAAGAGTACAGTTCACCCGTTTTTAACTTTTAAAGGTGGTTATGAGAATGATTTTTTTCCCTTGTATTCTCTAGAAAAATGTGAAGGGAAGCAGCTGCTTCATCTAACATGGAGGATCACAATAGAGAGTTTAAGTGTCCGAGGTGAGAGGAAGCAGAACCTGGTGCACCTCTGTTGATGGCAGTGGGGGAAAACTGGATAGTTCAGCCTACCTGCCCCACGTTTTGAGTGCTGTAATATGTGAGATGACAAAAGTTTTGTCAGAGTGCTTTTCCAGAGCTGAATTCAGTTCATATCTGCTAGGTACCGAAGAAGTAGTTGTCTGATTAAAGCTAGTTCCCATGGCTGCTTTCATACTATGTGAGGGAGAGCAAATGAATCACCTGGAAGTGCTTGCTTATTTTCATTGGCTCTAGAGGGCGTCCAGCCTCACTGTCTAAGCCTGAGGAAGGATAAATCCAGCTGGGAGTGAGAATCACACCTACAGAACTCAGCACAATGTAGCTCTGCTCCTACTTAGCCCTCCAGAGCATTGTTGTAATAGAAATCATGGTACACCAACCCATGGTGGCACTCAAATGGATTCTGTACTTTTATTAAACACTGGATTTCTCCAGGGCTTTCTGGAGATCATCACTCAGACAACTGGGTTTTTCAGTTAATAACTTTATTTCTGTAACAAGCTGGCTAGATGAAATAAATTGTCTATAAATAGGAAACAGCGAGAGAGATTAAGATGGACATGTTTGTGATTTTGAGTGGTCAGTCTCTCTGCTTAATTTTCCAGTGACCTCACTTGTAAGTTCTGCTCTCCGATCCTTGCACAATAAACATTTTCCTCAAGATGTCTTGGCATTGTGGTGCTTACTTTTTCTTCTCTTCTGCCTAGACCCATTGTGGGGACCAGTAAAATCTGTGGAAATCTCCTGACTCTCAGATGAAGAGCCTGGACCAAACCTAGAGGGAGTTAAATTCATAGTTTTGTGTCCTATTGTGTAGAGACTTCTGAAGTTTTGGCTGCAAAAGTGAGCATGATTTCTATTGAACATGCATGAACTGTACTTTCAAAGAGTCTGCGGCTTGGTAAAATTTGTTTAAATTTTCACTGGGTAGGAAAACCATTTACAGACAGACAAGACATCGTGATTGCTCAATATAAAGTTTGTGCTCTGAAGTTTGTAATTTTCATGGAAGCACTAGCAGGATTTATTAGGACAATAACGGTGTTTCTCTTTCCTTGGCTCAGTAGAGACAGAGAGGGGTAAATCTTAAAGCATGTGAAATGTGAACCTCATTCACAAAGAGTTAGGCAAAGCCATACACTGAAATAAAAGCTGCAGAATATGAAATGCTGTAGGTGGCTACAGTCTGGGCTTCCATCCCTCTGATAATTTTGTTACATGCTTCAACAGAGTTATTTTCTTGTATTTACTATGCTTATGCTCTTTCATGCCAAGAATGCAGTTACTGATCTATGGTTTTCCATTAAAAATCTGTTTTATTGTGCATTCAATGAGGAGAGATGGAATATATGCCAGTGTTACTTTCTTAATTTCTTTTTTTTCAATATTTGCACTCTGAAGCAAATCCATTCTGTTTACCTGGATATTTTCAGGTGCATGAGGAAAAAAAAATGTATTTACTTGTTTTGAGTAAGCATGGATGTAAAACCTAGAGCTCTAAATTCCTTGCATGCACTCTTATTAATTAATAAAATGTTTTAACTGTGAGGTAGGCATCCATGAAAACGTTTTCTTAATAAATTTAAGCATGGGCCAGGAGCACGGCCAGCCAGCAGTCCCTCCCCACATGCAGCCTTCATCTCTGACTTGCCTCTTGACCTTTGCTGTGAAGATGTGTAGGCTGGGGACAGCTTCAAAGTGCTTGTATTCTATTCGGTTCAAAGGAGATGGATTTAATTACAAGGGCTATAATTTGAAAAGATTTTGTAATTCAGAAAAGCTTTTAAAAATCCTTTCAGGCTGACTAAATAAATGATTCTTTATTGCATTTCCTCATCTTTGCGTGGCGGCAGGGAGTTTAACAAGGACCTCTGCTGTTCGTTTAATTTATTACACCACCTCATGCCTTACATACCTCTCAGTTCTTGTTTTACGAGTCCTTGTTTTGTTGGTCTTTCACAACATTTTTTCATGCTCCTTGTGTGCTTGCACGTACCAATTATGTGTCACATAAAAATCGTAAATCCTCCAATACCAGCTGGTGTAGTTAATAAACTTGTAACTTTACCCTTGTTGAACTGTGTCAAATCCCTGTAACATCTGGCGTGTTTTAATTTCTATGCTATCAAGGGTTGAATTCTAGTTTAAGAGCTCCCAGATTCAAGCCTGTCAAGAATTTTCTTGCCTTGTAGCTTCTTTAGTCTTTAAACTGTGTAAGTGTAAAGACTTTCACATGACAACTGCTAAATATTTATAGGCTCTTTTTATATTTCATTTGTTTAAAGGATTTTTTTAAAGCTATTTTTAAAATTTGTCATGTTTTCTGATCTGATGTGTAGCCCAGTAAAATGAATTGTCATTGCTACACCATCTGCGCTGCTTCCTCTGTACCCACGTTGTCTCCTTGAATGGGTTGGTTATGTTAGAAAACTGTTTTCTCTTCTGCTCTGCCATGTGATATTTTAGTAGCATACCTGTTTAATATCTCTGGATTTATGCCCTTTGCTACTTAACAATGTTGTCATTAATAAAACTGGATCTCAATATTTGTTTCCTTCCAGTTGCACTGGGCTGGACACGCAGGTCAAACATCCCAAGGTTTTGCTTGTATTGCTTTTGGTCTCAAATTCCTGGCCTCTCACTTTCTCACAATCCCACCTGCTTCTTTATTGTTTAAATGAAAGGCAGTAGTCTTGTTGAGGAAGGCTTGGAAAGTGTCAAAGGGTTAATACTTTCTTCTCTTGCTGGAATTTAATGGATCATTTGTGTCTTCCATATTAGCTCATCTGAGACTACCTCAAATGATATATGATCTGTTTAGGCACTTTCAGACAAACCATACCATTAACTGTGCGTCCACAGCATCCCCTCAGCTGTGTGAAAAAAGCTTTCAAAAGACAGGCTAGGGGATGTTACCGCTTTCACAAGAGGGATGAATGATGAGCTGCTGAGGGAGAGGGAAACAAAACAAAGTGATACTCAGCTGGGGCTTGTCTCTGTCACCATCTTTTCTCCTTGGTTCAAGGTTATGGGTCTGCACATCCGCTCACATTTGGAGTCTGTCACGTATTTTCTCTCTTGGCTAGATAGCTATAATAGTTTAATATGAAAAGAAATCGCTTTGCTTGGGGGAGTCAATGGAAGTCCTTAGCTTGGAATAGATACGGCTTTAAATAAGCTCCTAAAGTAACAAAGTGAAGTGTCTCATGTACATGGAGGAAAGAGCCATTAAGGCAGCTGTTATTCTGTGCAGACTGGAGACCTGCTGAAAAGGAGTGGATAGTTTTTTGAAAGATTCAGCCAGAAGCTGCAGCTGGAGGGCTGTCTGTCAGCTGGAGAGATGCTCTGCTTCTTGGAAACATCCCTTTTAGTCAGACAGAGGGAGGGCTTTTGGGATATGCGTGATTTATCTTCTGCAGTGTAACTCATGCCAAAGCACAGCTTTACTGGAGCGAGAAGGGTATCACTACAATTACCTCTGTATGGGGCTTCCTAGGCACAAAGCTGTGTGGTGTAGCCCATGTCCAGTCTACGTACCATTTCCAGAGGGTGCGTGAGTTCTAAGTTGTGCACAAGAAGTGTAGTAACACACTTTGTGGGAGAGACTCTGCAGCATCATTCAGAATATTCAGCTCTTTGTGGAAGGCTGC
Source organism: Gallus gallus (assembly GCF_016699485.2). Classification (NCBI taxonomy): domain Eukaryota; kingdom Metazoa; phylum Chordata; class Aves; order Galliformes; family Phasianidae; genus Gallus; species Gallus gallus. Next base: position 65,369,027 of record NC_052534.1, on the reverse strand, counting down.
ACTGCTATACTCATACTGTAAATATGATATTTGGTATTTGGTATCTGATCTATAAGAGTGACCACCTTACCAATGTTTTGCCTGGAGCAGCAGGCTGTCAAGAAATCCCAAGCCCTGTGATGTCATCTCCTCTAACCTGGCTGAAGGAAATCTGGACGCATGGTAATTTCTACTGAGGCCAGGCAAGTCCTATACAGGACAAAGATTGTGTCTGCATGACCCTGGATTAGAGTTGGATTAGGTTATTTTCCCTTCTACAGATTCTAAAGGAAGCAATTTGTCATCTATAAATACAGTAATACTTAGTAGAATATCAATATGCAATTACTATAAACAGTATATTTCAATTGTTTTACATGGTACCTTTTTCCTCACGGTCATGCCTATTATCAGTGGTGGCAGTACGCTCTGAGGATGGCAGTGGACTCGGAACAGTTTGCTAGCGAGGCTGAACTCCCCCTGCTGACCTACAATGAATGTCCCAGCTGCACAGAGGACCAAGAAGTAGGGCTCCTGAGAGAAGTGAGGGAAAGGGAGGAATTCCACTCAGTATTTATAGCTGGAATTTGAGTTTAGGGAGTCCACTTCACCACAAGGAAGAGTTAGCCAGTCAGGGAAAAGTGGTCATGTAGCCACTTGAGCTAACCAACCACATGCCTGCAAAACAAACACCACTACATATGGAAACCTTCCATTTATTTAGCTAATTTTGTATTTCACATCAGTCATATATCTTTTCAGACTTTAAAATATGCACATTACATATTCCTGAAGCAAATTGCATGCTTCTATTTTACAGTGTTTAATTAACTTACTAATTAATTAACACTGTGGAAATCACTAACATGATTCAGAATTTGCTACTCTTTCTCCATGTTTTCCCTCTTGTCTGCGCACACTGAAGCCCAAATTGGGAATACAACGTGGACCTTTTAAACTTACAGCTGTTGTTCTTTGTGTGTCTATGGCCCCCAAACCCTGTTTCAGTCTTAGAGGTGATGCGCACTCAGGAGGTGGTAATGGGCTATAAAGCTTTTTACATTCAGTTTATCAATCTAAAGCCAACTCAGGCTGATAACGGTTGAACAGTTTGTATATGCCTTGTACAGGGATTTATGTGTGTGAAGATTGGTCTAATTTTTCCACCTACTTTCATGGTTTCTCAGTCTTTTGCTAAGGCAGGGAGACAGAACAGTGACTGAAACCCTTCCTGTTTTTGTCCTGGGGACAAAATGTAAACATCAGTTCCCGAGTTTCTGTTACAAACTCTGCTCTACTTTCTCTTTTACATAAGCATCCAGTGCTTTATTACTCTGCAGCACTAGGATGATGTGGGTTTGCAGGTGGGAGAAGAAGAGCCTCTTCTTTCCTCGCATTGACATCCCAGCATAGTGTATGCCTCTGTATTGCTGATACAGCTTGACATGGAAGTATGCCCCATTTCAGCAGGTGCACATTTTTGGTTCAGCCCCAAACAACAGTAGTGAAATTACAATGTTCATTTTGACTCTGTGCTTCACTAAACCTTGAGCTGGCACTAGTGTATTACAGTTAAATCAAGTACAATATTATTATGGGACCTGGGGGTGTTGGTTGATGCTTGGCTAAACATGAGCCAGTGGTGACCTTATTGCTCTCTCCAATCTCTGAAAGGAGGTTGTGGTGAAGTGGGGATTGGCCTCTTCTCTTGTGTAACTAAGCAACAGGAATAGAGAGAATGACCTCAAGTTATGCCAGGGGAGATTCAGGATAAAGGTTAGGAAAAGTTTCTTTGAAATGGTGGTCAGGCACTAGAATGGGCTGCCCACAGAGGTAGTTGAGTCACCACTTCTGGAGGTGTTCAAGAAACATTTAGATGTTGTACTAAGGGATGTGGTTTAGTGTCAGGTGCTGGTGGTAGGTGGATGGTTGGACTAGCTGATCTTGGAGGTCTTTTCCAATCTTGGTGATTCCATGATTCTAAGATTATCCAAATCAGTTGGTAACTATGTAGCTTAAGGCTACTATCTTTCATGAAGCTTCAACTACACTTCAATTAGAGCCAAACAGTCTATCCGGTGTAACATTTTAGGGATGGAAGAAAGCCATACAAAGACATTATTTTACAAGAAAATGATTATTTGTCTTGTTCCTTTGAAACTGCATGGTATTATTTGATTTCCTCACTGTTGAATTTTATGTCTCCAAGTAAATGTTACCTTACGTGCTTGCTAAATTAATTACGCTTTTGTTTGCATATATGAATGAGGTTTCTGTGTAAATAGTTCTAGCATAGCTAGAGCTTCTGTCAAAGAAAGATAAAATTACACAGTGAAAATGCTTTTCCTTGTATCAGTTGCTCAGCTTCAGCATACTTTCACTTTTTTCAAATTGTGACAGTTCAAAAAGAGAACCAGTCTTCAGATGAAGATGTGAATGGATGGAGATTTTCCTAAAAAAAAAAAAAAAAAAAAAAAAAAAAAAATTAAAAAAAAGTATCCGATTGGAATTTTTATCATCTAACTTCCTGTTATTCATTCTTGCCATTCCTTTATTTCTGTCAGTTCATAGGGCTCTTCAGTATCCTGTTTGTCGTCAAAGTACGTGCCATGATCAAGCCAACTCGGTGTTCTGAAGCATTTTTATTAGCTCCATATATTCAGCTTCTTAGATTTCTTACTAGAAATATTTTTTTAGTTCTTAGATTATTAATTTTAATTTTTAGTCCCTTCAGTTTTCCTCCATCATGTGTCAAGTATGGGTACCAGCATTACATGCAGTATTTCTGTACATGACGTGTGCAAACATAAAATCACTTAACTATTCACTGCTCTATTTACACAAAGCAATCACAAGAATCACATCCACCCATTTGCTAGTCTCATACTGAGAATTCATGTTCTGTCACTTTTCACATTTTGGTATTGAAATATTTATGTCAGCTCGACAGTGTTATCCCTCCAGTGTCTCAAAACTTTTTTTTTTTTTTAATATATTTTCCAGTATTTACCAGTATTTATTTATTTAAGTTGACAAGTCTACAGTTTGAGAATGGAGAGGTGTGGGAATATAGAATGAATTCTGCCCTTCTCAAAGATGTGCTCCCTAATGGGCTTTTTCCATTATTCTGGAACTTCTTTTGCTCTCCATGAATTCTGAATGGTGTAAAGATTGGTTCATTCAAGTCCATAAGTACACTAGAGTGGATGGGAGTGGGACCAGGTGCTTGTCTAATGTAGGGAAGGGATCTCGGACTTTTTGTTGTTCTAGCCTGAGCCATTACCACTTTATCACGGATGTTAATTCTGTCAGCCATCTGAGCCCAGTTTAATTTCTTAATGAAGATAGAAGCAGAAAGTCTGAAACAAAAAGGCACTAAATGAATTGCCCTTCCCAAAGCCATCTGCTACCAGCTTTCTCTGTCATTCAGCAGAGGACCAGGTCATCCACTTTGTTCTGATTTATCATAGCTAATCCACCATAACCCTTCGTTCTCTGCTTCAAGTCAGCAAATGTTTTCCAAATGTGTTGCTTTCAGAATATTGTTCCCTCTCTGTTGGATTATGTTTTCCTCACTGTCAGGAGCCTCTCAAACAAAATGCAAGTTTCCCATTTCTGGATGAAAACCCATTATTTTGTTATTGCAGTGCAGTGGTATTTCACTGAGTTACGGTTTATGGACATTCCTCTTAGGTGAACTGCTCACAGCCGTGCTTCAGGAGTGCAGTCAAATGTCACTCATGCAGTTCAAAATAGTCTCATTTGATTTGAATCTGATATTGAATCTCCTTCCTTTGTTTTCCTTTGATGAAATGACCTCAAACTTTTTCAAAGAAATTACTTACTCACTCACTGGAATTCCTAACGACTTTTTACGAATGCCTCAGTATAAAACATGTCATTTCTCCTGAAAAACTTACACAGATTCACAAATGTAATTGCTGCTCTTCAGAGACATGTCAGAATCTCAATAAAATTTATTAGGAAACAATCTCTTATTCAAAATCAGCTTTGCAATCTCAGTACATATCTCAACGCTGCATCTATCAGCAAATCTGGGCAGTTAACACTGTTTACCTAGCTCAAAATAAGTGTTAGGATAAATCTCTTAGGTATCCCAGCACAAGGTACTCTTAAAAAATAGGGCAGTGGGAACAGAAGCCACATCACATAAACTAAGATCAGTTTCCTGTTAATTATTTTGTAGAGGGCTGATTAGTCTCCCTTGATTTAATGGGTGACTGATCTCAAACTAACACTTGATTTCACCGCTAAGCATGAAGATCTGCAACTCTGAGTGTGATGTTCAAGAATCATTCCTAATGTTACAAGTACAAAATTCCTGAACCTCCAAAATAAAATTTCCAATGCAATGCTAAAGTTATCTCCAACTCTATTACAACCTGAGTTTTGCTCCTGGTTGAAAAGATGGGACACATGAGTTTTACTGTTTAAATTACTGGAGCACAGTATGTCTACTTGGTCTGCTATTGTAGTCTCCTACTGCACTATTCAATATTCCTCCTTTGAATTCATCTGTAAGTTCAAGTTCATTCTCTGCCTAATTGGGGTTTATTATGTATGTATGTATGTATGAATTTATTTATTGCCTAATTTGGGATTTATTGGCTCACAGGAGATCTTTCTTGGGTGGGGTTGGTTGAATATCCCAAGGTGATCTCCTTCACCATCTTCAGCTGGGGGTGTTCTGTCTTTGCTAAATGTTCATTACTGCATGAAATGTAAGCCAGGACTCTGAAAAGCATATTCCACACTGAGCTGTAGGTTTGTTTCCAGCCAGTGAGTATTCAATAATCAATACTGAGTAGCAGTATGAGCAGTAACAAAGAGTTAGGGAAGAAAAATATAAGAAAAGTAAGATTTTTATTTTATTGCAAAAGAAATTTTAGAGTTTTCCTTGTTTTGTGTCGGTTCTTTAATAACAGGTTTGTTCAATGGAAACAATGGTCAGCAGTGCACAATGTGTGTTGTGGGCATGTCTGGTCAGGCCCTGAAAATGCTGAAGCTGTTGCAACATCTCACTGTTTAGGAAGTAGCTAATAGTAGTTTTGAAATCTTGGTTATAGCCAACTAAATTAGGATTTTAACCATTTTTTTCTGGATCCCACATAGGATCAGAAAAAGTAATGTGCATACTTTGCAATGAGCGCAGGAGCAAAGATTTCCTAACATAGCATCTGTTTTTGTAGTTCCACCAGTTCTGAAAATCCTGTTAGAAACTTTGATCTTCTGTTATGTTTCCCAGAGTTCAGAATACCTTCAGCAAAGACATAGTCCATCTTGAAAGAGCTCTCTAAAGACTTATTCTTTTTTTTTTCCCCTGAAAAAAGTAAGGTTAAATAAACCAATAATAATCTTTTTCTTTTCTTTTTTTTTTTTCTTTCAGAATTTGGTTGATGTATTATCTTCAGTAGGGTGACAGATCTAACTTCTACCCAGAAGCAGACTTCCATGCCTCTGACCTGAATTGCAAATTTTGCATAATTTAATAGCAAGTAAAACGTGGTGGGAGGAATGCCTTTCAAATGTTTACTGCCATTAGCTTAGGGGAGAGGAAACTAGAGGAATCCAGAAGTTTTTATGTCCAAATGAAACAAACCACACAGCACAGCACAAGACCTTTTGAATTGCAATATGGTATCATATTAAACAGAAGCCATCTGTGTTTCCTTTGGCTTTCTATCAGTTTACATTTTTTCTTAGACACAGTAGTAGTAAATGTTAAGAGTTTTTTCACCCTCTCCCATAATGCAAAATTAGTATGTGACTGCCCATGTATCTACAGCCCTCAGGTGACCCATTGCTGCCAGACCTAAATTGCATAGAGCTGATCATCTTCACAGAAGTACCACCACTTATAGGGCTCTTCACATGAGCTGTGATCTAGATTTTGCAAAATATTAAGACACTGAACTAACCTACTAGAAGGGAGTTTTAAATTAGTTGTTATTTTCAAGGGAGGACCATAAGCTTTTGCAATAGCAGATGTGGTTCCTGAGTATATTCTTAAATGACACTGTAGTGTCTCACATTTTTGGCTTCTGGGGCAGCTGTGCTAAATCTGGCTGAGATGATTAAAAATGCTGTAGTATCCAACTGCTTTCCTGTCTCTCTGCTGGGAGTGACTGTGTCTGTGGTAGGGACAGCTAGCTGTTTCACTTGTGCAGTTCACATCCTGGGCTATTAGCTTCTACTGCAGTCAGAGATAAGATGGTTTGTAAACAGCGATGGCTTGAGGTGTAAGGCCAAACTGGTCTATTCTAACAGCAAAGGACAGCAGTAGAAAGGGAGAGACAGTCACTGGGAGATAGGGATCTATTATTTTTCCCTGGCATAGCTTATTCATGCTTGTGAAACTTTAATGACTTTGGCTTCTCCAAGATTTTGCCAAAACAGGCACTGTATGAAGTGACCTTATACAAGTGTTTTACTGCTGTTACTAAAATAAAAGAATAGTAATTAGTGTGAAATAATGCCTAAAAATGGAAGGAAAGCACTACCAGGTAATGCTGGACTTTACTGTCAGATGATCCGTTACCACAAAGCATTTGGATAGATCATGGTATGAGGGTGTATGGGCTGCACCTGTGCCATAAAATAGTTCCGTTAGCACAAGAAAGGTGGCTGAGGCTGTTGGGACTGCCTGGGTTGAGCTCAGGCAGCAGGGCCTCAATGCCCAGTCTTCCCTCCATGAAGGAGAAGGAGTCAAAAGAACTAATTACAGGGGATTTCTGGCAGTGAGGGTAAGAGATTGATGCCCTGCATTCAGCCTGTGCTCTTTGGTGTGGCCATCCCACTCTCCATCCCTTGTCTTCCCGAGGACTGATGATGCTGGGACCAGGTGAGACGGTTGGGGCTGGCAGGGACACCTGCAGGGATGATCCGTATGATCCGTCTTTGAACCAGACCCTGCAGGGAGCTAAGATGAAGAGCTGAGCCCTGGAAATATGAGATTTTGAAGGATCCTGCTACTAAATGGACTGCCTACTGGGCATGCTGTGAGTGAGCCTTTGATTTAGAGGATTTTCTGCCAGGCAGAGAGGAGGAGGATGCCTTTGATAGCTTTGAAGGATGGTGTGGAAAGAGAAGATCCTGCTCTCTAGCATCAGTGCGTCAAGCTTATCTGGAGTCTGGCAGTGATAATACTGGGCGGGTTTGGATGTACAAAATGCTGTTGGTGTGTCCTAGTTGGGGTGACTTAAGGATTGCTGGAAGCACTGGGATCTTGTATCAGATGACAGGATACAGCAAGGAAAAGGGTGCAAAGTTTAGGTACATGGATTGATTTTACTCAACGAAAGCAACTCATTTCATTCTAAAACCAACATGTAAGCTGGTTTAAGTTAATTATTCTCTGGAGGCACACAGATATTTTTCAGGTTATGAGTCTTAAGTGAACTAGGGGAGTTCACTCTGCCCTGCCAGCTGCCCGTGGAAATGACTTGCTGAGTCTCTTTGCATCATGCTGTCTTATCTGATACACAGCATTACTCCCTTAGGAGATCTTCTCTGATTTAAACTCTATAGGTTATCATGAACAGGCACCAAAGTGATACCTATCATCAGCTTGAAAGAGCTTTCTTTGTGTTTACTGTAAGCTAAAGCAGTGACTGTACTTGTTAAATGAAGGGTTCTTTCTGAGCACCGGAGATATACACATATAGATTTTGGTTCACATTTTTTCTGGTCTTGTTTGGCCTTGAAATGAGAATATTTGGCTTTTGTAAAACCTTGTACTGTAACTCTGGGTGCTTCATCTATCAGTACAATGTGCTGTGCTCATACCCACAATCTGTTCCTGTGTATCACAGTAACAGAGGTTCCAGGTGTTACAGAAGGCTCATGTGGTGTACATTATGCCTGGCAGCACAGGAAATGTGGCCTAGATTCATACAAGAGTAGTGCTGTTGGCAACTCTCCCATTTTGCCCTGGAAGTTGTGTTTAAGCTGGTCCTTGCCTGAGACGTGTTGTGGCTATGCCAGTGCCTGGCCTTACACCTTGACCAGGACCTACAGGCTTGATGTCTTGACTTGATCAAGAGTGATGTCTGTTCACCTGTGTGCTTTGCCTGTGGCTTAACTTTGGTTTTCTTCCATTGCAGGCTGAGATACATCAAATAACTGTTTTCCACCTGTTCAGAGCATGCACAAGGAAAATCAATTGCCAGTTGGTGACCTTCCTTTTTGAAGCCACTCACTGAAAACAGAATTAGTCTTTTCTGGTGTACTTCTGCTGTCATATTCTATTTTCACTTCTAGAAACTGCCGTCTTTTGTTCTGATCGTATTGCTCATGATAAACACATGTTGGCTAATAATAACGAACAACCATAATATCAGCAATGTTATAGTTTTGAAATTTATTTGCAAATATGTCAAGTGGATTTTTTATGCACGCTTTGATATTTTCCTTCCCTTTTCTCCCATGGTGTCTCCATAGTTTCAAATGCTCTGTGGTATACATCACAGTAATTATAGTGTAAAAAGACACAAACAATGCTAAAAAGTGGGCTATTCATCAGAAATCTACTCAGAGTCTGTTCTGTTAGTTTAAAATAACCACATGAGTATTATGTGATTTGGCAGCAACTATTCTACCTCAGAGAGGTAAACAGCCAGGCCATTGCATTCATGCTGAGGACAGTTAAAATAAATCCAATGACAAAACCGTGAGCTGCGGTTCTTTCTTTTTTCACAGTTCAGCACAACATCACACAGTAACATGCCCTGACCTGGTAAGGATGCAAGAGTTCAGCTGTAGCTCCTGTGTTAGGAAAGGACCTGCAGGGTATCATTCCTAACTAATGGGCCTAAGCAGAACCAGGTGGGATGAAGAGGCAATATTAGAAGAGGGATTTTTCTTTCTTTTTAAAGAAAGTCCTGGCATGAGAGTGACTATGTAAATAAATGGAGAAAGGTTCTCTTCCTCAGATATAAAACAGCTGAAGGATGGTGATGGTCTGAAGGGAAAGAGTATTGTTGACTTTGCTTTTTTGTTTTGAAAGTATAATAATGCTTTTTTTTGTTGCTGCTGGCTTTAGGGAGGGTGTTATCTTTCTGTTTTAACCAAACTATTTCTGCATTTTGTCGTTAATTTACAGTGTGCTCTTGAAGATTTAATCTCTTTTTTGCAGATTCTGATAAGACCTGTTTGAGAGTGTGGCTGATGTAATAGGCTGTATTTACTGGAACATGTATTTCCTCTCTTTAAGGGTTTCCTATATGTTGTAGATGGGTCTTTTGGCTGCATTTATTCTTGCCATTTTGTAAGAATCTAACTCAATAGTTAGATAGATGAGGAGCTTAGTGTTGTCTCTGGATCTTTCTATTCTTGATCTTAAAACATGTGCATCTTCATCTTACTCAAAGTGTAAACAGCATTGTATAGTTGCCTTTCTCTTTCCATTCGTATAAAAGTAGGCTGTGGTGACTATGTACTATAAGTCTCTCACTTAGGTGAATGTAAGCATGTTGACCTGTAGGCACCTTGAAGTAAGTTTATACAGCAAATTTTGACTGGCTTTTTCATTACTGCTCTCTATTTTTTTTTTCCCCTTAGTCAACTTATGGTATAGTAGTTGGTATGCTTAAAATTCTTTACCATCTTTTTTTTTTTTTTTTTCTTAAACACACACAACACATTAAAACATTGAAATACAATCTCTGTGGAATCCCTTTGGAATTTTCTTGAAGCTGTGAACATTTAGCTTCCTTCCCTGTTTTCTAGCTACGTTTTTGTCCTATAACAAGATACATTAATAAAGCTCCCAGATCTGCAGTATAGAACCTTACACCTTATAAAAAGGGATTTTGCAATGGAGGCAAGGAAATGATTTCAGAAATATCTCTGAAAACAGCTTACCACAGAGTAAAAGAGATAGTGTCAAGGCTGGCATAATGCCAGCACCGGGCAAACGCTGGTTTTGCATATTTTCTGGGAGTTGATTTAATTCTTCACATGTGTTCCTTCCTCATCCTCTAAAGAAATACTTTTGCAATGGTCTTAAAAAAAAAAAAAAAAAAGAAAAAAAATCACAACACACACATCAATTCCAGCTGTTGAGTCCTTAGAAGAAACTTTTAACAAGAAGGAATTCAGCACACGTGATGCAATTAAATACCGTGGGTACAAGAAACAGATTTGTTTTAAGGTGAAGGTTGTGATCAGTGGTAAATGGGACAAAATAGAGCTCTTACCGTAGAAAGAACTTGAAGGGAGTTAAAATAAATAAATAAATAAAAAATCCAAGATCTCCACTGCCAACTCCTACACATCAAGGCAGAGGTTCTGTCTTTGCTAAGAATAATTTCTGCCTGGGGTAGAAATAAGGGAGTATTGGCATTGCCATCAGCGCTTTCAATAAAGCCCCTACCTCGGCTGTGGCTGCAGCTAGTGTTTGCATGTATCGCACTCTATAATTTGATACGAATCCCTTGCAAACACTGCTGTACTACAACAGTTGCTTTTGCCCCCAGAGATTTTTTTTTATTTTTGGCAAGCAAAACAAACAACCACCTACTTTGCATGAAAAAAAATAAAAATAAAAATCCCCCAAACAAACAAATGAACAAAGAAAAAATAAAAAGAAAGCAACCTAAAACTCAAAGAGAGACTTTTCTTCCACCATTCAGCAGTGTTTTGAAGCTGCTGGAACTGATTGCTGACTCAGATCTTTGCTCAGTCAAGCGTTGAAAATCTTCAGGAATAGAAAATTTCTCAGCCTTACCTAGCACCTGTGCTACTGTTTAACCACTGTTACTGTAAAACATTTCTTTCATTGTATTTATCTTATTGGAATTTCCCCTTGTTGCAACCTGTGCTTGTTGCCTCTTTATTGTTGCTGGGTCCCTGCACTTTCTAAATCCATTTAAGCTGTGGAAAGGCTATAGTTAAATCACCTGTCAGTTTCCTTCTTTCCAGGCTTAAGCAGGCTCCATTCTCTTAGCCCCCCAACTATTGTAGCAGCAGATTACCTTCTCCTGTAAATAAGTAAATAATGTCCCCCCTTTTGCAGGTTGCTGCTTATGGGCCAAATTTTTTAAGGTCGGTAGCGTTTGCTCCTCCATAATACATGAAAGAACAAGGCTTCACATGGAAACGATTACTTACTTTTTCTCACTTTTTTTTTTCTGCTAATGGATGGTCAGCAATACTGTTTCCTTTTACTATTTTTTCAAAAATCTTCTTGAGCTACTTCTGAAGAGCTTAAAGGAACTTCAAGATTCATGTCATCCAGCTTGCTGGTTTAAGAAAACATTATCTACTATACCAGTGCCATTTCTAATCGAGATTTGATTTGCCTCACTTGTTTTTAAAGATTTACAAGGATGAAGACTCCAGAATTCTACAGTGGTGAATTTTATTTATTTATTTATTAACATCCAGGAAGAATTTTCTGTTGTGTGCTATGAAATCTTTTTCATTAAAATTTTATCCCATTAACTCCTCCTTCCTTCACAATGGGTACTAGGAACAGATTTATCCCTTCTTAAGAGCAGAGTTTTACATATGAAGGCTTTTCTCCTGATCCCTCTGTCTTTTCTGATGTAAGTTAACAAGGTGAAACATTCTCAGTATTTCTTCCTAGATTGTTTTTTAGACCTTAATCAATTATTAATCTTTCCAAGACTTTCCAGCAGCTTATTGTTTTCCTTAAGAAGAGAAAACTGCAGGTGAAATTCAACCAGTATTATGTAGGATGGAGTGACGATCCTGTCCATATTACAGATTATATTTCTATTCTTTCACATCAGTACGTATCTCTCTTTTGCAGTAGCAAGATGTTGACTCATGGTCAGCTTGAAAAACCATAGTAAGCACCATTTCTTGACATTCAGAGTTGCTGCTTAGTCATCTGCACTCCAGTACCTTTGTGGCTGACTGCCCTTTTCTAACTACAGTAAATCGTGCATACTACCTTTGTGTAATCTGTATTTCTAGTGGACTGTTTCTCTGATTTATTTTGATCACTTTGAATTCTATGTTTACCTCTCAGTGTATTCCCTTTTCTGCAAATACAATGAGCCACACCAAAAACAATAACGAAAATACTGTGTTGCATGGGTCTCTGGGTATGCCTCATGTGACTTTGTATGTGTAGCTTCATCCTGATAGTAAATTGCATATAACTCCTTTAATTCCTTTAGTTTAATAGTGAGAATGCCAGGTTCCAGAATCTCAAAAAAACAAAACAAAACAAAAAACCCAATATGATGGGAACTATAGTCTCCCACATATGACTAATAGAGCCACAGTGAAGGAAATAAAAAGCTCTACTTATACCCTTGTAAGCATGGTAAATAATTTAAAGTTGTACAGAACTTCAGGCAGTGAAATACCAAGGTGTAAAGAAATATCAGAAAGAAGTGTGAGACTAAAATAGCCTGAGAATTGTAATTCATTCTGACTTCATACGTTTCTGAATGTGTGGTTATTCACCTCTAACATGGGCACATGCTGTAGCTACTTGCATCACTTAACCTTTTATGCCTTGAAGCAAAAGATATTAATGATTGAGGACTGATATAATCAAGAAGAATGAGTGGTGCAGGCAAATAAGTTTTTACCAGTAGCAATTCTTCTTCTTTGTATATTATTGCAATGTTCAGACAGAGAAAAATACAGTGGAAAAAAAAACAAAAACCAAGCAAGCAAAGAGGTGAAGTTACAAACAATATTATGGAATATATCCATAATATTTTGATTCTATGATTCTATATCCATGATGTCATACATGGTGAAGATATAGAGGACAGTCTTTCTCAATATTTTTATAAATTATATGGATGCAGGATTCAAATACATACTAAGTAAGTTTATAGATGCTGCAAAGTTGGAGGAGATGTTGATTCCTTCAAGGGTAGAGAAGTCCTACAGGGAGAACTTGACAAATGAAAGGGCTGCACGTTCACCTCCCACAGCAAGTTTAATAAGAGCAAGTTCCGGCTTCTGTACCTGGAATGGGGCAACCCTGGCTGGGGCAGAAGGGGCTGAAGAGCAGCCACTGCCACTGGGTGAGGGGAAGGATTGTCCCTCTCTGCTTTGCACTATGCAGCCTCACCTCCAGTGCTGGGTGCGGGTTGGGTGCCATAATGTAACAAGGATGTAAAGCTATTAAAGTGTTTAAAGGAGAGGTGTGAAGATAGTGAAGGGATCAGGCTGGGGGTTGGGAAGAGGTTCTGCTCCAGAGGGCAGTGGCATGGAATAGGCTTCCCAGGGCGTTCAAGGAGCACTGGGGCAATGCTCTCAGACACAGGGTTTGAATTTTGGTCCTGTGTGGAGCCAGGAGTTGGACTTGATTGTTGCAGGTCTCTTCTAATTCAGGATACTCTGTGATTCTGTGATGCAGTGCATTAATGCACCACTTCATTATACCCATTTTATAAAGAGAAGAGTGTGATGTTATGACTTATCCTTGACTGAAAGGACTGTCACAGGGCTGCAAACATCCCCAAGGTTTCCAGGAAAAGTCACCTGCTTTCTTCACAAAATCCTGGTGCTGCACTTTGTTTGCTTTCTCACTCCGTGATTTCCATGTATCACTTTGTGGTCCACTCTTAGCACTTCAAAAGGCCAGCTGTTCCTTCAGATTACCAGTTAGCTGGTTATCTCTAAATAGGGTATGGCTACTGCCCTGGGGACATTCTGGGTTGGAATATGAGTAAATGTATTCGACAGGTCTTCTGAAGCTTGCTCTTGGGTGTTAACGTAAATTTTCATATAGGATGAAAGTCAGAAACATATCTGTAATTGTCTTACAAGTGTCATAAGATGCAGGACGTTGTTCTAGTTTATACGTGTAGGCAATCACTCGTTAACATGATAATATATATCAAATCCTTTCTTTCTAAATGAACAAATATGTGACCTCCTTCATTGTGCAAAGCGCGTGATCTTTATAAACAACACGTGCCATTTATATTTCTTTGTGCCTTGATAAGAATTTGTTTTCCATTCCTTTGTGCAATCCTCTCCTGAAGCACAATGGGATTGACATGCAGTGATAATTTGTTTTGAAGCTCCATGTTTTCTAGGCTTGCGTTTCATTTTGTAGTTTGAGCGGAGACACAGTAGATGGCAGTGCATAACATAAATTACTTCTGTGCTGCATGCTTCTATTCCCTGCAGTAGCTGCCCAGAGCCAGTGAGTTTACCCTGGCAGGCATTGCTTGTTCCCTGGCTCAATGCAGAAAAAAGGAGAAGGCTTCTGCGAAGCAACCAACCTACTCTGAAGCGTCGCTTTTGCACCGTGGATCAAGACCGCTGAATCAGCAAAGGCAACTGCCACTCATTTAGCCAGCCGAATCACCAGTAGGAGCTTCTGAAAGCCTTCTGCCTTCAGACAGTGTGTGACTTTCAGCAGATTCCAGTCCCAAAGTATTTGTATTTTCAACCATGATTTTTGTCTGCCACATAGAATGTTATTAAGAAATTTAAATAAGCCCTTGATTCAAGTTCCTAATAGGTCTGATGCTTCGAATTTTGGATAACTTGTCCATCAAACACACTTCTTCCCATTCACACTCATAGCTCTTTTTTTTAGATGGTTTTTATGTAGATGGTATAACAATCTTGGTGCTTTGTGATATTTGAACTTACATCTGATACTGAAATAATAATGGCATTATATGAAAGTTCACTTCCTAGCTCGTGAGATGTGTTTTGATTTGATCTGGTGCAAGGCTCAGTATGAAATAGGAGAAAAAAAAGGAAAGGAAGGAAACCTCATGTTCCTGAATATATAGGAAACTAAGATGGTACAGCCAGGGTACTAAGTACTGGCAAAATAAGGAAGAAAGACTCAAAATTAGAGAGACTTAAGTGTTGAAACCTAGATTTTAGATCAACCATTTAGTTCTGGAGCTACTAGGAGAATCCATTGAAGAGCCATGGAGATGATTTCAGAATTATGTTTGTCAGGTGAATCACAAAATGCCAGAAACACCAGGATAGTCCAGGAGGTTGACTCTTCTTGTTTTCCCAGGTTCTGACCAGCAACCAGGTCATGTCATATTTGCATCTCCTGAGATTCATAGAAGAAAATATCTTCTTTTCAACTTAATCAGATCCTCCTTCTGTTGAACAAAGAAGAGAGACAGAAAGTTCCTTTATTTTGTCTGCTATGGGACTGCAAAATTGCAAAGATGGATCGCATAATATGGCAAAAGTGGAAATTTCTGAAATATGCGAAGTGTATAACAAAAGTATAACAAAAGTGTTATTTAGAACAACAATCTGAGGAAAATATTAATCGGTTTCAATAAGCTAAGGTGCTGTCTATCTTTTAATAAAAAAAAAAGAAAAAAAATCTGCAAGTTGATATCTTGAAGGAATCACTTTTGTTTTTAAACAAAGACATGATTGAAATGTATGAACTTGTGTATGGAACCAAGTAATAATAGCAATTATTCCTCTCAGCGGTCTTACTCAGCATGTACTATTTACTCTCCAGGCTGTATCTTTTTAGATCAGATAGTGTAGAAAGAAATTGTATCGATTCTTTCCATTAAAAGGCAAGAAGATTTTTTTTAGGATCTTGCTGATAAAAGACAAGAAGATTCACTTAGGATCTGTTTCTTAGCGTGTATGCTCTCTTTCAAGAATGAGTAAGGAAGAGGAAAGGCCTTGAAGAGACAGGTATCTTCAGGGAATTCTTGTCGGGAAGGAAGTTGGGAATCCCTCCCAGAAGAGTGCACGTAGCAAAGCTTGTCCTGTGCTCAAACTGGTATAGAGACAATGTTCCTGGGGGGCAGCTTATCCATGGGATAACCATCTTAGACAGTGGCTCTGACTTTTGCCTCAGAAAGGCCAAAACACTAATGAGCAAAAGGACCAGATCTTTCTTTTTCTTCTTCCCCCCGCCCCCGGCTGGATGCTGCTCTTCCAGGGGAGGTCTGAATGGACTGAAAAGTCAAAAGCACTGTGGAGACATTTGCACAACTGCAAACTTGTGAAGAATCTCATCAGTCAGAATAGCTGATTTGGGAAGGAGCAATACCGCTGTTAATGCCTGTTTCTAATTCTCTTTATAGAGTTAGCTTAGAATTTTATAATGTGTAACATTAGCACTTCAGAGACGCTCATCATTTTTTAGAAACAAAGATCAAATTTTGACTGTAATATTTCTACTGTTTATCTCAGAAGAAGAGCAGCTATTAGACAGCAGCTAACTTTCAGCAGTTTTCATATCATGGTTACCACCCTTGTGAATTTTCTAGAGCAATTACTGGTCCTCATACTTAAGAAGAGGAAAAACAGTATCAGCAAGAAATCTTTACAAAGTCACAAGAGTATTCCACAGAGGTCTTAGCTTTCAACAAGGTCTGACTTTGTCTGACATGATTTAATAACTCTGACACCATTTCTTCAAGCTTTGAAATGGGACGAATTGTGATTCCTTTGCCAATAAGACAGGCCGCTTCCTTAAATTCATTTGGAAATAGGATAACCAGAAGAAAGGACCTGAGCTGATAGTGCCAAAAACCAGTGCATCTTCTAGTGAGAGAAACCAGACTTCTTCAAGACTGAAACCTTTACTGTACAACTGAGATACATTAGGAAATCCATTTCTTTTCTCCCACTTAGATGAGCTGCTACTTTTTCTTTCCTACCCAGCCTTTCTTCTCTTTTGTTTCAGTCTGCATTTTGTTCACTGCTTTGTGACCCTTCAGGCCACATAAATCCTTTCAGAGCCTTGCTTTTCCACTGCAACTCTCACAGAAAGCTGTGATTTTTCTTCCAGGATGAGCCAAAGAACATGTGCAATTCCTCTTGTTTTCCTGGAACATGCTGCTATTGATTGCTATTGGTCTACTAATGGCTTGCTCTAGCACTTTGGGTGCTGGTTAATTATTATGACATGTAGTGATACCAGCAAAAAACTAAATAAAAAAAGGAATAAAAAAGGAAGCTCTCATCTCTACTGATGTACTGTAAGGGTGGAATTACAGACCTGGAGTAGTCTGTATACCTCTAGAAGAAACTCTTGCCTGGTCCTACTGCCTACTGTGAGACAGTAAAATTAAGGAAGGGGGTGATTCTGCACCAAAAGGGGCCTGGATTGATAGGTTTGTATCACTATTCTTTACAGTTTCTTCTTACACTAGACTATTGTCATTAAGTACGCTTTTTTTTTTAAATTTATTTTATTTTTAATTTTTTTAACTTGACTAAGTAATTTAAACTTAAAATGTATCCTTTAGTTGTGTGTCTCTCTGGAGTTTTTCAGTCTTGACTATATCTTCCTTGAGCAAGGGCATCCAAATCTGAACAGATGTTTCTCCCACAATCACCTTCGTTCATAACAGGCATTCAGAGAGTATTGCTGAAATATTCATAAGCCTTAAGAGCTAACAGTGCATGAATACTAATGAATAGTAAGTTATATTGTGCTTTGAAACAATGAACAATGACAGAGTAAGACAAGTTCAAGCTAAAACATCACGCATTTAAACATTTGCAGAGATACACACTCTTAGGTAAAGACTTCACATGAATTGCTTCCTCTAATGTGGCAACATGTATCTTGAATCAAAGAGTTAATGAGAGGTTGTTAAATAGTCTGATCATTATGATTACTCGTAATGGACAGTCGTGGAGTACATTTAAGGCTAATTAGAACTGTTTTTATTTATTTGTTTATTTTAATTGAAGATGATTCAAGAACTTACACTGCATGCACGTGATCATCGCCAGTATGAACTGGAAATCATGAATTTGCAAAGAAAATCTTTGGTATTAATTAACTGCCATTTTTCAATTTCAATATTTTTATCAAAAAGCAGAACTTTTGGTGGCATTTTCAGATTTGAAGTCCACGCTCACATAACATATCAGGTGGGCAAGAACTAGAAGTGGAGAGTAGCAACATGAGCTGAGGTGAGGAACCCAGCAGAGCCCAGCCCATCAGCCACCAACAGTTGCTTTTTGGTGTCTTCATAGAATTGTGCCTTTGGCCTGCTGGCACCACTGTAGCACTGAGCAGTGCCAGCGGTGAAAGATGTTTTCTCATTCTTTCAAGCCTTTTTGGTGTACTCTGGCTTCAGCTGAAGATGGCTGCATTATGCAAATGCTGGGTTTTCATCCCTGCATGGTGTGTGTTTCCCTGCGCTAATAAAGGAACTGCTCTGGCCTAGTGCTGAGATGAGAATATCCTCTCAAATGTTCTACAATTTATCCCATTTTGCACAGTTTTTTAAATTACAAATTACATTATTCCACCTCCCTGCTGCCAGTGTTTAAAGACTCGTTACCATGGAATTTCAGATGAAATAGAAAGAACGATGTCGAGAGATGTTAGCTGACACCCTCTGCAACTGATGAGTTCCAGTGCTTATCAAGACAATCCCTTTCACAATGTGATCAAATGCTGGAAACGCTGACATTTCACAAGCATGTGTCACCCAGAGATGAGAAGTCTTAAATGTTTCTTAGGGAGGGGCTCAGGTAGTCAAAATATCATAAATGATAGCATCTGTGATTTATAGCACACTGGCTAATTCAGAACAATGGCTTGTCATGTTTTTATCAGGGAAATTATGTAAGATCGTGTAAGGGAAGAAGTAATGCAAAAAGAAAGTGAAAGGTAATTACAAAAGGAAAGGTTAGCTGTCATACTGATAAT
Source organism: Gallus gallus (assembly GCF_016699485.2). Taxonomy (NCBI): domain Eukaryota; kingdom Metazoa; phylum Chordata; class Aves; order Galliformes; family Phasianidae; genus Gallus; species Gallus gallus. Next base: position 65,350,405 of record NC_052534.1, on the reverse strand, counting down.
AGTGTTTGGTATCAATCTGTTTAATTTTTAGAGGGATAGCACATAGGGCTGCCAATAAAAATGGGGGGGTCTCTTCTGCCTATTTTAACTCCTGGAGTTTTCCTGGACTTCACTGCATAGGAAAACTTGTGTGGCATGCTCTTTTTGGAGTTTCTGCAAACAGAAAAGGACTCGGCAAGGGTGCAATGCAGTCAGCATAAGGGAAAGGCTGATCACCAGCAATGGCCCTCTGTGACTGTGGGAATCATAGTGGGCAACGGGTGAATGAGGAGGAACATCAGTGGTGAGGCAGAAATGCCCTCCAAACTCTGACAGAGTGGTCCTTTATCTGCCCAGCTCATGGTTCATAGATGTTCTGTAGTCTGCTGCTGTATTATCACATGGTAATTTGATGAGGAACGTCTGCACTTTTATTTGCATTATGTATTTGGGATTATACGTGTGGCAGGAGCTTCTCTCTAGCTTCAAGCCAAAGAAAGGCAGTGTGATAACAATGTGAATAGCTCTGGGGCAAGGGGAAGGTGGGGCAAAGCTTAGCAGATAATTTGTGATAACCACGTGGGTCCAGTGGACAAGAAGCTGAGAGGAGGGACACTGCTGTTAGGTGTTGCCAGAGACATGAAGTTGAGATAATGCTTTTGCTGTCACTTCCCAATGTGTGTTTGCATAACGTGTTTCCTCTATGGGGTTGTGAAGCTCTAGGGCAACGTCTATAACAGAGCAGCTGAGCTGTGAGGCATGGTATTTTTTCCACGCTTCCCTTCAGTCTCGCTTTCATCAGGACTCAGGACTCTTTCTCCCAACATCTCCTTTTCTCTCAGCATTGCATTCCTCAGCCACTGGCTGTGCTACAGGGAAAAGAAAAGGGCTTTTTTTTTTTTAAAAAAATATATATATATTGATATATTATTGCTCCAGACCTGTAAGAAAATAAAACTTTTGTACAACTGAAGCTGGACTCAAATTCTTTCTCTTGACACACAGCATAGAAAAAAAATTAAACAGGACCCTCTTACTGCAGAACCTGAAGACCAACATGGACTTCTATTAGAAGACAAAATATTATTTTAAAAAAGCAAGATTGTATTCCCTCAGGTCTGCAAGCAATGGAGAAAGTAAAACAAAGTCCTTACTTCTCCTTCTTGTTGTCAGTGATCTTCTGTTGTTCTTCTCGGGCAAAGATGCCAGTTTCCTAAGCGGGTGCAAATGCTTTAGCACCAGTATAGGGGTGAACACAGTCCTTCAGGGACTGTTGCCTCCTTCTCAGTTGAAACACAGTTCCAGAAACTACAGGGTAAATATATTTAATAGGAAGATGGTAATGAGCTTCCTCGGATGGACACGGTAAAGTAGAGCTAATACAGAGTCCATCTGGAAATTACTTTATTTAATACTTTCACACAGAGGATGAATGTGTGGGTCCAATAGCATTTTATGAAGAGTGAGTAAAGATAGTGGTACAACCTTGGAACTTGATGATCCTTCCAACTCAAGCCATTCTATGATTTTAATGATTCTATGATTATTGTTTGTGGAAATATTAGAAAAGAGTAATTATTCTGCATTACTTATAACAATAGTAGTCACTTGAAAATATTTATTTATTGTAAATAAATAATATATAAATAAATATTTCCAAGTGTCCAGCCTAAGGAAGTGATTGTATGACTATTATTATCTCTACATCTATACCAGGATTTGACAACATATTTTAAAATCTAGTTTGTTACTGTAAAAAACGTTTTACATAATTGCCCAGAATCTTACTTACTAGGACAGCCTTAGAGAGCTTCATAGAAAAAGGTTTGGAGTTGTACATTTTGCAAATCAGACTTTGTAATGTATAGAAAACCATAATAAGATTTGAACCTTTTCTTACTATGTATTTCCAAGATTTTTATGTCTCTCTGCTTATGATAAATTCCACATTTCATTGCCTTTTCCTCAATATTTCACAGCTTCACTTCTACATTTTAATAGAGATGTCTTCTAGAAGTGAAATTTATGGAATGAACTTATTTTTTTTCTGCAGTTCTGAAGTCTCTAGGTATGTTTTTTACCTCTCCTGATGAATTATATAATCTGCTTGAACCACATGTAGCTCTGTGGGATACCTCAGGAAGTGTGGAGTAGAAGGAAAACAGCAGTTAAAAAAATCAACATCTTTAAAAAGATATTTCATCCTTAAAAATCTGGTCTGGACTAGGATATGGCTGGGGGGGAGGGGGAGTTATAGCTTGCTTCTCACCCAGGTATCCTGACCTCCTGCTTATGGAAGAAATTTAATGAGGATAGTGCAAGTGGGAAGAGGACGGGTTTCTGCCTGGCACATTCCCATGCATACTGCCCAGGGTGTCCATTCTGTTTCCCAGTCTGCAAGTTTAGATACAGCATCACAGAGGCTATCGTTGTAGATCATTGGTGAGACTGTAGCCAGCTTGCTTGGGTATATACTGGTTAGCACCTAGTGCAGAAATGTTTATAGAATCCTCCTTATTGTTCTGTACTGGAATATTGATCTATGAAAACATATATTTTAAAGTCTGCAGGCAGGATGGGAAGTGGTTAACAACACCTGAGGTGTTAATAGAATAGGAGGGGCTCCTCAGAGGATTCACTGCCCCAGTAGCCTCTTTTTGGCAAAGTAAGAAGCTTCAATTAAGTGAGAACTGCCAAGTGGCCACACATGGTGATCTAACAAGTCTGACATGACTAGAACGTCTTTATTTTTACCAGTGGTATAGTGCTTCATTTCAAAATGATAAAGTATCAATACATTGTCTTATCTCCTTTTAATCAGTCTTATTTGGAGAGCGACAAATAGTCTCACCAGCTGGCAAGTAAGAGATGCAGATGAAAGCTTTGTTACTTTATGTACAATTGGGTTAGCACTGTTTACCTGCACATGACCTGATTACCCCACTGGCCCTTTTAGGCAGGAACTAGCAGCTGAGGTTAAGTGAGGAACAGCCCCATCAAATGCTGCTGACATCTCAAGTAGTCCAAAACATGACCGTCCACTCTGCATGGGTTGTCAGGATGCATTATAGGTACCTTGACTATCTTGCTTATCCAGCCAGAAGCAGCTGCTTAATGCCCTGGCTCTGATTTTCCCCTTTGATAAGAGTCTTTTTCTTCTGATTACAGAAAGAGCCTAAATGATGCCTTTGGGCTGGACACCAACTAAGAGCACTGAAGTTAGGGGAAAGAAATCAACCCCACATAACACTCCAGCTGAGTTTTATGCTGTTTTCACAGTAGAACTTGGCAGGAGGCTCCCATTTTGGCTCTGTTCTGGTGTGCAGGAGGAGACCCTATAGCCAATTGCAAACACTTGATGTGCAGAATTGGAAATAACAACCGTCACCAACTATATATATATATATATACGTATATATATATATATACGTATAAATATATATATTTCTTTTGAGATAGCACTAAGGAACAACGAAATAACTTAATGCTAATAGGATCTATGAAAACAGTGAATAGTGCTAATGATTCTTATATCTAAATATACATGTTTTCACAGGTAATGAGTGCATCTCAGCTGAAAACAGAAATGTTTTCAAATGATCATCATGTCCATTTTAGGCAATGATATCAAGACTATTTCCTTTTTCATTGTCTGTCCTCTTTTATGGTCATAAATATTCACTCAGTGGCATTATACTGAATAACTGAATTTTATCGCTTTCTTTTCTAACTGAAAAGAACAGCTTTATGGGAGTAGATGTGAACTATCTGTTTATTGCCTCTTAAATTCATAATCAAATTGAATATTTCAAAAGAAATGAGATTATTCACTTGGTTAGTCTCTTTGTGGCCTTCAAATGTGCACCAGATGCTGGGGACACTAACTTAATATTTAGTTTAAAATTAATATTTTTATACTTTAAGCCTGTTGAATGTCTTCTTAGTGAATGAATTAAAATGAGATATTGTCATTTCCTTTAAACCCGAAGTGCAATTATTTCTTTCAGGTATGATATAAATGTTTCTGATGAGATTTAATGAAATATTACTTTTGACTTTTATTAAAACTGTAATACATTTTTCAATATAGATGACACAACACTGCCTTTTGAGTTCATGTCACAGTGTGAGTTACACAGGGTTCACTATGTGAAAAGTGCTCTCTGTTACCAGACTGCAGAGGAAGACAACTAGCAGATAGTACTGGACCTTGTACTAACAGACAAGCAAGGACTGGTTGGAGATACAAATGTTGGGGCAGCTTTGGCTACAATGAACGTGAGATCTTGGAGTTCAGTATCCCACAAGGAGGAAGCCAGGCAAGATGTAAGATTGCAAACCTGAACTTCAGGAGAGTTAACTTTAGCCTTTTCAGGGACCCAGAGTGTAGAGAAGCCCAAGAGAGATGATTTAGGGAGAAGAATGGTGTTGGAGTACATAAAAGTGATAAGAAAGGGCTGCTAAATGGGGCAAAGGGACTGAAGCCCCTCTTATTATGAGGAAAGGCTAAGGGAGCTGGGCCTGTTCATCTGTTTCAGAGAAGAAAAGGCTCACGAGGGATCTGATAAATGTGTGTGAGTATCTGAAGGGAAGGTTTTAAGAGAATGGATCCAGACTCTTCTGGTGGTGCCCAGAGATAGAACAAGACGGAACAGGCACAAACAGAATCATGAGGAAAATCTTATTTACTGTGAGGGTTACAGAGCATTGGAACAGTTTGCGCATAGATGTTGTGGAGTCTCACAACAACTTACCTGCATGTATATCCCCATATATACCTATTATGAAGTGGCTCGCCTATGTATTAAGGTTTCAGAAAAAAAAATTAAAGATGTACAAATTCCCCAGGTCTGTTCTGCAATCTGAGAATGGGTTCCTACACCACTTTAAAACTGTAATATCATATAAAAAATTGAATGTTTTTCAGTAGTAAAGAATATGCATTCATAATTATTTTTAAAGAAACAGAGTAGATAAAACTTTTTGTAATCCCAAACAGGTTATCTTCTGTTCATACTACTGAGGCCTTAAAAGCACTGTTTAAACATTTACAAGTATCTATAATGTTGACCAAGTTTATTTGTTGATTTCAATGTCAAAATGAATACTTATTTTGCAAAAATGTCAAACAACAATTAGCCCTGTGACTATAATGCACAAGATCACACTATGCCTTTACTCAATGCATTTCTAAAATCTGGATACTAAAAGACATGGATTTATTTTCTGCTTTGAAAGATGTCAGGAATTTAGTTTAGCTGAAATAGAAATACAGTATAAACAGTCTCTCTCTTCCCATAGTAACATTTGTATGAGCATTAATTTATGTGTTTATTGATAATGTAGGAAAAATACAAACATATCACATGGAAGCCACCTATGATGTAAACACTGAATGATATTCAACCTCACTAGAAATTCTGTGAAAGGACACAGGTGGATAGTTAATTTAGCTGCAGGGCTTGTCCTCACCTTCTGTCAAGCTTTTAAAATAGCATCTTTTCTTTTCAAAACTTGTTACTAGCAAGTTTATCTAATTAGAGGCTAAAGTAATGTTTATGTCTGTTTTCTTTGTTGATGATACAGCCCTTCCACTCTATCAGGACCTCCCTCTGTATGACATGTGAGCTGTAGGTCTTAATTACTGTGCTGATCTTATTTCTGAATGAATGAGTGTTGATGAAGTGTGGCTTGACAGCAGTTCTTCTGACTGGGCTGTAAATATAACATACATGGAAAAAGTAAAATTTTACCAGTGTTGGGATACCTATTTCCTTTATCTGCTTACAAAGTGTTTTTTCAAGGGTTGCCAGTTCCGAAGTACAAGCAGCTGTTAACTACTTTGGTGCTATTCAAGCAAAGTACAAATCACAGCAGCCTGCAGTCAAAGTGCTGCCTACGTAGAAATTTCAGACCTCGTGGTCACTGGACTGTGATTATCTGCAGGCCAGCAAAAACCTTGGAGAAGGAGTCAAAAGCCGATGTTTGGGCCAAATCAGGAGCTGGCTGTAATCAAGGAGAAAATCCTATTCTCATAGCTGGCAAATGGTGAAGCTCCTGGGTCCACGGCAAATCCTGGAGCTTTCAGTATTGCCAAAAGACATGAGGTACTTTCCCTGACATGAGTGGTCAGTCAAATGGGAGTCAAAAGTGGTCACAAATGGGAGTTTCTACCTGCTCCCATTGTTTTCATTTCATTGCAATATTTGAGGATAGGTGACAGTGTATCTCTGGAAAACACGGAAGGTCAGACAGACTGCAGACTTCTATTCAGTTTTAGCATGCAAAAAGAAAAAAAAAAAAGAACCACAGAAATGACAGGCTTCTGTTGGTATTGCATTTGCCCTTATTTTATTTCTTTGACCCAAGCACATCTCAGGTCAGTTGAGGAGTACTGTGAGACCAGCTAAAAGATGGGGGTTGCTTTTCCAGACAGAATACTGCAAAGAAAGATATATTGTTAAGGGTAGCTTTGCTAATTCGGTAAGATACTGTGGAATTGCTGCTGAAGATCACTGATTCCTCTCTGACCTGTTTAAGATGTCTCGGTTGTCTTTCACTGTTCAAACATGTCGAGTGCATGTTGAATTACATACCCTTATCAGTGTGCAAGCAACAAACTGAACTTTTTATGTGTGCATTAAATATACAACATTGAAAGCAGTTTTTAATAACAGAAACAGGTTTTTTTTTCTGCCTATGGGGTGGAGGCTGAAATAAAATATGAATCACTGTTCAAGGTCATTTCAATGGCCAGTGAGAATGCCCACTTTATTGGTATTTTCATTTTCTGATTGATGTTCCACTATCTGTGTGGGAGGGTCAACAGAATTTATACATTTTAATCCCACACAAGAAAAAAACATGACATGTTATCATTCTGTAACCTGCAGCTGAAGGTACTGAAATGACTCATATGTTGCTCACGTGATGAACAGCACATCAGAGGCAAGGACTGTTGTCAGGCCAGGATATCTTGAATCACACGTATGTCTGCACCAGTTTAAAGTCTCTCACCAGCCCAGGCTTTGTAGCTCTCTTCAGATTTCATCCCTGAAGAACTTTATAGAGCATTTGTTTTTCTGTTTTCTGGCAAAACATGAGCCATTTGGGGGGACTGGAGGTATCTGGCAAGCACAAGGACAGTGTTCTTGGCACAGTGGGAGGATCCAGATCTTCTTTAACTCCACACCAGATCCTTTTGCTGGAAGGGTCTCTGCTCTCATTTTGGAGCAGCTTGTAGCTGCTTTATGTGTGCATGGATATGCCCATAAAAGTAAAGAAAGAGTTTGCTGTATGCTCACCTAAATGTTTCCTCTTTCTGCTTGAAATTTGTGTACTTAGAACTAGCAGCTTGGTGCTAATCTTTTTTGACCTAAATGAAAGAAATGAAATCCCTTTCAACATAAATGGAAAAAGAGATCCCAGTAGTCCTCTGCTTTGGTTCGTGGGGAATTATTTCATTTTGGGGAGTCTTCTTGGGGAGTGCTACTGTCTTAGAAGTAGAATTATCTCTTTATATTGACTAACTTTTCAGGTACAAGTATCTTGAATTTTTAGAAAACACATGGAAATGTTTTCATTTTGGCCCAGAATCACTACTTTTTTTCATCCTATATTTCCTTTAATGCGATTAAATGCTTGCCTAGTTGTGCTGTCATAACTGCTAAGCTACTGTCATAACTTACTGTCATGCTGTCATAGCTATTACGGTTGTGCCATCTGTACTTAACAACTGCCAACAGCATGCGCTGATGGTTCTTCTGTAGCAAATTGCTATTATTTTGACCAGATGTTTAATTTCTTCAAATACATTGATCAAATACAATATCTTAATTATGAAAAGATTCAAGGACACTGTCATTTCAATAAAACTGATGACAGCACCTTATTTCTCAAGTATGTCTCACAAAATACTTCTTTCATTTACATTAATGATGTGCTGCTGTAGCCAGTACTATCCTACATGTACAGAACTGAGCAGGCACTTCAGCTTCTTCCTTAAGAGCATCATAGTCTCTTTCTTTCCCTCTCCTTGGATTTTCCCACATCATCCCAGTGGACACCCTAGGCTACTTGGACAATTTCTGCAGTCTTAGGAACTGTGTGCCAAATCTAGACCAATCATTGGTTTGATTCTTTTCAGCATTCAAACTTCAGAAATTTGTAGAGGCCAGTTTGCAGAGGTACTTAGTTACCTAGAAATGTGAAAAGGTCTTTGTAGGATTTACTAAATCCTAAACGGATTATATACTTAACTCCTATTGACCTCCTTTCAAATGGTTTTGATTCTTTTGTCTGCAAAACAAGCTGAAATATCTAAAACAATCTGCTTCTGAAGACTCTGAGCACTTGCTGATTTTGGTCAAGACACAAATAACATATGGCAAACGGTCCCATGGAATGTATGCAGCAGTGTTGCAGAAGCCAGGAGATGCAGAAGGAAGAGAAGGAACCCTTCTCCCAGCTCTGCCTCCTTTTCCCCCTCTCACTTGCACCATTACAAAGTTGATATATCAGCTGAGAACTGCTGGGTTTCTTTCCAGAGCTCTGCTTCTTGTCTGTGCTGGCTGGGAAAGGCAGACCTATCTTTGCTGTATTCCTTTTCAAGCCACACTGCAAGCTGCATCAATGAACAATTAGGTCCAAACAATTGCTGTGAGCAAAAGAATGTAGTTATATGTGTGTCACTTGTTTTCTCTTGTTGCATTATTTCTTTATTTTAAATTAGAGGTGGCTGAGGCATGGCAAGGTTGAACTTACATTCAGCTTGTGATATTCCCTCCCATCCTCTGTTGCTTGCATACAGCAGTGCCTACATTTAAAAACTCCAGGAAATGAAGATGTGGCAATTAGGCAGATATAGAGGATGTGATTCACAAGAATGGCAGGGAATGGTGGCAAGGGCTGGTTGTTTCTATTGATGAGACCTTCTCAGATGAAGGTGCTGTGAGAGGAGGAAAACAAATCTTTAGGGACAGCTGGAGCCTTTATCCGTACCTTGCTGCAGCCTTTATCTGCTTACCTCCTGCAGTGCGAAGGTTGTTCTGTGCAAGGCAGAAACAAAGCACACAGAAGAAAAGCATGAAGGCAGGCATTTAAAAATGGCCTAACTGTGCTCGGTTCTTTCAGGCTAAGGGCAGCACACGCTGGTGAGAAATGTGAATCATACTGAGAAAGTGCCAGAAACCTGAGGTTTGTTCCTATGTAATTGGCTTGTTAAGCCATTACATCTGAAAAGACAGAATACTTGTATATCTCTTGCCTGTATTTTTATTTATTTTTTCACATGCACAGCTGTGAAGACACATGTGCATGGCTAAGATCTGATAAGAGACTGACTTTGCTGTGTTTCACCTCCTGTGTGAACGCCTTATTGTGCTTTATTCTGTGCTTGTGCAGCCCTTGGCACAATGGGGTCTCGAGCTGTGCCTGGGGTTTCTTCTAACAAGCATCATCTCTACCACCACATATGGAACATCCGTAACAGTATGAATTGTGTCCAGATAGCTTTTCTCTTTGGGAAGTAATGTTGTTCTCTATACAACATCAATTCTGTGCACTGTCAGTTAGCTATTATTTTTTGGAATTCTAATTTGCACTAATAGTAATCTGTGCATAATAGGTCTAAGCAATTGACTAGAAAGAAATAATTTATTAGCATGCAGTACCCACACAACGTATTGACTTAGTGCAATTATCTTTCTTGGCCTGTCATCTAAAATTGTGTTAAGTTTTGGAATCTCAGAAAACTTCTCACCTGCAAAAAGCCAAATCAACCTTTAAATAAACCTTTGTCAGGAATTTAACCACCCCACAACTCCAAATCAAGCTCAAACTTCATGTGTATTTGCAGAGGATCCTTCTTGCTGAATTACAATGCAAAATGCTATTGTTTTTCTGTTTTTGCTCTGTTGAGGTTCATTAATGATTGGTCATTGTAGATCATGGTATGGACACTGTATTTTTCATTGACCCAGCTCAGTTCTTTCTCTGAACTTTGACAAGAATGTGTTTCTTTCCACTACTGGCACTTTCAGTGATTGATCACTGCCTTGTGAACCATTTACGGTATCTTGAATCAAAACAGCTTGGTTTTCTGTGTGCTTCCAGAATCTTGATTTTCTCATGCATCTGGGGCATTAACAACTGCCATTTCTAGTAGTGTGAAAGGAGATGGGAGAACGGGTGCAAAATGCCTAATTCTGTAATGAAAATGTGACATTCAGCGTGTTGAGCTCGGAATTGGGTCTCTATGAAACATCAAAGAGCCAAAAAATGACAGAAAAAAAATAGAGCTGGAAAATAATTTACAAGAGTTCTTTATTTCAGAAACACTTACATCTTATAGCCTTTTCAAATGATTTATCATCTGCTTACTGAGGCTGTCCCTGATGCTGTTCTTCAGCATCTGTTTTTTATGAGCCTTATTCCTGGTTTCTAGGTCACCAAGCCCAGAGGCAGCTCACAATTGTTTGTTGCTTCACATGTGGGGGAAATTTTGCTCTTCATCTATTAATGTGCAGTTAATGCAATCAGATGACAAGAGAAATCTATAGCCTTCCTTTTTTTATAAGCATATTTAATGTATGTAGGCGGTTAGGCCTGAATACAGAACAGTAAATAAGTACAAGCCAAGTCAGAGAGGAATCAATAAGTGATGCTGTTTTATAAACCAAGTATTTGATTTTTCCTTGTGGTGCTTTGCAGGAGAGGCAGATTTATTTCTTTTTTCTTTTTTCTTATTTCTTTTTTTCTTTTTTTTTTCCTCCACTAGGTAATGAATCAACAACAATTGCAAAGCAGCACATTTCTGACACCTACATTAAGATTTAGCAAACTATTGTACAATCAATACTGTATTGTTTCACCCCAAAAACAAAGGTTCTGGAGCCCAAAGATTTTCATGCTAATGAATGACAATTATGTGACATGCAACACAATCTTTTGGAGGCGATGGTATCTATATAAAGATTCAATAATCAAAAAGGAAATTAAAAAAAAAAACTAGGAAATTTTTACTTCTGTTCATTACCATACGTTAATGTTTTCTGTCTGCTTTTGCAACACATGCAAGAGAATTTTGTGTTCACAGAACCAATGTCTGCTCACACAAACACTTACTTTACAGGTTCAGAGAAATAAAATAAGGCATTGTCATGGTCAAAAGTAAACCCAATTAAAATGTATTCAATTTTAGTAATTTATATTCATACATAGGATGGAAGTTGTAGCACAAAGCAATTCTGTCAATGTTTGCTTGAACATAAATGAGAGCTTGTAGGGACTTTTTAGTATTCACTTCTTTCAAGCATTTTGTGACTGAATGTAATGAACATGAATAATCATAGAAAGCCAGTTTTATGCTTCTGTGATCATAGGGATAATATGACTAATGTGACTTAGAGAAAATGAGTTTACTTATTAAATCCAGTGTTTCTCAAAACCTAAGAATAAATGTGTTTTTCATAGAACTAGAGAACACAGATAATTACAGCTAGACAACGAAGCAGAGTTTCATAGCATCAGGTATAAGGTACAAAATAAACCATTGGAAATAATGAATACACTAGAGAAACTGGAGATCTCTGTGGAAAAGCAATGTGAAAAGAGAGATAAAATGTCAGATATGATTCACTGCGGACTTCCCTGAGCTGTAGTGCTGAGTTTCTAAACTGTTACCATTACAGAATTTAAAGTGAATAATGATACCCCATGAAGAGATCTTTCTTAATGCATATTTATTTAAGTATACTTTTACACGTTTACTTGTATTCCTTGAGCATTTGCTAAAAAAATCTATGTGCTCCTAGAGGTGCATTTCTGGAGATAACTGATGATTTGGTGTGCTTTGGGACAGTGCATAAGGACATTCTTTTTAGATGATTAAAGTAGCTCTCATATTTTCAGGTGTGAGAATGAGGGTTATGCAGCTTTTTGTTTAAGACATTGGACATGTATATGCTGAGGACTGTGGCAGAAACCTCTGTAGAAGTACTGTCCTGGAAACCATCGTAATGGCAGCCAGGACTACATCTGACTCTTGGGGTATCAGAGTTGTGATGTCTTACCAACAAAAGACATCACAAAACCAACTCTTAAATCTTATACCAGTGAGTAGGCTGAGTTGGTTCTACTGCAAACAAGATCTTTCTCTCTGTATTTACAGAACTGTGCTCAAAATAACCTATATCATCCTGAAAGAAACATCCCATCTCCAATAGGATGAGCTGCTGGATAGTCTTTCTCCAAATCCCTTTAATTAACTAAGCTATTCTGATTGTTGTCACCCTGCTGCTAGTTAGTGTTTCTAACCTCAGTGCCTGATGGGATATGAAACCTCAAAGACATCTGACTTCTCCCAAGACAGAGGCTGGCTGCCTGCCGTGGAGATCTGCTACACACTATTTATTGCCAGTGGAAAACTGAGCTGTCTTGACGTGGATGTCTTGCAAGGAGTGGCTACAGATCTGTATTATTTGGGACATCAGTACTTCCTCAGCCCTGTCGAAATGGCTCTGAAGGACCAGACATTGTCATGGCTGTTGGGCACTGTTATCACCTGACACAGATGTGGTTCTGAGTTTCTCCAATATGCAATGGGGGGAACCAGAGGTCTTGTCAGCTCCAGGGCTGAAGGGCTTCTTTTCCCTCCCCTTTTGCTCCACACTGTTTTATGCCTTGTGGAACAACGTGAGGCAGGTACTGAGCCGGCTAGACTGGCTCCCCAGGTCTTGGTCGTTGGTAGAAAGAAATGGTAGGTGTTCCATTGCCCTCAGTAGCTTTCTGCCATGCCTGAACTTGGCCCAGGCTCTGGGAGAGAAATTCCTCTCCTCGCAGGACTGAATCAGCTCTCTTTCTGCTTCAGTTTTAGCAAATTCACATCTTGCATGGGAATCTACGCTTGTGATTCAACTGCAGTGATAATCCCCTAATCATCATTTCTTTCGGCATGCCAACGAGCATTTACTATACGTGATTTTCAAGGTACTTGGAATGTAACTTATGGGAATTAAGAAAAAAGAAACAAAAAGCCTCTATCAGTCAAACTTAATTCCTGCTATGCAGAAATATTTGACCTTAGTAAAAGTTTGTATAATATGTTAAAACACTCCTTACAAGGGAACAAAGCAGAATCCACCAACAAAATTCTTCCCCAGACTTCTGATTCTGTCTAGGTTGGAAGGAGACACAATGGCAGCACATGTAAGTAAAACTTTTCCAGGTTCATGTTTTCACTAAGTGCTTTCCTGCAGTCGTTCACTGTTTGAGAACACATGGGATATATTGGCTTATTTCAGTGTCTGCAAAGCAGTGGCCAAAGCCTTTACCACCTCAGAGAACTGATCCGATGGAGAGATGTTCAGTTCACTGAAGTATTTTTTATAAAGGCAGCTAGACTATGGAGACAAGCTGTATAGATTTATTCATGGAAGCATTTCAGATCTTAGCGTACACATTTGTGAGCTTGATTTCCTACCATGCATCACAACAGTTAAGAGTATATTTTAACCAGAGATATAGTCTATCTGTGAAATATGTATTTTGTCAATTATGGCTGCAGTTTGTATGCAATTTCAGAGTGCTTTTTTTTCTTTTTTTTTTCCTTTTAACTGATTTTGGAATGGTATCATGGGCAGTAAATTAGGTAGATGCAGATTTTTCTGAAATGGTTGCTAAAACCAAATATACAGTATTTGTCATGTGAAGCATAGAAAAAAAATCCTTTAATAGTATTTGTGACTTTGCATTCTATTCAGTTGCAAGCACAAAGATTATCTGGAATATATCAGAGCGAATGTAATCAAAATAAAGTACGCAGACAGAAAGAAGGCAGCAAAAAGAGCTTGGTGTTTTTGATCTAAACTCAAACTTAGTTATCTGCTCATTGATATTTTGTGTAGCTGTGGATTGTAAAGGGTATGTGGTTGCCTATTTTGTTAGAAATGGTCACAACATGATATCTTATACATAAGTAGACCAGCCATTTTGCAGTATCTCTGCTAACAGTGAATGGATAAACAAAACACAGATGTTTTCATTTTGTATAACCTGATACTTAGTGGGCACAGGTTGACTAACCACTGCCCATCCCTGACCACACTGCAGCTGTATCCAGCTGTGATAATAAAAAAATGTTCCTGCCATTCAGTGAGCAGAAATCTCAAATGCTAACTCAGCTAGTTAAAAAGCTTGCTTAAATCAAACTGTAGTGTAGACTTGGATGGATATGGTTTCTCCTGGATTTGAGTTTTTCAGTGGAGAGCTGAAGCCAGTTAGAGGTACACTGTCTTCTTCTCATTGTCTAGTTTTGCCTGCTGACAGAGAATTCATTGCAACTGGATATTTCTCCTGTTTCAGAGGGGATATGCTTGAAGATTCCAAGGAAATGTTATTACTTTTTCTTACTCAGTTTCTGTGCCCTAGTAACTCGAGGGTATAATACAGAATGAAGTGTCTCTTTTCAACTGGAAACAGAACTGGAACAATATGGTCTTTTCAGAAGAAGACTAGGAACCTCCATGTTTTTGTTGACACTTTGGTTTACAATTTTTTATTTGCTTTCACAATGAAAACTAATATGACGGTGAGACTTTGGGAGAAGAATGAAGAGTGAATGTGTATGTTCTGCATCTTTTATTCATTTCTGTTTTCAGTAGTGGGACAGTGGACTGCAAGACAAACTGACATTTGTAGCCAAACTTCCTCAAACCATTTTCTCAGTGAGTTTCAGTTTGAACAGTGGGGTTGATGAAATCTGTGGTCAACAGAGGACCCTACTCTTTGCCAGTGTGCATCCTGAGCCTCATTGGTGTAATTTCAGTGAAGCTTGAGAGGGTTGTTCTGTGAGCTTCTCCACTCTACTTGTAAGAACGGAATTTATAGTGCAAAAATATGTCAGCTTAATCTATCTTCAAACAACATTGGTGGTGTTAAACATTGTTCAATCACATGGAAGAAGCGCAACATCTACTATACAGAGGTGATTTGGGACAGAGGAGCAAAACATACAAGTGAATAGAAAGATCTGTGCAGTTATTTGTGACTGTGAAGAAATGAACGGCCCTTGGAGGTAGGAACATGGGGACTATTGCACCATTGCCTGCCCTTAGCAAATCTGAGCAGAGAGGTGGGAATGGCTACCTCTTGGCAACCCCAAATGTCTTTTCCTTTATTAAAACGGTGTGGATTATTATCAAGTGTGAGACACCACAGAGTGAAAGAGTTCATTTCTTGTAATGTCCGAGATAGTTTTAGAAAATGTACTTCCTTTTGCCAACGATACACTCATTTCAGAAACCTTTTTTCACTACTAAAACAAAACAAAAGAAAAAACAAACTAGCAAAAAACCTGTGAGAGGGGGAGAAAAAACAGGTATTTTCACTTCACTTTATCTTGCGTTGTAATCTATTTAAGCTATTTTCTTTCTTTGTCCTGCATGCACCCCCCCCTGCCCTGCCCTGCCACTCTGTCTATGAAACTCAGGGAAAAAGATGAGATGTATTATTCAACACACCTGCAGTAGTTTGTAAGTGGGCATTTTTCACTTCAAAATTTTTTCTTTAACTATTGAAAAAATCTGCTAAAATGTGAAATCAATGTCTGTTTTGACTTGAAGGAATAAAAAAGATTCAATAGGAAGAGAAGTATTTTACCTACAAAAATATTATTGCACACAGAGTTGTGTCAGAAAGCACCTACCTATAAGAAATGTATGGAGACAAATTAGAGATTGAAGTGAGCAGTATAATAGAAAGGAAGAGGCAGCTGACTGATGGAAGAATGAGTAGGCAGAAAAAGTGCTTTCTTTGTTAGGTATTGAAAGTAACCACCAGTGGTAAACTTGATATTATTAAGCGACTGGAAAGAGGGAAGGAGTTTTCAGAAGAATTTGAACATTGTGCTTGATATGGAATATAGGACCTAAAAAAAAAAATATCTGAGTACCAAGGAAAATTACAGCTGAGGTTCGGATGACAGTCAGAACTGAGGGAGTTTCCATGTCCCAAAGGTGGGTGATTGTGAAAAATGCTTGCCATTTCAGATGGCACTTATACTGACATAGCTTGGTAGAACAAAAAAGGCATTGGCTGACCTCAAATCCAGTATGATGTGCAAAACCCTTGGCTTTAAATCTTGTTTACTATTGATCTTTCAGACTTTTTTTTCTGCTGAGTCACAGGTCCTGTCTTGTTAGTTCACTTGTACGAGTGAGTAAATGCAAGGTGGAAGCTCATGTCAGGGCAGAAGTGGAATCTAGGTGAGGTCTGCTTTCGTTACACATTTCAGGGTGGTATCATATTGTCAGAGGAGATGAGGTGATGTGAAGCTGAGATAACAGGTTCTCTTTTCTGTGACAGGACCTAAAGAACTGCATATAGCAATGTTAAGCTGAGTAAGAAGCAGTTACTTTGCTACATGCATAGCTTTTTTACATTGGATCATTACTACACTGAAGCAGATGGCTTCCAAATGCCTCTTTTCTGATGATGTCTGGTTATAAATATGTTATCCCTTAGGAGATGCTCCTGAAGAAATCATCAGCAAATTACCTTGTGTCAGGGCATGATCCAGCTGCCTTTCAGTTTCCACATGCCACTCCAAATTTTGCAGTCTGCCTTGTCCTGAGGCAAGCCCCTGCTTGTTCATTGTCCTCACTGAGGATTCCTGACCTTCCCATCTCATAGTTTAAGTCTGACTATTCCATCATAATTTGGTCCTGGAAAATAAGTATCAGGTTATTTATACTGGTTCTTTTACAGCAAAATGGGCATAAGTATGGATAGCTCGTAATGGAAGATAAGTGTTTTCCCTCCTGGATTTTGAAAACTGACATGTCCTATGGAAATGTATGTGGAGCCAAGATTCATTGTTGCTTGCATAATATATGGCAGATATTTAGATATCTTATGGGTAATCTGTGCCGAATGTCTACAAGCCAGTCCCTCTGGACCTACCCCTTTGTGACCTCATTAAAGTATCATTTAGCTTTCATTAGGGCAGAAAGCAAATACAGAAGTGCCTGTCAATCCAAGTCTGTTTTACAATTCCAGGGCCAAATCCTTTTCACCTCATCGGAGCAAGTCATCTCACTGAAACCAGTGAATTCTCTAAGATTTGCTCCTGATCAAAGTATAGTGACCCGCTACTGCTACTAATTAAGCTTATCTCTACCGAACCACAGCAAAGTTTGCCAGACATGAATCTGTCATGACGCTGAGTGGAAAATTCACCCTACTCCTTGGTGAACCATTTAAGTCTCAGATGGACAGGCCTGAAATGATGGCTGAACTTACTGATTTAGTTTGCTTTAGAAGGAATAGGGCATAATTTCTGAGGTCAGACTCGATGATCCCTCACTCTCCCAGCTGCCCCCACTGAAATACAAAGCCTGTCAGCTGAGCCTTGCTAGCTGCCAGAGCTGAGGTGCTGGTGGAGATCACCGTGAATTGGAAGCTATTTTACAGCAATGTTCAATATTATAGAGGAAAAAAAAATCTGTTTAGCAGGCTCCTAGTGATGGCTGACAGTTACAAGTATTGCAAAAGAGGCAAGTAAAGGAACAGCAAGTAAAACAAATGCAAGAGGCACAAATATTAGTTGATCTAGAACTGTTCCTTCCTTTTGCTTGCTTGATCTGATGATGAAGATAACTGATTTTATCATAGGACAGTTTTAATAGGAAAATTCTAGTGATGACCCATCACTGTAAAACAGATCATTGTAAAACACTCAGGTCATTCATAGCAACATGTCTGGCAGCAGATGGCAAGGAGTCTGCTTTGTGGGGCATTTGGATGAAATGAAATGTAATGTGTTGTACTGTGTTGGTTTCTTCTGGTCAGGGTGATTATCACAAATGATCTCTTGTGTGGTAATCAAGTCCTGATCTGGGCTAGCACCCTTCACACCAGATGCTGTACAGGAACAGTCTGAAACAGTTCCTCATTCTGAATTGCATTTAATAAAGCCAAGGAGAATTCAACCTGCAAATGCATCTGTCCTGTTGTGTTCAGAGAAGACTCTGAAGACACTACTGGCACACAACCCCTCTCTAAGCAAAAAGCTGAAACATAAATGTAGTGAATGACTTCAATATAAAACAGATGAAAAGAGAGCCAATGATAAAAGCATATACTGACGCATGAGAAATGAGAGAAATGTCATCTGTGAAATTCTAAGTCTGTTGAAGTTAATGAAAACATCGACACTGACTTAATTAGGACAGAATTTCATCAGTCCCTACTTTTCTTACCAGATAATCTTGTTATTACTGACTGGTAGTTTCTGAAAAGCATAAGTATAAAAATCATTGTTGATGGGGCCAGAGCACAGCTCTTTGTACTTTATCTATTGAGGACAACACTGAAAAGAAATGTAAGATAATTATTAATGTGAGTGGACAAAGGAACAGTGGAACTCAGAAAACTTCTCAAAGTGTTTATTTATTTGGCTAGAATGCAGTGATTGTTTTGGAAGAAAATAGTGCTTGAAAATATTTATTTTGAAATCCTTCAAAGAAAATACTTCCAATTTGAAACAATCCTGTTTTGAAGATTTGCTCCCATTTATTGTTATTAAATGTGAGATAATATCAAAATGAAATTGTATATTTAGCTCTATGGGTCATCTAATTTGCCTTGGACTGATCTTTCCTTCCATTTTATTAGGTGGCCTATTGCAGCGAGACAATTTTTTTTTTATACAACTCTGAACATCACTGATGGATTGGGGGAAGGATGAAACAATTGAATATTGTTGTGTATAAAAGCATATGGGCAGGTGTAAAAAAATGGAGAGTGGGAGGCACTGTTCTAATTTTAAAACCTAGTGACAGCAGCCTGATTTACAATGCTGTGATTTCATTGCTCTATGAAGAGCATAGCAAGCGGACCTGAGAAGCACAGAAAATTTGGCTGCAATCATAGAATCATAGAATCACCAAGGTTGGAAAAGACCCACAGGATCATCCAGTCCAACCATTCGTCCTTCACCAATGGTTCTCGCTAAACCATGTCCCTCAACACAACATCCAAACGCTCTTTGAACACCAACAAATGCAACGATGCATTTAAAATATGTATTGTCATATGTGTATATCCACACACAATTTTTGAAGTGGTATACTCAGTTTTATTGCTATTGATGACTTGCTTCTCTCACATGCCCTTTCCCGCAATCCCTTCTGTCTGCTGTTACCTGCAAGGCTCCAACTGGTCATAAGAAGCAGCTCATTCATGGTTCATGTTGGTTAATACTACCCTGTCCTCTGGTGGTGACACTGGTGTATGTTGCTCCACCTTTGGGACAGTGATAGAAATTTAGATATGTGAAGAACTTTTCACTGCACTGCTTTAATCAGCAGTATTTCTTCAGGAAGCTTCATACTTTAGACTGGGAGCTGTTAACTGCTCACTCCTACTTGTGTGTTGCTGTAGTGCAGCTTTGTTAATTAAATTTGTTCAGGAGAGATGAATCTACCTCTGAGTTGTACACCATGAGCTTTAATGCTGACAGCTGCTATTAAAAGCTCCAGGAATGTTTTTTCACTAATGATGCAAGTGGGAAATGAACTTTGCTTCTCCTTAGCCTTCCCTCCACTGTTCTATAAAACCGGAATTACTGGTGGGTGGAAAGAGCTGAAAGTCATCACTAGTCTGCAAAAAATGCATTTGGAAAGCTTGTGAAAAATTGTACAGTTAGTTTTGCTTCATCTCCTCTGATCCTCGGAAGGACCAATTTCTCAGCAGTATTTCCATGCGACTTCTTGTAGAAATCCTTCAGCAGTTCTTTGGCACTGTTGCTTTCAGACCTCAGAAGACCATGTCTGCCTGGGCAGTTCGGCTGTGCTCCATGGAGCCAGATGCTTGAAGTCTGTTTTGAGATGGACAAGCAATTTCTGCAAGTTTGTGCTTCTGCCATCCATGTTGCAGCCCTCTGCCCAGACTGCTTATAAGCACACAGCACTGGTTTCCAGGGCTGTCAATTGAGCAGCCTTCACCAGAACTAAATTGACTTGAAAGAATAAAGAGAAAAATACCCTTAATTTTTCCAGAGATTATTGGCAGTGTGAAAACGGATCATTTCAAATTCAGACATTAATCCAAACCTGTAACCTTTAGCAAGAGCACTATTTACTTGCTCTTTATCGCCTAAATGAATCCACATCTTTCTCTCTCTCTCTCTTTTTTTTTCATTAGAAATCCAGATGAAGTTCAGATGTTTACTTGGAGCCAGTCATTTTGGATTTAACCATGAAAAGAAGAAATATAATCTCATAGTATACAAAGACTCTCTTTCATTTCCTCTAGTATTTGCAAAAATACTTTATAGTAAGCTGATTTTAAAGTCTGGGTATTAGTTTCATAGGGTTCCCTCCATACCCTTTAAGGACTGTTTCATTGGTCAAACATTTATGAAGTTCAGTAAATGTCTGATGAAAGCTGAAGATGTTGTAAATGGATCCTGTGTAATGGGTGAGTTTCACAATAATGAAGTGTAATTGAATAGCAGGCAAGTAATTCCTCCTTTAACTTCCTCAGTCCAGGGTGAGAGCAGTACATGCATACCTCCCCAAGACCTTCCTTACAAGGCATGGTAAGCCTATCTCACAAAGCACAGTGGGTGTCATGAGAAGGTACTCTGGAAAATCTCATTAAGAATCTATTTGCACAGGCATTAAAAGTTGCCCCTACATGTAGGTTTAAGTCTGTATGCACAAATGCTTTGTCAGTGGTGCTAGAGAGAAAAGAAACAGCAGCTAGTCCACCAGACACATACTGCACAGTACACACTTTGTGAGAACCACTGTTCACTGCAGAGAGCAATTCCAGGCGTCCCCTCAGATGCTGCAATTCACATAAACATCTATGCTGTGTGTTGGAGCAGGTGTAGAGGTGAGAAGGGAAGGGAAGAAGAGGAAAGGTGAGAGAAGGAAGAGAAAATAAGGAAAGGAAAGGGAAGGGAAAAAAGAGGAGAGGAGAGGAGAGGAGAGGAGAGGAGAGGAGAGGAGAGGAGAGGAGAGGAGAGGAGAGGAGAGGAGAGGAGAGGAGAGGAGAGGAGAGGAGAGGAGAGGAGAGGAAGGTTAGACTGACTAAATACTATTACATATTTATAGAGCTACGTTTTGAACCAGGTGGAGGGGAGTTAAACACAGAGACTTCCCAGCTGTCAGCAGGCTTGATAGCACACTGCCTGGTATCAGTGGTGTACATCAGAGATGAGGCCATGAGGGCATATCAGCAGGTTTACTTACGTGCAGCTGCTTAAACCGGGGACATTTGGATTCCTCTCTGAGTACCCCCCTCACCCCCGGTTAATGCTGTCTGCTCTTTCCCCTCCTTTGCTGTGAGGATCAGAGGAAGGCCCCTTCCTCCAGATTTGTCGCTTCTGGCAAATGCTGTGGGAAAAGGCCAAAGAAATGCTTTCCTTCAGAAAGGCCATTAACCCCTTTGTGCCCTTGCTGTGTGTTTCCTTTTAATACCACTTCACATGGGAATATATAAAATATTATATAAACACTAAGGGTGTTTATTTTCTGGATGAAGCAATAATGTTCTTCAGTCAAAGACCTGCAAGTGTGAAAAAGTAAATGTTAAACAAGGACGTATTATTAACCCTTTCTCTGTTGAAACTGCTGGATTTAAATGTGACAAATTGCTGATATTTTTTTCCTGCTTCTTGCAAAACTTTATTAATGGGTTATGCACTGGGTGGGAAATCCTGTAGAGCAGAAAAAAACAATCATTTGCTGAGCAGTCTGAAGAGTGAAAGGAAAGTGCAGCATATCCTGTACTAGATCACCTCAGGGAAAATTAGATTGAGGAGAGGAAGTTAGCAATAAAAATATAAACAGATTTACCGATCATCTCTAAACTGTTTTATCTCTTCAGTAGCTAAACAATAAAAGCAATTTTGCATTAACAGAGGCAGATATAAACTGAAAAGGGGAGACTTTGAGCCTTCTCCTCCAAACTTGATGGCTGTGCTAGCTGTGATAGCAATAATGATATAATTCCAAATAAAAATGCCAACCAACCAAGAAACAAACAAATAAAACACAAACGAGCATGAATAGTGCCTGACAGTGTATATAATCTAACCCAGATTAATGACTTCCAAGAGGGAAAAAGGTAAGTGGAGCAATAATATTTATCTTGTTAGGTTGTATTTGGTATTGCTTTCTAGGACATGGGAAGTGTCCAGTTGGTCTGTGAGTTTTTCAGTGATCTTGGGTGAGATGTAAACAAAACTTCATGAATATGCTAAATAGGGCATACAAAGTTACATATGGTAATTTACCAGTTTTTTACAGGAAAGGACTTTCAAGCATTGTTTGTCCTCTTAATTATCCATTTTGTAATGCATCCAGAGATGTGAGGTATTTCGAGACAATGTCCTCTTCACCCACTTGTTCCACAGAGGATCTGGTGTAATTATCTTCCTCCTGGAAGACACCTGCTTAACCTGATCTTTATGGTCTTTATTTATGGATGATCAAAATTATCTCCTGTATGAAAATCAGACAATACTATAAAGAAGCTTCAGACAGTCTCTATATGGAGCATATAGTAGAAGCTTGTCATACCACAACATCACAGATAAGGGAAAAAGGGAAAGATTTATTTTTTCTCTTTTCCAACATAAGTACTAGGAGAAATCAAATTATACAGAAATAGTCAGATTCAAAACAACTGGACATGGTTCATTTCACAATGCAAAGTTAAGATGTTACTATTTCTTGCCACAGGGTGTTTTGGATGCCAGAAAAATATGCTCGTTCAAAAAAGCAACCAACCAATTCATAAAGAAAGAGTACAAAGAGATCATCCTGTGCTCAAACTGTCCCTAAGCCACAAGCTGTTTGAATGCAGCAGAGTATTCTGAGAAAGCATTGCTCTATTTTTTAATTTATCTTCTGTTGTTCCCTAGGGATTCACCCTTGGCCACCTTTATAGATGAGATTGAACCACTGGTCCATTGAACTGTTGGTTCCATCATGTCAGTGCCTGGCTGTAGTTCTGTGTCTTGTGCACAGAAGCACTGTCAGAGCGTGGCTTTCCAGCTATATTTTCATAGTCTTCTTGGAACACATTGTGTAAAATACTCAAAATCCTAACTAACATGAATGTCCATGACATCTATTTTTTGTCATTTCCTTGTCTGACCTGTTACTCTATCAGACAAATAAATACGATTGACTTGACAGCTTGCTCCTGATTAATCCACATGGGTTGTTATTCAACTTTATTTTCGTTTACATGATTGCAATCATTTATTAATTTAGCTATTCCAGTATTTTTCCAGAAAATAGAAATGAGTAAGTATGTCTGTAGTTCCTTGATGTCTTTTTTCATATGAATGTATTTAATTTCCTTGAAGGTAGATGACACGTCTGCCCTATGCTTGGTTT
Source organism: Gallus gallus (assembly GCF_016699485.2). NCBI lineage: Eukaryota > Metazoa > Chordata > Aves > Galliformes > Phasianidae > Gallus > Gallus gallus. Next base: position 65,327,012 of record NC_052534.1, on the reverse strand, counting down.
TGAACATCTCATTTTATTTTCTGTGACTTTTCAAAAGTAATTGATAATGAATGGAGATTTAATCAACCAGCTCCTTAAAATTCTGTATGATGACATCATGTCAAGACTGGTCAATCTGAAAACATGAGGCTTTTGAAAATACTTTTAACCTATTCTTTCCCTGTCAAAAATGCGATATGTTTCTTGTCTATCACTAGGATTTACTTTACTCTCTGCAGCTTACTTTCATACGTTCTCAGAGCAATGTCTCAATAATTTCTCACCTCAGCTGCTTAGTGGCTTATCTTTTCTTTGCTTTTCCTCTTATCTGTGAACGTATTTATAAATTTGAATCTTAATAGAACATTTCTCACGTTTCTACCTGCTACTCTTGTATCAATGTGTCCTTAATAAATGAAGGACTCCTCACTTAATCAAGTTAATTCTTTGCAACAGTTTACTTCTTTCTCCCACAGTGACATAATTTATGTTGATGCCTTTTTCCAGGAACCTCTGCTTTTTAACCTCTTTTCTTCTTACGCTATTTTCTTGTGACATCTCTCTTGGCTTTCTTCACTGACTTTGGAGTTTATCTGTGATCATTCCATTGTGCCACAATTGCATCTACTTGTGATCAGTTGCTGTAGCAATCAGTCTTTCCAATTATTGCGACTAGTGCTGGAATAAAGGCAGAAATCTTCAGTCACCTGAAAGATAATCTTGTGTTCAAGAAAGGATAAACACTTACTCAGCCAGGTACAACTAACTGTGTAGAGAACTGAAAGAGACTGTTTAGATACCTGAAATTCAGTTGGCAGTGGTGTCCCTGGCTGATGGTGCTTTAACCATGTGTGAGCAAATGCTGGGCTGAATTCTGTGCCAAGGTTTGACCCACAACTATCATGAATGAAATAATCTCAGGACTTGATTTGATCTTCAATTACTTATTCTCTGTTTTCTCTTATTTATTAATCTATCTGTCTGTCAGTATATCTATCTATCTATCTAATCATCTAAACTCCAATGTGGCAAAGTGTTTGCTGTTTCCTTCATTTCTGTCAATTTAAAGTTCTTTCTGTGGTAATTGCAGCAGAGTTAGAAAGACTCTCACCGTCTCTGAGAAACGTTTGTGGAAGAAAAACTGCAAGCTGGACAAAACACATTTTCTTTGCTTTTGATTTTCCACTACTCTTTGTTTTTACAACTCCTTCTCTGCCTCCATGTATATCCCCTCACTGCTTTTCTGCTGGAGTTGTACTTTTCTGCCCAAAATACCTGCACAGTCTCAGTTACATCTGCATGTGCCAGGGCAACGTACTCGGAGAAGTCTATGACAGCAACTACAGGATCTTGGATAGTCTTTAGTGAGCTTCTGTTAAATATTTTTCAGTCTATTGGAATTGTTTAAAGCTATGTTACTTTGCTTCAAAGCCACCTACTTCAGAGGATGCACCAGCTATTTCATAGCTCCCAGCATTCCTCAGACAGATGTTTCACAGCAAAATATTTTCTCAGCTGGTTGGGAAATCAGGGAAACTGCAGAAAGCAGTGATGGGAATAATCAGCCTCAATGAGATACTTATATTCTGATTTCACGTGGGAGAATGGTTCAAAAATCTGAAATATGAATCTCCATATTGCTCCTGATTTACCTTAATAAATTCCAGTTCCAGCATTGCAAATGTAGATTGACAAACATGGAATACATCGAGTGTAAAAATGTGGGACATATTCAGAAGTCATTACAGTCTGTGCTGCTTCCAATCATACATTTGTTCTACTTCAGTATGACAAATGAGTTTTCAGTGTATGTTTGCAATGATGTTTCAGAATGTCAAAAATTGTTGTTCCTGATGCAAGGAGTTTGTGGAACTGAGTTACATCAGGTCTGAAATCACAATAAAGATGTGATTTTAATTGATTTTGAAAAGGTATTAAACAAAAGGAAAAATTCTTTTGTCACATGGGGTGGTTTCTGAGCTGTACCAGTGTAAAAAGCCAATATTATTTGTTTACATATTCACATACTGATTTTGCATACAGTGTATTTCCATTGCTGAATTTCCTGCCCAAAAATGTCATCTGAATTAGTATCATATATCTGTGGATTTACAGAAAGTTGTGAGTTAAAGCCTGGAATCCTCTAAAGATTCCATAAATTACAAGCAAAATCTTCGGCAGCAAAAAGCAGAGAATTTTTGTACACTGTTCCCCCTGCTCTCTCTTTTTAGATGACAGCTTGCCTGAAGCCAACCCCAGCTCAGCAGTCTCCATGCAATGGCTTGGGAGGCAAAGGTAGGCAGCTTTTATAGCTGAGAATGCCTCTAAATACTGACGTTCTGCCTCTATGTACCGTGCCTCCACTGTCAGCATGGCCTCTAATAAATTTTTAAATACAAACATTGATGAGCTCGGAGATTTGTCCCAACTTTTCCCATTCAAAATATGCAGCAGAAAATCTGACTTAATTTGTCTCAGAGAGAGCTCAGGGAATAGCCTTGTCATGTATCTAGGTTACATGCTTAGAGGTAGAAATCAGTATCTTCAGCTCCTCTCCCTCTCTCATACCAAAGAAAGCGAGGCAGAATTAGTTGAAGAGAAGACTGTGTTTCAACTTTGTTTTTGGAGTTTTACTTCAGATGTTTCAACTCACTGCTGGAAGCACAAGAAACGTAGGCAATCTGTCACAGAAAGCAGCGGTGTTTCACAGGAAATCGCCCCACCCTTTACACTCACAGCAGCTTGCAGCAGAAGGAGATCACCTGGAATATGTGATCCCTCACTTTTCTCAGGGCTGCAGCAACCGTGGGTGATGCTGCGCTTATGGTTATGACCTTTCAGTAGCTGGCTGATAGTAAAATCCAGTCAGGGGAAATTGCCTGCTTTTACAAGTACTCCTAGTTACTGACTGAAGGCATTCACTGCCGTTACGTTTCAGTTGTCATCTAATGAAGATCTGAGAATATGTGTCCATGTCCTCTGATAAAAATTAAAAGCACTGTACCAAGCTATTTTTTCCTGCGGCTCAACACATTCTCCCCGTGTTCTTCCAATGACACCCTGATTAAAAAAAAAAAAAAAAAAAAAAGCACCAGAAATAGGACCCTTGGCAGTGTTGAGTCCCCAGGCCCATCTCGCTTCACCTGCCAGTGCTTCCACGACCAGGAGCAGGCACTCTTAATGTTGTAATTACCTATCGCTGACTGGTACGGTGTACTATCTAGTGCTGAGCCCTGAGCGTTGTCTATCTTTTCCATTTCCTGCAGCTCATGGTGGCAGTATTTATAAGGGTGTTTCTGATCTGGTGTTTTTTACTGATCTGAATTCCAGCTGTATTCTTGCCACTGTGGAGAGCCAAACGCACTTCCTTTATGCTCATGGAGATATTAGGTCAGTTACTGATGTTTTCAGTTTCTTTAAGTAATATAACCAAAGTCTCCAGGAGCACTGAGCATTTAGATGTGATTGACCTGCTCAGTATCCCCAGTTTGGCTTCCTGGTCTTTTGGCCTCTCAGCACACCTCTTTGTTCTTTTCAATAAATGCTTTCCTAAGCATTAGACTCAGAATATCATTTTTTCAGCTCCTTCCTCTTTGTGTCCGTGCAAATCTCTTTCATCACTTCTTCCTTTGGCACCAATCAGTGCTGCTCTCACTCTGGGAAGTCAGAGAGCAGTTCCTGAGCATGCTGTCACCTTTTCCAAAGCACTCTGCCTTCTTCTCTCGCCTGTCCCTGTGGCTCCAGCTACCAAACAAAGCTGCTGGTTCATGGGTGCTGGCAGCCTACTTCCTTCAGTCTTGCTTTGTTGTTTCCAGCTCTGAATTACATTAGAAGAAGTCAAAATCTATTAACATTTTCCTAACGTTCCTTTTCTTCACACTTAATTGGTGCCGTTGCCAGAGGGATGTCATGCGATCCCCTTTGGGAAAGAAAGCGATCAGTGCTTTTCCAGTTGGGAGTGGAACAGGAGGGAAATGGGAGCAAATGCATGGCTGGGAGCAAGAGGGAGGGGACGAAGGAAGCTGGGCCAGGAGACAGGCTCCCTGGTGGAGAAGGAGAAGTGGAAGCTAGGCCAGGAGACGGGCTTCCTGGTGGAGAAGAGGAAGTGCACCCGTTAGTCTTCTGGTGTTGTGTCCTGTTGTGTTTGCCTGGTTGGGTTGCTGCAGGGAAAGATACCTGTCACATCCCAGAGCACTTGTGAAAGAAGGAAAAAATGAGAGAGAAGCTGTGTGTCTTTCAGTCCAAGCACATAGATGGGGCTGTCCATCCATATGAGACCCTAGGATGTGATGGTGTGACCATGCAAGCACAGCTGCTTCTCCAGCTGTCCCGCACAGCTGGGTCTGGAATTTAATAATATTTCCCCTATTTAAGAGGAAAAAGGCAGATTTCCAATGAATTCACAAAGTGAAAAATATTTACTCTACTCGTCTCTCATTTTTTCCTATTTAGGAACTGATAAACTTTGCCCTGATTCCCCACAGCTCTCAGGGGCAAACACAGTTCAGCTGAAATTGCAAGCCAAGGAAGGTGCCTGTGACTATGCTTGGATCCAAGCCACAGTCACTCATTTCCTTCTCGGGTGTTTTAGCTACATCCTTCCTGCAGTCTGTCTGTGCCTGAGGTTCCCAGGCATTTGCCAAAGCTTTATTGAAGTTGATTGTTGCATATGTAGACAAGAAATGCAGGTAAGCACTTTTTACATTTTACTGACTATGGAAGTTGGGAAATAGCTTTTCAGTTGCGTTGTCTGTATTGGCTGTTCTTTAGCCATTTGCTACATATGATGTGCAGCTTGGCAGCCGAGTAGTGACTGCATCAGCAATGTCTATAAACTATACAGAGCAGAGATGTACAGCTTCCAGTCTTATCCCTGTATGTTCTCTGAAAGTTCTGTCTGTCCTTTCTCTAGAAGTCCCCATCTGGCCTAGGCAAGGGATCTGTGGGGCAAGGGGAAGGATGTATCCTTTTCTGGCCACGGACGAGCAGCTGGGCTATTTCTGCCACGTTTGACAGCCGTGCTTTCCCTGTCCAATCCCATGCCCAAGGAGAAAATTTTCCATGGGGTCTTTGTTGGGAAAATCAGTGCACAGAATTTGGTGGGAAAGAATGGAAAAGGGCTAGGAAGGTGGTATATTGACCTGTCTTGATGCCTTCTTCCTCAGTCTGCTAAACGCTGGCTAAGGTATCACTCCCATCACTACCCACCAAAAGCCTATTTAAAAACAAAGTGATCAAGAAAACAAAAAACACCTCATCAAAGCAGAATGTTTGAAGAATGTTTGAACAACATGTCACACCCCTGTCCCTGAGCGATGGCAGTGCTGTGTTCAGCAGGTAGATGTGCAGCTCATGGTGAGGAGAAGTCAGCAGCATGTGGAGCTGGATACCAGCATCCCTATCACCCTTTGTGGTGACTTCTTGCTCCTTTTTTCTCCCTTGTGCAGGCAGAACAGAGGCTGAAGGATTTTTTGGAGCTGTCCTTTCCTTCTGTCCTCCTGTGCCATCTAGTCTGGAGGAGAAGTTCTGCCCTGCTGCTCCCAGACACTCCAGCCTCCCTCTCCTCCCCAGGTCACCCCATTGTCTGGAGTTGCCCTGCTGGGGAGGGGGCTCCTGCTGAGGGACATTACACACTTTCAACCAGTAGTCAGATAACCATCTGTTTAGTGAGCTTAAGCAGGAAATGGAGAAGCAAAGAATTAGCGTTTTGGTGACCTGACTAATGTATTTAATGCTTTTTGAAACTGATTCATAATAAGTTAGAGACTGAAATGCAAAATGCAAGTGTTTGAATGAAAAGTACTTTGACATCCCACGCTAACTCTGTCAAAAGTTGTTGGGAGATAAAGCAAATTGAAAGTTCATATCTAACTGCAGAGCAGAAGGGGAACAGTTTCGGAGATAAACCACCAGTAATAATGAAAGCACAGACAGCCCAACAGCAGTATTGTGCAAAAGCAAATGCAAAGCAACAACAAAGGGGAAGAAACCAACACAGTGCAGAAAAATATTTCTGAGGATGTCAGGGAAAAATATGAGAAAGTAACTATTCATTTGCATGATCCCAAGCAAATTAAGCAAAGCACTGAAGAGAGCTCCTTGCCCAGTGCTTGTTATTGTTTGACTTGCCAAAAGTAGGAACTTAAGCTGCTGATCTTGGTAAGTGCTGCTGAATAAATACATTTTATTTCTACACATTTGGCATCTCTAACAAGTAGAAATGTTAGAAAAAAAGTTCTGAGGATCAAACCAGTTGTGGGATGGTATTAAGGAAAGAAATATTCAGGTTTGCAAAGAGCTGCATTAAATGATTTTTTTCTTTTTTAGGGACACATAGATGGCCTGAGAGATAGGCTGCAACCATATCCTTACCTGTCAGCTTAAAGACTTGGGGAAATAAATTTAAATAGAAATAAGAGGAAACTGTTACAAATTGCCATTCATCATACACCCCTTAACCTCCAATAGGCTGTCACTCAATCCAGAAAATACAGCAAAGCCCAGGTAGGGCCTTTGGTAGGTAATACCTTAGGAAGGTAGTAAATCATTTTGAAAGTGTCTAGATTTGTGAACAATCCAAAGCCTTTTGGATCTGCAAAAAACCTTCAGTATGTTACACAGCCAGACATATAACATGTCAAGAGTTACCAGGCATGTCATGCATCAGCAGTGTTGTGAATAAAACTCCAAGGGTAAAAGAATAAGTTGAGGCTGTGAATGTCTCTCTGGGGTAGGTCTGCGTTTCTTTGACACTCCTGTGTTTGTGACCAAAAAATGAGGAAGGAAAGAGAATTTCAAACAATACAGGATTTCACAAAGTAATTTAAAATTGAAAAATACTCTTCCTTACTTTTTTCTTTTCCCTCATCCTAACTCTCAAAGATCCTGGAAAATTAGAGGGTAGATGTATGTATAAAAGAGTAAATAATGCAGAAAGAATCTCAAGCATGTCTCTGTGTCCTCTAGGATCAAAGTACATTTTGAAAAGTACATTCTGGAGAAGATATATGTGCTGAAAGATTTACCAATGACCAGATGTGACTACATGACTAGAGATACTAGAGTCTGGTGAAAGTAGATGGTCTCTTGCAAGAAGGTAGGAACAGGATCTTTCACTACAAATTTTATTACAGGCTTATGCGAGCCTGAAATATGTACTCCTTCCCTCCCTTTCCTCACTTCCCTCTCCCCCTCCCTTCCTCCTTCCCTCCCTCCGTCCTTCCTTCCCTCCTTCCTAGCTACCTACCTACCTAGAACTATTGCTAATTTATAACGAAATTATGTCTCTGGACACATGCAATTCACTGCTCTGATCTCTAGCGCAGTGCCACTGGTTTAGGTAGCCAGAAGCTGACCCACATCTATTTCCTTATTGAAAAGGCTTTTCTGAATCTGTGATGGATAAATTATATCTCATTATGGCTCTAACAACACCTCCCATCAATCATCAGTGGTATGTATTTTAATAAACTAGCTCTGCATATGCTAACAAGCTATGGTAGAGAAGATACTTCTTTACCAGAGCTAAATGGAGAAATACCCTTTAGCGTGTCACCCTACTGATTTTTTTTTTTTTTTTTTAGCTTCCAGCTGGTATGAACCATATTGTTCAATTCAGTATTGTCTTTGTATTTGGTCCTTTCTGCTGACTTGCAAGAAAACTGATACCAACTGAGGTCTGCTTCTTCGACATTCAGCTCAAATATCCAATGAGCAGTCAACTGTTGCTCACTACCACGTCTATTTCACTTTATCTGAATAATGTGCTTTAACTGAATAATGTGCTTTAACTGAAACAGAAACATAGTAAGGAGTCTCCAAATGCAGCATCAATGAGCAACTAATTTCAGCAGCAATAAAATACACAGAGATGAAACTGTAATGAGAAAGCTATGAAGAAGTATTTTATTTCCATAGCTGTTCCAATTGTAAGTCTCATAATTTCCTCATCTGATTGCTGAAAAATGCTCAGGGAGGTGTTGTGTGTGCCCTACTCTATCAGTGCATCACCTCAGGCTCTCATATTGCAGCAAAGCTAATTATCATGTTCCCAGCAACACAGCATGATCTCACATGTATTTGTTTGGAGGAAATATAAACGTGGCATTCAAAACAAGATCCTCACATATATAATGTGGTATAAAAAAGCAAGAGATACAGAGGATGGAGTGAAGAAAGAAAGATTCCCTTTTTACAAGGTTTGTAGTTCCTTGGATTGTGTTGTAAGCAGTCAGACAGTTTTTTTCTGTGCACTGTCTGATATTCTGCACCTAGTGAGATGGTGCTATCGGGTGTGCAACACCAAAGCAAATCTTGTGTTATTGGAAAATGATCTCAAAAGGATCTTTGTATGCCCTTTTGATAGCTCAGTGTATTACGTGAGCCTGACCAAATAAAATTTATATTGGACAACTGGCACTAAACTCCCTTGATTTAGCTACTGAAAACACTTATTAGCATGTGCAGAAACACTAATCCTCTCACAATTCATGGCACCCAGAAAGCTTTATTTAATGTTCTCATTTTTATTTATTTAATTTGGGAGCAAGGAGAGATCTGATCATAATGGTAGTCAGGTTATTTTCTCTGGTGTTTTCCTGAGCAGGCTGAATGCAGCAGCCTCAGCTTGTCACGCACTTCCCCTGGTGGCTCCACCATTCACATGGAACACATGGTTTCATATATCCCACTAGAATTACATCAAACATGCTGTTCTCTAGGAGATAACACACTTACTTTAAAATATACCAGATTATAAATATCTACAGGCACACAGAGGCTACTTTGACAATTACAGAACAATAACAGCTCAGTCTCAGCAGCTCCTCCTGCACACAAAACTGGACTCCTGGTCTCTCAGCTCTTTGGGAGGAAGCTTTTTTAATGAGAAATTATGGATGACAAGATTGAAAGGATCAAGGCACTACTCGGATCCAGCCCCTTACATTGAGGAGGGGAGGACCCTGTGTTGCTTAGTTCATTGTATGTCTCTGACCTTTCCTTAAAGCTACTGAGTGACTGTGCAATATAACTGCCTCATTAGTCAAAATGTTCCACCGACTGTAGTGACAAAAAAGTTTTCCTAGGATGTGAGTGAGATGTGCCTATTTTTCATCTCTAGCCTGCAGTGTGCTGATCTTGTGAAATCCAGCACAAGAAGTTATTTTTCTATCTGTGCTAATTTTTCTGACTTCGATAATTTGATGAGATCAGAGCAGGATGAATGATAGATGCTCAAAGAAGGTGTGACTGAAACAGTCACAGGTGAGCTGTGCCCAGCAGCACTGAACCCTGTAAAGGGTCCTCATCTGATCCGCTGAAGCCTGATGGCAAAATTTATGACTGTTTCTTTTTCTTTACCTTTCCTCATTCCCATTACAGCATCAGTTTCCCAGTTGAGGAACAGAGAGCATGTCTCACGACCAAATTTACACTAACACTCCCTCTGGGCTGCTGGCTGATGGACACCCATTTTAGATACTTGGTGAATGGGCATCTTCTCAGTGTATGGCTACACATGCTATGTTTAAAAATAATCTGTGAATGATTCACAAACTGGGGAAAATCACACAATTCATTCACTTTTCATTTCCCCCAGTGTTGGCATCTTACTTCCTTTTATGAATATTTTGAAGCTTAGTAATTTTAGACTAACATATGTATTCTATTTCCAATTTATATTTCTTAAAATAAAACTCACACGCTCTCAGTATAGCAACGTTATCTAGCACATCTATGACTTGGAATGATTCATCTAGCAGGTAGAAACACATATGACAATACTTTTGTGATAAAAAATGATAGCATAGTTTCATTCAGTAAACTGACTTTCAACTGCTCATACACACTGTAAGAGATATCTGACATTTTTAAGCAGCACCAGGAACAGGACTTCAGAGGAATCAAAAGAGGAGACAGCACCTTGGAACAGTATAACATCTGCACCTGAAAAAGTTGTTGGCACTAAACTTTTCAAAGGGATCCTTTCTTTTTTTCTGCTGCTTTACTCATAGCAGTTTTGGGGGGGGCTGAAGGAAGAGAGATCTGTTAGAGAACACCTTGGCTCTCTGCTAAATTCTTTCAATGTTACGTTCATTTAAGAACGTGACTATAAGTTGTGTTTGATAAATATCACTGATATTTAAGTGTTGTTTATTTTTTTGTTTGTTTTTGTAAATGGATTGCAGCAACTGTTCAGTTGTTAGGTAACACTTAATCTTTCCCTGTCATTTAGGACACTGAATTCCAGGTGCCATTGACACATAGGAGAGTCTATGGAGGGCTCTGATGTTTGGTGTTGTTTTTCCTAGCAGTGGTGATAAAGAATGTTGGGAGCAGAATCATAGACAGATACTCATAAGATTGTGAAGACCAGTGAACTGTTTATGTGTGGAAAAAAAGTCTTTGACAATATTCCACCCTTCATCTGTCATTATTCCCTCTCTTGTTCCCTGATAACAATAGCTATGACTGGTACTGGGCTTTTCTTTCATCATGAGCTTTATTAAACAACAGTGGGAAGGTACTTCAAACACAGTATGAGGTCACAGAATTTAACTACCCCTAAATAGAATTTAAATCTCTAAAAGAATCAAAACTGCCAGAAGAGACATCGGTATTATATAGCGTTATAAAAATAAAAGAAATAAATGCCTGTGCCCACTCAATTTTAGTCAGCTAAACAAAAACAAAAACAAACAAACAAACAAAGAAAAGAAAAACAATCAGTCTGTACTCTCTCAAGCATAAAACATTTTATAGCTAGGAAAAACTAGAAGCCTGACACATTTGGCAATTAAATACACAGAGGCATTAATCCAAAGCTCATTCAATCTTTGTCCTATTACCACTATAAAAGGGTGATTTAGGTACATTTGGACAATATATTCCAAACATAATATGAACCTGAGAAATACCACTTGGAAAAGTCCGTGGTCATTGCTTGCAAATTTATTATCCTTTTTTGATGGTGTTTCATTTCTTCTTGACTGAGCTGCCCATCAACTCCCTGTAATTTACAATGTGATGTCAGACAAAGTAAATATGCATAAACACTGCCAGACAACTCAAAATTGTGCAGAGCTAGGGCAGTTTAAAGGGGGTTTATTTGATGAGCCAAGATGTTCATCATTTTACCCCTCCCTCGTACAATCCATAGCTATACATATGACAGTCAGAAATTCATCCCAAAATAGAGGAAGAACTGCTGCTCTCAGATAATGCAAAATGCAGTCGTGTTTATGTGCATATAGCTACAGAGAATTCCCCTGTAACTCTTCTGAACTCTCTCTCACCTTACTGCTTAGCCTAAAACACCTTTACAAATGTCATATGGAAATAACTGCTTGTCCACCTTAAGCTGAAATGCCTCCACACCCTCAAAACAGAACTTCGGTAGAGTTGAAATGACATGGTGGTTTTAGGCAGAAAAGCAGGTAAGTCTATTCTCTGCAATGCAAATGAAGGGATAATTCTACCCTAAACTGTGTAGTAATGTGTGGGAATTTGGACTGGAAAATTCGGACCTCAAGTTAAAGGCATTCAAGGGTTAAGAGCTAAATCTCCTGCTAATATAGAGTTAAAAAGATCAAGTAAAAAGGATTTTGAGTTCTGGAATAGACTTGGTAAGAAGTTTAGAAGCTGCTCAACTCTGGAAAAAGCCTGTGTTGACCTTCTGTAGGTTTCCCAAAATGCCACTGTGATTCTAGCTGAGAAATTACTTTAATTTTGCAGCGTGTAGGCTGTGTTTCAAAGCGGATGTGAAAGACACCTGTTTGCAGTCAAGTAAAGACATATTCCCCAAGGAAAAAATAAAGATTTATGCAGATTCAGCATGCTGCAGGCTATGTAAGAACCTTTCATTACTTCTGCTGAGTTGATACACAGAAAAGGAAGAGACATTTTGCTGAATTTTATGGGTGTACATATTGTATATTTAGATACAGAGATAATGTATTTCTTCTTGAATACAGGTTGTATTCTTAGTAGTAAATAACTCCTGTACCATTTCTTGTTTATAATTATAGGATGCCTGTATGCATTTCTAGACCTTTAGGAGTGCAATTGAAATGCTTCTGGAATTACACCTATTCCAAGGGCATTTGTTTTCCACTCTGATCATACAGTGAGAACAAAGGGAGATTTATGTCTATCATTTTTCAAAGGTGATCAAATAGTGTGAAGGACATAAGAATGAATTTGGAAGGGAAGCAATGTAGCTGTAAACCTGTGATGTAAAATTATCCTTGAAACTTCAGAATGGATAAAATTGCTGCAGCTGTGCAAGAATCCATTTGTATGTTTGTGAAAGTATTGCAGATTAATGATGGGGAAACTTGAAGATAATGAAGAATCTACAGCTAAACTTAGTAGGAAGAAAACAGTCACAGGGAGAATTAGTGCATTATTCTCTAGGGATGTGGATACACATGCTTGTTTGCACTGAGAGACTCTCTAGAAAAACAATAGTAAAATCATAGGTCTCAAACTCAATCAGAACATACAAAGGACAGTAACATTTAGAGACCAATATAGAAATCAAATCTGCAAAGTCATTTTGGTCTCTAATCACTGACCTCTGGGCAGTTTTGGTGGGTCTTAGGTTGTCAAACATGTGAAAGACGTTACGGATCTGAATTTAGTTTTTTTGATGAACGGTCAGTACTTCAATTTAGGGAAATAATTTCTTTTCCTTCCCCCTATATTATTCCAGAGGAAGACTGAAATTTTACATTCCCTCAGAGCACTGCTGAGTTGTGTTTTATTTTACTTAATCCATGGATTGGACACCATAACCGCATCAGAAATCATACTCACTATATAATGCCTATCGTCTGGAGCCAGAGCCATGCTTGACAGCCCCAGGGCTACCACAGCTCTCCTCTCACCAGGGAAGCCTCTCTCCAGTTTGCTGTGTTTCTCCCCTTGTCATCTCCAGGGCCATGCTAGCTCAGAAATGGTTCTGTAACAGCAGATGGAAAAGAAGGTGAAAAGTAGAGTAGAGAGTCAAAAGCAAATGAAAATATTATAGTCCAATGCAGAGATTGTGCTGCTAACATTAAGAGACAACATAATCTGAATAACTGAACCTGAACAGCATTAGCACTGCCTGCAGGGGACTTCATTCTGTCCTTCTCAGATGTGCATAATGCACATGCCTGCTAATTTTTTAATTATAATTTGTCATTTTTTCTCTCTTGTACTTTGTTAAAAGAGCAAGCAATATTTACAAGGGGTTTTGTTTGTTTGATTGGTGTTTTTCTTAATTTTCTGTGTAACTTGCCCATTTGACTGTCCAATAGCTTAACTTTGCATCTATTATATCTTCATGCAACAACACCTTGGAGGATATTCTGTGTGACGAAATTTTAAATTTTAAATGTTTGTGCCTTGGGTAACTCCGTAAACTTTGAACATGCCCTGATATAATATCTTACTATTATCTTATCAATATAGTAAGTAATAGTAGTCTTAACTTATACAAATTTTATGCTGTCATATGTGTGGTCACCTTCAGCTGATGAAAGTACAATTGTGTACAGACCTTCTACTTCAGTCTTAAACTACTTCAGTCTGAACTTGCTTCATTAGGCCAATATGAACATATCATCCATGGAATAACAATGCCTAGTTCCGTGAAACAGGAGATTTGGTGAAAGCAGATGAGGTCATTTGGATACCACTCTTTTGGACATATGATACTTCACATTTTGTAAAGTGACACTGATATCAGGGTGAAAAAATCAAAGGCTTTTTTTCAAATGTAGTGGACAGGACGAGAAGTTTCTGAAATGTGGGTTCCAGAAGTCAGACAGATTTGCCAATGAGCCAAATGACTGCTTGGAGCTTTTATAAAGTATTTTTCAAATCCTCTACTCTTATAAACTGTTCTGTGAATGTCACGCAAACGAAGTGTTAGTCTTTGCTCTTCTGCAATGGGAAGTCTGTGCAGGATGTTGCTGAGTTTCCTACAGCAGGCAGGTAGATGAAAGAAGTCTGGAATGATAGGAGGGTTTAGATACTTAAATACCTTGAGAGATCTTGGATGAGTAATTTGAGTCAAACTACAGACATGATTGTCACAGGCTCCAACTCCAAATGTCAACTCTGGAAGTGCTGATTATACGAAGACTTCATCTATTAACTTGACTTACTCTTTACTGTTCCTGCACTTTCGCAGTCACAGAAACATATCCAGTGCTGCCTGGCATGAAGCTCAAATAAGAAAGCAAGGAATTCTGTAGTTGCCACTAATTATCTTTTCAGTAGACAGAGTTTTCATTCTCCCTAAATGTGAGACTATGTGGACCAAACAATTGCCATAATAGTTAGTAACCCCCCTATCAGCTTGCCTATAACATCAACTTTTTTTGCACTTGCTAGACAGGTGTGCTTTTTTAGGTGGCTTGATGAGCAAGGAGCAGCGTCTCTCCTTTGTTCTCCACTCTAGAGTTTGGCAGCTAGTTAACATGACAACACCTTTATGGTGCTTTGGCTTGCAATCATGGATTGCTTCCTTCCCTGTCCTCTCCTTCACCTCCCTGCTCTCTTGTAGCAACATTAATCTGGTGTCCTTGCCATGAGTTTGCATTAGTTTTGCAAATGTTTTAAAAAATTAAAGAACACATTAAGTACATTTTGGGTGATTGGGCCCATAATGTGTCTGTTCTGAGCTAGAAAAATTCTTCTGTTCCTTAAGAATTCAGATCTTTGTAATTTGATGTTTTTTATATCTTTACTCTTAGTGAAGAATGTATATACAGAAAGGCAGGACTTTAAATATGGCAATGCTTATACTAAAGTCTTAATTTGCTTTTATTTTCTCAGGAAACTTTGGCTTTCAGAAGACAATTCTATACATTCTAACAAAGCAAAATGTACTCATACCAGAGCTAACATGAGCCATGTGTCTAAAACCATTCACTGCAATACAAAGAGATGTTATCTCAGCCAAAAGTATAAAATAGCTGTTTCAGTCAACCACTGTGCCTCAACCTATAAGTCATGGTATTCTGTGGGGAAAATTAATTCAGGGACAGAACTGCACTAATGTGGCTAAAATGCCTCAGGAACTGATAAACATCTCTTGGGATGTTTTGTAGTCTTGGCCTTAGGAGTCTGTACTTTCATCTATTGTGCAGGGTTTTATAGTGCATAAATAAATAAGTAATCCCAATGGGAACCAGAAGGTATATTGTCCAATAGATTATTTCATGCAGTAATTTTTAAGTGGTCACCTGCTGCAACACCATTTCTCTGCTAGGCATATATCAGCAAACCTTAACCAGAATAAATGAATACAACTTTATTAATGGAAATTATGAGTCTCTGCAGTTCTAGCAGAACTTTTTTTTTAATTGAATATCATTTTTTATTCAATTCAAGATGAGCAGGTGTGGGAGGGGGCAGTTGAGCAGGGGTTAGAAGGTGTATCTCACCTGATTTTAAAGGTTGGAGGTTTGGTCTGAAACATTGCCTTCAGCTTCCTCCATCATCAATCTAGAAATCTCCAGAGAATGGGGTGTGCCAGCTTCAGCAGAACTCCTCTTGAGGGTGAGGTCCATCCTCTGATGGCACCTGCTCTGCACTAGTTTTTTTTTAAAAAAAACAACTTGGAAATTAACTTCAGACTAGATGCCTCCCTTTCAGACAACCTGAATTAGGAAAAGAGGAGAGTATTTAACCATTCTCCAGTGCTGGCTGCACAGACACAGAACTCCTGTTGCTCCTGCTGGAGGCTGTGGGCTGCAGACCCACACTCAAACCCTTTACTCAGGAGACTGGCTTAAGTCACAGTCTGTTGGCTTACTGATTTTAATGCAGGTGCAGCATGCTGTTCTCCTAGGATAAAGCTGCAGCAATTGTTTGTATTAATAAGGTGCTAAATTGTGTGAGGAGGTACAAAATGTGCCTGGGAACTGAAGATACAGAAATTAAAGAATAATGTAAATATAATTCTCTAAAATGTAATGATTGCATTTTACTTCTTGTAGTGGTCTTTACGCCTTGGAAAGAACAAAGAATGGAATGATCCTTAATATTTTACTTCAGTCTACAGTGGCTTTGTGAAGTGCTCGCTTTAAGATATGCTCCCAAATATACTTTTTATTTATGTCATGGAGACCCAAATGGGATGCCTTTCTCTTTTTGATTACGGTGATTCAATAAGAATATCTGCTAATCAATGGGTGCTTGTAGTTTTTATATTTTCCTGAAATTGCACATCTGATTTAAACAAAAGTAATTCCACATGACTCAACACTATTTCTAAAGAGTGACTGTGATGGAGAGAAAAAGATTTCTGTGTATCCCACGGACAGAGAAGTTTGTGCAAAACATCTGGAAATGTGGCTCACCATACACCTGATTTATAGACTCAGAAAGAGATGTGACACCTCTGATTCATCATTAATCTACCAATTTAAGGGAAAACCGATTCAATTTTTAAAGAATAGGAGGTATACAGAGATTTTTAGAGTGCATTATTATATTCATCTGTTTCTTTTTATATCAAGCAATAAAAAGCATACCAGATAGTATAGTGTGATGCAATTTGGCTGGGATATTATCTCATCTGGCATTTTGAAGCTGAAGTCATTTATTTAAACACTGGGAATTAGCGTCGAGCTAATCTCATTTCCTTAGTCCACTGCCCGCCAATGCAACCACGATATTATATGGATTGAGGAGCTCTGTAGGTAATGTACACACAGGACCCATTAGTGACACTGAACAAATTGATGTGAACTATAACTCTACATATCAAATAGCACTCAAGAAATAAACATTGACAATAAATATGTCAATTCCTATAATTCTATAACTCTTCGTAAAGAGTCATTCGGACACGTATCTCTGGACAGTACTTTCATGTTTTATCAAGTACACTTGTTTATTCTTGAAGCACAATTTTCCATATATATCCAGAAGGGTTTTTTTTTTTTTTTTTTGGTCTTGATTAAATATGACAAATGTATAGTCAATAAAAATAAATGTAATTAAAGGATTGTGGCCAAAACCTCTTACTGATATTTAGGAGGTCTCTTTTTTTTTTTTTTTTTTTTTTTTTCTATTTTCAATGCATTAACCGATAAAAGTTTCCACAGGAAGGTATGCTGAAACAAAATTTTGTAAGAAGTTTGCTTTAGGGCTCGTCAGGTTGTCAGGCTTGCTCCCATGTCATGTACTGACAAACGTAGTATAACAGCTTTCAAAACCAAAGTGATGGGGATCATTACTACACTGGATGTAGCAAGGGGAAAAGAAAGGACTTGATGTGAAAGAGGAAAGAATTTGTTCCACAGTGACAGAATGAAAAGAAGGTTTGAAAGCTAAACCTGTGGTAATGGAGAGCTTTCCTTAGGTTATTTTTTATTTTGCTGCTATCCAAGGAGATGCAGAATAGTGACTGTTGGGTGTCTGGGCATTGTGTATGACTGCAGGTGTCAGAGTTCTCACTATTCTTTCAACATAATCATTCTCATAGGCAGCAGGAGCTAGCAATCCAATTGTAGCTCCACTGAAAGAAAGTTTCTGCCCAGGCACTGTCACTCTGGTTTGGCTAGTGGAAAGAAAGGGGGAGAGAAGTGCAGCTGATTGCATGTAATAATCCCAGGAGGGAGGAAGTGAGGGATAGCAGGAGGGTGAGATGCTTCCAGGCACAACCCATACGAAGTTTTGGGAAGCCTGACCCAATCCAAAATAAATTATTTTCTTTTAAGATGATAGTTATGCTGATTTTTGTAGACAAGATTAGTTTCTAACCAAACTGTGCCTCTGTTAAGTCAAAAAAGTATAAATTTATCTTATTTTTTTGGTGAATTGCTTGCCAGTTTCTGATAGGATTTCTGGGAGGTCTTAAGAAGAGCACCAACACAGCAATGCACAGCAGTGCACCACAGCAATGCCCAGAATACCAACCATATCTTGGGCTGCATCAAAAGAAGCATGGCCAGCAGGTCGAGGGAGTTGATCCTGTTCCTCTGCTCTGCTCTCATGAGACCCCACCTGGAGTACTGCATCCAATTCTGGGGCCTCCAATCAAGAAGGACATAGAGCTGTTCGATTGGGTCCAGAGGAGGGCCACACAAATGATCCAAAAGATGGAACACCTCTCCTACAAGGACAGGCTGAAAGAGCTGGGGCTCTTCAGCTTGGAGAAGAGAAGGCTCTGAGGTGACCTGATAGTGGCCTTTCAATATCTAAAGGGGAGCTGCAGGAAAGAAGAGGATGGACTCTTTAGCAGGGTCTGTGGTGACAGAACAAGCGGAAATGGTTTCTAGATTAAAGAGGGTAGATCTAAGCTAGATATAAGGAAAAAATCTTAAACAGAGAGGGTGGTGAGGCACTGGAACAGATTGACCAGAGAAGTGTTGAAAGCCCCATCCCTTGAAACTTTCAAAGCAAGGCTGAATCAGGCCATGGAGAACCTGACTTAGGTGTGCATGTCCCTGTTCACTGCAGGGGAATTACCTTGAATGGTCCCTTCCAGTTATAAGGATTCTATGATTCTAACACTGGAACCAAGATGTCAGACTGGATGGCATGTAAAACATGGGGTAGTTTGCTTTGCTGGACTGGACATGTTCTACATTTTCTGTGTTTTGGTCATTTCTAGAGATTTCTCTTGCAGTATTTGTACAGTCCGCCCTTGAACTCCTCTTAACTTTGAGCATCCTTGGGGAGAATGATGTGTTGTTCTGCAATTCTTCAGTTTCTATTTCCACTGATCCTACTAATGTGGTCTGATGATCCCTACTTCTTTAACTGGTTCTGCCTGCTTGAATTGTAGTGTGATATGTCCAAAACAGAGTATTACACTCTTCTAGCAGTACTCCAGAGAGCTCCAGGCTGGCAGTGAGCCTTGCTTGTTTCAGTGAGGTCATTGTTATCCCCACCCTGTGCATGTGTGGGGTGGGCAGATAGGGCAGGGAGAGGCTGGGTGGGCTGCAAATCTTTATACTGAGGCAGAGATCGAATCTCTGGTCACGCAATGATGCAGCCCTCTCCTCTGTTCCCACAAAAAAATTCTTAAGATGTTTGTTTGGAAGATCAACAGTCTGTTGACTATCATCTCTACTTTTAACAGGACTTCCTAAGAAGAATTTAGGAGTGTTACTTGAGTGAAGAATATATCAAGGTGCATCCCCAAGGTGAAAACATGGAGGAATGTTCAAGCCTTCTTCTGTTTCCCTTTTGTTCTGCACTTTGTTTTGTTTGGTCTTGCTTATCTTTCTTGTGCATCTGCCTGCTCACTTTGCCTGCTGCTTTCGATTTCTGCTTCTTTTGCCTTGGTCATTCTCCTCCAGGAAAACCATTCACTCACTCTATTCCAAATTTTCCTTCAATGTTTCTTTTGTTTCCCTAATTTCCTATAAGGGATCATGGCCTACCTCTGAAATTGTGACTATGATATGAAAGTCTGCTTTTAAATAAGATCCAAAGGTATTTCTGTTCCTGCAGATGTTTAGTTTGAAGGATGGTCTGGGAAGAAAACAGTTTCCTTTGCATCACGTTAGCATGCAGCCACTTGAAGGATTTGCTATATTAATAACTTCCTCGTTCCTCATTAGTGCTACTAAAATGTGAAGTTCCTGCAGGAGCCACCTGCAATGATCAGAGCCTACACGAGGTGGCAGTACCGGTATCCCACTGGTTCGTTTTCTTGGGTTAACTGGTTTCCAAAAAATCTCCCTGTAAATTAATTGATTCATGTCAGAAGTGGGCAAGCTTGCAAACAAGTCCATCTGGTAAGCAGCTTACTATATTTCTATATAAATAAAGGAGATCATCCAACTTTTCCAGGGTCACTCCGCCCCTCAGATCACGAGAAAGTCTGTTTTTAATGCAGAAGATTTCAGATCCGTACAGTGCTCCAAATGCATAGCTGAGCACATCCTGCCTGGCCAGACAATGATCTGCAACTACAGTGCCTAAAGACTTGGGGCAGGGTGAATCTGGCTTTGCACAAAACTGAGTACAGATTGTCCAGGCAGTCTCTTTGGTAGAAGTCTTTTTCAGCTTCATAGAGGTGTGGGCAAGACTTACTCTTGTTAGACTGAACCTCAGAGAAGAGAGCATTAGGATGGGAATTACCTGAATTTTAAGCCATATACCACCAGAAGAAAGAGCTGTTTCCTCTTCTCTATGGCCCTATTGTAACAAATGTCTTAGCTATGTGCATAAAAAAACTCTCCAGCTGAAATTTTTATTATAATCAATAAAGTCTATGGAGAAAAATAAAACAAGTATTCTAGTGCATTTTCTCCTGTCTCTGTTTTTTTGTTACTTTTTAAACAAACAAATATACTGATTGACAATGTTGCTTATCTTCAAGAGGATCAAGGCCTGTGTTTCGCCTAAGAACATCTTGTGTGTTGAAACAAGCAGTGAGAAACCCCTTTCATTTATTATTCTGGCTTTACTCTCTTTCTCTGAAAAATCAGAAATCAGTGTTCCCAGGCAGATCTCTTCAATACATTGCTGTTTTTTTTTTTTTTTTTTTTTTTTTTTTTTTTTTTTTTTTTTTTTTTTTTGTAAATGACTGGGCAGTGCTGGCATGCAGATCTGGAGACAGGAAGTGTGGTACCTCAGTGGATGACCTCTGTGTAGTTGCAGAGATAAGCTGTAAATGTGGGAGATACAGGTCTACCTACAGGACACGTAGGATGGGACTCAACCAAATGAGACACTGAGACTTTCTGCTCAACTTCCTTTTCCTGAGTCTCCCACTTGTGGCTCCATTTTACCTGTTCTTGCCTGGATACTTCAGGTTGGGGGAGGGCACTGATATGGAGAACAGATGCTGCTCATGGACTATTCAACTCTGGTCACTGTGGACAGTGCTACCCTGGGAACTAGCAACAGCTAGTAACTTCCTAAGATCCCTTCCCAGGGCTGTTTCTCTGCAGCTGCACGCCAGGCCAGCCAGCAAGAGTGTGGTTCTCAAAGGAGATGCTTGGGAAAAAGATATTAGGAAGGACATGCAGATGGGATAGGGACAGTGCTGAGGCTCTGTGATTTGAGACATGGTGCATTCTCTGGCATGCCTGTGCTTCCCACATCCTTAACAGGCTTCAGGATTTGCTGTTGTCCCTATCTCCAGAGTAGCTCTAGGGTAGATGCGCACAGATATAAAAGAGGAGCACAGAAAAAACCCTAGAGCCTTGGAGCTATTTAGTCTCTGAATTCCCACTGAAGTCAGTGAGATTTGAACATTTACACCTCATGGATGGTTTGGGCAAAAGGATTTCTACACTGAAGAATTATTATATGAGTTGAATTAGAATTGGAAACAATAGAAGGCTTTCATAACTATCTTGAAAGATGGTGAGAAAAACAACTTTTTAAAAGTAATTAGGTGCGATCTTTAGATTTTAAAGCTTCTCAGTGGGTGCACAGAAAACACACTAACTCTTTTAAGGGCAAACAGTTGACATTGTGCAATTTACCACAGCATGGGGATAGTACAGGGCTCAGCAATGGCAAGTACCAATGCCTTTGCCTTAGAGCCACTGTCATCACAGGAGATGTTCTTACCAGCCCTCTCTGCACAGGAGGCAAGAAGAAAATAAATATGCCCTCCCATGCCTCTTTATCATATTTTTCTTCTAACACCAAGTCCTTTTCTTGAGCACAGCTAAGTGCTTTAAAATCTTCGCTCTGAATTATGACCTAAATTCACTGATCATAAAGCCATACTTTAATTAGAAAGGAAAAGAGACCAGATAGCAAGACTTGCAGGCAGGGAGCAGGCACTACTTTCATCCATTATGTGTTTTTAAAGAATCTGTGACCACAGCACATTTTGCAGTTATATACTTCAGAGTCCCAGCCCATTTGCTAGCCTGGGATGCAAAAAATCCCTGTTTGCAGTGCTTGGCACTGAGGCCCTGACTGTGTGGTAAAACAAAATTATGTCACCCCTCCTCACATCTGCCGTTGTTCTTGGGGAATATCTCATTCAGTGTGATTCAATTCCAAAACTGTGGTTTGCTGAGAAACTATGTAGAAAAAAAATGCTGAAAGGAATAATTAAAAAGCTTAAAATCCCTTTTCCCTTGTGCTTTACTGAGCATTTTCTTCCCTTACCAAAGCAAGGATGGGTAAAGAATTGCTTGTTTGGGTTTTTAATCCATATAATAATAATAAAATGCTGAAATGCCAGCCAAAGAAGGGGACAATGTATTATTTATGCATTTATTTAATCTCCTCTTTATTGCTCAGCCATTGCGGTGATCCAGTGATTCTGCCAAACTATCTGTTTCCAGTACTGCTTTTACAGTAGAAAAATGCCTTGAGTTTGCAGTTACTGGAACAGAAATGAATTCTGCTTGTGGTGAAAGGAGTAGCTGGGAAGCAAAAACTACCGATCTGTTATCTTTCACTCTGGAAGAGATCTTCCCCTACTTAGAGCAGGCACTTTTGAGACTGGTTTGAGTAGACACTCTCTGTGAACAGATAATCTCATTCCTAGTTCTCATTTCTGCCATGCCAAACTACAGAGCTGACAAACAGGGTAAATGAAAACATCCCTCTTTGCTAAATTAGTGGCTCACGTAGGACCTCACATGTTGCTGATCCAGAAGTGCCACTGAGCTTGTGACTCTTCCTGGTGGGAGATCTGGGCAGGCTTCCAGCTGTGACTCTATATCACTAACATAAGCCTACCCAAGTTGTCAACAAGAACACATCTCTCCTCAGCATTTTATCTTCTCAATATAGCGTTGTAGCGCTCTTGTATTTATTTTTTCTCTTGCAAAAACTATATTAATATTTAATTGTGCCTATGTTCTTTGACAACATCAGCAGATGCAAATAAGTCAGGAAAAATATCAGAACTGACCAACAACACTCTTCCTTGGGCAAAGCAAAAGATGAAGAATACATTGCTGAATCATGAAATCGGATTAAGCTTAAGCACTTGGACAATATGTGAATTTTCAAGTTTGCTTTTTGAATAAGGAGACAAGTGCACTGACAGTGCCTCTTTTTGACACTAGTATCAAAATTATAGTCCATAAAAACAAAAGTTGCATTTGCCGAATCAAGACATAAGTGACACATTCCAGACATGTACCAGTGAGATTACGTCAATACAAATCCATGTGTCCTTGTAGTTGTGCTACGCAGCTCTGTGGTCAACCAGGACTGTAGTGCTTTGGGGATTGCTTCCATAGGAAAATCTCCTACAGCAAGCCCTGCATTTCCAGGTGATGTACGGACAGTGTGCCTCTGACCTCTGTTGGTGCATTAACTACTCAAAATGCTATATTGTATATTTGGTAAATGGTTAATTTGATAAATGGTTTGAATGTACTGGTTTAAGATGATTTTTCCTTGTTTTTAAAGAGAGTTTTCTGGTATTGAGAGGGAATTTGAATGCATGAGAATATAGTCAATATACTATACATCTACAATACTATAGAATACACTAAACAAACTGTTTGGGAAACAATAAAAATAAAAACGGGCATTTTACCTGAGGCACAGTAGCAAGATACAGATGTGAAAGAGCTAGCAATGAACAATAGGGCATGGGAGGGCAAATTCAGGTATAACAATATGATTGTCTTTTACCTGCATGTTGTAATAAGATAAACATAATTCACTCAAGGTGAACTGGTCATTCACTGAAAAGCATATTGCAAAAAACCTCAAATTGTTTTGCTACCTATAGCTATTGCAGGCACAGTCTGTGTGGAACTAAGGTGATTTCCACTTCCACTGTGTGCTTCCTATGTCCTTGATGGGACAAACTTTGACCCAAAGAGTGGCATTGGAAAGGTCAGGTTGGACATCAGGAAAAGGTTCTTCACCAGAAGAGTGGTCAGTCCCTGGCATGGGCTCCCCAGGACAGTGGTCATGGCCCCAAGCTGTTGGTGTTCAAGGAGTGTTTGGACATGATTTCAGACATAGGGTTTGAATTTTGAACTATCCTGTGTGGAGTCAGGGGTTGGATTCAGTGATACTTATGGGTCCCTTCCAACTTGGGATATTCTGCGATTCTATGATTCTATGATTTTACAACTATTTCAAACTAAAGTTTAGATAGATTTGATACTTCTGTGGTTAAGACTGGGATTCTCCTCTAGGCTGAGATTGCAAAGTCTTCATACAGGTGTTGACACATGCTGGCTAAGCTTCCTAAACAAACAATGGTGATTTAGTAAATACAATCAACAGAGTTTCAAGAGCTATTCAGGTGAACAAATGGCGTTCATGCTGAGCTCTGCTGAGCAGCTTTGGAGAATCCATAGACTAGGAGCTGGATTTAGTTGTCTAAACATATGCATCTAATACAATTGGAGACCCCTGAAAATAATCCTCCGTGACCTCCAGAAGGATCAGTCCATGAGGCCATGAATCTCCAAAGATCCCACGCCACATCTGCCTCTGCAGACCTGTGTGGCTGTTTGGGATAGCAGAGGACAGCTTAGGTCACTATGGCCAGCTGCTTTTAGGCACCTGCCCTAACTCCACTGACCACAATAGGAGCTTAGACACACACCTCACATTAAATACACACCCATACATATCAATTCATACATATGCCTTTATGCATAGATGTGAATGTAAGCATGTGTGGGCATAAGTGTAGATGTAAACACAGGCATAAGTGTATGTATGTATGCATAGTCTTCTCTGTATATTTGTATTATAAATGTGTAATATATTTGTGTACATACATGTGCATGTGTGTGCTTATATGTACATCTATGTGTACAAGTATGTATACTTATGCATATAATAGTCTAAATTACAGATTAAACTTATGTCTTAATTCAGATCTGAATCTGAACATAAATGGCCTTTTTTTTTTTTTTTCCTGCTTTCAGTAAAGCATGATTTCCCAAATAAAAAGCTTTTTACATTAAGAAAACCCCTTCTTGTATTTTCATTTCCTCATTAGGTAGCAGTGGATCTGGCTAAAGGGCTACAGCACAGAGAAGCTGTGGCCTAAAGTAAAAGACTTTGAGAAAAACTACTTTGGGACCACTAGTGGAGCTGCAACATTGGCCTGTATCCATTTGGTTTACAAAATGGCAGCCCAGCTCCCTGCCTCTTCCTCATGAATCCATCACACTTATTTGCTTGCACTCCATGTTAATATTAGACGTGTGGTGAATGTGGTCAGCCCAGTGAGAATGTGTACCTTACGTTACATTTTGATATCAGATAATTTCTATTGCCATCACAGAAAGCAACACTATCCCAGAGCCATTTTGACCCAAATCTTCTTTCACATCTAAGCAACCATCGTTGAAATCAGGGGGTTGTATGTGCACAACAGACAGAGCTGAGCTTGTCAAAATTTTTTCTAGATCATCTAAAGCCTGCCCCTTTGTTTTTGATTAGAAGCTGTAGTAGTGACCAAAGACCATGTTCTGTACATGTTTACAGTCTTCTCCCTTCCTACTCCCCTCCCTTCCTTCCTCTCTGCTCCTCTCTCCATTTCCAGTTCCAGTTGCGGTTCCAGCTACTCTACTGGAAAGGCATTACACTTTTCATTATTATTATTATTATTATTATTTCATTTTACACCTATAAACATATTTAATGTCTCTTCAACTGTTTGTCATTCTGCCAGCCCAGAGTTCATCTATGCCCTAATGATCTCTTTTGGTTCTTGTATGAATAAATCAGAAATGTCACTTACTCCTTCAGGAGTGCTAACTTTGGTGATTATGTTTACTTTTAATAATGATCTTTAATTATGTTAGTAATTGCAATGTATTTGACTGAGTTTCCATTGACTACACACAACATCTGTACTGGTGGGACCATACATACTCTCCAATCTCTGCCCAGAGCTCCCTTAGATCATGGTAACAGCTGTAGTCCATTAGTCTACAAAGCAATAGGCAAGCAGATGTTCTCCCAGTTTACACTAGTAGCTTTAAACAAGTAATTCTTGCCTTTTTTCGTGTCAAATGGACATTGAGACATCCAGGACACTGTCTTGCTACTCACCTAATATAATGGCTTAATCAGTGTACGTAATCTTCTCACTACCTGATTTGCTTTGGGTTTATATGAGACTCTTCCAGTGATGCTTGGGTGTCTACACTAATGCTTATTGATGATTTTGCACAGAGCATGTTAAACTGCTTCCTCCAAGTGATTGCCCCATAAAGTGAGTGCTATAGAGGGAACCTAGTGAGAGATTGGTTTAATTGCACACGGTTGTCAATTTTTCAGGAGTTAAAAAGCTGAAGGTCATTGCAAAATGCAGTTATGTTGCATTTGAAACTATGACACAAGATGATTAAAAAGATGCTGTTGTTTGCAACCATCTTTTCTATGTGTGTAACCTAGATAAAAAGAAGATCATGTTTCCAACCCAAGCACTCAAATGTTAGGCCATGACAGAGCTGAAGTTGCTTGTTCAGTTTTTTGCCTCTGGAGACATATCCCTTCTCTTGTTCTCCAGTCTCAATGTCTGTGTCTGCTCTCTGGTCTTTGATTGTCTTCTACAACCTGAACCACATCACTTGGATCATCTTCTTCAGCAGCTCTGGGAAGCATCAAGCCCATAGTAGTAATGCCAGGGTCCCTACCCACTCCTTGCACACCTTGCTCCTAGACAGCCTTTGACAACTAAGAACGCAGTTATAAGTAGTCTTACCTTGGCACAAGCTGGCAGCACTGATGAGCTTGGCAATGATGTCACTTGCTCTGCTGCTCTCCCAGGACTGCATAAGTGCAGTGTGGAGCAGCATGCTTGAGGTGGACAGACTATTTAGAAGAGATTTCTGGAAAAAAATTGAATTACTAAGCCTCTCCACGGTACTCGTGTCCTGGGAATGGCAAGAAGATATGCATGCATCTTTGAGACATTCAGAAGCAGCATTGACTCATACAGCACACCACAGAGCTGGGTTATACGCAGCTGAATGTCCTCTGATTGAATTACTCAGGGAAGAGTCTCACTGGAAAGTGAGATAAACTGATTCTCTTGTAGAGAAAGTTCCTTTTAGAGGGAAGAGGACAGGAGTTAACCCTGAGAAGGAGCAAGGAGCAGAAGGAAGGAGAGCAGATTTTTGTTTCAGCATGCAGAATCTGGCAGGAACTCAGAAGATTAATAAACTCTGGCTTCCCTGCCACCACTAACAGTTAAAAAATCAGCATACCACAAAAATTCCCTTGAGGTGACTGAAGATTAAATGGAACCATAAACAAGTCCATGGGAACCCTACCTCTCCTCTCTCCTCTGTACTCACTGTACATAAGGAGTCAGTTCAAGATGAATACTGGATGAGCCAGGTGTCCTCACTTTCTCTCCTGCCACTAACACAAAGTTTCAGGATACCTGTCAGAGCCCTCCTGGAGCTTTGAAGGTGTGTATTATGACTAGCGAGGGGTATTGGCTAGATAACGTGCTTTGGTATGTTATCTAATTACTGCGACAGTAAATACTTCACTAGAATTACTAGCACTAATTAATATTTCTCAGGTGAATAAGGACAGCAAAAACACACAAGTTATTTTCCTGAAAACTATAAAAAGAACCCAAGCATTAACGTAATGACTCTTTCCAGTGCCAGTTCTCTCCTTCGATAATTTCTGAAGAGAATTGATGGGGGGAGGGGAATAATTTGTGCTCATAAACAAGTTTGCATAGAAGAATTAATGAGCTGTGGAAACTGCTGCAGAACTAGTCAAAGACAGATTTTTTTTCAGATTTATTAAGCATAGCATACTAAGTAAGCCTTTTCCTTTGGTAAATGAAGCAACTCCCAAAATGGAGAAGGACTCCATCAGGGAATGTAGTGGTAGGACAAGGGCTTGAAAATAAAGAGAGGAGGTTTAGATTAGACATTAGGAGGCACTGGCACAGTCTGCCCAGAGAAGCTGTGGTGCCCCATCCCTGGAGACACTCAAGGCCAGGTTGGATGGGCCCTGGGCAGCTGAGCTGGGGGGTGACAGCCCTGCCCACTTCAGGGTTTGGGGCTGGGTGGGCTTTAAGGTCCCATCCAACCCAAACTGTTCTGTGATTCTATGATTCTATGAAAAAAGTGAAAAAATCCTCAGTGAAGACTGACCAGAATACAGACGATTTCCAAAAAAAACCACCTCCTCCCACAGACAACAACAGCAACAACAGAATCCAAACCAACAGAAACTTTTATTTCATTTTTATTATTAAGACATGGAAAAAAACATCCTGAAAGTTGATTCACAAAGCTTCTGGAAGAAGGCATGTAGCCTCCTCTACGCATCTTGTAAATCTCAGTCATGATGAGAGAGATCCAGGTCCAAATCACATCCTTCAGTCCTTTGCTTGAGGCTATGATTTGACATGACAGTGTGTTTAGTGACAATACCACACATGTTCCCACACTTTCAATTGTTCCAGCAGTCGAGTCATGCCAGTTTGTGCAGTCACACTGTGATCTGAATCTTGCAGAAAAGTGACTGATTGTTTTCTTCCCTCATGGAGGTTGGCTTATTTCAGAGGTTCATAGTCCATCTATGTGAACAGAGGGCAAGAATGTTGAAACAACAGATTTTATAGATAATTAAAACTTTACAACATTGAGACCAATTTAAAGTGCCTGAATCTATAACTCTGAAAGATATGATATAATTATGGGATGCATCTGCTGGATATTGATGAGCTTTTGTGAAACAATTAAATTGAGAAGAGACTGACTGAATTGTAAGAGCACCCACCACCTACCTGACACATCTATCAGCCTGGATAAATATTTTCAGTTGTTAGCAGCAGATTCCTCCATGATCAGTTTACTGACACATATCCTGGTCAGATCTCCATATTACTTGGTCAGATAACCATATTACTGTCGTAGTTAACTGTTTTTCTGTGTAGCTAGTATTCTGTTTGCCAAAAGAAAACACGGCTGGTTAGGATAATAAACTTGTCTAATTGATCAGTGGAGTAGATCCTGCTGTGACCCAGGGAGAAGACTTTTCTCTTTGTTTTGCCCCAGGGAAACCAGAACTAGCCCAGACATGAATTTGGCCTGCCTGGTCATGATTCAGCACTTGGGCCATGCGTACATGGTCCCAACTTTGATGAGTGCAAGGAAGGGAAGGGGACTGAAATTGCCCTCTGTCTTTGCAACCGCATGTTTTGTAGACTGAGCTTACATACCTCGCTCTAAGAGAACAGACAGTGCTTGGCCAGTGTACAAAGTAGGATTCTTCCTTCTTAAATGCTCATCCCCTTTCTCTAGGAAGATAAAGCACGTGCCTGTGTTACCTCATTCTTCTGCCCTTCTCAGCAGCCTTTGTACCCGCTTGTCCAGCAAGTTGGATAGGAGCAAGAAGTGCTGTGGAGTCAGAAGGAAGTCATCTGACCTGAATGCAGTTACATGGAGCTTTAGTGAGAAGAATGGGAAGAAAATAAAAGCTTTTTATTTATTACTTTACACTCTAAGAGAAGCTCATGTAAATGAAAATCATGCACTGTTGGTCAGACAGAGAGAACCCTACATTCACGACAGGAGTAGTAATTGAAATAATGATTTCCTACTATTTTCATGCTTACTTACAGTTTCAGATCAAATCAACAGAAACGCGGTAGGCCAT
This sequence comes from Gallus gallus, assembly GCF_016699485.2. Classification (NCBI taxonomy): domain Eukaryota; kingdom Metazoa; phylum Chordata; class Aves; order Galliformes; family Phasianidae; genus Gallus; species Gallus gallus. Next base: position 65,297,480 of record NC_052534.1, on the reverse strand, counting down.
TATTGCATTAAAGCAGTCTCCTGAATCAGAAGACTCCTTTCTTTAAATGTGAACAAATATCTTTGTAAAGAAATCCCAAAAACTCCAAGCTGTTGTTGCAGTGGTTCACCTTAGTAGCAAAGTGACTTTCTCTGTAAGGACGCCTGAGAAGAAACCTGCTTGCTTTACTAAAACACACACTGAGCAATGCTGTCCTGCTCTCATCCCAGAAGGACTCCTATTTCAAATGAAAGATGACAAGGATGAAACTGAAGCTACTAGCTATCCATTTATTTATAACAGCTCAATGGGGCTGAAGTTTTTGAGAGATTTGTGTCAGAAGGGTAAGAAAGAATAAGAAATGTGGATTAAAGATTAAACATATCTTCAATTCTACAGCTGTCCTAAGTTCTACTTTTGAAATTTGTATTTCTTTGTCTTCTCTATTATTATTATTATTATTTCCAAATGGCCACAGATTACCTAAATGCTTGAAACCATCTATTTTTAATCTCAGGACTAGTTTTACGAGCTTAAGAATTTCACCTTTTTTTTTTTTTTTTTAATCATAAACTGAGAATCACTCTTAAGTTCATCTGATGCCCAGGACTGTCATGATTGATTGTAATGGAAAAGGAAACTGGAGTAACAGTACAGAATGTGAAATGGTTAGAATGGAAATATTATTTATTTTCTTTCAGATAGTCTAAGATGGGCTTATCTTAGAGAATTTGCTGTCTTTATATATGGCTGTGATATTATGTGTTTTAATTCGCAGATTTCAAAGAATTGCATTTGGAGGAGGTTACAAATGTACACCCAGAGAAATTTATGCTGCCCACTGTTCTTTTATGCTGGAAGGAAAAGAGGATTTGAACAGGGATTAGTTACAATCAGCAAATTATATAAAATGAAAATCTATGAAATGTTTTAACACCTAAACTTTTACTTTATGTTTAGTTAGCATTCCATTTCATGGCTGATAGGCAAAAAGTGTATATGGAAATAAGAGATATCCCATATGCACCCTCTGCAGTAACAGGGTTAGGGTGCATTCCCATGTCCTATGCCAAAGACATACATGTAAGAAACCTTTTCATTTGTTTTGTTTCTTTTGTTTAATATATTCCTTTTCCCACTATATTTTATATTTTCTGCTCACATTGAGTTTACATTGCTTTATCCTCACTGACTTTTTAAGAATTATATCTGAGCTAAATGAGTGTGATTTATTAGGAATGGAGCCCATTATAGATAATTAACTGTAGTACATTGTAATAATTCTTATTTTAAGAGGATTTTTCCCTCCCTTTCCCCAGAGTGTGTTCCATCTGCTCCAGGAACAGAGGTAGAAAGAAAAGCTATTTATTTTTCATGTTTTTAATGTCATGTAGAGCATGAAGAATGCTATCTGGGTCTCACTGTTGTGAGATGTATTTCTTTTCTGTACATTTCTCATTGATGCTGTTTGAATGGCTGGGGCATAACTATTGTGGCCAAGGAGAAAGCTGTTCTGGACATGAAGTAGCCATTAAAAAGATGCTGAGGAAGCATGAGGACTGACTAGAGATTTAACTGAAATATGGGCATAATTCCCCCAAATCTCTATCAAGATAACCGGCTGCTTGCATGCACCGTTCATAAAACATCAGCTCAGCATCTGAATTCCATCTCCCCTTTCTTTGGCAGGAGGGGTCTCCTAAGTCAGTTCCCCATGCCAAGCGGACAGGTTTTTCAAGGTGGGTTGGTCACACATGTGCGTGGATATGTTGAAAAGCATCTCGCTTGTCCCTGTTGCTAAGCTGGGTACCATGTTTCTCAAAAGCTGTCACAGACAACTGGACATGAGTAATTCATTGCTAACTTTCTGGCATTGCAAAAAGTCAGTGAGCAAGAGCAACATTCTCAGAGGAGGGTGATGCCTTCTGCCTTTGGGGGCTGCTGAGAAAATGGCAAGGCTTGTTCCCTTGTCTCAATAACAAACAAGTGTGTTCTTAAGTGCAGTGGTCAGGACAACAGAAAAAGGGAAGGCCCTGGAAGCCCAGAGAGATAATTCTGATACACTTTTCATACATCTGGAGCAGATATAAAGCATTCCAAAATATCTCCAGCATGTTAGTTTCCTGTGGTTGATTTACAGGCTGTGACAGAAAATCCATTTCTGTTCCTGTAGATGCTAAATTCATTACCTTGCCACAGAATTCAGATTCCCCACTTCTCCTTGAACTTCAGCTTGCTGCTATGGCAACCAGTGCCAGACAATATATTTTTTCCTTCCCACTATTTTCCATTGGCACAGTTGTGTATTGCAGTAAAAATAGTATCCTTTTGCAATATTAAAAAAATAATCACTATGTTTTATTACAAGAGTTCCTCCTATATTTTGAATTAGGGCCATATATTATATATGCAACATAAATCTGATTAATCACAGTACAATCAAAAGCTTCATAAACTAACAGAGCACATTTTCCTTATAGCTGTACTCAAAAAATATTTACTTTCTTCTTTCAGACTTCCCCACAGCTGGACATTTTAGGTTATGGTACAATGTTTTTGACATGGCCACAAGGATTGCATTTTTTTCAATAACTAGCTGGTCATTCTTCTCTGTTTCAGATGTTACCTCCATTTAGAGATGTCAGAGGTACTCAGGGATTAGCTTGCTGATAAAAATCCATACTGTTTTGAGCTAGCTCCTCTCCAAGTCTCGCTGAAGTTCCAAGTTGTTTTCTGAGTTAGGTGTCTGATCTCTGCTGTAAGAAATCCAAGGAATGTCAGAAGAATGGAAGGAAATCAATCAATTGATTGGTTGCTCTTGCACTCCTGGATGGTACGGAAGACCAACAAAACAAAGCTTGGTCCTTCTCAAATACAAGCCCTGTGAGGCTGACTGTGAACTCTGCCGTGCCACAACATGGCAGGCTGATCAGTGGATGAATGAGAAGACAATAATTTTCTCATTAGGCTTGTCAGCAGTGCCCTGTCCAGAAACAGCATTCTTTAAAAATGATCAGTGGGTATTCAAGAATAATGAAGCTAGGAGTAATGCTTATCATACATTAACTGAAAGGATGCTTTTCCATACTTGCAATGCTTTGTTCAGCCATCCCCACATATATTGCTTATTTAGAATGAAAGATTTTTGACACCTGAATGTGCTTTGCATGACTCTGGGAACTGCACAGATGGTTACCTTGCAAAAAGCCTATATAAGAGACAAGTCAAAGTTGCAAAAGCTCTCAGTAAACAGGAGCATTAATTTTTTTGCTCATTTCACAGAGAATGGAAATCTATTACTCTGCATATACGTAAACACATGCCTTCCATATGTGCTTAATCTTTCAGCTAGCTTTACTGCTCTGTTCTTACTGCAGTGCATAAGAGAGATACAGCTGCTAATAAATTCATTTCCGTGACAGCTCTCTGAGATGAAAGAATACTGGTATACAGGCTTGTGAGAAGGCACCTAAGTGACATAACATTTAAAGCTCAAACAGGATAAGACTAGTCATCCAATCTGAGAAGCCCACAGGCCGATTTACGGTCTTTAGCTGTCATGATGCACATCCAGGATACAGACAATCTTTGACTGACACAAGTGCTTGGTAATTCTACAGACTCAGCCCTTTGGCAAAAACCAGGACAGTCCTGAACGTGGGTCATGTTCATATTACCCAGAATGTGTTTTAGCTGAGATAGGAATCCTGTATGAAAATTGCAAGGTGATAGCGCAGTTAAAATACACACTAAAATACAATACAAGGATTGAATTAACGCCAGTACGTGCTATCTAGCACTAGGATTTCCTAATTTTTGAGTACTTAGACATAGAGCTGTAATGTTACTTTAAGGCTTTATAAATGGTTACATCCAGTATTTTTTGAAGAAATATGTTTAATCAGTATTACCTAGCAGTGCTGACAATTCTCATGTAAATAATTATGCTATTCTAATTCTTTACTTTGTGCTTTCTGCAGAGATCTCTACCCAGTGTTTTTGGCATCCTCCTTCCAAGGAAGAACTAGGGAAATCTTCTGTCTCCCCACAGTCCTATAGCCTGTTAGACACCCACTAGGCTTCTCCCCTGCATATTTTCTCCACCCATTGCTTTTTAATATAGTCAACAGCCTTATTCCTTGGAGTTAGGTCAGGATGAGCAGAGAGAGTGTAGAAGAAACACAGTGTGGTATTTCCCACCTAATGTTTGATGGCTGAAAGTTTGACTTCTAAAATTGAAGCATGAACTAAAACATGTCTTGGCAGTGAGTGAAATGCTGTCCCTCAGGGTACCTTTTACTGAGATCTCAGAAAGGAAGATGAGGTCTGTGATTCATCTTTGCTGTTTTTTGCATTTTACCAAAGGCATCACATTTTTTTTTTATCCATGAGGCACCAGAGACCACCTATTTCAGGGCAAATTTAATGCCTCACACATTTGGACCCAAATCCTTTCATCTTGGCCCAGTATAACTTTCCATTACTGATGAAAACACGTGATTTTGTCAATTTTGCTCAAAGTCATTGGTGTGAATGTGTATGTATAAAAAGAAAACTGCAAACTTTCCTGAAAATAAAGCTTCTAGAGCTTTGCCAGCATTGACATTTCACTGTCAGTTCTATTCTCTTCTTTTTTTTTCCAATAAATACGCTGAAATTCAATGTGCCAGAGTTTGACACTATACAAATAAATGCCTCAGAGAGTAGTACATCTGGTTTCAATAACAACAGCAATAATTTCCAGTATTTGTTTTCATAACAAAGGACCAGAGTCCAACAGCATTACTGGTGAGAAGAACACTGAAAGTGAGAAGGGTATATAATTTATTACACATACAAAAACTATGTTAAAAGAACATTATTAAGATTGTAAAGTCAAACACTTGAGACTTAGGAAATGCCAGAATTAAGGTGGTCTGTGCAACTTTAATTTGACCTCATGAATGTATGCCTCAAGACAGTCTTTAGTTACATGAATGTATGCAATTTCTCTCCAAGACACTGACCTCAGACAGTGCACAGAAAGTGTAAGTGGCCCATTTAAGGACCACTATGTATTACTTATTTTCCTTCTTGCATCTGGTATATGATGCTTTTACTCTGTACCCTACAAACCTTGCTCTGAAGAAAAGACTGTTAGCTTCCTCCCAGGTGGTTCTCTCCTGCTCATCACTGCTGCAGCCAAGCACTTTGCAGCATCAGTTTTACAGAAATCTGTGCCTGTGTTAGTGAGCAGTGAGTCCCTGCATGAAAGAGTGAGTGCTGAGGGCCTAATGCTCACATTGCAGGGAATTGCTGCACCCCAGCAACACATTTGAAACATCCAAGAGTGGTTGGAGGGCATTAGATGGGGTGCCTGCAGAACTACACCCATCTCAATTGCTCCCAGAGAAATTCAACCTGTGCCCCAGCAGGTCTTGGGAATGAAAACTGGAGTGTGGTGCGTGGGGACGGCAGGGCTTCAAAACAACACCACAGATTGAACTTACAATGATGTACTAGGCACATCCTGCAAGAAAACAGTCTGTTTTACAGATGGAGAAACCACGCATGGGGATTAATTGAACAAGCGTCCACTAATTTTAGGTGCTGAATATGAGGATGTAGCATGTTATGACTTCCTACTTCCAGCAGCCCCTGCTCATATCCCCTCTCTGATAACTCCCTGCTGCACTCACAGATGCTGCAGATCTGATGTTCTCCTGTTTGAGCATTTCATTCTTGTAATTCAAGCTGACCCCTCACTGTACATTGGAATCAGTAAGTCACATAATCTGCTTCTATATTAGAAAACTACATGAAGCCAGGGCAAGGGTCACAGCGCAGCTTGCTTCTACATGGCTTAATTTTCTTTCTCCCTCCCTCCCACTAACCCCAAGAAAGCCTCATCCATTCTCCTTCTGCCCATTTTGTTCTCTGGGCTGTGACTGGGCAGCTACTCATGATGGAACTGTTCTCTTGTCTTTGGCCTGGTTAATCCTGCAGTTTCCAAAGAGCAGGGACTGTAACTCTGTTTTCCTCCCTTACCAACATCATATTTCCCATATGGGGAGTATGAGCTCATGTTTTTTCCATGTCCACAGTGCTTGAAATAAATCCAGCTGTATATAGCCAGGAAATTCCAGCACTTGGTATTTCCATTTCCTTAAAACATTCTATTTGTTTTATCTGCATTTAATTTCAGATGGAGGTTGGGGCTGACAAGTTGCTGATCTGTAAACTTTGCTTGGTTTCATCCCCAGAGCACCATGAACTTTCTGCATGAAGGACTGCTGCACACTGCTAAATACCCATGCAGCAGACACCTTCCCCATCACATGGTGTGGGAGTGTGGATTTTCTTGTCCAGCTTTCTTACACAGATCCCACTGGCACCTATGAAAGTAGTAGAAAATTGCCTTTTAATTTTTTTTTAACTTAGTCAGCATATTTGCTTCTACATTGCTCCAAAACGGTAGCATATCTGATACTGCTTTGAGTTTGGACTTGAATTCAGCCAATCTGTCACAAATGTCCAAGATGACATATGCTGATGTTTAACAGGTGGTCACAAACATCTATCCCAAAACAAACAACAAGTAGTACATCTTATTAAATTACATTACTTGAGCTGTACTGAGCTGCTTTTTTAATCATATCATAATGCCAAAATAATGACTAATAGGAGATAGATTGTTAGAAACACTTTCTTGTCCTGAACATGATGGAATATGTTCAAGTAAATGAAAAACTTGTTAGTGTATGAACCACGGCCATAAACCACTACTATACACATTTTTTCATAGTGGATCATAATGCCATATGGGTTTTTAATAAAATATATGACCTAGTCCAAACCTTGGCTATTGCTGCTATCTGTCATTTGTTATAAAGACGCCAGACATGCTTGATTTCCCAAGTTAGATTGAATCTGTTTCTGTCTTAAGGTTATTTCTGCTTCAGAATGACATCTCCCACATTCCTGAATGGTTTTAATTATCTGTCTTGCTTTCTCTTTCTCAATACACTTTTTTTTTTCCAAGTGTTTTGAGTTGTTTTATGTTGATGGCAAAGTATCTTGCTGAGGGCACGGTTATTGAAAGTTGCTATTTAAGAGCTAATTATAGGGTAGATTATATTTTTCTTTATAGCAAATGCACTTGACAATTTTCATTTTTCAGCAGAAAGAAATAATTAAAAGCTATCTTGTACACATGCAGTGTATGTGTGTACAAGCTTGATGAATGAATGCTGAGGTTCATAACCTTGCATTCATATCCCTTAGATAAGAAAAGACCTTTAGTTATTGTAGAAGAAAAGATTGCATATAGGGCAATAGTAGCAAGGAAGTAACAGATTATTCTGAACTCTTTTGCATGAAGGATATGTATGGAAGAGTTGAGTTCCCAGTCTGATGTGAATATGTGTGGTGTGACTGACTTAGTCAGAATTTACTAAGATTTACTTTGGGAAATATGACCCAGATGGTATTGTTTCCTCATGTTTCTCTCTGTTATTTGCCTGCTCATTTTTCATCTGATTCTACTGAAGGGCCTTTCCAAGCAGGCAGACCCAGTAGAAAGCAGGCAGAAGGAATAGCAGCACATTAACACCCTAGCTGACAGCACCTCAGGTTAAGAGGAAGACATATGGCAAATGCAGACCACTAACACAGGGATTGGAGAAGTGTTAACATCTTGTTTTCTGGTGGTTTTCTCTAAGCCTTACTTCTTTGACTTCTTCATTATATAAAAAAGAAATCCCTCTGTTCTTGCCCAGACTGCTTAGTAAAGAAGATCCAGATCTTCCCTTCCCTGCTATTTAGCACATCTTCAGCTGCTGAAGGAGGTCCCAGCGCCACGTAAGCAAAGAGCACGAAAAGCTCATGGTGAGAGCCTTCTGAAGCTTTAAATGCCAGAGAATTTTTATGCAAAACAAATGTCTGCTACCTCGTACTAAGGGCTTAATTCTATTTTCAACTTTCTCAATTTTATTAAAAGAAAAGTAACGTCCCTAGCTTTTTTTCTGGACTATCTGCTTTTAATTTTCTCATTTATATATATATCTGGAATGAGGAGGCACTGTTACAGAAGGAATTTTGAAAAAAAAAAATGCAGAAGCAAGACAGAAATCTGATTTTTTCCGTAACACTTTTGGCCTTTAGGACTCAGTTCCAATGGCTTACTTTAGGTACTCAGTTCTGACGTCCTAATACATAAAATCATAGAATCACTGAATCAAGAACAGGACAGTTTGGGTTGGAATGGTCCTTAAGGCTCAGCCAGCCCCGACCATGGGCAGGGCTGCCACCCACCAGCTCAGGCTGCCCAGGGCATGGTCCAACCTGGCCTTGAGTACCTCCAGGGATGGGGCCTACCCAGGAGGCATTCACTATGACTGATGGTCAAAGGTAGTCCAGATCAGTGTTGGGGCTCACTAGAGGGACAGGCAGAATGGGTTCAGAAGTGTCCCCAATATACTTGTTGGGGAGCAACCCATGGGAGGACTCTTGACAGAAGGACACCTGTATCTCTTTGGAGCTCATGATGCTGAACCAGGGCTGAGCATTGCATGATTCCTGTCATGCAGGGTGCTGAGTTTCATGGAAGGATAGACATCCACCTGTTGCACTTATGTTCCTTTTCAGTGCCTATGGGTCCTTTTGTGCCATGTTATTCAGTCATGAGAGTGCTTTGGCAGGAACAAGGCATCAAATGGCTTTGACAAGGCTGCCTTTATGCACTCGCAGGTGTCTAAGCTGAGGTATGCAAAGAATTTCATAGATCAGCCTGGATCTTGTTTTCAGTCACCTATCAAAATGTTTGCTCTACCTACTTAGCACATATCGCACAAAAAAACATGCCAAACATGAAAGCAATGGAAGTCTGAATAATACTATGTCACCTTTTAAAAAACATTAATTACATTTTTTAAAATGAAAATAAGTGGAATTCATTACCCTAAAATATAACCTTTAATTTTTTAAAAGCTGGCATGAGCCCTAGCCATGGATTTTGGGGTACTTAAATGATCATATAATACTAAAATATTTATGTGAGCTTTCATACAACTGAATTTTAGACCTGTTGGACATTTCAGTATGATCTAATGGTTGATGCACAGAAGCTGTTGTTAGGACTCCTGGACTCTGTTTTCTCCTTCTGTCAAGATTTATGGCTAACGAGAAGCTATTTTCTGCACTGCTTGGCCAGTGCAAAACTGTGTTTCTTAGGGCTTGTTTTTATGATCTAAGATGTACAGTTTCTAATGATCACATGCAAAGTATATCTTTTATTTACTTAACCACCATGGAACACTGCATGCAACAGAATCAGCCTGTAATTCTTACTGCAGAAATGTCACTGCTTTATAGCTGCTGTGATTTTTAAGACTTATATAAAGATGTAAATGCTGTCACCTTTTCTTGTGAGGAGTGAAATCTCTGCAAGCAATCCTGTCGAGCTGAGTCTCAGTTTCATGAGTAATTTTCGTAGGCTTCAAAGTAGCAGGAGTCTGAAAAATGATAAAAGTGGAATGACCTTCATTTTCAGTGCCAAAGATCCAAGTGGTCTCTTGTATTCAGGTATATGGACCTCATTCTGGCTACTCAGAGAGAGAACTACTACACTGAATTTGGTTATCAGACTCTGCCTAAGAGTAAACAATCTTTTTCATGGTGATGCTATAAAAAACCCACAGTATGCCCGAATTTGGAAAATTTACAATAACTCTGAAGTCAGGGATTATTCATAGAAGGACTTAGTGCTGTTTCTGAAGTTTAATTCTGTGAATTCACTTCCTTTTCATTTAAACTTGTATGTGTCGGTAAGACAGTGGCTTGCTGTTTGGATTTTTAAGCAGTGATTTCAGGTCATTTGTAAATAAGATGTGATGCTTGTTAGCTTATTGTTTTGAACAGGTTTGGCACAAGTGAATGGATAATATTTCAGTAAACTACTTAAATTGCTCAGGCTGAAATGAAATAGATTTTTTTTTGTTTTTAATTCATAGATTGAGCTCATGTGATTTCCACAGTCTTCAGCACTTTTGGCTTTGTGGTCTCAGCTCTAGAATAACACGTAATAGATATTTTGCATGTCTATTCAGGCATACCAAACAGTAAAAAACATCAAGAAAACCTCTGAGCCACTGTTTTTCTGACACCAGATTGATAGTGCCATAATATATTAATAGGCAAGATAACAACAGTGTCCACAGTATAATTACTGCAGTGATCAACTATTAATATCTGAATGAGCTTCTCCAGTACAGACACTTGAGTATTTTTATTCCAAGGTGCAATCCTCATAGTCTTTTGTTTCTGTAGATTGACCTAAACTTACTGAAATTACTTATCTAAAGTACTAAAGTGTGGTTTTCACATTCTTATATATTGTGTGTAGGAAGAAAATTTCTGGACCTGAATCTTTTTCCAATCCTGCATTTTGACTTACAAAATGAGTGCTGTCACACTCTCCTTCATGTTGTAAATACCTATAATAAGGATTCAGTGGAGCCTTTTTTTCATTCTAAGTTTAAAAGACAATTTGAGTCTATGAGTCGTTTGGAGACAACTGATGTAAGTGATTCAGTTCACCATCTGCCACAACCCCAGTCTCTTGTTGTGGTTTCTATAAAATCCACCTGGCCAGTATATTTACTTCCTGAGATCCCATATACTTATAAACAACCTTATTCTTCTGTTGAACATGATTTTCCAGAGAATGTTGTGAGTCTGACAAGAAATACTATTTTATGTACTATACCTGTGACATGCAAGTATTTCAGTTTTTCTCAGTGGAATGCTTTAGGCATATCCCACAGCTGCAGCCACTCAAGCCAGAGGAAAAGGATCTCTACCAGATACAGCATATGGGTGGCTAGCTTTGCTTGATACACAGAGTATAGTAGGGTAGACATGTATGAGGACATCAGAGTTTTATGTTGAATGTTCTAAAGGGCTGGATAGGGCACTTAAGACCCTAGCAGAACAGTAACAGAATCTTCTGAATCTCTACAAAGCAGAAAAATAAGACAAAATTGTATGCATGACCAATTAATTGTAGCCATTGAAGAAGGACAAAGGACTGGAGTGATGCAAATACTGGAACTGCTAAATATTCTACTGGTCAATCTTTAGAGAAATAAATAAATACGTCTGAACCTTTAAAAATTAGGACATTGTGCAATCTCTGGTTTTGTGCGTTTATGTCTTTCTACAGTCTAATACAACGCCTCCTTCCAATCAAGACCAATGTTTGCTCACTGACACTGAGAAGACAGATTCTCTGATGAAGGTTTATACATCCAATGAACTTCAGAGAGGTAGTTCGTGATGCTAATTACAAAAAAACCAAACAAAACTAATAAAACTAATTTAGGGAGTGGTTACCCCACTGCAATTTATACAAGTGTTGAAAGATACAATCTGTTAAAAATCTTTACTCAGGACTGATTTAAAGTGTGTTTACTCTACAGTCAAACAAATCAGTGCAGTGTAGTGGAATGATTTCTAAGCTGACTCTAAGTTTGGTAGTCTGGGGATAAAATCATGAAGCTCAAACAAGACATTGGTTTAAGGGCATTTTGTGTATTTGGACTTACTACAAAATTCTACGATTGCTCTGTAGTTCATTTTCTTAATAGGCTGGCCATCATTTATACTAAAATTATCCACATTGGTCCATCAGTATGAAAGGTATTAGAGTAGCCTCCATGTTAAAGTGGCCTTTCAGCAGGGAATTCCCACCAAGATTATGAGGTTCAGAATGCCATCAAGTGCTGCTGTTCTGGGGACACTGTGAGTAGAATAAACTGACATGTTAAATACTTTTAGCAAGATGGGACATTTTTTCCTAACACAGCTTGCTGAACAGGAAAGTGGTTATCACATATCACATTCAAGCAAATGGGCAAGTTAAAATGCAGAATGAGGACAGGAATTATGCTATAAAATGAGTTTTGCAAAGGAAAGAACTCGTGACAGAAGAAAAAAGTCCAGGGTTGCTGGAGAGCAAGGAGGGGCCAGGACATGCACTCATGAATGTGTATTAAAATTCAGCAGCTGGGATCTAAGTCTTTGCAGATGTCAAAAAAAAAAAAAAAAAAAAAAAAAAAAAAAAAAAAAGTTGGATCCATGACTGTCCATTTCCAGATGTCAAGTGAAATATACATATTTAAGATAGCATGATACCCCAGACCGGGAGCATATACCATGCGGAGCCAGGCCCGCTGAGACTTCTGGAAAGCACTGGAGATCATGTGAGATAGTGAGGGTCACTGTTAAAAGTAAGTGCATGATACATTGCTTCCAGTTCTGAAAATAGGGGCGCTACCAGCTGAGAGTAGGAGGAAAATAAGTGCATGGAGAATCTTGAGTTCAACTTCTTTGTGATGCTGACTTTTTGATACTTCTAGATTATTTGTAGAATTACTGCAGCTTGATGTCTATAGAGCTTAGAACAAAAGTGCTAGAGAAACCAACGGTAGGCTCTGTTTGGATTAGGTCATATAATAGGATCATAGAATGGCCTGGGTTGAAAAGGACCACAATGATCATCTAGTTTCAACCTCCCTACTGTATGCAGGGTTGCCAACCACTAGACCAGGCTGCCCAGAGCCACATCCAGCCTGGCCTTCAATGCCTCCAGGGATGGGGCATCCACAACCTCCTTGGGCAACCTTTTCCAGTGTGTCACCAGCCTCTGTGTGGAAAACTTCCTCCTAATATCTAACCTAAACCTCCGCTGCCTCAGTTTAAGACCATTCCCTCTTGTCCTATCACTATCCACTCTTGTAAACGGCCATTCCCCTTCCTGTTTATACGCTCCCTTCAAGTACTGGAAGGCCACAATGAGGTCTCCCCAGAACCTTCTCTTCTCCAAGCTAAACAATCCCAGTTCCCTCAACCTTTCCTCATAGGAGAGGTGCTCCAGCCCTCTGATAATCTCAGTGGCCCTCCTCTGGACCCACTCCAAGAGCTCCACATTCTTCTTGTACTGGGGGCCCCAGGCCTGGACGCAGTACTCCAGATATGGCATCAAAAGAGCTGAGTAGAGGTGGACAATCACCTTCCTCTCCCTGCTGGCCATCCCTTTTTTAATGCAGCCCAGAACACAGTTGGCCTTCTGGGCTGCAAGCGCACACTGCTGGCTCATGTTCAGCTTCTTATCCACCAGGACCCCCAAGTACTTTGCTTTTCTCTTTTTTGCTTGTTTGGTTGGCTGGTTTTTGGCCAGTGTGGCCAGTGGTGTGATTTTCTGCAGGAGCTATGAGGCTGGGTGCATTACAGTTAAATGCATCCTTTGTCTATCTGACTTCTCTGGGGAGATCCCTGAGGCATGGTCCTTGCTGGCTATGTGCCCATGCCACACCCTGCATGCTGCAAGTGAATAATAATAGCAGTTTTCTTACACAGGGAGTGAGGAAAGACAGCCGTGTATCTGGCACAAATAAGCTGCGTTCTGCCTCACACAGTGGCTGGCTGTGGGGAGGCAAGGAAGGGGGAGAAAGAAAGAAGGGGACGAGTGGGGCAGGGAGGTTTTTGTGCCGCTTTCGTCTCTGCAAGTGTCAGTCCCAGATAATGCTGCTTCTTTTGAATTGTAGAGGTGCAGCAGTGACTATAGATCCTGTTTGCTTTTTGTAGCCACCTCTTCTGTATGAAAATCCTCTCCATGCTGCAGAAGGTAATCTAGCAAGATTTTGAAATTATAGTGCACTGTGATGCTCTGAAAATCTATGAGAATGATGCATGTTTTTCCAAACCTCCTTCCCATACCAGGCACTGTCAAGATTATTTTGCATTTGTGAGTGCACAAATCAAGCTTCTGCGTGTAACCAGGAACTCTCCCCTCCCCCTGGCTTTATGGATGTGGGATTTCACTTGCAGCAACGGCTCATGCTCTCCATGGGAGCCTCTGTCACGTTTTTTCTCTGTGCCAATCCGTCCCCCTGTGGAGAGAGTTTATAGCAACCAACAATGAATGGAGAGGATTGAGGCAGATGTGAATAAAGGGCTAGTGAACATTTTTAGCTCAAAAGAATGAGCTGTGATCACTTGGTTCCTAAGCAGGCGGAATTGCAGCGTCTGGTTGGTATATATTGTATGCTTCTTGTACGACATACTCTGACTAATTCCTGTCTTCATGATTATCGCTAGTAACATTATGTTTGATTAAAATACCTTAATTGCCAAAAATAAGAAACCTCACACACAAATATTATTAGTTGCCTCTTGCTGGTCCTTTTGAGTTACTTTTTATGCTGATGTTCTTAATGATAATCTGTGTCAGCTATTTCAGACTTGTGTTTAACAGTTTAAACGTGCACAGATGTATTTCATATAACTAATACAATGATGTCCATATGTGATGCTCTATATATGATAATGCTTATATTAAGGATTCTGTTAACAGTCTCACATTATATTTCCATTGTATGAAGATGCATAATTTATTCACACACCAATATCTACGCACATATACAAAAGCTAATGTGTATATGTCATATACATCTAATGTAGTAGAGAGTATGCACAAACATGCAATTTAAGTACAAGTGGGTAGATATTCAAGGATTCTTAATCTTTGCAACATTTTGTTATTGATCACATCACCAATGTGAAACACTTATTCAGCACAAAATGTCTCTCTGCTTTCTGCAAAAGCTGCCATCTTTTTTTTTTTTTTTTTCTTTCTTCAAATCCTCTGACCTCCCTTGGGAAGGCTTTTATGCATGTTCAGTATGCTCACACAACTATTTCTACCAGCACTGTTACCATAGAAACCTAGTGATGTTTTTTTTTCCTTTCCTGCCCTGTCAGGGTTTGGACCTACTGCCAGACCTCTTTGCTGTTAGCAATGATATTTTCTCAATATTTGGACAGCTCTTTTAGGAAAAAAATCTGTTGTTTACATTTTCAAGATGTCGTATTTTATTTCAGGATGCAATTTTTCAGGTATTAACATCAACCAATTGATTTACATATTTCAAGGATCCAGGCAGCTTTTCTTCTGTAACACTTAGACCATGACATTTTGTAAGGAGGATGCTAGAACTGTTTATTAATTGTAGATGTCAACTCAGAACCAGATGAAGTGATTTATTTAATAGGTCAGTGGATTGTGGCTCACATTTTAATTTTTTTTAATACTTACTTTCAACGTTTCTTTAGTATGCACAGAAATGGCTCAGTCACAGCTAATCATAAAAAGAGATGTGTAATTAATTACTATATAATTTACAGGTTATTGATTGGCATCATGTGTAGCGCTCACATTAACAGCTGCCTCATATAAATTTTTAAGTATTTTGATTTTCTGACTACATATCATATTGATTTTTTAAAGGAATCCACCCTCAATTAGATATGTAGCATCATAACTTCTGTTTAGATGGAACAAATTATTTCAGTTAACATACAAAATGTAGCTTTTGATTGAATTGTCTGAAATATTTTAAGTATAATTTGACTTAAACAAAACACACATATACATTATGTAATATCTATGTTACAACATGGATAGTACATCTGTCTGATAGATTTTAGATGCTGAATGCATTAGCTGATGCAAAGAATTATGCTGAAATCAAATATTTTCCAGAAATTGTGTCCGCTAGTAACAAACACCTTATCTTTCAGGTGCAAATAGCATATTGCACCAAGGAAAATGTGACAGAAGGGAGAGCTGAGATGGTCTGAACTTGCATTTTTGTCTTACTGTTAGGCAAGCAGTGGCCTTGCAGACTTCTGTCCGAAACAACTGTGTCTCCTGTAACGTAATTATGAGCAGCAGGCCACCAGAGTGAGCTTTGCTCTTCTTTCCCTGCAATATCTGTTTGATGTAAGAGGTAATTACAGTCCTGCAAAGATGAAACTGGATTGTATCGCTTTATGGTGTGTTTCATGTGCATTTTTTCTTCAGGGACAGGAGAGGGAGCAGTTCTTCCTTCTCATTATCTGAATGCTATATTTGGCCCCCATCCCCCTCTGTGCCCCTCTTGCCAAATGCAAACCTGCCTGGCCATAATCTGGAGGTGGCCGAGTTTTACCGTGGGGGCACAAGGCTCTGGGACAGGGTGGAGGGGGACTGACCACCCACTTCGTCCCCAGGGAACAAAGGTGAAATTCTTTCTGGGTTGCCACTTTCCCTAAGGATATGGTTAAATATCAGCATCCTTTGTGCTCTACTGTATATTTTTATTTCTAACAATGCTTTTTTTTTTTTTTTTTTTTTCTCTTTTCTTTTTTTTTTACTGCCTCATGTGCTAAAAGAAGAAGCGGTGGTGTGTAGTCAACTGGAGTGAATCTGTACATTCTCCAGGCCCGGTCTTGTGAGACTTTGTCCCACTGTTGTTCCCACTCAGAGCTGAGCAGAAACCACGCACGTCTGAATAACGGGGGCCCTTTCTGCCTGTTGTAATCCTGGATTGTTACAGTCTAGGGGCCAGCCATGCTGTCACCGTCACAAATTGATTTAACCATCAATTGCAGTGGTCATTAAAGCTGCTAGAAGTCCCAGCCAAGCTGATGAATTGCAGCTGAATGTGAAATGAGCCTCCAAGACTGTTTCCCACCATCTCATATCAAAGCCTATTGTGTCTCTCCAAAGTAAAGGGTCGGAGGTTCAGCCTGGAGTTCAACAATGGGCTCAGTCAGAAGATAGAGCCCCCTTCACCCCAGCATTCCCAATTACAGTTTTCTTTCCATGCCTTATTGTGCAGTATTTGCATCCAACTAATACGTTGAATTATTGACATACCCCAGTGTCAATGGAGCTTTTGAAAGATTTATCCCCCAAATATATGGAATCCCAAGCATCTGGTGGCTCCCCAGTATTGACAATGAAATGATTCCCTGGTTTTCCTCCTCTGGCAGCCTATTCGACTTATCTGATCTGAATGGCTATCTTTACTCAGCAGAGATTAGCTGCTTCCAGGCCTCACACACAAAAAGCCCCAAGTCTGCTTCTGGAAGTCTTTTTCCTTCAGATGTATTGTTCCCTGCACTTGATTTGCTACTCATTTTTATATAGCACTTAAATCTGCTAGACTTGCGCTTAGTGCCTGTTAGTAACAGAGAAAAAGAATGAAAAATTATCCAATGTACTCCAATTCCCCTCTCTTTTTTTTCCTTTTGTCTTTTTTTTTTTTTTTTTTGTCCTGACATATCTGTATGATTGATACAGTCTTCTTGCATTTTTGGCTTGCTACTAAGCTACACATGGTACAGGCTACCAGATGAAATCGTATCCCTTGTGCTCGGGGGGAACATTTGCACGCTGGGCACACACAAGCTGTTTTCCTGCACAGACTGTCTTGTCAGAGAGTCCCATCCCTGTGGGTGAGGTACTCTGGGGTGCAGAATCTGAAGTAAGACACTGCAACTGTGATTGCATATATGCAAAGTCTGGGAAGGTTCCTGCTGCACACGTGGGCAGAAAAAGAAGTTAGAAAAGAAGGGTGGAGCATTCAGTAAAGAGGTCACAGGTCCAGACAATCCCAATGTATTAATAATGAGCCAGCAGACAGCTTTAGGTCTGTATTTGCCCAGGCTGTGTTTACTACAGACTGAGTGTCTCCACTTAATCTGTGTGGAAATGCTGTTAGCAGAGGACTAACTGCTACCACTGGCCTGTGTTTCTCTGTGTCTCCCATGAAGGTCATAGGGTGCCTGTTCTTGAAAGCTTTGCTATCTCAACGACAGAATGAGCAGATGAATAAATATAATACATATACATATAAAAGGCTCTTTAAATCTGGTTGTGTCACAGAAGAGCAGTGCTTTTGTTGACCTCTTTCATCTTTCTGAACTCTGGACTATTTCACTCCATGTAGCAGTGAACTTTCCTTAATGGAAAATAATATCATTGCTGCTTTAATTCTTTTTTGGCCTTACGTGTTCCAAGTGAAGCATCTGAAAAGTCCATCAGTCCATGCTAATATCAGATTGTCTCCACAAAAAGCTAGACTGAATGAATAGGAGTTTGAAAAAATAGAATGGAAATCTGTCCAATTAATGGCCTGGGTAGTGATTTCATGTCTTGTGACAAATGAGATTACAAAAAACTCAAAAAACTCAAATAAACAAAACAAAAGAACAAACAACAACAACAAAAACAATTCTCCACTGTGACAAGCTTTTCACAAGAATTTTCACAGGGTTGGGTTTTCTGTTTTGTTTTGTTTTGTGTGTTTTAGGTTTTGTTTGTTTGTTTGTTTGTTTGTTTGTTTTTGAAAAAGCCAATGGCAAATCGACAATAATATGGCCAACAGAAGACTCACCTGAGTTGGAGACTCCCAGGTTCAAATTTCCCCTGTAATTTTTCATGGCACAGATCATCCACCAGATGATGTGAAACCACTGTATGTTGATGATTTTATTTCTTTCAGTCTCTTTTCTGAGTCAACAAATATTAATTGGGTCAGAGGCACAAACCTGAAGCTCTCACAAACTCACTTTCTACTGTAAGCACTAGGCAAGGAAGCCAGGTACAAGACTGGGGCAGCATCACCCTGCCTGTGCAAGCTGAGTGCCAATAATCAGGGAGAGGACAATGGAAGGTGAAATTAAAAACTAGCAGCTCCTTGTCATGCCACTCTCTGTACATACAGGAAGTATTCAACTATCACAGTGCAAAGCCTGAATGATAAGAGGAGTAGAGCACAGATTGTAGTCAATCCACCTATTTTATGCAAACTTCAGTAATATGGGAAGGTACAAATGAGTCTGCTTATAAATTCAGATATGTTGAAACAAACTTTTCCTCTGAGACTGTTCTTGTTTCTCAGCTGAGCTACTGGACATATCCTTCTATGCGGTTTCTAATAGAGATGAAATCAGTAATATTGGAGCTACCATCATGTAATTTTCTCAGTTCATTTGAACCCTGGAATGTGATGGTGGGGGATCACATAAACACTCTTAGCAAACTATTACTGTCTAGCTCCAAGGAAGCAAGTCTGCATCAAGATTTTACTTTAATGGGAATAAAGTTCCCTTCAGCTCTTCTACTGAAATTGTCTTTGCACAAACTTCTGTGCAAATCAAACCTAAGAACAAAGTCATAACTTCCCAAGACTCAAAGCCTGTTTGCTTTCTCAAAGCCTAGAAACCTGTCCATTGCATGGTTACTTGCTGAATTGAGCTCTACGAGGAAGGACCTTGGTGTCTTGGTGGGCAACCGATTGGCCACAAGCCAGTAAGTATGACCTTGTCATCAAGAAGGCCAGTGATATTCCTGAACCCCTTCCTGGGGTTCATTAAAAAGAGAGTGGTCAGCAGGTCAAGAGAGGTGATCCTCCCCCTCTTGTCTGCCCTGCTGAGGCCACATCTGGGGTACTGTGTCCAGATCTGGGCTCCCCAGATCAAGAAAGACTGGAAACTTCTAGAGAGAGTTCAGCAAAGTGCCATAAAGAAGATTAGGGTCCTGGAGCATCTCCCTTATGAGGAAGGGCTGAGAGACCTTGGGCTGTTCATCATGGAGAAAACTTCAGTGAAGAATAAAGATGTTTATGTTACACAGAGTTATCTTCCATTGACATAAATCAATCTTGACCTGGCAAAGTTTGTATTCATAGACATATCTAAGTATCTTGCCAGTATTGGGTTCCCAGGTAGAATAAGATACATTTTACCCTACAGAATGGGATCCTCCACATCCATTGATGACACATTTTATTTGCAATATTCAGCTATTGCAATGAACAGATTAAGCTGCCATAGAAAGTGATTTCTTCTTTGAGCACTGGAGTGGAAGGAATTCTCTCTCCCACAGCTTTAAGTCCTCGGGACCCTAAGCCTCTTCATCACAGTCAAGTCCAGGACTTCCCAGTGCCTCTGATGGTACTGCTTCTCAGCACTGAGCCACAGAGAGTGCAGGCAGCCATCTAGGCACATCCTGCTTAGCTAACATGCACACACGGGCATGTGTTCTCATGATGACAGCCCCCATTTAGGCCCTTCATTCTCCTGGCTAGGCACTTTCACAAGACATTAAAAAACCTGAAGACTTCACATTCATATGTGAAGTGTATTAAAAGGTTCAAGAGTGATTAGAAGGTAGGCAGCACACATTTAGTGTAATCAACTATGTATCTTCTGGTCTAATGATAAGCAAGGTAAAAACTCAGGAGACTTTAGCAGAAGAGTTGTTGGGATGCAAGAGGCTAGCTTTAGAAGTACTGAAATGTAGAGATACTGAATTTGTATTTTGATAATGCTTGATTTTAGCCGTGGGACACTGAAAACAAGATACTTTCTCCTCAAGGCAGACAATTATTTTGGAAATGAAACTCAGATTAGTAGCTATTTATGCTATTAACTTGCATATGATTAACTTACTAACTTCTGTAGTATCCCTTTTCTGACCTAGATTCACTTCATACTGTAGAATGCAGATTAAATTGTACAAAATAATATATTGGTCATCTGTGTTTCTGTGATCAACAGATGCAAGTAAGATATTAATAACAGTAATAATGTCGTATTAAAGAATAAGTATTTTATGTAGAAATCTATTTGACATAAGTAGTTTTGAAGGAATAAAAATTTATACCTTACTTTACAGAAAAATGGTGTTATTATTCATTCTTTTGGATGCAGCATTGTAAACAAATAGAATTGTAAATCACCTGGAACTATTAGAGTCCTGTATCAGAAATGTCCTTGGGAATCTAGATACTTGACAAATATCTTAAGTTTAAATGTTAAAATAAGAAGTGAAATCTTTTGCCATTAATTGTAGGTGAAAAAATCCTTGAACCATTCAGAATTCACTCAAGGAGTATGCAATAAATGGCAATTGCAGCTGCAGATTTTCCTTGTCTTCCACACCCTGCTGAGTGTAACAATCAGTTGCTGTTATGTGAAGAATTTGCAAGAAATTTTCTTTTCTTGTTTTCACTTGTGTATTGTTAGGTTTTTGCCTGAAACTGAGAGACAGTTCACTAGATTTCAAAAAGCTACTTAAAATGCAACACAATTCAAACATAATCGCCGTTGCTTAGAGATGTTGCAAAGCTGTTCACGTTTCACTTAAAAATGCAGGTACCAACAGACTTGCTTATGCAGAATATGCAAGTTCTCTGTAGTCTTCTGACTATCTGAAGTAAACATCTACAAAGTTCTGTTGGATGTGGCAGACCAGGCTGCTGAAGCCCTTTTGGATCTTTCTTTTCAAACACTTATGGCTGTAGAAGCACGTAATTACTTTGAATCAAGCAAAAGGCCCGTCTCAGCCAGTGTGGTTCAATGCACAGACTTCTCTAATATCCTGCAGCATACCTGTCCCCTGTGGCCACTGACAGCAGAAAGCAACATTTTTTTCCTGCAGCATATGCTATTTCATGTTTGAGGAGACTAGATTCACCTTGCATATAACTCTGTCAAAGTGTAAGCAGTTAGTATGGCTGAGGGTTTTTGTTGTGACCATAACTGATGAATCGTTTTTAGAGGTTCCACCACCACTATGTGTTCGTGTCCATCTTCTTTGATCGTATTTGTTTATGATGTGTTTTGTTTTTTTTTCATATAGTTTTCCTGTGACAAAGCTGGTTCTTAACATTTTTACATATTACACTGGAGCTCGTGTGTTATTCATTTCTTTCTTTCTTTCTTTTTTTTTTTTTTTTCCTTTTTATACATGTAAAAGCAGAATAAGTATTTCTCCAGTGGAGAAAAAAGGTTATTATTTCAGTTTGAAATCCAGGAATAAATGAAACTAAGTTGTCAAACCAGTGGAAGCGATACATTAGTAAAAGTCAAGGTGAGTGAGGCTGTGGCTGTCCCATTTGCTACTAATCAAAAGGCATATTTTGGGGACAAAGTGGCAAGGCCCACAAAAATCTGTTGCTTCTGTATATGCTCTAGTGAATAGTCTTACTTTCTGAGGGTTCTCTCCAACTTCTAAATTCATTTTATGCTGGACAGAGATTGTAAAAGACATTCATACTTGAGCTCATGGAAGGAAAATTATATTGACTCCTGTTACTTCCCCCAAAACATAAGAATGGTGAATTACTATTTCAGCCTCTCATTCAGTTTATCTGCTTCAGATACACAGTCAAGTTCTGCATCAAACTTTCTTTCAGAGACTTGTGCTTTCCATTCACATTGTGTTTCACATGACTCCCAGGCAGCCATGGGAAGATTTTTCTAAACGTGTACTCTCATTATCGATGATATCCAAAGTCTAGGGAAAGAGGTGCAGACACTCTCTATGATATTCACAATCCTTAGAGTGGGTCTTGTGCCATCTATTGCATCTGAGGAGACATTTGTGCTCACCACTCAGTGAGGAATGCTGCTGCATGTCCAGGGAATACTGAAGTAACTTTTTGCTTACATTAAAAAGCATCAAATGTAAGTGGAGTAATGTAGTTAGGCTGAAAAAAATATAATACATGACTGGCTTAAAAGTAGGTGGCAAGTGTAAGAAATAGGATTACTGTCTTCCAGTTTTGCTGGATCACAATCTTCTCCTGCCTCTTCGTGGAAACCAAAATTAACCTTCAGTAACTGCATAAGATTAAAATATCAATTGGCTCCTCAATGTATTACTGGCCTAGGAATAGGTTCAGTGATGTGGTAACAGCCATCATTCTATCTATTGAATGCAGAGGCTGTATTTGACATTCTAGTTAAATACTGAACAAGAATTCTTTGTTTCTAATTTCAGAAGTCATCCATGGTAGGGGAATTTTAACTCCTAAGTCACTAGAGTTTTTCTGAAGAAAATCACTCATTGTCTTTCTTTTGGAAGGGAAAAGTCTCCAGGTGAGTTTGGTAAGAATACATTTAATTAAATAGTATGGTAATGAAAACAAGCAAGTAAAAATTAATCCATAGTTAAAATAAATACAAGTGATGGGATTAAGTTTCTCCCTGGAATAAATGTCTACTGGTATCCTTAGTGCAGGAATGAGTCTATCCCATCCTTTTTATTTACCTTACAAAGCCAGAAGAGAAGTGTAGACACACACTATAGCCTACTAATGAGATAAGTGTCCCTATGGTCTCCCCTGAGGAGAGCAACTCTTCTCCAGTGGTTGATTCTGAGTGGGTATGGTGGGAGCTGGATCTTCTTCTGGAGAATTCTCTTTCTTCCAGTGACTATAAGGAGGGAGCATGGAATTACCTCACTATCCTCCAAGCTGCCTTTGGAAATGCACAGCGAATGGCCCTGACAAGGATACAAGTCCAACCATTTCAAAACATGAGCTGTGAAGAGAAATCAAACCACAGGACACCTCCTCTGAACACTGAAATCCGGTTGAGAAGTCCAGAACTCGGCTGCTCCTCCTGAACCACTTGTACTTAGTGGGCCTCTTTATGTTTCCCACTTGCTAAATCAAGTATAAGTATTTCCAAAACAGTAGATTTTCTGCTGGAGATGCTTTTTAAAACTTCCACACTCATTGGCAGTGAAAGTAGGCAGCCTACAGTCCTACAGCAGCTGCTGCTCCATTCTCTTACTTCTCCATATCTTCTGAGCTATTTTTACCTTTATGAGCAAACTTAGAGCATTTGCTCTGTCTTTACCTGCTCAGAAGATTCTTCAGTACTTTTTTGGACTTCAGTAGCAGTTGACTTTTTGGTGAAAGGAATGGTATAAATTATATAACCAGGGCTTCCTGGAAACTTGCAGGAGTAGGATCCCTTCCATCTGTTTTCCAGAGTTCTACCAGGCTTAGAAAATAAGCTATGAAAATATAATAGTGTGTTAACTACTACCAAGGCCCCCTCGTGTCTTCTGTTGCATCTCAGTAAGTGGTTAAATTCTGCCATATAATGCTATATAACACAATAGCATGTTTTTCAATTTTAAGCTATGACATCAATATTCTTACAATCATAAAACCAAATCAAAACCAAATTTGCCTCTTTTCTCATTAAAACATGCACTTTGTACATAAGACTGTCTCTTGAGAAGATTTTACAGACAAATATTACCAATTATGCAGCAGATGTTTATGATCTGTAATTCCAAGTGAGGTCCAGCCTGGAAACTTAATTAAAGCACATTTACACTGATTTTGAGGGAGCTTTGCATATGAGAAAGTTGCCAGCTTTAAACCATATTTGTTTCTGGACTCTTCAAAATTTACATTAAGTACAGATGGACTTGAACAGAATCCAGATCTAAATTAAATCAAAGTTTGGATTACCTGTCTGCATGTGCTTAGACTTCTTATGGATATAAGAAAAAAGTAGTGGGTCATGAGGTGAATGTATTTCAGAGTTGCTCAGCATTGTCTCAGTTTTTCACTACATGCTCATGGGATTCATTGTTTCTGCACAGGTGACTTTTTTTAATCCAATTTGTGCTCAAATTAGTGTGTATAGAAGAAATTTCTTTATTTGCTGCCTAGAAAAATAAATTTTAAAATTCCAAGCTTCTACTTACACATGTAGAGACTGTAGGAGAAAAAGAACAGCCTACTTTGAAACTTCAGGCATGGTCAGAATTGAAATACTTCTCTGACAACTCTTTCTTCTTAGGGGGTAGGTGGTTTGAGTACAAAAGGATGTGGTTTAAATTTCTCCATCAACATAAGCGTTTTTCCATTTACTTGTACAAATTTTGAAGACTCTTGCCTGCTCAACTGAAAACATAACAGCACATTTATCTTAGAGAAATGAGACGTTTTCTGTACAATTCATGTTGTACAATGATCTCAGCAACCAAGTTACATTCCAGATTGAAATGAGAAATAAATAATGAAAACAGAATCAACTGTTTGTGCTTTTTCCAGAAGCCTTCCACTGGCAAATCCAAATCAGAGCTTTTAAAAAAATGGCTCATGAAAAAGTGATACAAGATCAACGTTTTGATTTCTGCCATTTGATCCATTAAAAAAATATATATATCCTTTCTTTTTTCTTCACTAGAATGTCAGTATTTTTTCTTCTGGAAATTTGATAACATGAACAACCTATTTAACAGTCTCAAATATATTGCTTTTTCTTGGCTGTATTTTTCAACTGTTGGCACAAACTGTTTATTTTAATGACTGGAATTGCAGAAGACTGTGTATCTGTGGAGGTCTCTTTTCTTGTTAGTCAACAAATTCTGTGGATATGTGGTAGTCATGAATGGCCTACCTCCAACTACACTGTGGTTCATGGATGCCTTTATAATCAGTGAGTCTTGGATAAATCCTGGAATAAGAAGATAGAAAATCCATGGTTTGGCACAGTTTGCAGGATGTAGTAAACTATACAGTAGAGAAGATATCCACAGTTTCCACTGCTTTTACTATATGCTGTATTTTTGCTAATCAGGTTATTGTAGAGCTCTGTTGATAAGTTATAAAAAACCCCAAACAACCAACAAAACAACAACAATAAAAAATCATAAGCCAAAGCCAGTGCTTCTCTTTCTAAATATTTCCCGATAAATATGTTATTGGCATGAAAATAGCCATGCTGAGTCAGAACTAAAGCTTTTCAAATTCATTGTCCCATGCTAACAATTATCAATAAAATCATTACGGAAAAAATATCAGAAATTATGAAATCATAAGCCAAATAGGCTGTTATTCATGGCAACAAACTAATGGAGGAAAAAGCTTCTTACAGAGCACAGTATGATAAGCGGAGGAATTAGGGTTGTGATCGTATAATTCAGGAGGGGACACTTATGAGTGAGATTGGCAGAAAGGATTTCCTATTACCTTGGGGATCTAGGGCATAAGCAAAGAGAGAGAAAATGAAAGGAAGGGATACCTTAACCCTACCCAGAGTTCCTTGAAATCTCTAATCCTCAACAATATCCTGAGCTTCCCAGCCTTGTCCTGAGACAGAAGTCCTCCAGTTTTCCCTTTTCCTGCAAATTTTTCTTTCTAAAACTTCCCATCCCCAAAACTTGTGCCATCTCCCTCACCCCTCTCTTCCTTCATCCTCTGTGCACATTCAAAATTCATGTGGATGCCAGTGAGCAAATCTCATGTATGTTTCCTTCTAGGTCCACAGCTTTTGTGTGCGTGTTTTTTGATCTTAAATCTGTTGGAATGTCTATGACTTAGACAAATAGCCTACTGGAAGAGCTCAGACAGATGATTCTTTCCTTAGATGAATAACACTAACATTATTTTTTCTTAGAAATGAGGGAAACCAAGACCATTAAAAAGAGAA
Source organism: Gallus gallus (assembly GCF_016699485.2). NCBI lineage: Eukaryota > Metazoa > Chordata > Aves > Galliformes > Phasianidae > Gallus > Gallus gallus. The sequence continues at coordinate 65,271,389 of NC_052534.1, read as the reverse complement.
TAAGTGGATACATTTTATTAAGATGCTATCCACACCTGAATGAGCAATAACTGTGGAGCTTGTTTCATACTGGAAAGACTTGAGATGCATCATATGTGATGCTATAAGCCATTCAGTTCCTTCACTTCCTCTCTCTAGTAAAATGTTATTTCTGATGGAATTGGAGTAAGACCTTTTTGTGTGCTTGATTTTTATTTCACTGTGTGTTAGTACTAAAACATATGAAATGGAATAGATAACAGAGAAGTTCTTCTCGTCTTTTCTTTTTGGGGGCATTGATCTCTCAAGCAGCCTTTAGTTTTTACAAAATATTTTACATGAAACATGGGATTTCTACCAGTTTTTATGATTTGGCTGAAATTAGAAAAGAATATTCTAAGCATGTGGGGGATTCTTGAGTGGTCTAATAAAGTGTTCCCCTAGCCCTCCTTTCCTCAAGCTAAAACAAGCTAAACAAGCTTAAAATCAAGCTAAAACATTTCTCTGTATTTCTGTATTTCTCTCCCTCCCTCTCTGAGCTTTTTTTTTTTTTTGGGTTGTGTTTTTTGGGGTTTTTTTTTTTAATGTTAATTCAGATTTCTCAGATCAAAATTATATTAATTTAAATATCTTCAGAACAACAGGATCATTGTGCAAATAGGTCTCAAAATAGGTATTAAGCCCCGGCACATAAACTGAGCATGCACATGAATAAATCATCAGTGCATGCATGTTCACACTCACAGTCTCTCTCCTATCGTCCCTTTCTTTTTAGGATTAATTCTCGCCAGCTCAATTGGTTTATGTTGTTTCAATATTTTAGTTGATTGCTATAGAGAAGGATGTAAATATACACAAATGGCTTGCCAGGTACAAGAATGCATGCATGCTTATTTTCTAATGCAGTCAACGTTTTCTGTAACATCTCAGTAGCCAAATTACACAGGCCAACAACATAGATGAAAAGCGATGTGCTTTTTACTGCCACCATTCTGAGTAAAATGTGGGTCCTGCTTATTTATTTAGTTCTTCATTTATTAATACAGTATCTGCAAACCACCTGCAATGGCAGCCCCTTCTGCAGCCTGACTAGCACCCTGGTTTCCATGGCAACAGGAAGAAGGAGTGAAGTGCAATGAAAGCAGTGAATGCCTCATCTTTACTGGTAACCAGGGAAAAAAAAGAGGCCTCATTTACATTCTGGTGCATAAACCAGCTAAGTGACGTTTCCTGAATAATTTCTGCTGGCTTGAAGCTGCACGCTTATGTGATGTTTATATATATTTATTAGGACAATATTAAAATTTCCCATAGTGGATTATTTGTGTAAATTGCAGGTGGGGATAAACACAGATGAACAACAGACACGTTTAGTTAATTGTTCTGTCTGCTCTAAAAAAGTAATAAAACAGAATGTTAAATTATAGTGACTTAAACAAGGGAGTTGATCAGAAACTTTTCTTCATGTGTGACACAAATATGTTGCGGTGGAGGAGACATCTGCTATACTTAGTGACCCATTTCTAAACAAACAGCTGAAGAAAAGAAAGAAATCTAAATACAAATGAAGCTCCTTTTACTACTGCAGGCAATTCTTTTGACTATAACACATTTCAAGGAGATGTGTATATGCTTGAATTGTGAGACTTGGTTTATTACTGCCCTCCATACAAATGTGGCCTTTATCCTGAGGCTTTCAGGTGCTACCATGACAAAAGCAATTAATAATAAATGCATACTTCAAAATTCCTTATAAATATCATCAAAAAATATATTGTACATAGAATTAATGAAACTTTCCTTCCTGAAGTGATTTACGGGAAAATTTTTTTAAGGAGAATATCTTAATTTTATGATTTATTTATCAATTTGTGAAATGATCTCCTTCCACACATAAAAACAAAACAAAACAAATAAGCTTAAAATTCCTTCCTGGCTTTAATTTTAGCCTGCCAGTTAGCATGTGCCCTGGTCAGAAGTCCAGGATTGCCTACTAGTCCACTCTTCCCATCCTTTCAGAATCAGGCCTGGGTCTGGCAAGACCCCGAGCTTCCTGTAGTGTCTGGAAGAAACAGGCACAGATGAAGCTAGGGGTCTGATTGCACAAAGGTTGCTTCATCTACTCCAAAGGCCAGAGTAGCCTCTCTGAGCTTAAATATAGCCAGGTTAAAGGCAAGAAAGAGAATAAGTTAAGGTGGGCCACAGGGTTCGGTGTCTTCACCTCTCCTTTAAACCAAGACTCCATATCACAATAGAAGTTACCTCCATAGGAACACCTTTGCCAGGACATTTTAATGGTAGACTTTACATTCTGATTTTTTCTTGTCCAATTCCAGTGATTCCTCTAGAAAACATGCCAATATTTTGTGTATTTAATGTTATAGTGTAAAATGGCTTTATCTATTTCTAGTGATATCTGAGATGTTTTTGAAGCCCAGTCTGCTGGAATAATGATTGTTTGAAAATTCTTGCTTTATTTTTTTTTTTTAAGAAGCTTTAATGATGAAAAATATACAACTTAAAGATTTTTAATTCCTGAAGCAGATAACAAAAAGGAAATTGTATTAAAAATCTCTTAACTAACAAGTTAAATTGATACTTTTATTTGAAAGCTTGAGACTGGCATTGTGAGTCCCTCCTATCATGCTTGGCTGCATGGGATTAAGTTATTAAGGAGCAAGTGGATTGAATTTAAATCTACTGTACTTTTTTGTCTGTTTTTTTTTGTTGTTGTTGTTGTTGTTTCTTTCTTTCTTTGTTTTTTAATTTGCTTTTGCTGTTTTCTTCTTGTTTAGAGAGAGAATTTAGAATTTTGTTTTTCTGTTTGAATGTATGTGAAACATACAAATATGCATTTATATTTTTTTCTCAAGGCATGCTTAATTAATTTCATCGCTATTGTATAGTAGCCTGAACACTGTTGATTTATTTGCAAGGATATCTTTCCTTTTAGGTGAGTAAATGCTCTGATAGATACCAGCAAAGAGCAGATGGCTTCACAAAAGACGCTTGAAAGCTGACTCCCTCCCTCCTGCCAGTAGCTTTTCACACTCTTACTTTGTCTGGCTTCAGTAGGATTCCTTGGTGGGTGAGAGAAACTTCTCTCTGTGCCCTGCATTTTGTGGGAGTAGAGACACATAACCAGCTCTGCACTAATTTATGCATCTACTTACCTTCTGTGGCTTGAGTACTTTCAGGGGCCTACAGCCCTGCATCCAGCTCTGAAGGTGTGTTTAAGTGGGATAGGTAGTTAGAGTAGATGATGACAGCACACCAGCTGTACGGATTAGAACTCAGAAAACAGCTGGAGCTTACTAGCTTCAAGGGAGCCTCAAGCCAACATCATGACACCATTGTTAGGGCAGACCAGTCACAGAAATGCCTGGAAGATGTTTGTTGTGACTACTGATGAAAGTCAATCTTTAGCCTAGGTCCAGTCTAGATCCAGTCAGTCCTCTTCAAGTGAACTGTGACTGCTTTGCAGTCATTTGAAATGCAGAGACCATCCAATTCTTTTTCAGATCTGAACCCGATCCACCTTGCTCAGTGCAGCCAGATTTTATAGTGAAATATGAGCCCATTCTCATCATTTCCTGCACTATCCATAAACCACAACTGCACCATCCCTCTCTGTATCTACAACTTCACCAATTTGCTCCTAGGTCCCTCTGTATGCATTTATTGTGTATAGAAGTGTTTCCACAATATCTTATTTCATATCTTCTGCTGGAGCGATCTCAATATTCAAGATATATCATTTACTCTTCATTCTTGTCTTAGTTGCCAAGATGACTCTTCTTTCCTCATCTGTATGGGGTAAGAGAGAATCACCATTTCTATCTTAGTAAGAATATCTCTTACATGTCTGTAGAGTACATTTTCAAGGGATATTATGTGCAGATTTATTCTTCCTGAACAGCCTTTTGATGAAATGGTGAAGTTTGACAGGCTGCTAAAAGAAATTGTAGGTAGTAGTCTCACCTTTGTGTTCCAAATTTTATATTTCAGTGAATTCATTGAAAAGGTAACAGAAGCTTGCAGCACTGATAGTGGGTGTATAGGAAACTCCTCACAAATTGGTACCCTAAAAAAAACGCAGTAAAATTTATGTCACTTAGGTGAACAGAATATTGGATTCATGCCCTTACTTGAATTCATTCATTGTTAGGGAAAAAAAAGTATCAAATTTTAATAAATGTAAATGAACAGTTCCTTTAGTGGAGAGGAAGGAAGAGAGAGAGAATAATTTAATTTTGTCAGTTCTTAAGCTTAAGAACATAAATAAAATGTATGACTTAAATTATGTGGTTATTTTATTGCAAAAAAACTTCACTTGAAAAATAAGAGATAATTTGAGAAAGTTGTATGTGAAAGTAAAAAGCTGGAACTGTTATAATTGTAATCAGAGCTGCCTGTATGTCACAGTCAGAATCCATATTTTTTTCTCACACTAATTGCACAAAAGCTTGTATGTCCTTCCTATTAATACAGAAAGAAAGCATTATGTTTTATCTTTGTCAAAATCAGTGGTTGATTTTGGTTCTTAGAGTTTAATTTCTATCATTTCATAATCTCTATCATTCAAGGTGTAAATGATCCCATTTATCATTTGTGTGATAAATCATAGATATCATTTTTGGTTTTAATTGGCAAACTTGAATTAAAAACCTGAGAGATGTAACACAGAGATGTGTTACACATCAGAAATGTGAAATGGAGATTTCTCTAAGTCTGACCCACTCTCCACACAACATGTTGCCCTTCAGCTTGTCAGAAATTTAGAAAATTCTTGGCAGTAGTCTTGGGCCATCTATGTCATTGGCACTTAGACAGCTGACTAGTCAAAGAAAAACTTAGCAAGAGGCTTAAGAATAAATCAGTGGTTTTGTTTCTTCTACTCAATTTCCTTTATTGCAAATGAAAGACAAGTTCAGCTCCAGATAAGATTGTAAAGTCTTCTTGAATAAAACTTTCTCTCCAGGACGGGAGAAAATGTGATTATTATTTTTTTTTTTTTAGATTAGAAACTAGATTTGCTCTGATTTGCAATCACAGGTGAGCCCTTGAGTACGAGGCAGCCTTCAGCTGTCTTATGGGTCAAGTGACATGAGGCACCTTGGTTTCCACATGAAAGACTCCACCTTCATTGCTTGGACCCAGAAGCCTCTGCCCAGCAGGCAGAGAATAGAGATGAAGATTTCATCAGTTGGGTTGTTTACCTGCTTTGCAGCTGGCAAAAAATCAGAGCTCCTTTCTCTCTGCCTTGCCTTCTCTTCCTTGTAAGCTGGTAAGCAGACACACATCATTGCTGGGCAGTCCATTTACTTCACATTCTTGCTGCTTGCTTTGTCCTTTCTCCTCCCAGGGGAGGGGGAAGGTTTCTAGAACACAAGATGCCTCTTGCTATCTACATTTAAAAAAATTGCTATCACATTTGAAGTTGTTGGATGACTTGTGTCTTGGTATACTTCCTTATGTCTTTTTTTTTTTTTTTTTTTTCAGTAGAACTGGAATTATTACCTTGCAATACTCAGGAAACACATTTTTACTTTCAGGTAACAGTCTTGATCAACATATCAGAACTAATGAATTTGACAGGATATCCACCTCGTTTCTCCTGCTTATACTGAACAACTGGACTGAATATAAGTAAAGTAGATAGCATCAAGCTGTAGGGATGAGAAGGCTGCTCTGCCCTGGGGTCTGTGCTGCCTTTGCCAGATACCTGGAAATCCCCCAGTTTCCTGGGGGTGCTGCCTTCTGAGAGCATCAGAGCAGAATCACAGGAGTTCGATTTTTTGTTCTGCCCCTCATAACATTTGTTGTGCAGAACAAACATTTATTTTTCACTCACAGTACTTGGAAAACTCTCCTGCGCTCCCTGACAGAAAGCAATAGCTGTACCCTATCCTGGAACTACGTTCAAAATTCCTAGATTTGTGTTATGTAGGTCAGCACTTTGATTACGTTTGAAAGCCTTGGTTTTTTTCATCTGTTTATTCGACATATTTCATTATCCTCCAAACAACCAAGAGAGTTCCCTGCAGCAAAAGCCACAGCTTTTTAATTTTTTTTAATGAGAACTTGAGATGAATGCTTAGCTGTCCAAATAGCCGTGATTTTTACAAATTGCAAAACCTGGCAATATTACAAAGGTTATTTCTAATTCTGACATTTATATTTATGTGACTGATTTTGTATAAACATATATATGTATACACATATATATAAAAGCACAGATATTTAAACATGAGAATGTCAAATGGAGAGAAAGAATGCCTTCACAAACAGCTGGGAGTGTGGTAATGTGATCTTTGGGAATAACTGCATTACAGCTTCTTGCAACACTGCAGTTGGAGTGGAGCCAAGCAAAAGGCCAGAGATTCTCTTTTCTCCTTCACACTGATATTTGCTATATGAGATTACATATTCAGGATCTGTTACTAGTAGCCTATATTGATATTACTATATTATTGACAGTTTATGATAAGGGAGAGGAGTCAAGAAAATAAGACTTTTAGAGGCGTAATTTGAAGTGCTATCTGCACAGTGTTTATTCTCTTGATCAGAGTATTTCAGAAGCCTTGTTTGTATAAGGAGGTGTTGGCTTTTTCTTTCTGGCTAGCACGCTCCTATGTAGAATCATAGAACATACTCTTGATGTTCATGTAGAATCAATTGATGTTGATGTTCATGTAGAATCAAAAACATACTAGAATCTCAGTGTAAAGATAATTAGAGAAAACCCAAACTGCTTTTTTTTTTCTCTTATTCTGATAAAATTCCACTATAATAATGAGTTACACTGGTGATGAGTTAAATTAATTTCAGTTCTATGGACTCCGAGACTTTAGTGAAGTAGGTACTTTTAAACCACTGCAATCCAGGAGACTGTGGGCAATTTCAAATACTTTTGGTTCCAGATCACACTTTTTTTATCCTCTTTTTATCGGGGGGTAATGGCAGAATTTCTAAACAAAAACATCCAGGTGAGCTGCTAATATGCTTCTAATGCACCTCTAATTTTGCTATAAAAAGGCCTTGCTATGTTTACCAGCCACACAATCATTTTCCATCCTGCATTAGAATGCCAGAATCTGCAGGGAACTGTGTGGTTATTCAGACGAGTAGACTAAGAACAGTTAACCAGCAAAATATTTCAGGTATTCATTTAGCTGCAAGACTGAGGGGAAGTTCTAACGATGGTTGTGGGTACAATGTGGCAGACTTTGTACTTAAAAGTAGAATTGTGGAATGCCTTTTTGGATGCATGACCTATCTGCTGGGTTAAATGTGTATATCAGTAATAGGGCATGTTTCCTGCAATTTCAACTTGGAGACATCTATAAACTGCGCAGACCACTAAAATAATGAGAAATGCTAAAGAAAATTTTATTAGAAAAGGGCATGACACATGGTTAGATGCTCTCTTTGCTTTTATCTGCTTCATCAGCTCAGCCAAAGAGGGAATCTTAAAGACAGTAATCACAAGCTTTAAAAAATAAATGTTGTGTATATTTTTTAAAGGATGGTTATCCACAGCTTATTAAAAATAAATGATGATATTTGAGATAAGTCTTTTTGCCAATATAGAGCTAGACTAATTAGTATTTTCCTTCAATTGGACTGGCCTTTTTGAGATCTGATATAAGCAATATTCTTCTACCTCAGAGATGGATGGCAAGGCAACTTGGACTACAGATGTCCCTTGTTTAGAAAGGTATACTCTACTGTCCTCAAACTGGAATTATCCATTTCATACACTACTCTCATTTCAAACTCCTCCCCTGGCTCTCTTTTATATAATATTAAGTTGGTAGAAGCAATTGTGCTTAAACTTCTTAGTACTGGAGGAAAATATTTGCCAATACTGGTGTGTAGATTTGCAAAAAGATGACTCAAGGAAAGATTTTTTTTTAAATAACCGCAGTGGGAAGAAACTTAACAATCCAGACTACATGGACGCATTCTGTAAGAAATGTAGTCTCTGCAGTGAAGTGTAAGGGAAAAGTGTTACAAAAAGGTCATTTGAAAACTTCATCTCTCTTGCCATTTAAAACATGCAAGCACTGGAATTCCTCCATTTCTTTTCCAGCTCTCCTGAGTCTCAAGAAATAAAGAAGGGTGGAGAAAATATTTTGTTAATAATAGTGTTTCCATTTAAAAAGCAATCAACAGTATTAACAGCAATGACAATAACTTGAAGTGTAACGTTCTCCTCATCCTTGCCTGCATGCAGCAAGAATGCATCCCTCTCCCCACAACTGTCCAGATGCTCCTTACAACACTATGAGCTTTCCACAAATATCTATTGTACTGTAATGAGCATGACAACCCTCCCACAGAGAAAACTCATCAGATAAGGGTGTGGGAGGACTGTGAATGGCACTGGGGCCATAGCTGTTTGTACTAGGTACAGAGAGTGATATTGAAACTATTCTGCAGCACATAGAGACAGCTGTGTGACTGTGATTATGTCACAGACTCCTCAGGGTTTCCATACATTAAGATCTTTCTGTAACTTTTTGGAAAGACCCATAAAAAACTATTTAACTGTGGGTCCGTTCTGCTTGTTTCAGAAATAGTAGACGATGAGGCTTGAATTCATTGTGTAAGGATACTGGATTTTGATTTGTAGTGAATTTATGCTTACTGCAGATGAAGAAACTGTGGGTAACAAGGCAAATGTTCCCAGAATGAAGTACACTGAAAACACTGTCCAACAGAAGTCATGTGTCCTTGAACTTCCTTATGTTTACTAGCATTTTTGAAATAACTCTATTTCCTCTGTATGTGTGTGGATGTGGAGTGGGAGCTGCACATGTGCTGCTGGCCCCGTTGGGTACATACTGGTCACAATTACATTATCCTTCTTGAGGGTCAGGCCGCACTGTGTGAGCATGAGCTTTAATAACTATTTATTTGTTTTTCAGTTCGAAGTACTCAAAATAATGAAATGTGTTGCAATGCACCAAAATGGTGTAGGTTTTTTGCAGGTTATGCTCCCCCAGTGACCAGGAAAAGGACCCATGGGAATGGCATGGAGTTTTGTCAGGGGACGATCAGATTAGGTATTAGGAAAAGGTTCTTCACCAGAGGGCGATGGGGCACTGGCACAGACTTCCCAGGGCAGTAGTCATAGTCCCAAGCCCACAGGAGTTCAAGAAGCATTTGAACAATACTCTCAGATGTATGGTTTGAATTCTGGGAACTGAACTCAATAATAATTGTGGGTTTTTTTCCAACTTGGGGTATTCTATGATTATATGATTTTGTGTCCTGATGGATCTAGCATGAGGACAAGTCAAGATATTGGAGGTGAAAGTGTCTCCAGAAATGTCTTTGGGATTGTAAAGTACTGAAGCTCCCAAAATAAGACAGTCCTGATCTGTGTAGGTTGCTCTGAAAATAATGCCTCCTATTGATGCCCCTAGAAACTACAACAGCTACAAGAAGCACAATAACACTATTTGATAGAGCAAATTTTCAGCTACAAAACACTCTTTTTCAACGTATTCACAACCATTAGTTGTACATTCTCACCACCAATGTGAATAAGAGCTTGCATTCCATGCCTGTAAAAATCAGCATGCCTGTCTGGAATGTGGCTTGTCTTTCACGTTGCTGTCACTATTGCTGCAGTGCACCACCTACTGCATCATTGTGCTCACATCCACTATTTGATCTTCATAAATGTTCAGCAAGTATCAATGAATGTCAGTGGTTGCCATTTTTTCTGCATGGAGGAATTCAGTGCCACACCTTTGCTCTAAACACACTTCCATGTCAGACGCCGTTTTGTCAGACTGCCCCTTTACTGCCGTTTGTCACACAGCAACAACATGTAGTGGAATATTGGTGGGAATATTCCAGCTCTACTGCTATATCACCAACATCCACCTCTGATGTTGTTGGCGAACAGAATAAAAGTGGGAGGCTTTACTTTTGGAGCAGCGTTCTCTTGAAGGCAAGAATTGGACTAAGCTCAGATGTCCACAAGAGATCTAGCAGCTCATTAGGGACCAGCAGGAAGTATAATAGGAGAGGAAGACAGACTGATGGTATAGGCTCAGGGATGTGCTTGCTTTCCTTGAACTGTGAGACGTTTTGGCTTTGATAGAAACAGTTTATTACTTGAGGGGCTGAATGAGTGCCCACTAAAGTCAATGTTCTGCAGAAAAATGAATCTACCTTCACTCTTGTAATTGGTATGTTGTACTACTGAAAAGACAGTAGAAGACTTCTTTCAACCAAGGCAATGATCTGATAGATCCTTCAGAAAATATGAATTGTGCTCACAATAAGGAGTAATTGCTAGAAGCCTGCAGACCTCCCTCATCTTCTCATCAGACACGTAGCAGATGCAAAAGATGTTTTAGTGAACTGCTAAGCAACACCACATTTAACCTGTTCTGTGTTGTTCATGTATTGCGGTGTACAACTACGATATCACTTTATATTCTGGAAATCTCTCCTGCTGGATAATAATTTCTGTTTGATCAATGTCTTGATTTCAGGGCTCTTATTTGTTGGTCCATCGTATACTTGTCTGCCAATGCAATGTAAATTAAAACAGGTGATTTGATTTGTTGTCCAGTAATCGATATCTGCATGAAACAGTAGCTGATCTTTTTTAAGCACACAGATGGGACATACTTTGTTGAGTTAGCTAATAAACCACACAGCTCCAGTCACTTTTCTGAGGTACTAATCTATAGTAAAAATACCACATAGCAGAAGTCAAACAGCATGAAATAGGATGTTCCACTGTATTGACTCATTTCTCAGTACAGCACCAGTGACATTTAGAATAGTGGAAAGATTTGTATGAATATAGCAAAAATAAAGATTTTTTGCTCTTTTGGCCTGCATACACCAAGTCTGACAGTCTGTTTATATCCCTTTCCATCTGTTGACTTCTGTAGGAAACAACAACATGTGAAGTATTGACAATAGGCAAACAAGCAAAAGCAATTTTTTACAAGTATCTACTCAAAGCTAATTCAATAAGACTAAATCATAGAATCAAAGAAGCATAGAGTGGTTTGGGTTGGAAGGGACCTTTAAGGGACCATCTAGTTCCAACCCCCCTGCTATACGCAGGGACACCTCCCTCTATACCAGGTTGCTCATAGCCCCATCCAGCCTGGCCTTGAATGCTTCTATGGAGGGGGCATTCACGACTTCACTGGGCAATGTGTTCCAGTGTCTCACCACCCTTACAGTAAAGAATTTCTTCCTAATATCTAGTCTAAATCTACCCTCTTCCAGTTTAAAGCCATTTCCTCTCATCTTGTCATTACATGCCCTTATAAAAAGTTGCTCCCCAGATTTCCCATAGGCCCCCTTCGGATACTTGAGGGCCACTATAATGTCCCCTTGGAGCCTTCTCTTCTCTAAGCTGAAGAACCCCAACTCTCTCAGCCTGCCCTCATAAGGGAGGTTCTCCAGCCCTCTGATCATCTTCACGGCCCTCCTCTGGACCCACTCCAACAGCTCCATGTCCTTCTTCTGTTGGGGGCCCCAAACTGGGTGCAGTATTCCAGGTCTCACAAGAACAGAGGAGCAGAATCACCTCCCTTGACTTGCTGGTCACGCTTCTCTTGATGCAACCCAGGATATGTTTGGCCTTCTGGCCTGCAAGTGTCCATTGCTGGCTCATGCTGAATTTTCATCAACAGACACCCCCAAATCCTTCTCCTCAGCGGCATTCAAGCCATCCAACTTAATCTTATTTATCAGCATATTTATTTCTCATGCTAAAATTTCAAGCTGCTTTACTTACTTCACAGGAAGCACCTGTGAAGAACAGATTTCAGGAATTAATTGGAAGCAGGGTTCAGGCTGTCCACATATGATCAGTGCTGTGTTGATTACTCAGTGAAGACCATAGAGGGTGGCTAATTTCCTGTCTGGATAAGGAGACTGAAGGAAGTTGTGAGGCCTCGAATACAACATATTATATAGAATTATGCTCATTGAATTCACTGCATGGTGATATTGCTGATCAACTGGTCTCTTAGGTCTGGTGAATGTATGCCTAGCATAGTAAATAGTCAGGTGAAAAGGGCTTTATCACAGGATTTATTAGCACAGCTTGCTCTGTGATTTTGCGTAAGTCACTCTACATTTCTTTAATTTTTTATTATTTACTTCTTTATCCCATACGTTCTTTGAGGCTGTTTGTGTTGGATCCAGGAAAAGACTCAGACACCTGAAAGACTGCCTCCTGTAGAGGAGCTCCTGGAAGTGTCTTGGCTCTGCTGGACCAGTCTCAGACACAGGGATGGAGAAATGCTGTTAGTCTCACTGTTCTCTTGCCCATGCATCTTGAATTATAGCTGCTGTAGCAGCAGAGGAATAGACACAACCTCTACTGAATCAGGTTCTTGTGATATATTTGTATGGTAAGGAGACAGGCTCAGCAGAAGACCTGTGGTAATATGAGAACACTGACATGGAACAATTTGATGATTTTTTGAGGGCAAACAGGTGTTGATATGCCTCTTACAAAATTAACTAACAGGGCATGAACTGACTGACTGAACAACTTTCTTTCTACTCCAAAAAATGCAGATAACAGTGGAATAACCCTAATGAAAAATATGATTACAACATCACTTTTCATTAACTGATATTGTTGATGAAGGACAATTTGTTCTGACAACATTATGTTACTCATCATTTTAATGAAGTACATAATAATCAAATACTACTTAGAATGCAGTGGAATAGGAAGCCTGTAGGTGAAGTATTGGGTGAATTTCTCAGCAACCTGTACTGTTTTGAAAGCACACAGCAGATTTGAAAAACGTGGCTCAGAAATGATCATGCTTCATTCTGAGTAATCAGAATCAGCTTGTAAAGAAATGTGTAGCTTCATAAAAACAGTCAATCTTAATATTTGTGTAACAAGATATATTGATTATACAGATTTATGAAAATTACAGAGAATTGGGCATGCGAGTGTTCAGGAAAGAAAGATTTGTGCATAGAAATTGATCTTCGCTTAGCTTTCAGCTTAGCTATCAGCTGAAGAAGTGTTGAAATCTGTCTTCATCACTTTGATTTTAGATTGTTAAATAAACCATCACTATCATTTTATACATCTAGCAAATGTATCTTTATGCCTAACATATTTCAGGCCTTCAGAAAATTTTCTCCTATTGAAAACTTGCATAATGAAGACCTTTGGGTAGTACTTACACTCTGGCAGTCCTTAGGCATTAAAATAAATCTTTCCAAATGAATGAAGAAAAAGATTGCTTGCTTACTTTGCTTTTAGCTTGCCTGGATGGCCCTAATAGCTGTAGGTTTTAGTATTTATCAGAAGTTAAGACATTGTAGAAAATAATTCACATGTTGATTTAGCCTATTATGTTAGCATGCAAAGACAGACTAGAAAAAATATTTGAAAACCCATCAGGAAGTTTTCTGAAGTAACAAAACAATTAAAAACTCTTTGGTTTGAGAAAGACACGCAGCCTCTTAGGTGATGCCCCACTTACACCTGTTAGATCCGCAAATGGACGGAGTCCAATGGATGGAGGAGCACAGTTAGGCACGTGGGAGCTGTGGCCATGGAAATTACTGGCTCGTGTGAAGAGATGACACAGATCTTGGTGACCACAGCACTGATTTTGTGTTGGGATCCAGGAAGTAGAGATCTCTACTTAGGTTTTTTCCTCACAATTTCAGGGAATTGGGGGTTGCGTCTTTTCCAGTCAAAAGAAGGCTAGAAAAGGAGAGATATGAATCTTACTCCCTTGGCTGAGCAGACACTGAGACTAAACCTCCCCCTCCCTGTGCAAGTGCTCTGACCACTCAGCTCACATGCTAAAATGAGGGTAAAGGTGGCCATTACTGTCAGTTAGGACTTCTCTTTAAAGCGTATTTAAAAATGAAAGCAGCTCTCACTGTGCTTGTGAGTTTGATCCTTTTATGTGTTACACAGAAGCTAAGCATGCTTTATTGGATTGATTTCCTCTGTTGGGCTTAGGTATCTGTTTGTTTACTTTCTGGTTCCTAAAGCATTTAGCAGGAGCTAAGTGGCTGACAGCTGCTGACCCCCGGCCATTTCTAGTCAAGCAGAATGCAGAAATGTTTTGGATCATGAGACAACATACCCAATGGCTGCAAAACCCCGCAGAGAATATTTCTGGAGAGGGTGTTTATTTGGATCTAGGTTTTCCTCCTGGGAACCTGATTTTCAACTCACCTTGGCTACCTCCTAGAGTAACTGTTCTTGTCTCAGGATTAATTTAAATTCTCATTCATCTCTGATTTTAAGTCTGCATTCCATTTTTAGCTTAAAGACACTTGTTCATAGCTATAAACCAGATCTTATATGCTATGGTTATTCTTCAGTGATTAGTAAGCACTATGATCTGTCAGTAAATGCAAGTAGTAGCAGCTGACCCAGTTGTAACAGCAAATTAAACAAACTCACAGCAAATATTCTCTCTCTCTCCTTTTTTTAAAGTGTTTTGAAACTATTTTTTTTTTCCAAACTAATATATAATGAATTGAGAGATCTGGAAATGAACTCCTTGTTATAAGCCTAAAGAACCTTAATGAGCCTCCTATCCCTCTTAGTCAGGATGCACAAGCAATTTTAGCAGAGGTCATGGTTGAGATGATGCCTCTGAAGAGCTGCAGTGGGGTTACTCATGTGAAAGCTCTGAGCAGTTGTCAGCTGAAATTAGTCGCAGGGCCTGAATTTCAGCTTCTTCTGTTACATATGGAGCAAGCAAGATGGATCTATCTGTGGTTTCCTGTTAACTTCCACCAGCCAGAAAACTTGGGAAATCTGTGTGATCTTCTATTTTCATGATTAGCTGTGAACTTTGCTCACATCTCAAGAGGCAAGGGTATCTCTTTCTCTGAAATGAATATGTGCAATGCTCACCCCTGTGCAGAAAATGATTTAAATGTCTGTCTCAGTGGGAATTGAAAGGAAGCTGCCAAAGTGATTTATGCTTAAGAAAAGCAGATGAAAGTGGAAGAAATGCAGAGGATGTAGATATCAAGAGAGAACGTATAGATATGAGTGCATGTGTATAAACTGCTTGACTTTAATTTGTTGCAGCATAGGTCCAAAGAGAGAACTGGATCTGAGCTTTCTTCGTGCAGACTTGGTTCACACGACGCACTTGGAATCACCAAGCCTAGTCTCTACAAATAAGTAGGTTGCTCTGAAGCATAATAAAATGGGAAGCATTACTTTCGGAGCAGACCTTATAAAAGCTGGCTTGCTTTCATGCATTGAGCACACCTCTGAAGAGAGCCCCAGATTTTAGACTCTGTATGAAGCCAGGCACCTTCTTGTCAGCTGGGCCAGGCTGCCCTGCACTGCAGCTGCATTAATCTGAATGTTTGATTTGGAATTCTGCATTTTTCCAGGATCTAAATATCCTTTGTCCCCATATAAAAGGTTTTTACATTTGTTTTTGGTGAAGATTTCTCGTAGCATGGATTTGCACCTTTCAGTCCATGGTTTATAGTAGAAAAAACATAGAGCAAAGGAGGATACGGTAATTAGCAGGGTGTTCTCCAGGGGCTGTGATATCACTTTGCTGCCACAGCAAGGCTTGTGTAGAAATTAAGTTCCTGCCAAAGATCAAACACTATCTACACTACCAAATAATTTACACAAGATTTTTCCCATCTGCATACATATACATGTTTTAGTTTCTCTTTTCTTCGGTGGTGAGACTTAACAGAAAATATTATTTCCAGAATAATTTGATGGTCAATCATACCTATCTTGCCTTACATTCTAGAGGTGACAACCTTTCAGTTGTCATTTTATAATGTGAGGAAAAGCACACATATATTTTCATTACTAAAATATGTTAATAAATTGAGATGTAATACTAATATTAATCAAATAATGTTGAACAAAAATCTTGTCAGTGAAGAATGCAAAACAGAAGAAGGAAAGAAACTGGAAAGTACGTCTATTAGTGCTCATTAATGAGTGCCAATGAGCATGCAAAACATCTAATTCACTTTGTAGTGCCTTCATAAAGAAATTTAAAAACCATCAACACAGAAACGTTAATGAAACATAAAGAAGTTTGAGAATAATTCTGTCTTGCCCAGTTGCCCAATCTTCAAATAGCTCTAAAAGTCTTCTCTACTAGGTAGGATGGATTTGCCAGTTGCTACTTTTATTGCTGCAGTAGACTGTGACAAAAGAGGTCATACTCTGTTTTATTCAACTGTTTTATTCAATTCTCTCTCCCTGATTTTTTTTATACCATTTCCAAGTCAGAGGCTCTGACAATAGCTGATAGGGCTTATCTACAGCTACTCTTCCTATTTTAACATCTTGGATTCATGACCAAGTCCCTCATGAATGCTCAGCCAGGACTTTGCTGTAGAACCTAAGAAAAGGAAAACAGAACACAAGATAAATATTAAAGTCTTTAAAAACCTGTTAGTTACCACCAGGAACTGAAAGCTGAAATGCTCAGAAGATAAAAACCTCACATACTAGGAATTTTTACATATGGATCATATTAAAATATTTTGTCAGCTGACAGCTTCAGGGCCGGGTATGATGCATGAGACTTTTCTTCCCAGCCTCCTGTGACTGAGGTAGAGATACTTTTACCACTGTAGTATTTTTCATCCTTATGTTCCTGATCTGCATACTGTAGAATGTCTAAAATGGCATTAGCTGCCTAGATGTATTAGGACCTGTGTTTAAGTTGCTGTGTAGTGCCCTGTCTCTCCAGTCTTCATTAACTATCTCAGACACAGTAGACACTTATACACAGACCTGTATTTTAGAGTCCAAACACAGAGTTAAATTGTACTTACTGTCTCTGTGGTCAAAGAATAGGCACTGTCCTACAAGGGCGTTAGAGTGAAGGCTAATAGATTCCGCTGAGTCAGAGGAACTTTGTATCACTACTCTTTCAAAGTAAGCATCCCTAATCACAGAATCACAAAATCACGGAGTGGTTAGATTTGGAAGGGCCCTCTGAAGGTCATCTCTTCAACTTGCTCAAACATGGACACCCAGAGCAGGTTGTCTGGGACAATGTCCAGATGGCTTCTGAAGCAAGGACACTCCACAACCTTTCTGGGCAATATGTGCAAGTACTCTCTGTCACCCACATGGTAAAGAAGTGCTTCCTGGTGTTCAGAGGGAAACTCTTATCTTCCAGCTCATGCCCACTGCCTTTTGTGCTGGTACTGGGCAATATCCTGACTCTGTCTTCATTGCATCATCCCTTCAGATATTTTTATACATTTTAAGATCCTCTCAGAGCCTCCTCTTCTCCAGAATGATCAGCTACAGTTCTCTCAGCCTCTCCTCAAAGTCTCCAGTCTCTTCAGCATCTTGGTGGACCTCTGCTGAACTCTTTCCAGTATGTCCAGGTTTCTCTTGTCCTTGGGGACACAGAACTGGACACTGTGCTCCAGGTACTCAGCGATGTTGAACAGGGGGGGAAGGATCACCTTCCTAGACCTGCTGGTGATACTTTGACTAATGCAGCCAAGAATATCACTAACCTTCTTAATGGTAAGGGCACATTGCTGACTTGTGTTCAAGTTGGTGTTCATCAGGACTCCAAGGTCCTTTTCTGCCCCCAAACTGTGTGCATGGCTGGGATTGTTCATCTCATCTGTCCATGCATCTCTGTATTAAAATATTGGATGCAATTCACTACAGCCACAGACTACATAGCTCTCCTTCCAGAGGAGTTCCACACATTTTGCTTTAATGACCATTCTTAGTGCTTAAAACACAGATAACTGTAACATGAACATGACTTAGTGGGATTTGATGTTGGTTATACATTTTTTTTTTCCTATGCAGTATTTGATTTTGTGAAGAAAGGGAGTACATCATAAATCACTCCTCAGTGAGCAAAAGGTTAATGTACTGATCTGAAGCTATACAATAGTAAACATGTAGAATGTCAATATATATTATGCATGCCTAGCAGTGAGGGATGTAGAATCTGAGCTGTGTCTGTGATTTGTCATTTGTCTTCCCGAGTTATAAAGACAGGCTTCACATTTATATGGATAAAGCCTAATAACTTTGTCAAATTCTTCACAATTATTTCTCCTATCCCCCAACTTATTTAGGAATCACTTGAAAGTCCAGAGGATTTTTTTAAACACGCACTCCAACACTAATGGAACGTACATGGAAAGCATTAATAAATGTAAGTATGCACTAAATTCTTATTCGTGTTTTATTAATTCAACATCTACCCGGATTTCCACAGTTGCAATTCAAATTCATTGAGCTTAGGGGCAGAATGGATGTAGGACTTTCAGTTAAACGTTCAAAATAGTGCTAAGTCTAAGGAGTAAAAGGTAGAGTACCCTCCATTTCCTTTTTAGATCATGAGATCATAAACCCTAATGCAGAGGTTTTGTGGTTTTTTTTCTTTTTATTTGTGTTATAATAATAATAATAGTAATAATAATAATATCAATAATAATACAAATAATTATAATAATATTTAAACAAATAAATGTTATAATAATATAATAATATAATACAAATACTATCATAATAATTGTTATTTGTCTCCATGGGAACATAGTGACTATCCCCAGATGTCTCAAAAGTGGTCTGGTATTTAGACAACTAAATTCTACCCTAGGTTACCACAAGCTGTAATGGAAGCTTAGATTCTTTGTTCAACGTAGATGTCTACACTGCCGATGCTGACCTGGGGCTCAGTCCCTTTGACTGAATCCTTACTGTCTTCAGATACCTCAGCACTGTCACACACAGGGATGTGGCGTAAGGAGTGGAGATGTACCAGAGGATTTCCTTATGACTAGCCATTGGCAGAGGCATGCCAGGCCTGAGGACTCTTTTCCCTCTCTCACAGCTAAAGCAGCATAGGAAATAGATGCATGGTAGAGTGTAAGATTTTGAAAATAATTAAATAATATGCAAACAGTGATTAAGTGTGTAAATAAAGACAGCAATGTTGAAAGGAAAAGACAACGACATTAACTGCGAAACTAAAGACAGTCAGGCTGACTGCAGTGGTTTACAAAGGAAAAATCCTCTTCAGATAGACAGACAACCAATGATCTTCATTATTACAATGTCTCCTGACTGCAAACACTTAATGTCCACTTGGAGTAGAGTCACACCTAGTAAAAAAAAGTTCATAAACAGAAGGTTATCAAATGCTGCTGTTTGATCCTCTTTTTCCAATTCTGTACAAAGTAGCCACACAGACTACAGCTAATTATATATGTCAGTGTTTTTCTCTTCTAATAAATGGCTTGCAACATCACTGTACTTGGGTGATAGTTAAAAAAACAACAACTCAGAACCAATTTGTGGTAGAATGGCATTTCTGCACTGAATGTGTAAACAAGATGCCCAGCAATTTAACACCTTCCATCTTCAGCCTCCGCAACTTGAGTGCATCTGAAAAGGCTGAGTGCTAAAAAAGCAAGATTAGAGGTAGGGGTGAAGATTGTCTGTCACGTGCTAGAAAAATAAGTGAAGCTGTATGAAGCACACACTGAATGACTTCCACATGCCCTGGAAAAACTCACAGGTCTGATAGGCTGGGGGAATGCCTACCCGGAGGCTATCTCACTCCTATCTGCCATTTACCTTGCTGTAGAACCTCCTGAATCCTCTCTGGCAGGGACCCAGTGTATAATATGGGAGTTGCTGCATCTTAGCAAACTCAAAAATGGTGGTAGCCAGAGATGCTAAATTCTGCCCAGGGGGAAGTAGCAGAGAAGGAGGTTTCCAGCCTCTGCTAAACACTGTCAACCAATCACTTTTGTACTGGTCTAGATCAGTCGGGAATTCTGCATTCCCTGTGGTGGTTTAGCTGTATTTGTTAGGATTTTGTTTGGTAGGATTTTTTACTGCTCTGCTTGTTAACTGCTGGGGATGTTCTTCTAAACAGAAAAGCAGCTGTCAGGTGCTGTTTCTACCCACTCACTTCCTCTGATAGTTACAGGAGGTCGCTTCAAAGCTGTTTGAAATGCATACTCTGGCCTCTATATGCCACCCTAGGAGGTTGCATGTCCTATGCCATCTTTGCAGGCTCCATATGGATGTTCTGAATACCCTGTGGTGTCTCGAAAGTCCTGACCTGCAAATGTGTGGGCTATTTTATGTTCTCTAAAGAGACTGTAGTCAGAGTTCCAGCTGGATGTTGGAATGGATGAAAAGTTAACTGATAAAAAAAAAAATATTCAGTGTTGATTTATCACTGGTTTGTAAAACCACCAACTTAACATTTTGATAAATCACTTACTGATACATGCCTAAAGAAACACTGAAAGTACTTTAAAGGCTGGCTGTACTCTTAGCAAACACATAGCTATGTTTACAGTCACTCTTGGATCCTGGAGGAAAGTGCTCTCTAGCAGGATGACAGACACAGCTTCAGCTAACACTTTGTGAGTTCCCACAAGCAAGCTTTGTGTCAACACCATCCAAGGGCTCCTCTGCAGCTCGCACAGATGGAGCTCCCTGTTAGCCGCAAGGCTAACCTCAAGGAGATGCGAAAGTTTGCAAGACAGGACAAAAATGGCTTTTATAGCCAAAGCACATCCTCATTTGCACTGTGCGTAGTGACATAGCTTGGAGGACAGGGAAATGGTTCATATCATATAAACTTTTTGCCAATTTGCACATTACTACTTCTCTATCTTCTATCTGCTCTCCCAATGAATGGCAGCAACTGTTGCACAGCTGATGATTCAAATATCCCAGAATTCCATTACTTGCATTCTCACTGTAACTGTGGAAGTTATTTCCAATGAAGTAATTCTTTTATTAATGAAATCTAACATCACTGTGGTATAAAATTGGAGTATATACAATTATGGTTCATTCACTGGAATAGCAGTCATCATTTTTAAAAATTACATAGAATGATGTGAATTTCAACTGTAAGGAATCTCAGTAAAAATAAAATGTCTGAGTAAATGTAGCTAGTTAAGTGACAGGATTTAATATGATTACAGGGAGAAAAGAACATGTTCTTTGGTATGCAATTTCTTTGCCATTCAAATTGCACTCCTGATAGTGTCTCAGGCAATACACAGAAGACCTCTACCACTCCTCCTTTCATTCTTATAATCACTGCTGTAGATACCCTGTTCTTTCATGTAACATGCTCTAATGCAGTACTTATTCTTCTTTTTTGCTGTGTTTTTCTAGACAGTATAAGGAGGAAACCTGGAGAAAAACATATTATGTCAATCAAAGTACTTGCATAAATGTATTTGACTTCATTGGTCATACTGATTTTAACAAATCGCTGGAATTTATTATGTGTACAGATGTGTTATTGTCCCACCTAGGGATCATAGCCTCATACAGCAAAATCAAGAAGATGCGTGCTTTTAAGGGAATACTGAATTGTGCAGACGATTAAGAAATGATCCCGTCATGCTTCAATATATACTGGAGCAGTTGTAGATAACTGTATATAATTGACTGCAGTAACTGCAAAGTCCCCTGAGAAGCAGAAGGCCCACATCCCCAGTAGAAGATATACATCCTACTATGGGTCTGGAATTCCTAGTCCTGATTTTGGTGCCTCTGGTGGGATGAAACAAAGCTGTCACTTCAACACAGCTAGGATCACGAAAGTTGGTAAAAGACCAGAGATCAGTGCATTTGAAAAATCCATCTCTGTTCAAGTGAAATTGGGAATTAGCAGTAGAAGCCGCTCTCTGAACCTAAGGACTGTGCATTTAAGTATGCGTGAATATCTACCAAGTGGCAGTGGTACTATCCTTCCTCTCATACTCATAGTTAGGCCACTTGGTCACAGTGAGGACAACTTGGCTTTCAGACAGTGAAGAAAACATCCTTAGGGTCCACCAAATTTTGGTTTACTTATAAAAGACACAAAAATAATAGCTATGGGAGGAAGACTGGTGCTAACTTTAAAAAATGTAGTATAGTAATTAACAAGAAACATCCAGTTCCAGACTAGAATAAAGAACAGACACTTGAAGACAGGCCTCTGTGACAAAATGAACCATTTCTAAGTATTACTTATGTACTTTACAAAGTGCTGAAGATTAAATGCATATGAGGACTTCCACAATAGTAGGCTTCAAAGCTAAACAATCATATTGTCGTACATGAATTCATCTGCTAATTATACTTAATCAAAGACAGAAAACACACAGATGCCATTACATGAAAACAAATATATGTAAGGCATAAATCAACTCAGAAACAGCCCTGGATGAAACTTTAGAGCTGGCTATTTTGAAAACAACAAGCTTGAGACTTCTGGACTGTGCTAACCAAGCTGGGCTGCCTGCGGGGTTCAGGGCAAGGCTCTCTTTAGCTGTGAAGCTGGGCCAGAAGCAGCAGAGCTGTATGAAGCTGATGCAGCAGCTCAGCTAATGAGTCTCCCCTGCTCTGGCAGTAGGCCAAGCTTGATGCTGTGCTGCTTAGCACAGTGGAGACAAGATTTTATTGGCACATTGAAGCCAATAGGAAAAAGCTTGTATAAATTAACTGAGTAAGAGACATTCTAGGGTTGTAATTACTTGAAGGGTGTAACTTTTAAGCAATTGTAATGCAGCCATAACATGAGCAGGGCAAATTAGGATGTCATAAGTACTGATATAAGTTACCTGCTGGGCCAGCTTCTGTTTCCATTTATACCCATCTGACTTCACCAAAGTGCAGGTGACTTTCACCCACTCTTTATGTGAGTAGTAAAATAAATTATAACTCAACCAGCTCTGGCTAGAGTGAATCTACATATATGATTAATCTTGATTTTACATACATAATGGAGGAAGGAGAAAGAAATTCTCTTTAAAAGCCCGAGTTTGTTCTTGATCACAGGAGAAATTAATCTGAACATCATACATCGTGAATTGTTTGACAACAGTACAAACCTGGAATAATTCCAATGACTTTTGCCTAATTACTTAAGATTTATTTCAAGCTAGCTGTGAATACAGATTTCCTTCATGTTGTTTAAGTACTGGAGTAAGGTTTATTTAGATGTAAACGAAACTGTCTGCAATATACATATTGGGTCAACTGTGCGCCGGGCAGTAAATGAAGATTGTGAAAACCAACCTGCTGCCATAAATGCTTGCAGTGGTGTTGCAAATATAGTTACCTTTCTAGCTGTGTGTGCTTTTGGATGCTTCCTCCAGCTCTGTTTCTTACGGCTTGGATTATTTCTTTCAGTTTTGGAGTTTTCTACCCTTTTGTTTTTAATTGTGTTCTCAGCTGTTGTAAAAAAACTATACAATCTCTAAGCCACAAAGTATCTGGTTGACTATTATTTTTTGTTTGTTTGTTTGTTTTCAAGTGCATTAGCACATTCTTTTTTTTTGTTGTTGTTGTTCTGTTAGCACCTGGCTTCATTTCTTCAGACTAACTCTGTGGCTAGTTCCAGGGCTAGCATCTCATCGCTGCTGGGTCCAGATGAAAATCAGAGTCCAGATGACATCAGAGCAGCCACTGATCTAACACAGGACTTTAGTGCTGGTGACCAAATGGCAGACAAACCCCTGGTTGCGGGCATGCTGGGAACCTGTGTGCCTACCAAAGTCATTCTGCAGGTTTTGCCCTTATTCTAAAGAGAGCAGCAAGAGATCCCATGGTGACTGAGTCTCCTTGCATTAATGGCTGGTGCTAGTGATTATTCTGTTTCTGTCCTGCTCTGCACAGACAATCCTGCATATTTGCTCTGTCTTATAGGCTGTAGAGCTTTTCCTTGTACTCTGGACAATACTTTGTTATTTGGAGGCATTTCTCAAAGGATCTGTTTTCCTCTCTCATAGAAATGAAAATCACAGATCCTGTTGTCTTAATAGCAGTCTCATAGATTTTCCAAATTACATAATGGTACTAGAGTTTCCAGCTGTGCTGTGTAAGTACTCATTTCTTTTCTTTTCTTTCTTTCTTTTTTTTTTTTTTTTTTGTCCTTTGAATATGTGTATCTTGTTAAAAAGAAAACATACAAGAGTTTAGTGTATGAATAACAGCTTCACTTTCTCTAACGCTGTCCTGAAATGATTTATTTACTAGCTGTTACCCTGGAAAAGCTTCCCTGAAGGCCATGTTCCTGAAAGCACTTTCTACTCACTTGCCATCCTTTCTTCCTCATTATGATAGTAAAAGCAAGCAAGCAAATAAGTCCTTTGTGAGAAAATTCAATCACAGCAAATAGCTCCATCGTTATTATCTCATCATTATCTCTCATGATCAGCTCGGTGTACAAAATTAAGGCTTTCTTTTGCAAACTATTTTATACACACAGAGATTCCACGGAAATCAGTCTCTGCAAGTATATTTTATTTATTTATTCCCTCTGATTCTGCTGTGTTTACACCTTTTAATCACTCTGTTATGAATCACCCTAGTCCAACTGTTCATATCACATTTGAGATACTGCAGACACTTCAAGCCAGGCAGCAGCAGAATACATTATGTTTATACATATTTGCTGTTTATTAAAAGGTGCTTCAGCAAACAGTGTAGCACTGAATGCAGCCTGAATTCAGGGAATCTTCTCAAAAACAGTTCCCTGCTGCAGCACCTGTTCTCTTTTGAGTACTATAGATGTTGCTAGATAGAGTGTGAATTCTGCAAAAGGTAAAGATTTCCAAGAAAGAATGCCAATATACAAAACAGAAGAAAAAGTGAGAAGAATTAAATGAAGAAGCTTCAGGTTAAGGTAAGTACTATTCATACTTGTAGAGGTTAGCCCAATCAATATCATAACTAGATTATTTATTACATTTAGAAATTGCTGCATTTATTTCTGGAAAGAAGAAAATTTCATATTGTATGAAAATTTGATATTGTAAGAAAATTCACAGTGTATGGATCTTCTAGGTTTCTGTTACATCACAAGGGAATCAAAGAAGCCATAGTTAATATTTGATGAAGGTATTTCGAAACGTTTCTTATGATTCAACTTCCATGATGTGATTATGATGTAAAATTTTGTTTGAAAGGTTTTTACTAGGCAAAGCACAGTTTCTCTTGATATAAGGAATACCCTGCTCTCCTGATACAGGCAGCTGTTCGTGGCATAATTCGCTGTAACAACACAATGAAAAACCACGAGAAAGACAATATTGACAGAGAAAATGCTCCTTAATTCTACCATTTCAATTCCTAGACCTTAGTCTGAAAATTAAATTGAAAGTTGAGCTACTAGTTACTACTATTAAAAGAAACCACTCATTTGGGGAACTTGATGCTGGTCAGCTCGCTCAACGACAGCTTTGGTGCAGCTCCACATTGAAGAAGAACATGGTCCTATGACAGTGGTCAAACTTTTAAGAGACATCATCTCTTGCAGAGGGCCCTGAACCTATATCTTAGGCTCAGTCATCAGAGTTTGAAAGTGCTAAGACCAGTGCCTTTTTATAAGAGAGGGAAATTTTTAATGGGCTATGGCCACACCCAAGAAAATATATGGAACTTGAAATCTTCAGAGTTTTTCTCTCTAGCTTCTCTTGAAACTTTTATTTACAAAACAATCAAGAGCCTCTAAGGACTCATTTTCAGAAGGAAAAATGGCCACTGATGGGAAGTCTTGTTTATCAGAAGCAGACTAAAACAGTTTAGGGCTTTGAAAAATCTCTCAATTCTATGTCCTGACTTTTAGTAATTTCAGGGATTTCTTTCCTTCAGTTCATTGACAAAATATTTCTTATAACGCACATTTCTTTTCTGAGATAAGCTGTGTAGCTGAGAGTTATAAAGTGAGCTGCTCTGAAGAAAAGGTCTGTCAGTCCCTCAAGTTCCCCAGCATCTCCTTTTCATTGCTGCCCCAGAGGCAGTGGCAGAATTGCTCTGCTATTACTCCTGCATAGAGAATGGAATTGGTCACCTGTCAGTGGAGAGAGCCAAGAGAGTGTGTTCTCCAAAGCTTTCTATTTTTATATATTTTAGGAAATATACCCACATCCTTCTCTAAATGTATATTTATTTAGATTACTAAAATACTACGTGACTGGTAACTATTACATTGTATTTCCAGATTTGTATTATGAAAGAAATCAATGGTTCACTGGTCTGTATATATTGTAATTAAATTTAGTATGTGGATGACATCAATGGCTCTGTAAAATTCTCCAGCAGTTACCATAGAAACAAAATTTCTTCAAGTAACGCAGCAGAGTGGCGTGATGTTGAGTGGGGAGTTCTGACATTTAATTTTTAAATTAAACTGTACAGATTACCACTATGAAACAGCACAACCATCAATTTAGTATTAAAATCAGGATGAGTGCTATTTTTCTGTACTCAACATCATCTCAGCGATACTTGACCTAGCAGCTAGTGAGTTATATAGTGGAGTTTTTAGCCTGCAAAGATGCAGACCAGTAAATACTTTTCATATTTGCAAAACATCCTATGGAGATACCTGTGAGAAAGTGATCAGCTTGCCTTGCAGCAACTGTCTATCACTGCATATTTTTATTTGGGCTTATTACAATGTAAAATGATGTTTAATATGTTAGTAACAAAAGAATTTTCAATTAACAGTGTGATATATCCTGTAGTTCTTTATGAAGCTTATCTGTAAGTTGATGTTAAGGCACATATCATAGGAATGACAATGACTTTCAGGGCAAATGGGAGCTGCTTAGTGGATTACCATGGAAACTGTGGTTATGGTATTTTCTTGACTATGGTGTTGATTTTCTATAATCTAATGTATCGACCAGTTTGAAGAATCATTGAATAATCATTTATTCTTTATTGAGACAAGAAAATTGGATGATTTTGCAACCTTGCTCTCCAGCACCGTGTCAGAATTTTGTGCTGTTTCCAAGAAATTACTGAACACAACCCTAGTATCCTTATCTCAACTTGTCTTGAGGAATAGAAGAGCAAACATCACAGATACTTTTGCTTTCTCTTGAGTACTTCTAGTGAGTCTATGCTTTTATCATATTATTACTAGATTTGATTAACATAAAAAAATCTGGAGAGAATTTTTTTTTTCAGCCCTGTCCTTTGTTTCCCTGCAAAGTGAGTGTTCGAAGTGTGTCACTAAATTCAGAACTTGGTCCTACGGTCCTTATTCTTTCCAATAACTGTGATATGCACTGTCCAGATTTGTTTACTTCTGGGTCTTATATGCATCCTCAAAATGAAATCTGTATAAAAAGGCATCATGTCATTTGCTATCTCAAATGCATTGCAGGGACTGAGTTTTGATTGAATGATGATTTAATATTCTTCTTCCTGCATGAGACAGGCACAGGATCAACATATTCTCAGGTATAGGCTCACATCTGAATGCAAAGTCTTCTCTAAACCGCTGTAATACAGGAAGGTGTAAATAACCATGAAATGAAAACTCAGTTCTGTTCAAACTGTTCAGCATTTCCAGAAAACACTTTAGGTGGAAGGCAAACTGTATGTTAAATAGGGAAGTCTGAAATACAGACACTGCCTTATGGGGATATCATCCTTCAGTTCTCTGCTTGGGAAGAGTTTATTGGTATGGGAACCAATCCCGCAATGAGGAGGCACTTTTTAATTAAAAAGTTGCAGAAAATATATTACTTATTTCTGTGATTCTTTCAGTGGTGGTGAAACATTTCTTCCCAGACCCCCATTTGATTTTCACATGATTGCATATGTCCTATAAATCCTGTGCTTTCAGTCAATCATCCCTTCCTTTTGAAACCCCTAAAGAAGTGTTTACCTGCACTGGAGCCCCATGTGCCAGGTATGAACCAGCAGCTCCCAGGTGTAGGAGCAAAGCCCTTCTATGAGGGAATGTGATCATCTCCCTCTAGTTTACGCTCATGAGGCTACATCTGAATACAGCATGTGGGTTTGGGCCCCCTCCAGGAAAGACATGGATGAATGGATGTGAGTTCCTCGGGCCTCTGAGCTTGTTAGGGACGGAGAACTGGTCCTATGATGAAAGGCTGAGGGACAGGAGCTGGGTTAGCCTAGTGGAGATGGTCATGGAGAGGGATCTATGCTTCTCACAGACCGGAAATGGAAGAGTTTTGTACCAGGCATGAGGACAAGGCTTTTCCTCCTGGGAATAGTAAGGTAGTGGTGCAGACTACTCAAGGAGATGGCTTTCCTTGGATGTTTTTCAAACCTCACTGTGCAAAGCCCTGAGCAGCCTGTTCTGGTCTCAGACCTCAGGCTGCAAAGATTTTTGTCTTCAGTACAAAACAGTCCCAATTATTTGGTTTGCCTGCCAAACCTCTGACTGCTAGCTAGGCTCTCATCTCAGAAATTATTGCATGCTCTTATACATAGTGCATATAAGTTACTGCTTCCTTGGCTGAGATAAGCATTTGGGTGGCTAGGCTCACCCTAAATTTACTTCGTATTATTAAATTATGTCTCACACTGTGCTTAAGGGCCATGGCTGATAGACGTGCATGCCCTGACACACGCTGCTGAGCTGTGGAGAAGAGGTGCTACCCGCCTCCACCTGGGTCCCACTGGCCCCAGTGGCTACCTGGGAAGTGGAAAGCCGGAGCATAGTCCTTCTTGATATGTGGCCGGACTAGAGGGGATGCTGAGGTAAGGAGAATAATGAGGTAGAGACAAGGAGAATGCACTTTCAATCACACCTTCGTCACACACTATTCAATTACAATAAGTGACTGTGAGGCTACAGAGAAAACAACTGCAAGACAACGTGAGAGAACATGCCACAGGAGTTTGCTGCAAGCTCCAGGCAGTATCTGGAATTTAACCATTAAAAAGAAGTGGCTGTAACTCTTTGGTGTTTGGTAAAAGCTTTGAAACTTTTAGTTGGTTTAGGAAAACATAAATGAAAGAGCAATATCAGTTTTGCAACTGTATTGTTTGACCATCTCTAAGACTAGTTGTAATTTTGGCAAGTGGTAGAAAAATGATTTTACAAAAGATTTCACATCCTTCAAACGCTTTCAGACAGATCTAATATTACATAAAATTCTTACTTTGAGGAATGAAATTTACTACAGCCTCACATGAAGAAGAAACTGCCTAAAATTCAGGATTCCAGAATAAATAAACTTACATACGTGTTCAAACTGAAGTATTCTTTCATTTTTTAAAAATGTTTACTTGCAAGTCAGTTGTTCAACTCTCCATACTATTTACCTCCGAGGAATTACAGTGAAGTATTTACCATGCAATTTAATTAGTGGTTGGTGAAAGAAATTGCACAAGTTCTGACAGAATGCTACTTCTACATTATCTGCAATGCCCACTCTTTAGAAGATTTCATTATGGTACAAATCCCATATGGAGAAGGCAGATTGCAGCAGTCACTGGAAAGTGGGACCAGGTGAAGTCAGTACTAGTTTCTCATTCACAGTTACCATTTTTTTTTTGGTGCTTTGCACTTCCTGCTATGGGTTTTTGATGATTTTCAGCTGGACTGGCTGCTGACTTCATTTAATTTACAAATCTGACCTAACCAAGCTGCCCTTCTGCCTTTCTGATCTCTTTTATGAGGCCTAGGGCAGCTTTGTTGTAGCTCTCTATCTAGCCAGAGAGGTAAAATGCGTATAATGGCACGTTCAGCCCTGGGAAAACACTCTGCATACTGTAGTACCGACCTGATCCAGCTGAATATGCTGTGCCTATTAAAAGCCCATAGCGGGCTTCTCGAGAGTAACAAATGACTCAGAGATAGGAAAAAAAATTGGCAGGAGAGAAAGCATTAGTTACCAGATGTGTGCCTCTTGTAGAGGTTAGCAAAGCTGAAGACAGATCAGGAGGGGTGGGGGGAATAGATATGGAAATAGGGAACGTATGACTGCTTTGCAAGGGCATTTTTGCCAATTCCCTTTGAAGGCAATCAAAAGCTCCCCAGTACACTCTAGCACATTTAGTATATAAATGAGAGGAAGGAGAACAAAGGCGTGAGTGACTATCTGAACTTCTGACCCTCTGACCATTATACATCATTTGAAGCATTTCAAGCATTTCTTTCACCCATTATGAATGTCTGAAGTTATGGACAGTTTGCTGAGCAAAGTGACTGAGAACAGTCCAATGAGTAGTAGGAAATGTAGTGAGTCATAAATAAAATTTTTGTCCAACTTTCAAGAAATGCAAGAGAAATTTACTTTGGAAAAAATGTTTAGCTCTGTTATTCTTGATGTTCTAATTTGCTTTAATAATATTCTTGGCAGACAACTGTATGTAATCAACTTTCAAGATCCTAGAAAAATTGTGTCATCTGATTGTCAGAAATAATGAAATTATATCAAATTTATAAGAAATCCAATGAATAACAATGTCAAACTCAGTTCTTGTCCAAACAACAAAGAGTCTATTCTTATTGGTGTATCAATAATCCCTGTTTGTGCTGTTACACTGTAAAATGTCAAATGTGCATGAATGACTCCATTTACATTACAGGGTTCATCTACTTTAATCCATCCAAACATGTCTAAAACAAGGTTTTCATCACTTTAAATAGCTTTATATTTCATCATTTATCTGCTTAATCCACTTACTCTCTATTTAATAAAAAATTTAGAGCCATGGTTTTGGCCAATCGCGGTATTCACAAGTTTCTCTCATACCACTCCTCCTTTAAAATGTACAGACAGAGAAGTCTGACCTTCCCACTTCTCTGTATAAATGGGCACTGTTTTTTGTGTGCTGTAGAGCATTTCTCCTCATAGGAATATTATTAATATATTCTTAAATTTCTGCCATAACATCATGCCTTTTCCATCTTCTTGAGAGAAGAAAAATACCTTTCTTCAACTTTACCTGTTAAAGCTGTTTGAAGTCTAATATAGGCTGCAGAATTAGATTTATTTTTAAATATTTATATCATGCAGTTGCACCTTATAACTGCTTTGGCTTACTTCTTTTTAATAGATTAAATTATATTTCGGCACTGAATTCTCCTGTAAGATGTGTCTGATCCAGGGTAAGTTCTTTCCATCTCATGCCTGAAGATATTCACTTTCTTAGTTAGCCACCTGTAAGTAATCTATTTAAGATTCTTATGAGTTAATTTACTTCCCAGAGGCTGCTGATTTATCAGCTCCTTATTCAGAGATTGAATTTTATAGGTCTAAAGGTAAGATTACAGAGGAACTTTCATTGAAAGTCTCCTTCTTCGATAACGATGACAAAAATGAGTTTCTATTGCCTCGTTCTACGATCTTTTTCATTTCTGTGGAAAAAAAAAAAAAAAAAAAAAAAAAACACCAACAAAGCCCCAAACAAAAACTAACTAGAAAATGACTCACTAGCTTCTAATTGTTAAAAATAATTAACACACTTCCTGCAAAATATTTGACTAAAAATATTTCAAATTAAAAATTCAATTATTCAGGCCTGGTGTTATTGCAGGTCTAGACTGTTCATTAAGGAAGCAAATCTAGAAGACGATCTATTTATCTAATTATAAGAGATTAGATTCAAAATATTTTTAGCAGAAAGTCTCAACAAAAGGAATATTTTTAGGCTGAGTGCATGGTAGATAGCTCGTAAACTGAAGGAGATGTGATAGTCAATAAGAAAACTCAATATGCAGCTCTTTTTAATTTGTAAAAAGAATGTACCTTTGGAATTGTAATTATTTGTTTTCGACCCCCACTGCTGTTTATTTTGCAGTGTCAGAACTAAACTAGCTGAGTAACCTTTTTAAAAAGTTACAGTCACCTGTTTTTCTTTTAGCTCTTCAACAAATCTGACCATGCTACCTGACCATGTAGCTTCCATGTGGACAATGTTAATAAAATATGATTTTGTCATGAGCAGTAAAAACCTGGATGCCAACTAAAGTGCCAGAATAGATGTTGATGTACAATAGAGAGTGTGAGTGGATAAGCATCTGAAATGCCATATAGGAACAACGAAAAGCAGTAAAATTTTATGGATATGAAGAGAGATCTTATCATGAAATCAGAAGCAATAGGTCTCTCTGGGCAGGATTTTTCCCCTATTCTGTTTTAATATTTGGTCTTGATTAATAATTTTTATCTCCTTTGCACTCAAACTGGAGAATAGTGGCCTTATGAGTGTGACTCATTCTTCCTGTCTTAGATATTAAACAGTATGAAATAACTTATTAACATGTCCATATCCCAAAACTGTTTACAAAAACCTACCATAAAATTAGCACATTCCTACATGTCTGCAACTCTAAAATTAAAATTAAAGTCATTTGTAGAGCTCTGTCTCTTCACAACTGCACCTGGAATAGTTTGCTCTATACTGTGAACCTGTCTTTACATTTTGGAGAACTCACTTTGTTTCAGTGACTAGATGTAGATGTAAGTAAGCACTACAGTCTGGGTACTGAGTATATGGAAATGTGGAATTTTATCTGTACACTTTCTAACTTCACATATCTAAACAAGGACTGACTATGAATACAGCAGATGTTAAATTCTATCATCCTCCAAGATTAATCTCTGTTCCACAGAGAGTTGCCAAAGTGGCCATAGAAGTATTTTAATTAAGGACAGTCTTTTATTTATACAAACATCCCATTGCTCTTAAGTTTTTCACAAGCAGCGTTTATCCAGTGTGATTTTCCATGTGGTTTTGTGGAAATTGAAATAATGAGTCAGGGATCATGGATGACATAAACTAATTTAAGCCTTTTAACCTGAAGGAATTTGCAGATTTGTTTTTTCAACACCCTTATATTTCCTTTTGAAATGTGTGCAGCTCTGCAATTTGTGATCATCTTCATTGTGTATCTGAAGATAATCAGAGGTCAGGCTAATAGACAGAATTATCTTGACAAGCATAGACATATTAAATTAAAGAAAAAATATTGTCCTCTTAATAGTACTGGTCAGTAGAAAAAAATTGTAGGTTATGCTAGACTAATACGAAGCAATCAGTAATCAGGATTATAAACTGAACTATGTGTTCTGGTTTAACCTGGCAAGAAGCTAAGGAACGCACAGCCATTCACTCACCACTACCCTCAAAGTGAGACAGAAGAGAGAACTGAAAAAGGTAAAAAAAAAAAAAAAAAAAAGGTAAAAAAAAAAAAAAGGAAACTCATAACTTAAGATAAGGACAGTTTAAAAAGAGTAAAGAAAGAACAAAGAAAAGAATTTAAAAAAGCAAGTAATGCATAGTGCTCACTGCCAGCTAACCTATGTCTACTCAAACCCAAAGTAACTGCAGTCACTCTGACCAACTCTCCCAGTTTTACTATTCAACATGACACCACATGGTATGACATATCCCTCTGGCTGGTTTGGGCCACATGTTTGAGCCTTCCAGATCGTTGTTACATGCCAAGGCTCCTCACTGACAGGGCAGCATGAGCCTGTGTGGAAGTACTGATCAACAATAACTAAGTGTGTTATCAACATTATTCTCATCCTAAATCCATAACAGAGCACCATACAAGCTACTGGAAAGAAAGAAAATCTGTCCCGGATAGAACCAGGACATATGTCACAGCAGTGAACATGTAGGTTGAAAGGGAATTCTAAGTCTTAGATATGATGTTGTTTATGTATTATATTTTAGTGAAGACAATCACCTATGCTGAAATGATACGAGCCCTTAATCAGTAGAAAGAAAACTTGTATGGTGATAATAATATCACATTCTGATTTGTAACAAGATAAATAATTTATTATTGTCAAAAAAGGAATTGTTTATCCTAACTTACCCTAGACGTTTAGCTATTACTTTAAAATGTGCATTTTGTAGCCCTGTGTATCTAGTCAAAATACTCAAATTTAGTGACAATTTTGATCATTTATTGATAACCAAACTGGTTTTCAGTGCTCTTCAATGCCTCCATATGATTTCTGAAGAACTGAAAACAATATCCACAAGATAAATCATTACAATGACTCAACAGATTGTATAGATAGGACTACAGTGCTGAACTGTAGCTGACCTACAGCTAAATCCAACTGGCATATGCAATTTTCTCCTGTCAGAAGAAAATGTAGCTAAAAATTACTAGCTGACTGAAAACATAGTTCAGTATCAGGACTGTGAATTTTAGCACTGTGACACAAAAGGGCCATAGCTAGAATTGTAAATGCAAAAAACATTTGGGTAAAGTACAAAATACATTTCAACATTATTTTTTTGTCTGGCAAGACTTCTGATTTTTCGTATGTGTCAGTTTGTCCAGGAGTGACCACACTACTGCACACAATTATTCCTCTGTCATCTTCAGAATTACAATGACATGTCATTACATCATTTCTTTCTTAAATCCAGTGTAGTCATGCCTACAGAATTGTTTATGATCCTTGTCATTGTATAGATTTTATGTGACAAAACACAGTCTGGATCTACACAGTTTTCTGCAGAATAATTACCACT
This sequence comes from Gallus gallus, assembly GCF_016699485.2. Taxonomy (NCBI): domain Eukaryota; kingdom Metazoa; phylum Chordata; class Aves; order Galliformes; family Phasianidae; genus Gallus; species Gallus gallus. The sequence goes on along the minus strand of NC_052534.1, from coordinate 65,237,128 downwards.
TGGCATACCAGAACAAATGGTGGGAGGCCATCAAACAGCTCGTCCAGGCCTTCCATCCATCTGTCCACTTGCTGTCTGTGGAACAAACAATTTTTATTTTTAATCATTAAACTGTGTTCTGTATATTGGATTTTTAGTTGTCCTGGTAGATGCTTGTATGCAGGCAACATTTTGTGTTCATTTAACGTTCGTCTCCCAGTGGAGTAACCTTGTTTCTGGCTTCAATTATTTAAAAGCAACAAGAGAAATACAATTAAAGTATAGATTTGCCTCCTCGTTTTCTCCTAATTTTGATCTTCCATGTACTGTCCATTTCAAAAAGCAATTGTGATATATATTCCAGAATCTTTTTTTTTTTTTTTTCAAGGAAAGCAGCTTGGATGAAACACTTTTTAGACAGCTCTCTTTTGCCAGAAGTGATAATAATGTCCCTGAAGGACAGTAATTGAATTGATCTTTGCAGGTAAAAAAAATCTAGAAGTTTATTTCTTCAGTAACAGGTGATTCAAGGATTAGTGCCCAACAGAAAAAAAAAAAAAAAGTTTAAACTGTTTACATTCTAACATCTTGATGAAGGCAACTGCTTACCTACTGCAACCCTGCAAAAAGAGCAACTGCAGTGCTGTCACCACATAACCTGGCCAGGCTTCCTTCAACCTGGTGAAAATGCCTCAGACAACTTTCTTTCCTTCTCTGGTTCATTGTCTTTCCTCACAAGGTGTATCTTTTCTAACTCACTATGTTAGACAAATGGGGAGACTTCCTTTCTACAGATTACTGGCTTTGTGTACTCCTTCTGACTTTGTATAAATTAATGTAACTTGGTTGTTTCGGACTTCAAAATGTACTTCTAAAAATCCATAAGCTTTTCTCAGTTTAAATCTTTTGTTAAGAGTGTATAGAGTTTATTCAGATCATAGGTGTTGGAAATTGAGTTTGCCTAGGGAGGAAGGAAGTGAGAATACAATGCATTTTTCATACCAGATGATAATACAAAATGTAGTCATGCCGAAATCACTCAGCTTCTTCTTAGAGACTTGATTTCAAAGCACCATTAAGTAAAGCTGATTGTTTTGCCCAAACACTATCTTCATTACTTAAATGTAATCTGCAAGGGAAATGGATGCTTTCTTCAATTCACTAAATAATTCAACTTGCCAAAGTGTCAGATAAGACAAAGAACCTTTAAATCCCAGAAGAGCTTGGTCATAGAATGAAAGACAAGCCACTTTTTATTTTACTGATTAATTTGACCAAGAATGCCTGAATCGTGAGTAACTTGTCCCTGCTAAAACTTCAATACAAAACTCAAATTAAACATTCAGTTCTAATTTCACTGACTACTAAAATATCACCAACAATTGGTCAGATGTAATGAAAAATTAAAGTCAACAACATGCATAAGTCTACGAAGACAAAGAAATTGCCCATCATACTAAAGCTGGTATCTCCCAGAGGATCTGTACTTTCATCCTAACAGGAAAAGCATATTTGCATGTCACCTTCTATCTGTAACTCAGATGAGAAATTTCAGCCAAAGAATTATCTGTGAAAATTCTTTCCTACTTACTGTAGCAGAAAAAATGCATCACATAATGTAATGCTATTTTCCCACCAACCATTTTCTCTTCTTGTGGGCACCCATTAACTTACAATTACTGAGATCACCAGAAAAGAAGCAGGACCTACATTTTATGCATATCATGCTAGTTTTACATGCCTGAATGATGTCAGATCAGATTTTATCCTATGTAGCCCGTACCGGGATTCTGTCTAACAATGACTGCTCTCTTGAGGGTGAAGTCATGTAATATAAATTATTAATGCATATTTTGCCAATCCAGAGTGTCTATAAATTCACCATAGATAAGTGAAGGCCCAGCCAGCATGGATTCATGAAAGGCAGGTCCTGCTTCACCAACCTCATCTCCTTCTATGACTGAGGGACCTGCCTGGTAGATGAGAGAAAGTCTGTCGACATAGTTTACCAAGATATGAGTAAAGTGTTTGACACAGTCTCCCACAGATCCTCCTAGAGAAGCTGGCAGTCCATGGCTTGGGCTGGTACACTCTTTGCTGGGTAAAGAACTGGCTGGATGGCCAGTCCCAGAGAGTAATGGCAAATGGAGTTAACTCAGTTGGTGACTAGTCACGAGTGGTATTCCCCAGGGATCAGAACTGGGGCCTGTCTTGTTCTGTATCTTTACTGATGACCTGGATGAGAGTATTGAGTATATCCTCAGTAAGTTTGCAGAAGACACCAGGTTAGGAGGAAGTGTTGATCTGCCTGAGGTTAGGAAAACCCTTTGAAGGTATCTGGACAGGCTGGATTGCTGGGCTGAGGCTAGTGAGATGGAGTTCAATGAGACAAGGTGTGGGGTCCTGCACTTTGGCCACAACAATCCCAGTCAATTCTAGAGGCTTGGGGCAAAACCGCAGTAACCCTTTCGAGCCTTGAACAGGTTTCTCAGACAGCTCTCATTGCTGACACCTACCCTAACAATGATAACTTCTTACATGGATATATGTAAAAACAATTCAGTAAGAACATTTGCAAATTTAAAGTTGCATTTCTGAAAAAAAAAAAAAGCTTGAATTTCTAAAAGTTTATAAACTCTCAGCTAAGTTAAGATCTTTTAGGATAGGCTAGAGACACATCTGTTAGGAAAAATACATCTAGCTGACCTTACCTTGAAACAAAGGATGGAGCAGATGATGTCTTAATGTCTCATTCAGCCTAATTTTATTTGATACCATGAGTCCAGTATTTTAAATCAGCATCTTGATAATTTAGGATCAGCCTCTACAAGGAAAATACAGAAATTAAGGGGGCAGAAACATTCCAACTTGCCACAAGCTTCCCAAAGTTCTGATAAAGAAGAGAAGATGGCACCGTGCAGCAGGATGAGGTACACTTGCAGCCTGAACGCTCAGAGCCAGTGGTACATTGTGGCAGTGACTGGAGGTAACAGCCTCTCCGGTGCAACTGGGGAAGCCTTGGCCTTGTACTACTTGACACATGGAGGTGTAAGCAGGATGTGTGTACTACTATAAAACAGAGCTGACAGGAAAGTGGGCTCGGTGTAGAGGAGGCATCACATCTGCATCTGTCATGACATGCTCAAATGAACTGTCAGATATTTCAGTGATACTCTTTGTGTCCCAAGGCAGAGATGTCCTAGAGCAGTTATGTCCAAGGCACAGAGATCTTAATCTATTGAATTCAATAAATAAATTAACCCTGATTTCAAAGTATCTTGTAACATTTGCTATATCAACTGGATATATGTATTCTGTATTGAGTAAGTAGAAGTAATTTAATGAACTGAAAGACAATATACTGAGCAATGTCACTGATACTCATGCATGTTGCTTTATTTTTAATATATCCCATGGAAGGGGATATATCTTAATATAGCCTGTGGACAGACCTGTAGGTCACTCCTCTCAGTCATGAAAAAAATCTGCTGTCTTTGTTTGACCTTGAGCTGCCTGATGTCTGGGGTCTGACATCTGGGTGCTTCCCTGATCTATTTCCTTGAATTGATACTAAAACTCGTATCATTAAAGCATTATGCCACTGTCTTGGTAGAGATAGAATGAGTGGCCTTTATGCCCTGAATAGCAAAGCTATATAATTGAAAAAGTAGATTTTAACTGGTTTTATGCATTTAGTGGGTTAAAAGATGTCTTACCAACAGCTTGGGCGGCCTGTATGATATCTGTGATATTGCATAAGATTGTCAGTATCTATTTGTTTACTCATATGATGTCCACCACTGTACTTATTTGCTGGCTTACCTTAATGTTCAGTACTTTAGCTTTTCCTTAAACTAGTGAGAAGATAAGGTTTCTCTAATACAAAATGACAAAATAAGAATTCAAAGAGAAACAGTAAAATGCAAGTCTGCAGTTTGAATCTCTATACCATTGTTGGGACTTAATATAGAAATCCTTCAGACTCTGAGAGTATGTTCAATCTCTACATTTGTATTTTTCAGGTATATCTATTAATTTATGTTCCATGTAGCAATAAGTAGGAATTTTAATTTAGTCCTTTTTCGTACATTAATGTCTTGGAATAATATTAAAAGTTGAAGAAATTTGACCTCCATTTCTTGTGTGTGGTTGGGATCTTCCTGTAACATAGGATCTTTTAATTATGTACTTACTTTGAGTCAGAGTGGTTCCAACCTAGATGTTTTTCTTTACTAAGTGATTCAGAAAAGCTTTTTTATCTACATTTATTATTGTAATATAGCGGATGGCACTGCTAACCTTGGCTTTTGTCTAACTCAAGGTATAATTATGCTGAATATTGAGGAGAAAAAACAGAAACAAAATCTAAAGTAGGAACTAAAGCAGCCATCTGTTGTTAAAAAATTTCACATGTACTGTTAAGAATTTTCTAATATAGGGTGGAAAAATTATATGCTCATGAAGTTAACTTCCACAAATGGATTCTGATCTACACATGTATAACCACATGTAATTTGAAAATGTCCAAAAATACAAACATACTTATAAAATTGTACGGACTGGATCTGACAAGCTTTTATATTGTGTGAGCAAAGGAATCCTTTAAGCTTCTCTGTTATTGCTTTAGTAGCTGTCAAACTGCAATTAAAAGATTATTAGCTACTCATGATCAGTCCATCTGGCTTGTTTAATCCATGGTTGTGCCGGGCTACTGATCCACATCAAAGAGGTTATTTTAGATTAGAGAAATATATTTTTTGGGAGAAATTTTGTTTCTTAAGGGAAAAAATTTTAACCTAATTTTTAAAAAAGAACTACGAGTACTTTTCACCATGCATATACACAAGATTGCACAGAACTGAGAAGAGGCAAAAGATCATGACGTGCTGGAGGGACAGTGGCAGACACTGAAGAAGGGTAGTACAAGTGTCAGAATTAATTAATTTGCTCTCTCTTTCTGTGCAGTTTTTTTTCTCAAACATTAATATGAGGTATTCCTACATTTAGCTAATAAATAATAATGGGTATTTTAAATTCTCAAGTATGACATTTTAAGAATCTCATGGCTAAATGATCAGATAACACTTTTGTTTCTGACACTGGAGTGAGAAAAATATATTTTCATTACATGGAGCCAAGACATAACACAATCCCACCTTGGGTGTTAACTATGTTAAATATGTTGTACTCTAACTGGATCTTAAGGAAGATTGTACTTCCCCAGCATCTTTACAGCTTTGTTGCTTAATAGGCATGGTGTAGGTGGGATTAATTTTGCTTAGTAAAATCTTTGAAATCAGTGTTATGCAAAATATTCTGTCTTATATAGAGCAAATGATGAATTAACTGAAGATGTCTTTTTTTTTTTTTGATAATTTCTACTCTGTATTCTTTTTTTTTTTTTTCTACTATAATTACCTGCTTTCCTTTCCCTGCAAGTAGCTGAACTAACACAGAGGTCCGATGATCAATATTGTGCATCCCATTATCACCATTACCTTATTAAGATGAGATATTTTATATAACAGAAAATGACAAAGTTTTTGGGAAACCTAATGGACTGACTTTTCTCATCATTTTGTACTTCTGGTACACTGATCACATTTAATGTTAACTTTTTTTTAATTCTTTTTATTTTGTAAAGTAATCCATGGTAGTGTTATATATGTATCTCTGAGTGTTTTGAAAGCTTGAATATCATTATCTTCTGTAAGTAAGGACAGAATTGTTATCTTCATGTTACAGAACAATAAGCCAAGCATTTAATTATCAGCCTATTAAAATTAGCACATCCTAAACACTAATAAAAATGCTAATTGAATTTTGTCAAAAACCCAATTGTCTGAATGATTTGCATATAAATTCTGGAGATAGTTGGAAAGTAGTTGTACTTATTTTACAAGCCTGGCTGGCATCTTAGCTTTTTTACCCTTAAATAGTTTTCCTGCCTTCAAATATTCTTCACAGACTGTATTTTAAACATGAGTCTCCAAATAGGCACTGAATTTTACACTGTAGAAATGATTTCATAGGGAAATTCAATAAGTTAATTAAATTAAAGATGTTATATAAAGATGGGAAAATGTATGCAAGTGTTACAGCATTTTTGTTACCTTCAAAATCAATAAATGTTTGAGCAGTATCTAGTCAAGAGACAACAGCAAGTTAACTCCAGAACATACTACAGCCATGCTGTTGATACTTCTGCTATGAAATCATGTTTTATTTGACTCTGAAGGTGTTTTATGTGATAAATTTCCCATCTTCACTCACCTGGGAATGGAACTGAACAAATCTGAATACCAATCAGAAGGTCCATGTTCATAGAATCATAGAATCACCAAGGTTGGAAAAGATCTCTAAGATCATCTAGTCTGACCATCTACCTAACACCAATATTTCCCCACTAAGCCATGTCCTGTAGTACAAAATCTAAACATTTCTTGAACACCTCTAGGGATGGTGACTCAACTACATCCCTGGGCAGCCTGTTTCAGCATCCAACCACTGTTTTGGAGAAGAATTTTTTCCTAATATCCCACCTGAACCTCCTCTGGCATGAACTGAGGCCATTTCCTCATTCACCTACTGCCTACATTTGCAAGTATCTAACATCTGATATATTTTGATATATTTTTTTGTCACCTTGTTTAGCTTTTTTTTCTTTCTTCTTCTTCTTCTTCTTCTTTTTATTTTTCAATTTACTTAGCTTTTTGGCATCTTATAGCCTTCATGCTAACATTTTGAGACTTTATACATGGTTAACTTAATCATTATAGTTTAGGAAGAGCTGTATATCTTTCTGATGTCCTTTTGTATCTGCCACTCAATACTCCTGTGCGCCATGGATTTCCTCTCCTGCAAACATCTTTTGGAGAATCAAATGTCTCCTGGCCTCAGGATCGTCTGCTGCTCAAAACAGGCAATATCTATGAAAAAAATCAGGACAATGCTTCTTTCACATTAAAATAGACATTGAGTATTTTAAGATATGAATCCCTATCTGAAAAGAAACAGCACCTTTCTATTCATGTAAAAGCCTGGTTGATAAGACTTATACTTAAGAGTATTGTGCTTCTATGTCCTTACTGTGAGGGAATTCAGTTTTCAAATAAAAAAGAAGGTGTAGATTCCAGGGAACACTATAATAGCCAGTCTCAATTTAATAGCTGATAGGACATCAGAACAAACAATACTAAACAATTCTATAATTACTTAGATGATAATGAGGCAATACATAAATGAGTCAACCAACCCACTGACCAGTGAGTGCAGATATAGGAAACATTTGACAAGACATGTTTGTGATTAAAAAGGATCTGTACATATGGGAAAAATAATCAGAAATTAACCGTGAGCCTCAGAGCAAATAACATCTAAGCAGCGTAATGCTGATGAAGAAAGTTAAAGTATATTCTGCTATACTAGGAATCTAATAAAGAAGTCAAAATGTTGAGCAGTCAGTGTAGTTATTGGTAATCCTCACATGAGTTCTGTTTCCTGAAAGTGTTACCACTATTGGAGAGGATGTGTGCAGAATAGTGGTGAGAATGAAAAGACTTTTGGGAAACACAGTTTATATGAAATAGTTAAAAAAAAGACATTTTTAAGTCTAAGTGACTAGGCAATAAGATGGAGACATAACTGTTTTCTACTGTGCAAAAAAGTCATCATGAATATGGTAGTAGACATATTTCTTCTCTCTTGGTTGAAAAACAAGAGGAACTGTCAGCAAAAAAGGAGTTAGGTAAGATGATACCTCTAAAGGTTTTGATAGTTTGGAAGTTTAAGAGTGTCCTGTGTTGAAAAGCAGGTTAAATGAACATTTGTCAGGAATATTTGACCTTTATTTGATCTTGTCTGAGTGAATCTGGATTTTTTCCTTGATGTCTCTATAATACATATATTGCTGAAAAAGTTGAAAATTACATGTGGAGGAAAGTAACAGCCCTGTAACTGAATCAGGTCTTGTGACTAATGGTGGGCAGCTCTAGCCACTGGTTGAATAGCTATCCAATTTCTTTCTATTTAGGTTTTATTTAGAGAGTGTGATTATGATGAGGATGCCTACAGTTCATCTTTATTTTCTTGTTTAAAAAATTTCCTGCATTTTGAAAGGGCACTTATTCACTGTATCTTGACCTTAGCATGTGCTAGAGAGTGTGAATACTGTACTCTTTTTCTTAGCTTTTTGTATGAGTTTTTCCTTTCCAAGATTCTCTACATTACTTTAGTTAACTGAACTAAAAATATATTTGGACTGAAGGATCCTGGGACAGAAGGAAAATATATCTTCATCCATCAGATAAAAACATTCCTTGTAAGCTGTAAATGCTGTCATTAAGTTGAAATCTTCATTTACTTATGAGCTCAAGAAAGGAGATGCAGATTGTATTTTCAAAAGCAGATACTTGTATGTTTACAAGGGATATCACATTTTGCTGTTGTTTTTTTTTTTCAGAATTTTTTTTGCTATTTATCGTTAACTGTTGTTTACAGAATCAAAGTTGTAACATCACAGCAGATGAGCAAGGACTCCCATACTTTTGCCTGAGATTTCCACAAAGAAGTCTATGTGTACTTTGCAATGTATGCATTGCATTAAGATTGGTGCATGGCTAATAAGTGTGATACATTCTAAGTCTGCTGGATTTACTGCCCTGTCTAGAAGTACAGGTGCAGCAAATCTCATGCATCTGTGTGTAGGAACAAAATATGTAAGCACTAACTGGTGGTCATGTGTACAAAACCAACAACAACAAAACAACAACAAAAACAACAAAAATAACTAACCAACTGACAAACAAAAAACACTTCACTCTGACCCACTGCGTTTGTTTCCCTGTGGTAGAGCACTGATACCTCTCGTTAGTGATAGTGTTTATCTATGAATTAGACACCTTTTTGGACAGATGGTATTTATCGATATTGGAGGCAGTCAACAGGTGTGCAGAAGAACATTCTACACAATTATGTAACACATAGTGAGTCATATGACTGTTTTTTTTTCTTTTTGTAATGTAATGTTAATTTAGCCACAATAAATCCGTGTCTTGTAGGTAATTTATAACTTGTAGCTGGAAGTAATTGTCTATTATGTATGAGTAACAGCCAAAGATGTAAACATCAGGGAAAAAAATGAACAGCATTTGAAGTTAGTGTTCAGAATGTGCAGACAGCTGAAGTGAGCTCTACTTATATCTCTACCTACAGTATACTTGCTGGCTGAGTGTTTAAAAAGCTTAGACTTCAAAAGCAGTTGTAGTAGAAACTAACCAGACAACGTAGTGTTCTTGTAAATCAGTCTATGTGGAAATGAATAAGAATGTTGATTTCTCCCCACATCTCTACATTGCCTGTATACCTATGAGAGCTAGATTACTGAATAGTTTTTTTGCTAGGGTATGGTGGGATGACGTTCAGAAATCTTTGCTTTTGTTCGTGCATAGATCAATGTCACTGCATACTACAATTAGCAGGTTCCAGCATCCACTGTGCTGACATGTGATCTGTAGCTATTTGAGAATATATACATATTCATCAGCAAAACTCTTTCAACTTTCCCTTTAACTTTGAGGTGATTCTCAGTAAGTTTCAAGTGGAAAGTACCACATAAGACTTAGTTTTCATTAATCAACTTAAAAAGGTATACTTCTCCACAGTATGAGAAGACTTCTTCCGTCTTTTTTTTTTTTTTTTTTTTTTTTTTTGGCAGATTAAAAGATTAAAAATAGTGGTTTGGTGTATGTGTAAGGAATAAGGGTTTTAAAAATAATGAGATAAGTGTCCTAGATGGCTTAAGTGTGGGAATCTTCTGCACTAAAAAATCATCATTTCTTCAAAAACACTTGGTAGAATGTGCAGACGGTGTTTTAAATGCTTTTGCTTAGCAATTCCAAATGCTCCTGAAGGAATTTGATCAAGTAATTCAGTGATGCACAGCTTTTGAATAATGATTTTTGGAGAACACAGAAACAAATGAAGCTTTCCAGGTTTCATGCTGCAATATAGTCTGCGTATTTCAAAACAAGAAGACTTGCAAATATCCAACTGAAGCATAGATTAAACTGTGATGAAGACAGAAAATTTACATAAGCCTGAACACTGAATTTTGCATCTGCATCGAGGAAGGGATTTTTTGAATTTGTTGTAAGTAAAGAACAAATACTGGCATTATAAAATTATACTGTAGTTTGTATCTCTGACAGTAAATCACACCTGTCTGTATCTCCCAAGGTGCGTGTGGCTTTTTGGTAGAAAAGTGGTTCTAAGAGTATAATGAATATAATGAGTAAATACAGTCTCTGAATTCATTTGGACTAAGCTCTGGTGCATGAGCGTAAGGCAATAGCTATCACCTCTTGCTGTTTCCTGCCATTATCTTGAGTCAAAAATAAAGTATTAGGCTGATTTCTGTGAACAAGTGGTGAAAAAGAGGAGGAGACTGGTTAACCGGGATGCTATAATAAGATGGGATGATAATAGACTTGCAAGATAGAGAATATTTAGGTGGGATATTGTGAAATGGGACAGAAAGAAATAGAAATAAAAAAGAGGCAACAAAATAAATGTAGTTACAAAATTTATTCACAAGGTGCGCTTGAGGGAAAAATATACTACATTTCTTTCTTCCAGGTCTACCTTTCTTCTGCCATTTGATATCTAGCTGAAACTTTGTAAGCTTCCGTTTATTTTTTCAATGGTACCTTGATACATTTTGAAACACTTTGCTTCTAAACTAATTATTTTCACATATTATGTTTCCAGATGCAATTAACATATAATTTGAAGTTTCTCACAGAAATCTGTTAATGTTGATTTTAATCTGTTGAAATCTTTTTACACAAAGAATATTGTTATTTTAATTGCTGCATTTCATTAAGGCTAGATTAAACTATTCAACTAAATAAACTACACATTTGAAAACATCACGCATAGAGTAAGAACATTAAAAATGACAAAATTCTTTAATGAGACTACTGTGGCATACACAGATGCTGTAAAGAATCACTCTGTAGAATATTTGTATAAAGAATATACATAGGTTGCTCTGAAAGTAATTTCTCCTATTTATTTCCATGGAAACGACAGCAGATACAAAGACCACAATAACACTATTTGATAGAGCAAATTCTCACTACAAAACATGATTTTCCAACACAGTCACCACCATTAGCTATACATTTACACCAGAGAGCAACAAGACTTTGCATGCTATGCTCATAAAATCTGCACCAGTGGTAGTGACCTACTGTTGTCACTGCTAAAACACACCACCCACTGCCTCACTGTACTCATTCCAACTGGTTGGTCTCCATGACTGTTGAGCAAGCATTGATGAATATCAATGGGTGCCTTTTTTTTTTTTTTTTTTTTTTTTTTTTCTTCTGCATGGTGGAATTAAGTTCCACACTTTTCTTCTTACACATGTCCACATCGGATGTCATTTTGTCAGACTGACCCTCTGCTGCCATCTATTGCATGACAACAAAATGTAATGGGATACTGGTGGGAAGGGGAAGCTTCAGTCTCTACTGCCATACCACCAACATCTGCCTCTGATCAACAAAATAAAACAGGAGGCATTACTTTCAGAACAGACCTATCATATATACTCTGTATGCACACATGTGGACATGTGTGTACATATATGTATATACTTATACATTCATGGATATGTATGCTTGTACATTTATATAAACTTGGCATTATAATCCAAGTTTTATACTAAAGTTTTTAGAAGTTTTCTTCCTGGAATAGAACTTCTGAGGGCAAACAAACAAACAGAAAACTAGGGTTAGTTTCTATTTTAATTAAATAACTATCAAATTAGAAGTCATGTTTCTGATTTTCATTGCGTGTGTGTAACACACTGTAATCTTTGGATAACACAAAATACAAATTTTTGCTTTGAACTTGGTAGATTTTTCTAAATGACTAGTTTTCTTCAGACTGAATTCAACCAACAATTATGCTCCTGTCTTCACACCATCAAGAAAGAAAATAATGAAAAAAAGACATACTTCAAAATAGAATAAGAACAAAATAAAGAAATAAGGCATACTTATCTTAAAGTAAAGGAATACTAGCCACTTCAGAGGAAGAAAATGTGGGGATCAGCCAATTTTGGCAGTTTATGGCAGTTACACTCTATATTTGATTTGTTTTTTAGTTCGGAAGAGGCTGGCAGCAGCTATTAGGAGTGATGAAGGTATTTTGAGGATGTGGACATTTTTTTTCACCTCCAGTAAATCATTGTTAGTTACAAAAATTTCTTGAGTACCTCATAAATTAAAAACTATCCCTTAAAGCACTTAAACATCTTCAATTCCAGAGATGATATGTCACAGCAGAAACTGTCTTTTACTGTATGTGTTCTTTCTTCTGTCTGAATCTAGAACTATATTGAAACAGATATTAGGGAAAAAATGATATATCCAAAAAAATACATCCCAAACACGTATTTTGTCTAAGCAAGTCCAAACTTAAGTCTTTATAGGCATAATAAAATTACACACTTAAGTGATTTATATTGACTTGAGGTGGCTCTCAGGACAAGATAAACACTTTGATTTGGAGCCTTAATTTAGATGAGGACAGAAAAACTGGTGTAGGATAAAGTTTTTCCTTTTAGCTTCTGTATGTGGAAAAAGAATGTTCCCTTGTGTTAGGCCACTTCAGTAGATGAAAGAAGAGACTTAAGGATACTCCAAGAATGCTAGGTCAGACAAGAATGAAAGTTTATACTATGTCTTCTTTCACCCAAATCACTCATGGCATCTTTATATGGTAAAAAGGGATAAGTCAGTTCTCTTGATGTCATTGTTTAATGTCTTTTGTAGCCATCTCTCCTCCAGTGGTTTTGTATGAGAGGTCCTAAAACCCTTTTGAATATTTCCATGTTTTTAAAAATTTAGACTGCTCATCCCTTTTTGCTGTCAGTGGAGCTAACTTGAATGAGAACTGTCATGAAGAAAAGCATACTTCTACAGAGCATGTTTAATGACAAAAGAGAATATAAACCTGGTAGATTATATTTTCTATTTTAATTTCAAGCAATTTCTTCAAATTTCTATAATGAATGCTGCCTTTCTGATTGGTGGCCTGGGGTGCTCCCTAAACCCATTGCTTGCTGAGCATTTTCCATACTTTTCTGATCTGTAGGACTCTTGCATGTTGCCTTGGAAACCTATGAGGAGCTTTTACATTGCTATGGAAACAAATCAGTATAAATATCTTTACGTTTTATTTATAGCCAGTGTAGTGTAAAGGCCACAGAACACATGCCTACATGGGTAGAGCATTAAATAATGTAGGGTGGTTTTTTTTGTTGTTGCTGATTTTTTTAACTAACAGAAATATTAGCTGATGATGAAATAAGCATCTGTTTTGTCCTGCTGCCTAGGATGAAGTGACTATTTCCACTGTCATGAGTTTCTTTAATTCACAGTTTTTGCAGCCAGTCTTTCAATGATTATGACACTTATCTAAAATTAACATTGATTTTGGTATTGCAAATGCTTTAGCTGGTATTGTACTAAACCTAAATTATATTCTCATCTAAATTGCAATAATGTAGTTATGTTTTACTACTATCATTGGAGCATTATTGTCTAAATCTGAGAACAAAAAGAGCTTTTCAGCCTGCAGTAAACCATGAGCTCATGTGACCTTATTCTTTGCTACCATATTACTTTACCAGAATTGCTACCAAAATGATTTACCCTCTTGTCTGACATATGAGAATTACAGAGAAACTCCTGGGATTTTAAAGATCTTACTTGATCTATGAAGGTTTAATGTCTGGTTAAGCTGTGCAATAAAAGAACTACATATTTTCCTTTTTTCTTTCTTTCCTTTTCCTTTCTTCTTTCTTTCCTCTTCCTTTCTTCTTTCTTCTTCTTCTTCTTCTTCTTCTTTTTTTTTTCTCCTCTGGTCTTTGTATACAAAACGAGTAGCTATGACTAATAAAAAAAAAGTCATTGTTATATTCTTCACTATGTCTTCACTCACATCTATATATAATTGAAGAAATATACTTGAGGACCAGATTTTGGGTTATATCAAGATAATTTACAACAATCCATCTTTTTTCAACATTCTCTATGGGTTTCAAAGCAGAATTTTCAATGACTGTAAAAAAAAAATCCTATACGAATATTGAAAGAAAAGAATAATACGTATCTTTATCATGACTATGTAATTCAGTATTTGTTTTTTGTTGGTCTTAAATTTACAACCGCTGAAAGGCTGAGAAAGGTGTTTAAAGGCTTCAGTAATCATTCTAATGGATTCAACCCTATGGATCCTTTTCTGCATTTGTATCTGCATAGATGTATCCTAGCTAATCTGTGAAGCTAACTTGAAGAAATAAAACTAGCAACCAATAGGGCAGGGTCTCTCCAAGGGAATTTAATGGCAGATACAGTCCGAAGAAGTTTGTACATTACCTCAAGGCAAAACTCAATTTATTTTGGTCTCGTTTAAACAAATTAATGTAAGATATAATAGATAAGGAAGAGACAGTGATTAATGCCAGCTTGATCTACGGAAAAATATTTCTTAACTAAACAATTTTCCTATTGCAATATGTTTACATAAAAACTTCCAGTTTTTGTGGTACTCCATTTTCTGATAGCAGAAAACTGTTCCCCTGAAAATGCTTTGACCTCTGCTATAACTTGTTGAACTGAAGCCTATAGTGAAAGATGAGAACAATATAGATGTGCATGGCCATAAGTATTTTATTACAAGGATTATCGTACTTGCCCTTGTAACAGCCAGAAGCAAACATGAGTTGCATCTGGTAGGAATCTGTCAGCTCTCAGACCATTTGAGAAAAGAAGCACATGTTGGCAGTATCCATAAATAGGGCATTACAGGAGTAAATAAAGTAGCAAATGGTCAAGCAGATGGTACTTCCTACCTTATTAGTCCTGTTAAAGCCCAGAAGTCACAGAAGAGAAGACACAAGACAATGTACCAAACATACCCGTAGACAGTACCTGTACCAGAAAATTCACCCATGGAATTGGAGAAGGAATTAACCTCAAAGCTGGGGAAACAAGGAACAGAAATAACTGAAAATCTTAAATTATGCCTAAGAAAAAGGAACCCACACATTGGATAGTCTGCAGCAAATTGTTCAGCTTCACCTTCCTACACTTTGAGTTCCCACTACCATTTCACTTCATCTAATTGCTTCATTTTCTCAAGTCATTCACTTTGTGCTTTCAGAAACACCAGACTTTTCACCAATGGAAAGGCACAGGTATTTTTCACTAGCATTTGCTGATTTACTAGATCAATATTACATCGGGTGTAAATAACCTGAGTGGAGAAAGATGAAAAAGATTCCTAGCTTCCAAATTATATGCATGTTCTCTATTTCAGAAAAACAGGTATCTGTGGAAGTTGCTCAGTAACTTCCTTGAACACTTTTAAGAGCAGAGTTTCCACTATTTATTCTGAATGAATCCTTCTGGGAATAATTATAAACTTATAAAACTCAAATCAAATTTGAATTTCTGTCATAGATTAGTATTAGTCAAATGTTTACAACTGAATTCATTTCTTTACATTTTCTCTTTTCACAGGTACCTTAGCCTTTGCAAAGGTTCATCTCTCTTACCTTCTTGCTTCTGTCTGTTATAAAGAATTGAAACAATTTCTGAAATTACCCCCAGAAAATATCTATGGTATGAAATGTCTTTTGTTGGTCAGAAAGTGATAGGAGCTGTGATTGTTCAAACTAAAGCACAACACTCCGGAAAATATAAGAGACATCTTCCTAAATACTGAAATTCTTCTAATCTGGTAAATTCAGTTTAGTGACTTTGAGACACTTAATGGCATTGGCTATTATCTGATGGACAAAGACAGAAATGGAAAGAAGCCAGTAATACTTTTAGGACCTGACTTTTTTATGATTCCATGATTGCATGTAATTTACTTCGATTTTCAGTCTTGCCTAATTTAATTTGTGTTCATTTTCTGTGTAGTGTGGTTAGTTATGTGTCCATTTGCATTGCTATGGTACTTTTCCTGGGTGGTCTTTATTTATTGGATTGTTTTTTCTGTGATCTACATCTCATTTAGCTGTCTTGCAAAGTGTGATTTGATATTTATGGCTACAAACTCTTTGATGATCAGGTTTTATTTGTTTTTAACTTTCATTTCTTCCTATCTAAGGATTAGGGAATGGCAAAATATATCCTGCTACTTGTATTTTCCTAGCAAACAGGATTTCCTGGCAGTATTACTTTTTCTCATTTAAATGTCTATATACAGAGAAGTTCAATCTCTCAGCCAGCCTGTAAAAGGTGTCAGTATGAACCTACACATGATCCTGCATGTGATCTTAGAAAACTAAGCATGTGAACTTAGAAAACTAACAAACTTAGAAAACTAAGTTTGTCTGAAACTTGTGGATCTTCCCAGGTGTTTGTGGTTTTAGTTTGGTCTGAGCTTGGGTACAGTCATACATGGAAAGCGTTTTTATGGATTATTCTCATCAGTAGAGAATGACAAGAGTGGTAAAACTACCAGAAGTCCTGCTAGCTGAAGTATTAATGTTTCTTGGTAGGTGGTTTCCTGTGAGTAAGGTACAAATAGTTCCACCTGAAAATGAAGAGCCAAGTCTTTATCATCACTTTGTGTTCGAGAGTACAAATTGGGGTGGCTGGTCAAATCCATATAGTCTTCTCATTCAATTGTCAACAAGCAGACAGTTGGAAACATTGCTCTGATATGTGTCCACAGCAATGACTCCCTATGCTTTATCAATTTATCTATTTATTTTTATATTTATTTTTGTGGAACATGACAGTGCACTGCAAAACGTTTTATTTAATGTGGAAAGAAAGTGTGTTGCATACTTTCAACTTTTTGATTTCCATGTGGGGAAAAGAAAAATCTAATCAGAACATGATAATTTTGATGAAAGTATGACTACCCTGCCATTTCAAAATATCTGAAATGTAAGTTTGGAGTTAGACAAAGATGACTTTAAAAAGACAAAATAATATTTAGAAATCAAAATTGCTCTTGGAACAAAAAGAACAGTATAATCTTCACAGAGTTCATGGAATCATAGAATCATAGAATGGCCTGGATTGAAAAGGACCTCAAAGATCATCTGGTTTCAACCCCTCTGCTGTGAGCCTGGTCGCCAACCTCTAGACCAGGCTGCCCAGAGCCACATCCAGTCACATCCAGAGTTTTTTTGAAAACAGTAATATCATAACATCATATTCAACCTGAAATGCATTGGGGTAATGTAAGAAAGTACAAGCAATAAAATAAATAACAAAACAGACTATATGAAAAACAGTCATTCTGAAACTGTAAATAAAGGGCAAAGCAATAAAACAAAATGTTAAAATGTTCTGTCATTGCATAACATACTTGTAAACTTTACATTAATTATAGCAGAAGTAATAAGATTTATGAAGGAGCTGTGATTTTCAAGATGACACTGTGTCTTTAAATTAAAAAATAAAGTATTGTACAACCTCTTTCTTGTGTCTTGTCTTTTCACCAACTGGAACAATCTGACACTGAATTTTTTGCAATAGAACCACTGCTTCAGGTCACATTCTTTGTCCAAATTGATGAGACATGGCACAGTAGGGCTCATTTTCAGAACAGCTTGTAGGAGAATTAAACAACTTAGATCACTGTTAACGGGAGTCCTGCTCCTTATCTCTTCTCAGTGTATGCTGAGGATTTCCCCCATTGTTGGGAGATATTTGCAAGACTAACACAAGCTTTTGAGAAATAAGTGATATTTTATGTGGTCTTGCAGGGCAAAGTTTGGGGGTGGGGAGAGAAAGGCAGCAAGTTTCTATTTGTGAAGGTCACATGTGAGATATTTTTGAACTTAATGGTGTTGTACATAATTAGGTGACACAACTCTCATGTCTGCTGGTAATTCAGCCTGACCCCTGTCTACATGAGAAAGAAGTAGGACCTGTGAGTTTGGTATGACACCAATGCATTGTACTTATTTTTGCTTGCAGTGACCTCATTGAAGAATGTTTCTTCCGCTGTAAGATGAGTCTAAGAATCTGCTGTCTAGTGGCATAGATAGTAAGTTGATCAGCAACTGAAAAGTACCTTTCAGGAGCTGGAGGAATAGATGAACAGCTTGGACTAAGAGGTTATTGAGATTGAGATCACAGAACAGAAAACACTTCAGTAAATTCTGGAGAAAATTATGGGAAAATGAGCAACAGCATTCACATGAACAAATATACCTTTTGTGGTCTAAGGCAAGAATGTTGAGCATCAGTGACACTCAGGGAGTTGCTGATATTCACTGAAGTGTGTGAGCAAGCACTGAAGATCAAAGTATTGGTATTTAATCAATAAATTCTTTTTCTTTTTTTTTTTTTTTGATTGTTATTAAACAAAAACCGGAGAGCCCGCTAGAGTAAATAATATTGATGATTTTATTTTCATCTCTGATGATTCCTTCTTTTTCCCCTTATTCTGGGAGTTTGACCAATTGCAATGATGATCCATGCTTTGCTTGATTATCGTTTCTACTCCTGACCCTGCCAGCACCAAAGTGCTTGGCTGCAGTCATGAGGATAACAAACCAGCCCAGAAACCGGATGTCTACCATGGTGAGGGAGGTTTGTGCTTTAGAGATCTCTGTGGAATGACTGCAGCATTTAGACTATTGGATTTCATGGAAAATAAAGCAGGGCCTCAGCACAGAAATTTTCCTACAGAAGAGCTTCCAGAGAAATTAAGCAAGGGTGGCAAGAGGTCCTTATTTTTAAGCCAAATAAACCACTTATTTCCATCATTTGGCCCCAAGTCTGTGTCTTGTCATATGTAATAATGAAACCTGCAGTACCTGAAACATTTATTTTTCTTTTCCTAAACCAGTGAAGCATAATTTTATTCTCATTTCTGTCAGAAAAAATCACATTTGTCATATATTAAGTTTTGGGAAACTGCCATAATTTTTATTTCATCATGCAAGCTCATGTTATGACTGGACATCTGTTATTGTCCCTGCTGGCCTGAGGGTTATATCACACACAATTAGGTTAAAGAATGTGACTTAGACCCACCTAAAGGGAAAGGTTAAATTCTGTAATTAATCCACTGTGTGAGTTACACCATACAAGTTCACTTGCTACTCTGAAGTTCTTTATATCTCTGAAAGTGCCATGCTGGAGCTCCATTTAAATGTAACAGCTTAATATCCAGCTGTTGGTTTGTCACCCCAAAACATTATTATTTTTTTTTTCTTTTGAGGGTGGGGACTATCTTTAATCTCTGTTTCTTATTTTTCCATACTTTGCCCAAGAACTTTTACCCTTCAAATTCTTTATACTACTGGAGTCTTGGGCCTTAAGTGATAGTACTTTAATTTCCTCTGTAAGCAAAACAGAGCTTGCTCCTGTGGCAGCCTTGCACTGCCTAAGACAGAAGTTCTAACCCGTCAGTTAGCGGGTACCTAGCCAGTACAGCTGCAAAAAGAGCTGGGGGACAATTTTTTCAGCATTTTTTTACTGAAAAGATATGGATGTTTACAACTTACTAAACAGAGAGACATGTTTATAGTTACAACTTTTTTGAACTGCTTTATACCAGAAGGCATCTTGTCACATCCTAGAAGAAGCTTTTTGATATTTTCTTGAAATTATTTTAGTTCTGCTGAACAGCTGACTGAAAATAGAAGCCCATGTAGATCAAGCAGAAAGGTTAAATAACCCAAAGACAAATCCCAGCCCCTCTCTCCAGATGTTACCAGCTGGTCTCCAACATTCCTTCTATATATTCATTACACTGAAAATCCCTCCTCAAATCCCTCTCCTTTCAACCTGACAGAGATCCAAGTGGGACAGAGTAGGCAGCATGTCTTCTATTTTGCTTAGAAAACCATCACCGTGTCACTTCTTCAAAGAAAAGGCTGTGTTCTGATGGACAGTTTTCAGTTTTTCTCCTCAAATTTGTTTGGTAACAACCTTCAGATTAGGTTGGAGTTTTGCTGCAGTCAGAGCTGTAGGAATCCAACAAGACTGTAAAAATGAAAACTGCTGTACGCAGAGAGCTCTGTTTTGCTGTCGGTTAAACTTACGTAGCTTGGCTTCTGGAAGGAGTAGTGGCAGTGATTAGCTTTCTGCTGGAAATTTTTCCCTTCCCTCGGGGAAGTGTTTGGGGAAATATGCTGGTATGCAGCCATACTCTCACCATGTTGCACGTCACTGAAAGACAGTGCTTGATGCTTTGCTTTTTGTAGCAGCTTACCTGGGAAGTTCAGTATGGTCTGTCATCTGGGGACCTAGGTGTGTCCCTGGAACCAATTATTTTCTTTTTGTGTATAAATTTCAACAAAGAATTTCCCCTGTATAGGAAAGGTCTAAATCTTCCAGATCCTAAACATGAAAAATCTGAAATTCCACTCTGGAGGTGAACATTCTTCAAACTGGAGGCTGTTGTGAGATAGGTGCAAGCTGCAGATTTGTATATGAAGTTTGAATGCTGGGTTTTTCTCAGACACTTTGAGAGTCCTTGAGGAGTTGAGCTGTAGTTTGTCAGCTGTCGTACTAAAAATGTCCAACCACTAGGGATTTTTGGCAGCAATGTAAACAGCCTTCCCCTCATTTGTGAGGAAAGGAAATATCTTTCCCTTGATCTTCTCTCTGGCCTTGCAGCAGAGGGCACAATTATATGGTAGAACAGTTACCACATAACATATGTAGTACTAAGAGTAAGGCATTAGCACTGCAGAATAAAAATCTGCCATTTCCCTCACTTTTTGTGCCCGTGTACTTCATTATGGATCCAAAGAGTTAAAGATCCATGAAATAAAAATTGATCCTGCACTGCTCTGGGGAAAAACAACAGACTAGAGAAACTATTTGAAGGTGATGGGATATCTCTCTGCCAGTGGAAAGGAAGCAGAAGAATGGCTCCAGGGCCCATATGAAACCCATTGCACTAAGTACAGATTTTTGTTTCCAGCAAGGGCATTTAATCATGTCTGAAGTGCCTGTCTAAAGGGATCTGTAGTCTTGAGATTATTTCTGTAAATTCCTGCAATAATAAAAATGGCTTCTATCCAGACCTGTAGGCCCCTGTGATATAAATCACAGCACAATATGGGATAGTAGTTAATCTACCAACAAAATGGACCCTTTTTCAAAAGAAGCAACACAGACCCATTCCTTCTTCATGGAGCTCTAAATATTTCTAAACTCTACCCTGCACCCATCATTATTCAGCACTGAAGAGTAAAATGGTCTTATGTTAACTCTGCTATGCCTTGAATTCACTATCGACTGGGACTTGTATGGTGTAGGATGAATCTCTGTCCAAGACACCAATGCCCAGGTGCTATGATGATGCTAACTGTTGCATGAGGGGAGGATCAAACCATTTAATTAACAACAGTAGATGGATTTAATCAAATTTCATAGTTTCAGAAAGTTAAAGAAGCTTTCAGTTTGGTTTCCAAAAGTACAATCTGACTCTAGATATCGGTTTTGTCTGTTGGTTCTGAAAAGTGAGCAGTCTTCTGAATGGGCCACATGGGACATTTAATCAGACAAGAGGGCTCCAGACAGAAGCAGGAAGGGTTGAACTCCCACAGCATTTTCCATCATCGTTTGATATGAGCTGCCAAGAATGATTTATTTAAAAATGTGTGAAGTATGTTTTCAGCCCGAGAGATGTTGGTTTTCATAATGTCACTGTGAAAACTGTTGACAGAACTGGCAGGAAGTAATCTGCTTATCCCACAAGATTCAGGAAAAAAAAAAAAAATGTCACACACAGTCCATGCTCTTCTTGAATTGGCATTCAACAGTCCTGATTTGTAGTGGTTATGAGTGTCAGTTAGCCCCGATGTTGCAGCTATTAGCAGTCTGGATAGTCATAATTTGTACAAATCTCATTAAAATGAGTATGAAATGTGTGCAGACAAAATTACTTATAATTGTGAATAAAATGCAAAATGTCTGCAATAGAGTGACTAAACACTGATAAAGGCATTATGAAATTTTACATTGAAACATCATAATTTAATTACACAAGAACTGAAAGATTTCTTGAACTTGTTTGCTGCTAAATACTGAACATTTCTAAGAGCTATTTTTAGGAAGATCATTTTTAGTTTCTTGCTAGGTTAAATCTGGCTGATCTCAAGAAGGAGAAGTTGTAATTGTGACCCCTTAAATTATTTGTTTTATAACCTTCCCAGTAAAAATATAAGGAGTCATTATGATGAGAGAACTGTCTCAGTACATCACTGGAATGGTAACATAACCTCAGGAGTTAGGCACTTCACCTGATTCTTCATTTACATTGCATTTAAGATCATCCTCTGTGATGGTGTGTCAACAGAACTTCTCAGCAACAGAAAGAGCCATATAACTGTGTGATGTAGGTGGAGCTGGGGAGGCAAGCCTCTGGCACCCATACCTGGGATCATAGAGTCAGGTTGGGAAAGACATCAAAGATCATCAAGTCCAACCTCAACCTAACCATACTACCCCAACTCTAACAACCCTCTACTAAATCATGTACTTGAGCACCACATCCAAACAGTTTTAAAACACATTCAGGGATGGTGACTCAACCACCTCCCTGGGTAGCCTATTCCAGTGCTTAACAACCCTTTCTGTAAAGAAGTTTTTCCTGATATCCAACCTAAATCTCCCCTGGTGCAACTTGAGGCCATTTCCCCACTTCCTGTCACCTGTCACCAGTGAGAAGAGACCAACCCCACTGTCACTGTAAACACCTTTCAAGTATTGGAAGAATGCAATAAGGTCTCCCCCCAGCCTAATCTTCCCCAGACTAAACAGCCCCAGTTCCTTCAGTCAGTCCTCATTGGGCATTTTCTCCAATCCCTTCACAAGCCTTGTTTCTCTTTGGACCTGCTCCAGCACCTCAGTGTCCTTTCTGTGTTGAGGTGCCCAAAACCGAACTGAACTCAAGGTGAGGCCTCACCAATGCTAAGTACAGGGGTAGGATGACTTCCCTAGTCCTGCTCACCACACCATTCCTGATACAAGCCAGAATGCCATTGGCCTTCTCGGCCACCTGGACACACTGCTGGCTCATAATCAGCCAACTGCCCATCAGTACACCAAGGTCCCTTTCTATCAGGCAGCTTTCCAGCCACTCTTCCCCAAGCCTGTAGGGTTGCCTGGAATTGTTGTGACCAAAATGCAGGACCCGACGCTTAGCCTTATTGAAACTCATGCAGTTAACCTTGGCCCATTGATCCAGTCTATCCAGGTCCATCTGTAGTGCCTTTCTCCGCTCAGGCAGATCAACACTCCCTCCCAACTTGGTGTCATCTGCAAACTTACCGAGGGTGCACTCAATTCCCTCATCAAGATCATTAATAAAGTTGTTAAATAGAAACAGCCCCAGGCCCTGGGAGGACACCACTTGTGACTGGCTGCCAACTGGATTTAACTCCATTGACCACAACTCTTTGGTCCTGGCCATCCAGCCAGTGTTTCACCCAGCAGAGCCTATGCCCATCCAAACCATAGGCAGCCAGCTTCTCCATGAGGATGTTGTGGGAGACAGTGCCAATGGCTTTACTGAAGTCCAGGTAGACCACACTGACAGCCTCACCTTTATCCACTAAGCAGGTCACCTTGTCATAGAACAAAATCAGGTTTGTTAACAGGATCTACCATTCATAAACCCATGCTGGGCCTGCAGGTAGGATGCAGGCAGAATCTGGGAGCCTGAGGCTGAGAAGGTTATTCTGAATACCATTTCTTAATCTTGAAGAAGCCTACATGTAAATGATTCCTAATATTGTAAGGAAACATCATTTCCTATGTACTCAAATACATGGTGAAGGATACCTATCTTCTGTGTGAGCACGTAGGGGACACCCAGCAGTGTAGTCGCAGCACTGGATGATGCACCAAGCACAGATCATGTTACATTTTAAAACAGTTAGAAGTGTTGGCACATTAGTGGGTACACATGAGTTTTGGTTACATTGCAGGGAATAGCTTTGAATGTTGCAACGATTTAAAAATTGATTTAATATCAAAACTAACAGTTCAGTCACTTCCTTCAAGATGTGTACTCTAACTGTTATTGTCCAGTTAGATAATGCTGATATCACACTCCTTTTACCTTAGCAATCTGGAGGTCCAACTCCAAAAAAATTGCAGAGGCTTTGTCCGACCTACTTGATATTTTGTGCTTTCTTCTTACAGGTGTGCTGAAAACATCATTCAAATCTGAGTTTGCCAGATGCAGACCTGGAGCAGATTTAAGCATGATGCACTGTAAAGATGGTAGAAAATTAGACTAACTGCATTTCTCTGTGTACATGAAGACCTTTATAGATGCTATAAAAATACCAGTCTGCAAGTGTCTGTTCATGTATCAGTCTGTTCACACTGTGACCCATCCTGGTTACAAGCCCTAAATAATATCCCTTGTAAAGCAGGATTTAAATACATTTGGACATTATGTCCTTTTATCTCAATTTTAGACTCCAAGCAAGTCTTTCACACTTCTTTGTTTCAGCACATCTCTTCTGTAAATTGGAGAATGTTCCCTCATTTTAGTTTTGCTTTGCTAGATGATCACTGTAAAATAAGTCTAATTAATTTTTAAATTTTCTTAATTAATGATAAATGAATCCAAACTAACCAAGTGCTTTCCTTTCTTATTTTTATTTTTTATTTTCAGAGATGTAAATAATATCATAGTAACAAGCCCACAGGGCTTAGTCTAAGAGAAAAAAAAAACCACAACTTTTATGAAAAAAATATTTTTATTTGATAGGCTTAGATTGATTCCGAAGTTGAATTCAACATTTCTAGATTCCATCTGATTTGTCTGAATCCTTATCAGCCTGTTTGCTTTTTAACACTGAACCTTGGAGTGGTAGAAGGTACTTAATCCTGAATAGTAAAACATTCCATCTGTTCTACAGTCTAGTCCATTCAGCCTGGCAGTGGCTTTGCCAGAAGAGAATGCCAGTGCTCTGTACATGCTGGAAGCTAATTGAAATTTCACCTAGATTGCATGTTTGCATGCAGTGCACTGTATTAATAAAAGCAATGGGGAAGGGTAAGAGGTCTCAAATTTCCTGCTTGTTGGAGTCCGAGTTACAGTGATGATTTGATGCAGGTATTACATCTCTCAAATATCAGCGGTTGTATGACTACTTAAACTACCACTCTGATAGGAGCCACGTCCTGTTCTGTTGTCTGGAAGGTATTAAAGAAATAAAAGCAGATATGACGACTTTCTTCAACATATGGCAGCCTTTTTTTTTTTTTTTCCTGTAAACCACATTCCAGAGTAGGAGCTGTCAATGTGCAAAGCATTTATGTATCTCTTCTTACCACCAGCTCATCTGTCTTTTAACCCCATGGGGCATTAAATGAAAAATCCCTGTTACAGAAAGGTTAAGGGTGAGCTTTTGTAGTATAAGAGGCAGGAAATTCAGAGTTAAGAGTCTATTGTAACTTCATAGAAAGTTCTTTCATTATGACCCAAGGGCAGCAAGGCATGTAAGCACAAGCTTATATTTAATCTTGAAGTTAGGTGTCTTGCTTAAACATGCTGCTGAAACAGGACCCATGTGATCATCTGGATCAATTA
The DNA here is from genome assembly GCF_016699485.2 of Gallus gallus. NCBI lineage: Eukaryota > Metazoa > Chordata > Aves > Galliformes > Phasianidae > Gallus > Gallus gallus. Next base: position 65,211,532 of record NC_052534.1, on the reverse strand, counting down.
ATGTCTTTGTAAAATCACCAGGGAAATATTTATCCTGAAATATTTTTTCACAAGGACTTAATAAAAACAAATTGCAAGCACGCATTGCTGTCGACTATAGGTTATAAAAGTCTGTTGGATGTTACTCTTATGTGGTGACACATGCAGTTGCTGTCACTTTTTGGATGACTGCTAAGACAGTCACAAAAATGTGAGAGAAAGCCCAGTGGCTGGAAGGTGAGTGGAAAAAATGAAACATGTTTGATAAATGAGATTATGGGCAGAGAGAATTGTGGTTGGAATTGGTAGCATTGTACTGCAAGAAGATAACAAGTATCTGTGAAGAGTGACATTGGCAGAAATATTGTACAGACCTGAAAGAGAAGGAAATAGAGTAAGTGTGGTAGAAGTTATCTCCACAATGATAATGAAAAAATATATATTTTCCAAACAGAAGAAAGACCTACAAGGCCCTGCAAAAATTTTGATGTTATCTTCACTGATGTCATCTGTCATAGTAGAAGTGCTTTAATTTTGCTATATGTTCAACAGAAAAATATATTTTAAAACAATTATTGTAACTGTAATATATATATATATTTAATTAGAAGGAAAATTCTACTTTCATATTCCTTCTCTCTATCATTTTTTTTATGAAGCAGGAAAAGCTAGAGATAATTAGTATAGGACTTCTCAGAGAATCTGTTGCTGCCTCTCAAGAGCAACAAGATTTCTCCCTAACAAAACTGATTTTTATGATATGTTGATCATTACAACTGTTTATAACTTAAGATTTGAAAAGATTAGCCAATATAAAGCTTACAGAAAAATTATTATTATTTTTATTTAATCTGCATTGGCATTCCTCCTATCTTTGAAGCACATGTAACTAGTTTTCTCCAGTAAAAATATATGAAATAAGAAAAGAGAGTTGCTCCGCAAGCGGACCATTCACTGGCTCTATGCCTCTCAATGACTCTCTCCAGTAATTCCCTGTCCTTCTTGAACTGGAGAACCCAGAACTGGCCATAGTATTCCAGATGTGACCTCAGCAAGATAGAGTAGAGGGGCAGGGTAACCTCCCTTGACCTGATAGTCACACTCCTTTTAATGCATCCTGGGATGCCATTGGTCTTCCTGGGCACGAGGGCACACTGCTTGCTTATGGCCAACCTGTTGTCCACCAGTACTGTCCCCTGGGGAAGACTGCTAGTTACAGGACTCTGTTAGACTCTGTGCTACTGATCATAACTCTCTGAGCTCTGCCAGTCAGCCAGTTCTCAGTTCACCTCACTGTTCACCTATGTGTCTCATACTTCCTAAGTTTACATATTAGGATACTATGGGAGACAGTGTCAAAAGCCTTGAAGTACTGTACTTCATTATATTTTTGGTGCACCACTATTCCAAGGCCACAGCTTTACTGTGAGAAATATGATTCCCTGTCTCTTTATTAATCTAACAGATCTCCTGTGCTCATTTTATACTGTTAGCTGAGGTCCTTCGTTCTAATGTTTTTGTCCTCCTAAGGTTTGCTGTCCTTCTAAAAAGAGTAACAAAGCTATGAAGGTTCTGGAGCACAAGTCTTATGAGGAGTGGCTGAGGGAACTGGGGTTGTTTAGTCTGGAGAAGTGGAGGCTCAGGGGAGACCTTATTGCTCTCTACAGCTGCTTGAAAGGAGGTTGTGGCTAGATGGGAGTTGGCTTCTTCTTCCAGACAGGACAAGAGGGAATGGCCTCATGTTGCACCAGGAGAGGTTCAGGTTGGATATTAGGAAGAATTTATTCTCAGAAAGAGTGGTGAGATATTAAAACAGACTGCCCAGGGAGGTGTGTGGGTCACTGTCTCTGGAGGAGTTTAAGGAAAGGGTAGAAATAATACTTCTGGACGTGGTTTAGTGGACAATATTTGTGGTAGGAGAATGGTTGGGTTGGACTAGTTGATATTCAAACTCTTTTGCTACCTTAGTGATTCTACAATTCTATGATTCTGATCCTAATCTCCAAAACAATTAGTGGGTGTAATCTATCAGAGGTCATAACACAGTCAATGTGAAACTAATGTTGTTGCAGGCTCTGAAACAATGAGATGACAGAGTTTTTTGAGAAGTACAGAAAGGTATTTCAGCTGAGATGCTGCTGTAGAGTGCTGTCCTCAAGGAAGGCAAGGAAGTCAATGCCTGACTATGACTGCAAACCAGTGCAGAATATTTCCAGCTGACTACATTTTTCCATATGTAAGCTGTCATTCTCTATCTACCTCTATTTAATCTTCAGCACATGCAAGAAATCTTTTAGATAAAATTTTGTGTGATCTATAAAAGTTGATAAGTCAGCTGTTCTGTGGATCTTAAATAGGTGGCTGGCTGGTAAATCGTTTTCTAACAGACTATTGAATCAGTGAGTCTCTGGCAACACTCATCTGGACACTGAGTTTAAGTTTAAAAAGGATATGCTAAACAGAAGATTTGTATTTTAAAGAAGCATGGAAAATGTAAAGGCCATAGTATAGCACCAGGACTTGATTTTCAGTCTGTGGGCTCAGTTCCATCCAGGAACTGAGCAACTAGCTCAGTGCTAGTTTGTGTATACCGGGTAGTAGACAGGATCACCTCACTATTCAGAGACTATCTGGTTAAAAATGCAAGTTTTCTGCCTCATTAAGAAGAAAGTAAATCATGTTTAGTTTAATGGGAAAGTGAATGGAAATATTAAATATATTTAAATGCATGATGGTGTGTTTTTCATGTTCTCCAACAATAGCAGTCTTCCCTAATAACTTGAAGGACAACAAATGGCTGTGTCTGTTGATAACTGACACCCGGGTGTTAACTAAGGTGCAGTTTAATGCTTGGAATTGGATTGACTTTTCAGTAGGCCTACAATGTCACCTTCATATGGATACCAAGACAGGCATAATCCACAATTTATTTATTTATTTATTTATTTGCTATGTTTAAAAGTTTATATTCAATAAGGGACCTCAGCAGGTTTCAGATAGATCTTGAAGTGCCAACTGTGACCTTAGTAATTAGTTTTTAATAACTCTGTGACAAAAGGAATGTGGGTATCTGGAATGCAAAAATGTTAGAAAAGTTACTTTATGAAGGACAAGATTTATATTTCCTGATGTTGTGAAAATCTCCACTGTTGTATGTCTGATAACACAATACAGAAAAGGGAACTTATCTTTCCACTTTATTCCCTGCTAAATTGAGGGTCCTAAGGTGATGAGGGTTCATTAAAATAAACCTGACTCTGACAAGGTAGAACAATTTTTTGGTACACATTTCACAGGAGTAAAGTCACCAGCAAACACAAAGCTTTCTTCACTGACTGTGATGTTCAGCAGGGCAAACAAGCCTAGTAGAAAGTATACAGACTGATGAGTACAGTAGCACACTTATACCAGCACTCATACTTTTAGATGCCATTAAGCTCAGTGAGCCAGAAATGCCTTTAATGTAGAATGTTATGTTTATGGAAATTAATTGATTTCACTTTCTAGTGAGAGAATAAACAGACAAATTGAATTCCGTGGCTACAGGGTCTGTTTGGTATGAATTTCAATGCTCTATTGCCAAAAATATTTTATGAGAAGTCTTTGTTTTCCATAGCATTTATTGTCTTGAACTAACCAGAGGAAAATGTTAAAGGGGCACTGCCTGCTGTACTGAAGAAGCGTGGGATTGCCAAATTGGTTATACAGTGGTGCCTGCAAGATTGGCTGGGACTGGAGCAACAGCAGAAGTGTGATCTAGATTATCTTCTTGGAGATCTAAGGTGATGCAGTGTATCCCAGAACATAAACTGGAACAATGATTGTTGCAATGGTCATTTAGACAGTTCTGTCAAAGCATGCCCACAACAATCCGAAGATGAAAAGAGGCATGTTTTTTAATTCCTCATGCAGGATCCCCAGAGCCCCATTCTACTCTTTTCAGCAACGTCCTTTAATCAAAATCTGAGTATGTGGGGCCTTCTCAAGGTCAGTACACTTCAATGTTCTCATTGTACATAAAAATGCAAGCTTCAATGAAAAATTAATGTTTAGATGAAATGGCTGTTCTTCCTCTCTGTTGTCTCTATGGCATATTTGTATATGCATTTAGCAGCGAGTGAGGACATTTACAGCTACAGCAGAAACTGAATATATTGATGCTCTGTAACCACAGGTTTCCATGAGCAATCATTTGCAATATATTTTAAATGAAGAGAGGGAGGATTTACTACAAAGATTTAACTCGGTAGGGACTTTTTAATAAGATAGCAAAATTGGTGCTCTGTGTGGCCTAAACAGAATCCTCCTGCCATGGGCAGTCAATCTCTCTGTACATAGATTATTTTCTACAACATATGGAAGCCACTTATTATACAAAATGTTGCGTATGATACTGTAGTGAACACGAAGGGATTTCTTATAATGCTACACTGGGTATGGAAAGTTCTGATGTTACTTCACAGAGTCTATTTCTTAAAATACATGAACCTTATATGACAATATGCCACTTCAGGGGTCCATCACTCTTTGTTCCATTTACTGTGCTCCCATGGGCATGGGCTGAACTAGATGAGCTCTCAGGTGTTTTATCTTGCAGATATTTCCACAATAAGTAAGAGTAAGGCAATCGTCAGGGTCAAGAGCATTTTAGCCTCTGCACACTTCTTATTTAGATTGGGAATGCATGCATATATCCACCACTTCCCTACACAAATATCTAAGGCATTGAATTCTGTACTATTTATTGTCAACTCTGTTAGTTTACAATGCACTAAATAACAAATTGACTTCAGGATTTTAAAAACATGACTGTAAGTTAGGATGTTCAATAGCTGTATCATCTAGTTGCTTTGGATAGAAACTAGCTTAAATCACCCCCTGAGGATATTTTGTTCTGAAACTGTTCAGACTCTTCTACTGAATATTAATGCTAAAATGCTTCTCTTATTCTGAGGTTATTTCTTATTTATTTGTAGGAACATGTGGTTGCTACGGATGAAGGATGTCAATTCTTTTGTTCCATTTGTGGACACTATTAATATGTTTAGCATGAACACTGTACTTATCTTTTTCCTGAATATTTAGAAAAATAAATATTTCTCTACTGTATATTAATGCACCATGCTAAGTGATATGAAAAGTATCTTTATCAGGAAATTTCAGTACTATTGTTATGTTTCTGTGTTTACTTATATTTAATGACCTATTCAGCTAAGTTATATGCAACCACAGTGAAATATCTAGAAACAGCTATGCATATAAAACATACCAGGACATATGTCCAGCAAAAAAATGCCTAAATTCTGGCCTTATGCCCCGTGATTCAGCAACGGCAGATCTTGAAGTCAATGGTTTTCTGCTCCTTGGTAGCTCTGGTAACACATCCCACTCATATATAACACATGAGATGAACACAGAGGATCAGGTATGCTGGGAAGAATATTCAAAATGTTTCATAGTGTTCTGCTAGCAAAACTACTAGTCTTGCTGTCTGTGAGGCTTATTTTTACATGAAAAGTCTATCAGCTAACTCTTAGATTTTTCTTAGATAAGAAAACTATCAGTTCATTTTGAGTCCATCAGTCTCTGTAAGTGATAATTTTTGCCAGTATATTTTCATTTGTGTTGATAGAAGCCATCTGTTTTTCTCTGCTTTGCATGTCTTCAAATGAGCTCTTTCATGATAAGGAAATATTTCCCCTTCAACCCTTCATGTGTAGTTGCCATTTTGAGAGAAATTATAACATTTTTGCTTAAGAGTTCCTTTTGAACTCCATTATTTCTAAAATATCTGCTATAATGGGCTGCTTATTTCTAGCTAGGAACATGATGAAATGTTTCATTTTTCTCCAAGCTGTGAATATTAAATAATTGCTAGTTGGGAACAAATTCCAAACCTGCAATTTAATCACTCAAGCTGCCATTTGTATTGACCAAATTGCTGAAGTACAGCTTTTTATTTACTCAGGACATAATATGTTGCTTCCAGAACAATTGAAATTTTTCTCCTTCTCATGAGACCATTACTCCAAAGGCTTGCCTGGTTAATGGCTGAGATGTAGTACACATGAGAAAGATCTGCCATAGGCTGACCCCTGGAAAGAAGGAAAGTATTTATATTTTTCTGGCTTTCCTGTTTAGGATTCTTTGTCTGACTTAGGCCTCTTGTTGACGAAAGCCCCTCTTTGTGCACAGCAAGCACTCTCCCACCATTCCACAGTTCAGACCTTGCACATCCCACTAGGGTGGAGTGCTCTGAACTGCAACAGTATGAGGTTGCTGGCGCTCTGTGGGTCACTGTTTTCTTTGGAGGCACACAATTATTGTGGTTTCCAGTATAGTGATGGATTCTATCGCTAAACAGCACAACACTGGCTGCTGAGATTTCCAAATACGGTTTAAAAAAAAAATTAAACAAAAATATATATGTTTGTTGCTGATACTGCAGAAAGACACAGGGCATGTTGTTGAGGAAATGCAATGAATAACAGCAGGAGAGTTATCACTGGTAACTTCAGAGATCAAAACAAACAAGTTTGAACACTTATCTGGCACAATTTATGATTTGCCTGATTTCTCACAGTGGCTCGAAGGGTTTAGTGAGAAATTTCTGATATTTCCTACAGCCAAATGTAAAAAAAAAAGGTTCTCATATGATTCTATGCAGATTCTAAATTTCTAAGAGTTACGATTACAGAAATAAACTTTTAAAGTAATTTGTTTTTGTTGTGTGTGCTTAACTTGTTTGGTGAGAAGAGAAATATAACCATTAGTACCCTTGAAAACCCTTGTCAGGGAACTTCAGATATTTAGTATGTGTTGTGAATTAACCACTGTGCACGTGTGGGCCTCAGCAAAGTGAGTTGCAGATAATTCACTGTGAGGATCTGTAGAAAGAGCTTTTGTTTCTAAGAAAGGTATTCATCCTATTTCTGCTGACACTGGGAAACCCAAAAGGGCTTTGAAATAGATCTTTTCAGGAAACTCCATGCACTCATAAATAGTATGTTGTAAACCTAGGTATAAATTTGAAACTTCAAAACTAGGTAATAATATGAGGATATGAGCCTGAGATGCACTGAATGAATTTAAATTTTATCTCCACAGAATATGACTTCCTTGTATTTTCATCTGTTAAACTGGCCTGTCCTTAAGATCAGCACAAAGATTTTCAAAGCATATGCTTCATGCCTTCTAAATAAAGAGTCAGCAACTGGTACAGTATAGGAAAACTTGTGCAGATAGGCATGTGCCAAGGTCACCTTAGTGAACTTGAGCACTAATTACTAACTTAATTTTAATAATATAGAGACACACAGGGATAAACATTCCCCTGTGTTGAGTTTTGACCTAACAATAAATAAATAAATAAATAAAATACTAAGCAAATAGATAAATAGGTAGACAGATAAATAGGTAGGTAGGTAACAAAGATCTTCATTCCTAATTTTCCTATGACAGACTTGAAACAACCTATGAACACGTGGAATAGGTTACCCTAGTCTGAGTTGCTGGGAGCTTGAATTGCTCTTAAGTAGATTTGTTGGACTGCGTTGTATCTAGCTCTACAGCAGTGCTGGCTGTCATCTGTTCATGCTCTTTGAAGAAGAGAAGAAATCTGAAAAAATGGTCTTGTGATGGAGAATATGTTTATTTTGCTGTATTGAATGTTGGCTGAAAAAATTCCCAAAGAGATCACATGAAAAAATAAGACTTTCTCCATCAGATTGACACAGGGGATAAACATCAAGTAGATCATCAGTTGTTGCTTGCTAATTCTATCCAGTTTTGATATCAATCACACATCTTTAAGACTAACCCCCATCTTGGTTCCACATACCTTAAGATCCTTGGATCAATGAAAGGTCTTTCTCAGTTCCTGGTTCAGCAAAAGAAAGAGGTAGATGTTTAAAGGAATGTTCCGAGTAGAGGAGGATATTTCTTTACAAGAATATACCTTTTCGCAAAAAAAGTCAACCATCTATGTATCTAAGCAACCTGGGGATGGTGGAAAGCCCCTTTCATGGCAGGCTAATTCTGAAAGTAAAAATGCAGATAACTTCTCTTGTCTTACTCAGGTAACTTTCAAATGCTTCTATACATTTTCCAGGAGGTGGATGTAGTTCCTAGCTGTTGTCATGTGAAGACTTTGCCTAATATCCTTCTGAAGCAGAAATTCATTGTGTGCTTGTGTTTTCTTGCACCCTTCTTTGGAATAGGACTTGAGATGAAAGTTTAGAGCAGTAGTCAATAAGCAGAGGGAATTATTATTTGAATGGGGAAAAATGTTGCTCTGTTCTCATTCAACTCAAGAATGTGATTGGAGATAGGTACATTTCATCTATGTATATTTCATTCATGATCCTCATCTATGTAATGTGAGTGGGAAGGAGCAACATATATCTTCCATTAAGAAAATAAAATAATATATATATATATTTATTCAGAAGCCCAGCAGCCTTCTAACTCATGCCAGCTTGGACTAATGCCTAATGTAAGGCAAGACATCATCTTTCCCTTGGAGGATAGGCTGACTGAAATTTGTGTGCTCTCACAACCCATACTAGCCTCTTTCATCCACACTCCTTCTTATATTTTGGCGCTAGGAATGAAGGATGCTGTTGCACTGGCAGGTGCTGCTGCTGGGAAAACCAACAGCATCCCACTGTGGACTGCAGCTGTTTGCCTCCCTCTCCTCCCCCAGGCATCCTACTTTCAACATGCAGGGACAGAGCACAGTTTTCTGCCAATACTTTGTCAGATGCTTCAGCATCCTTGGGATGGGAACACTCTGCTGACATGCAAAATGATGTGTTATTTATAGGTTTGCCTTTGTCCCATTAATAAAAAAAAAATACTTAGATAATGTGACAGAGGTTTGTACTGTTTGCCAACACTTGGCTGAAACTAGAAATATCTACTGGAGAGAACTGAGAACAGAGCCTTGGGAGGGACGTTTCCACTGAGTTTAATTAGCTGAATCCCATACAATACTTTATTCTAATACTTTATTCTAACACTGCTAAAGAAATCTAGTATGTGAATTCTAAAAAAAACTACTGATTTTGAGGTTAGCTTGCAGAATTCTGCTTCTGCCCATGGCTAACAACATATTATGGCCCTGCATGGGAGCAGCTGAGAAGGACAACTCCTGCCTACAAAAGACAATTTCTCTTTAACCATCAAGAGGGCTATGCTGTGGGAGACTTCTGTCTTGCACCTCACATATTACTGAGCATCTGTTCCATTGCAGTCTGGTTATGATGTCTGAAAGAAGTCCCAGGTAAAAACAGAAGCGGAACGTGAGAAATACTGGGATGGAGAGGCACCTGGATCCATATAGAATGCATCAGCACTTACTGCATCCTTATGTACTGCATAACACCACAGGTTTGTGTTTTGTTCAGGATTTCCTAAGTGGACATAAAGAATTTTTACTTAGTGACTAAAGTGCTTATTAAAGACTGTAAGTTTATTCAAATGGTTCAGAATTACTGAGTACATCTTTTGCCATGAATGTTCTCACAGACTCACTGACTCAACATCTAGTCCCATGGAGAGAGAGGAATGGAAGATCTTGCCCTCTTCATAGTCTCTCAGCTGAGATTTTCTGTTCATGTCATTTCTATCCAACACGGTGCTAAATTTGGTCTTTGCAACTTCCAGCAACTTGGGAAAGACAAGGAGAAATATATTTATTTATTTATTTTTATATCGTCCCTTGTAAAATTCTGCTGAATGTAAAAGCCTTAAACACTATAGTGAATTTTTATCACCTGCAGAGATTTTGTTTATACACCTCTCAACACCACAATTCAAAACTGATCTGTGTGAAAAGCTTTGAGATTTTGAAAAAAAAACACACTTCTTTAGGATACAGTCAACCAAAATACTTGCCAGGGTCCTGAAAAGGCTAACAGACTAGTTTGCTCCAGGGCAGCACTGGGGCATTCTGACAGGCCTCTCCTGGAGCCCCCTCACACACCCACTGCCCACTTCATCTCTGGGTTGAGTCTTCAGTCCAGATGTGGTGCTGATGTCCTATCTGTGTTTCCTAGTTTGACCTTGGACCTGGCCTGTTACCTTGCAAAGTTCTTCCTGAATAAGGCTCACTGTGGTCACCACCCTTTTCTGCTTGCTTGTGTCCAATGCTAGGAGACTGTACTTGATTGATAAGGTCATTACCCATCTCGTGCTGTGGCTGCCCTTTGCTCCTGGCCTTTCTGGGGAAATAGCCCCATTCTCAGTACACCCTAACAAGGCTATTCTGTTAATATATATATATATATATATATATACCAGTGAAAAACTTTAAGAGAATTGTTCTGTACCTAAGGGTAACTTTCAGTCTTAACTGAGGGAGACAGTGAACCAGTAACCTCAGGATGTCAGCATGTGTCATTGCCATTTCTCAGAACTATTGCCAGATATCCAGAAAGCTCTGTTGAATGGCCAAGTACAATGGAAAGGGAGAATGAAGGAGTGGGGTTTGTTCATTCCTGCACTCCAGTGCTGGCTGTCACGTGAGACTGCAAATTACAGAGAGAAGGGAATGTCATGTCCTTTTGCACTGTTAAGATTTTTTGGTACCTAGAACACCGTGCATCATCTTCTTCTGGGCCTTATCAGGTTTGAAAAGATATTTCCTGGAAATGATACTAAAGTAATGTTTGTAACAGTGCAAAAGTGATAGCAGCAGTATTTTAAAGCAAGTAAAATTTGGGGCCTCAGCCCAGTGGCCTTACCACTGCCACGTGCATATGGCTTTGATAAAATAATGGATGCCATATGTTGTTTCTCAGAAATGTCATACAGTTTGACTAGGAGATCCATTTTCTAATCCAAGAAAGCTCATGGGGAGCAGGAAAGTCAACAGAAAGCTCCTTAAGAAAACAGTAACAACTCCTTACCACTAAGACCTACACTTACTTTGTATGTTATTGAAAAGCATTTGCAAATGACATTATCTACTGACCAGAAGTCTGAAGCTTCCAGAGTACAATTCTGATTGCATGAAGTCTCCATCTGTTTCTGGTGGTGATTTTTGATTTGTTTTTTTTTTGTTTTCATATGTCATTTCTGCAGTGTATGTGGATTAGCATATTATATGGTTCTTTATGACTATTAATAGGTTTGCAAATTATTGAAGTACAGCTTCAACATTCATTTAAGCTTACAATTATTAGTTTCAATGTTTAATTCAAAAACGTGGCCTGCACGCAAAAGCCAGAATGTTCTGTCTCCCTCATGAAGTGATTTTCAGGTAAAGTTAACATTTTTATTATGAAAAGAAAAACATTAGTGGTATGGAACCAAATCATATGATTGTAGTCATTTCAAACTGACATTTTTGTCCATTCATAACGTCAGTGTTCTCAGTACTGTCTCAACAACAGATATTAGAGCAATGATGAATACTAGACTAGACTAAAACCTGGTAAATAAAAAGTCACTGCTATTTTTCTAAAATCACTAAGCATTTGCAAGCCCTTTAGTATGAAAGCAATCTTCAAATGTCATTTTTGCTTCCACAAAATATTATGTTTGCTCATTACCAATTTCTGACTTTTTTTTTTAAGTAACTCTATTCAAGTTGACTTGCTCATTGAGATGTTCTGTCAATTCCTAAAAGCCCTTTTCAGCCACATGGATGGTGATTTTGACCGGAATTTCTCAGAAGTCAGGAGTTAGGCTGAAGGAACCATTTCAGGGTAGGGAAAGCACTGAGGGTAAAGAATGTGATACCAGCATATGCTGTTGGGCTTTCATAGCTATTTTCTCTCGAGCTAGGATATTTACTGCTTAAGATCTTGTGCGTGTGTGTGTTTCTGTGCTAATATTTCTGAGGGGAATAGGAAAAAATCATTTTATGTGTATCTTTAGAGCTGAACACTGAAAATAGAATTACTTGCAGGCAAGAAGAAACATTTTTAACTAATTTAGTACAGTGCAGCAGGCATTACTTACCCAGCTCCCTAATCACATAACTTGTACAAAGAAATGTCATATGTAAGAGAATATAGAAGTATTTGTAGAGGAAAATAGCTCATTTTCTAGAGTAGGGATGGCATTAAATGTCACATTAAGCCCTTGGTTTGGCTTGCTTTTCATAGATTAGTTTGCCAATTATGTACATATATAGGAACATATGGAAGAGTTACTGACTGGGGCAGATGGGTCATGTTCCCCTGGGATGCTGTGCACACAGTTTACTCTCAGATCAGCTAAGACTGCAGCAGACAACATGGATATGTTTGAAAAGGTTGTCTCCTCTAGTGCATTTATCTGAGTGATTCTGTTAAGAATGAGATTACAGCTTCATGCTGTTTGCAGGAATTGGGTCATTCTTATTTGATATTCTTGATAACAAATGGCATATGCATATACATTTTTAATATAAGCCTGATGTAGAGAAGGCATTTTGTTTTTATACCAGATGGGAGTTGCCTCTGTATGAATCTGTTTCTATATCCAGCTTAATAGAATATTTTGTGTTTTCTAGACTACAATTCCAAAGTAATTGCTGTTTTCATATTAAAGAAAAGCAGGCATGTTTATTCTAAGAAATTTAGTGAATTTGTTTGTTCCTTATGTGTCAGGAAAACTTATAAATAATAGGTAGGAGGTGAGATCGTGTAAAAATTCTGTCTCCCTCCTGTTTATAAGCTCTCTTTAAATACTGGTAACAGCAGTGAGGTATTCCTGGAGACTTCTCCTGTTTAGCAAGCTAAACAAGCCCAACTCTCTCAACCTTTCTTCATAGGAGAGATGCTCCAGCCCCCTGATCTATTCTGTGACCATTCTCTGGACCCAGTCCAACAGCTCCACATCTTTCTTGTTTTGGGAGACCCTGGCCTGGAAGCAGTACTCTAAATGGGTCTTCAGGAAAACAGAATAGAGTGAAATGATTATTTCCTTTGCTCTGTTGGCCACACATTTTTTTGATACAGCCCATAATATTGTTGGCCTTCTAGGCAGCAAGCACACATTGCTGGCTCATGTTCAGCTTTTCATACACCAAGTCCTTCCCTACAGGGTTTCTTTTAATTAGTTCTTTTCCCAGTCTGTATACACACCTAGGATTGCCCAAACCCAGGTGTAACACTTTGCACTTGGCCTTGTTAAATCTCATTAGTTTCACACGTGCCCACTTTTTAAGCCTGTCTAGGTCCCTCTGGATGGTGTCCCTTCCTTCTGTTATACCACACAGCTTGATGTCATCAGCAAAGTTGCTGAGAGTACCCTCCATCCCACTGTCTATGTCACTGATTAAGTTGTTGAAGAGCACCTGTCCCAAAACTGACCCCGGGGAGACTCCACTCATCACCTGTCTCCAGCTGAATGTAGAGCCATTGGCCACAGTCTTATGGCTGCAAGCATCCAACCAAGACTTCATCCACCAAATAGTCCAGCCTTCAAATGTATATCTCTCCAATTTGTAGATAAAGTTGTGGTGTAAGACCATGTTAAAGGCCTTGCACATGTCCAGATAGATGACATCAGTTGCCCTTCCTTTGTCTATTAATGCTGTCACTCCATCATGGCAGGCAAAGAGGTTGGTCACACATGATCTGCCCTTGGTGAAGCCATTCCAGTTGTCTCAGTTTACGTCCTCATTTTGTACATGCCTTAACATAGCTTCCAGGAGGATCTGCTTCATGATCTTCCCAGGCATACATGTGGGGATATCATACACTGTTTCCATGTAATATTTTAAGTATCTTAGTAGATTTTTAACTAATTATTTGTTAACTGAAATCTTATTTCTGCCAGTGGAAGCAAGCTCTAACATAAGAGGGTTCTTGTTGTATTAAAAATATTCTCTTCTCACACAAAATACCACCTGAACATGCTGTCGTTATGATTCCCTCATATTTCATATTATTTGCACTAAGAAAATGAGAATGAAATCAGAACTGTACACCAGTTAAGTCACCAGCTATTTCACCAGATGTGTTTTAGAGCTTGTAAATTTCTATTAGACGACATGTTAAAACTACCACCACAACAAAACATTAAAAAAAAAAAAAAAAAGCGTTCATGAAAGCTGCTAGATTGATAGCTGTTCCATAAAATCTGGCTTTTGTCAAAGGGGAAAATGTTGTCTCATGCATAGTGATGAATGAAATTAAGCTATATATGTCATCTACTAATGCACCTCAAACCTCACTTTGAGGAAGAAGAAACAATACTATACCATATACAGAAAAAAGCAGTTAGTGTTGGTGGTGTTTTTTATAATCAAGTTAGAGAGAATTCATTGACAGAGTGAATATTTTTTTTTTCAGTGGATACTGAACTAAAAAAAGAGCAAATGTTTAGATGTAATAGAAATAAATATATTTTAACTGCCTTGTATGGATTTTTTAATGAAAACAAAAACTTTTTTTTCCTTTGGTAATAAATGACAGAGAAATTAAGGTCTATGTTCAGAACATCTAGCATCTCTGCAGTAGATTTATGATTAGCCAATTCACCTATAACTTCAGAGACGTATTCATATCTTTCTCTGTGAAAAATGAGCATTTCACTTCCTAATGTGAACCAGGGAGTAAGCAGTTTCATGTTTCACTGATTTTGTCATTCAGAGGCACTGACTCTCACTAACAATAATCCACACAGACAGAGAGCACCACACAGCCTACTTCACACCATGGCACTGGTAATGGTAATTGTTAGGAGAAGACAAAAATAACAAAATGATGAAGTTGGAGTTAAGACCTGAACTGAGCTCTGAGTTTTGGAAAGATAGCTCTAACTGCAATATGTTTGAAAAAAAAAAATGCACATCATTTAATTTCTACTTTAATACATTACAGTCTAAATTGGGGAAGAAGAAGATATGAGGAGTATGTTGAATGCAGTTCTGTTTGAGATTAGTAGGCACTGAGCACAACCATGTATCTTGCAGCCTATAATTCTGTTTTGTCAAATGGATGCTAGGTTAGTGTCTATAAGCACTGCAGGAATAGCATGAATTAATCTGAATGGGAAGTGTCACTCAGCTCTAAAGATATGCCTGACTTTGAATGTTTAGCCTCAAAAGCTAGAAGTTAAAAATTAACATTATGCGTTAGTGAAGTCTGTGTTTGTTAGTTCAGTATACAACTTTGCCCTTGGGTTCTCTTCATCTTCCTGAGGAGGGGAAGCACAGAGGGACGTTTTAGTCTCTTCTCCCTAGTCACTGATGGCAAGATGTGTGGGAAACACACTAAACTGTACCAGGGAGATTCAGCATAGGGATTAGGAAAAAAATATTTACCAAAAGGGTGGTCAAACACTGGAACAAGCTCCCTAGGAGGTAGTTGATGCCCCAAGCCTGTAAGTGTCCAAGAAGCATTTATATAATGCCCTCAATGACATGGTTTAACATTTAATTAGTCCTGAAGTGGTCAGGCAGTTGGACTAGATGATCTTTGAAGGTCCCTTACAATTGAGCCATTCTACTTTACTCTACTCTACTCTACTCTACTCTACTCTACTCTACTCTACTCTACTCTACTCTACTCTATTCTGTTTGCAACTGTTATCTGTTGGTTCTGTAGAACAGAAATCAATGACTCTCTCTAGAGATTAATGCAGCTACTCTTTTCAGAAACATATTCTGCATTGAAGATATGACCTTCAGTGCAGAAATGCATCGTTTCATTACAAATGAGAAGGTTTACGTCATTTAAGTAATTTTTTATGTATGTTGTTCATAGTACTTACACTGGTTAACAACAGAACGTCTTTGAACGGCAAATTTGAAAGTCTGCTTATATTGTTTGCATCTTGAGGTCAGTATATTCTGTTTGTTTATACTGGTTTTGGCACTTAAGAGCCAAAGTCAATATAAAAAAAAATAATGTTTAAGTCTTGGGGAAAGTCTTTGATGAATACCCATTAAATGAATACCACAATGGATGTTAACTTGATGCGTACACTTAAGTTACGTGTGCAACATGCTCGCAACATTTCTAACAAATTAGTCTTTAAAATAGTATCCTAAAATTGCACAGTTATTTTTATTTGCTTTTCTATAATACATATTACAACTCTGTATAATTCTAAATAATTTGTATAGAGAAGTCATTTAGCAGAGATACGAATCTGAAACCCAGTTAAATTTTACAGTCTAACTTCCATACTTTCCCCAGTGTTCATAACTCTTCTGTTGTTTTCCTAAAAATCTTTCTTAAATCTCCAGATTTTGGAAGGATGTATATAGATGTGGTAATAGCTCTTATATTAAAAGAAAATAAAAAGTTATAACATTTACCTGGTTTTAAAGCATCTAATTCTTCTGAGAGATTCACAGGCTGCCTTACAATATGGTGGTAATAACACCTGGGATGCATAAATTCTGTCATGAAAGACTTCTTAAATGTCTGAGTTTTCCTCACAAGTTAGTGAGAGTTCACAATATGTTGTCTTGCCCAGCACTTTCTCTGTATTCCTGTATGTGCGTGTAAGCATTTGCATATGTGTTTTTTTGTAGGTACATTTTGGCAAGTGGAGCTTTCTGAGTAGCCACGGAGTGGTTTTGGAGGGGACCACTAATGGAGTCAGGGTTCTTGATTACCTCCTTGATGAGGTGTTAGTATAACCTAATAATGTGAAAATGCACGTTAGCATGCCTGCATGAAAATGTGAGGTCTATAAGCTACTGTATGACTAATTGCTTTTATTTCTAGGGCAGCAAAAGGGATGTTTGCTGACATAATCCTTTAGTGAAATGGCAAGTTTCAGTGTCCTAGTCCTTGGTGTACTGGCTGCTTTTAAAATAGTTCCAGAATGTCTGGCTCTTGCCCAGCCTGTATTTAACAGACTTAGGCCACCCACTCAAGCTGTATGAATTCCAATCTGTGGAACAAACTTCTGTATCTTTGCTATTTCAACACTGAAATATTCTAAACTCACCTCCTTTTGTTAAAATCCTAGACTGTGTGGTTGCTAAAAAAGACTTGAAATTATTCTGAAGGTTCAAATATTTAACTAAAAAATGTTGGACAAATATTATTCTCAGTATTTTTAAGACTACAAATGTTTCTACCTTTCTTACACCTGCCTATCTCTGAGAGGTAGTTTAGAATTATAGAATCATTGAATCGTTAGAGCTGGAAGGGACATCTGAGAACCATCTAGTCCAAATCCCCTGCTATGAACAGGGATCAGGTAGATCAGGTTGCTCAGGGTCTTATCCGGCCTCACCTAAAAAGTCTCCAGGGATGGAGCATCAAACATATAACTAGGCAGCCTGTTCCAGTGCCTTGCCACCCTCACTACAAAAGATTTCTTCCTTATATCTAACCTAAATCTGTCCTCTTTGAGCTTGAAGCCATGTCCCCTTGTTCTGTCACCACAGACCCTGCTAAAGAGTCTGTCCCTTTCTTTCTTGTCACTCCCCTTCAGATACTGAAAGGCTGCTATCAGGTCACCTTGCAGCCTTCTCTTCTCCAGGCTGAACAGCCCCAGATGTCTCAGCCTGTTCTCATATGAGAGGTATTCCATCCCTTGGATCATTTTTGTGGCCCCTCTCTGGACACACTCCAACAAGTCTATGTCTCTCTTGTACTGGGGGCTCCACCTTTGGATGCAGTACTCCACGAGAGCCCTCGCCAGCACAGAGTAGATGGGCAGGATCACCTCCCTTGACCTTCTGGCCACACTTTTTAGGTGCAGTCCAGGATATGGTTGTATTTCTGGTCTGTGAGGGCACATTGCTGGCTCATGTCCAGCTTCCCACACACCAGTACCTCCAGGTCTTTTTCGGCAGGGCTATGCTCAACCCTTTGTTCCTCCAGTTTGTATTGGTAATGGGGATTGCCTCAACCCAGGTTCAAGCCTTGCACTTGGATTCGTTGAATCTGTTATTTAGGGGTATCTGACAACAATTTCAGGATCTCCAGGTCTGCAGAATCAGTAGAGCCTCTCTGTCAAGGTTCAGTCGTATAATGATTTAGACAAAGCTCTATTTACTGCCAGTGGCAAGATCCAAGAGTTTTGCTTACTGGATTGCATGGATTGCTTGGGAGGCTGACTGACCACACCTGAGTTCTAAGCTCTTCTGACCAGTAGTATTGGAAATTTAAAGATCTGAAACATGACTTCCCTTCTAAATTTCTGACTGCCTAGCACTGGTGTAAGTCATGGTGGGGCTACATAAACGGAAGATGTTATTTTAAACAATTTGGTTGAGTATAACTTACCCTAGGATTTCTGGAGATTGCTATTTTTCTGGCTCTAGAAACTGATCTTCACAGCTAAGTTCCCCTTGTAGTTCTGTCTCACTTCTCTTTATTTAGAAAAAAAAAAGGATATCTCTGTTTGAGTTTGGCTAGAGTTGCCCCTGTTTCCCAACAGTGCTCCATCTGTTTTGCCTCCTTTTCTCACTCAGTTTGATTCTCAGTGTACAGAGGAATCTACAGCTGGTTTTGAGTGAAAATGCAATTTATTCTTATTTTGAATAGGTAATCATAAAACCAGCCCACAAACAGCTGCAGTAGTTTCCAATGTCATCACTCTTCCAGCTGCTCTTCAGTAGACTCTTGTTCCATTAGAACATGGTAGAAGACCCTAACAGTGCTTCTCATGCAAAGTCTAAAGATTAGCCAGAAATGACTGAGATTTACATGGCTGACTTTACTCTGACAGGAATGAATAAGAATAGCTCTGGTCTGAGGGTGATAACATTTTGTGGGCAGGTAAGATACAGCATCAAACACCAGAAAGATTACAACTTATAGTGTTCCAGCTGTATCCTCAAATCATCTTGACTTTTAATGTCCTTTTATGTTGCCAAAATATTGTCAAGGGATTTTAGGATTGGTGTGGGGGCAGATACACAGCTGTGCAGAATTTTTACTCGAGGTCTGATCCATTTTGGGAGCAGAGCCTGTGCAGGGTGTCCCCAGGGAGTCCAGGTTATGGATTGGCAATATACCGTGTGTCCCGAGTTGAATTTTGCTTTTGAATATACTTCTTCTTGGCACAATACCTTACCATTTTCACCAGATGAGAACAGAATAAACACAACCTCGTGCTGTCCTCCAGTGCTTTGGGAATCCAGTACTTGTCTACTACTTGTATATGAAAAGCCTGTAAGTGAATGATTTGTTATAGTTCAGTCTCCCAATCCAAACTTCATTAAGAGTTTGTCTTAAGATGAAAAAAAAATGGAGTTGTAGGGGGTGGAAGAAGAGGTATTTTATGAGAATGAATGCTTGCATTGTTCATTATTTCAATATAAATTTATGTTTATATTATGTAAATGAAAAAACCTAAGATGACAGGTGGTGTTACTGCTCCCCAGGTGAAGTCATGTTGTACCTCTTGCATTTTCCCCTCTCTTGAATATAAAAATTATTGAAGGTGGGACCTTCAATAGTGTTAAGTTCAATAGTGTTCAAGAGTGTTAAGAAGAAGCACACATTAGAGATAGGAAATGTCTTCTCATTAAAGATGAGAGATAAAACATGGGATGTGACTTAGAAACAATCTGTAGAAATAGTCCCTTTCCAGGTGGGACTAGGCAGAATTCTGGTACTTGGTATATGGAAGACTTTGACAGTGAGTCACCACGCTGAAAGTCATTCAGAGTATCATGTACTGTCATTTGTAAGGTGACAAGAATTACGTTATTAACAGAGTCTTAAAGTGATTAACGCATTGTTGTAATGAACACTGATCCCAGCTGCAGTGAAGATCAAATGGAAGATAAATGGGCTTCTGTTTTGCTAAGCCAATTTTCCAGGAAGCCAGATCCATTTGAAGTTTGATGTGATCTTTGATGAGAGGAAGGTTCTGTTTCTTCTTCACAGTATGCTGATATGTACCATAATGCCTAAGACACCCATAGAGAAGAAAAGGTACAAAATGATGCTTTTCAGTAAGCGTAGACATGATGTCCTCAGAGGTATTTACTGTGCACTAGCTTTGCACTTTCTGAAGGGCTAACAACAGAATAATGTCTTATATAAATAAGCTTTTGTGAGCATATACAAGTAGACAAATGTAATGTTAACATTTAATAGCTTCTAGAAAAAAATCCATTATTTCTTAGGTCTGTAGCTGATTAGTTAATTTTGTATGTATCAAAAGCTGTTCCATCCTGATTGTTTGTGGGAAGCTGATAGATAAAACAAATAAAACTGCTTCTGGAACAAGGATGCTTCTTTGCTTTGCAATATTCCCTACCTGTTTTATAGTTCTGTGCAATATTTAAATTTAGTTTTCCTGGTCATATGCAATCTTGTTAACAAAGAGTGCAAATCATCAAATCAGGCTTTAATTTTCTTAGTGCAGTCTCTGGAAAATGTGAAAGATTAATAAAATCATCTATTGCAAGCTGGTGACATTGTAGATGAGATAGAATCATAGAATCATAAAATGGTTTGGGTTGAAAGGGACCTTTAAGATCACCTAGTTCCAACCCCCCTGCTATAGGCAGGTACACCTCCCTCTACACCAGGTTGCTCACAGCCTCATCCAGCCTGGCCTTGAATGCTTCCAGGGAATGGGCATTCACAACTTCACTGGGCAACGTGTTCCAGTGTCTCACCATCCTCACAGTTAAGAATTTCTTCTTAATATCTAGTCTAAATCTACCCTCTTTCAGTTTAAAACAATTTCCCCTCATACTGTCACCACAGGCCTAGCTAAAAAAGAAAATTTCTAAATTTCTATCTGTCCATTCTAAGGCACAAACTGAATCCCCACAGACTATTTAAACAAAGGTGCCTCTTGCATGCTACAAAAATGGAAAGTGCACAGAATGATAGAATATCTGGACTGAGAAGTGACCTTCGTGAGTCATTGAATCCAGCTCCTGTCTCCACAGAAGACTACCCAAAAACCAAGCTGTATGTCTGAGATAATTGTCTCAATGCTTCTTTGGTCTGTGCCCACTGCCCTGGGAAGCCTGTTCCATGCCTACCACTCTCTGAAGAATGTCTTCCTAACCTCCAACCTGACCCTTCCCTGACAGAGCTCCATGCTGTCTCCTTGAGCCCTGTTGCTGTCACCAGAGAGCAGAGATCAGTGCTGCTCCTCCATTCCCCTCATGAAGAGCTGTAGGCCACTATGAGACCTTCCCTTGGTCTCCTCTGCACTGGATTGAACAAACCAAGGGACCTCAGCTGCTTCTCACACCCCTTGCCCTCTAGACCCTTTACCATCTTTGTAGCTCTCCTTAGGATGCTTTATGCCGTTTTTACACTGTGGCATCCAAAAGTGCACGCAGTGCTCGAGATGAGGCCAATTCAGTGAAGAGCAGAGGGGGACGATCTTTTCCCTTGGCTTGTTAGGAATACTAGTTTATCTCATAAAGCCGCTATGCGTAATTTATGTGAATGTTCCTCAAAGGCTGCTTGAGAATAAAATAGAGGGAAAAATAGCTCAATACTTTCAATATTCATTAAACTTTTTTTCCCTCTGAGCATGTGTTGAGACTTGAACATTACATTTCTAAAAAGGGTACAAGAAAAGATGAGGATCACATGTCATTGCAATAGGACAGTAAGGGACCACTGCCTCCAAGTCAGACCAGCTCCTGACTCATGAATGGTGCAGAGGATAAGGCAGCTGCACAGTGTTCACTGTCTCCTTAAACTTTGGTGTATGAGAAAGGATTACCTTGGTGCCTCTTTTAAAAAAAGATGAAATATCACTTGCTCCTACTGGTGAAGGAGATCTTGCCTTATCAGAAAGGATGGTTTTGAGACACACTTGCTACCGCTATCTTGAAAAAATGTTTTCTGGTCCTCAGGTATTTTAAATCACTGACCGTAAATGAAAAAAATTGCTCCTTTTTGTCTTCATTTTTACAGGAGATATGAATGTGATTAGAATAGTGAAGTAACAAAGAAAGTGATGAGGCACAAGCTGATCTAATTTTAATTTGTAAATGTAGCAGTTACATGAAAGTTTGTTTTTATCCCTACTATCTGAGCAAACAAGTATTACATTCCTCACAACCTCCACATTAGCCGTGCAATCACAAATGCTGCAAATCCATATACTTCTTTTTTGTTTGTTTGTAGTTTTATTCATATGGTTGGTTTTATTGCTTTCAGTTCCTGAAATTAAAAACAAAACACACATTTAGGGAAGAGAGATCAGAAAGTGGTAAGAGATTTCTAAATACTTTTAAAAAGGTACAGAAAAATATTGCTGCAAGACTAGCAATATTTCCAGAAGTTTAACTGGTTCCAAAAACAGTCTTATGTTTCACATTCAATGCTTAGCACTGCTAAAATTTCCTTGGATAAACTTCTACAATTCACTTAATGTTTTTCTGCCTTAGTTCCCAATCTGCAATATAGAATCATTGAATCATAGAATCGCTAAGGTTGGAAAAGACCCACAGGATCATCCAGTCCAACCTTCACTAATGGTTCTCGCTAAACCATGTCCCTCAACACAACATCCAAACGCTCTTTAAACACCACCAGGGTCGGTGACTCCACCACCTCTCTGGGCAGCCCATTCCAGTGCCTGACCACCCTTTCAGAGAAATAGTATTTCCTAATGTCCAGCCTGAATCTTCCCTGGTGCAGCTTGAAGCCATTCCCTCTAGTCCTATCACTAGTCACCTGAGAGAAGAGGCTGACCCCCAGCTCACTACAACCTCCCTTCAGGTAGTTCTAGAGAGCAATAAGGTCTCCCCTGAGCCTCCTCTTCTCTAGACTGAGCAATCCCAGCTCCTTCAGCCGCTCTTCATTAAGGCCTGTGCTCCAGACCCCTCACCAGCTTTGTTGCCCTCCTCTGGACACGCTCCAGGGCCTCGATGTCTTTCTTACAGTGAGGGACCCAAAACTGGACACAGTATTCAAGGTGCGGCCTCACCAGTGCTGAGTACAGGGGGATAATTACTTCCCTGTTCCTGCTGGCCACACTATTTCTGATACAAGCCAGGATGCCATTGGCCTTCTTGGCCACCTGGGCACACTGCTGGCTCATGTTCAGTCTAGCGTAAATCAACACCCCCAGGTCCATTTCCTCTACACAGTCTTCCAGCCACTCTGCCCCAAGCCTGTAGCATTGCCTGGGGTTATTGTGGCCAAAGTGCAGGACCCAGCATTTGGTCTTGTTGAATCCTATCCCATTGGCTTCAGTCCAGCTATCCAACCTATCCAGATCCCTTTGGAGGGCCTCGCTACCCTCAGGCAGATCAACAATTCCAGACAGCTTATTTCCTTCCACTCAAACTTTATCTGTCTGAAAACTCCTTGAAGCAATGGACATCTCTGTCTAGTGCCTGGCTACTAATTAGTCATAAATTTATATTCACTGAAGCTGAGAAGAGGAATAAAAGATTAAGAACTGTGAAGACATCAACATTTTTTGTTTTGTGAATACATGAAAATATTTTCATTCTGGAAGCAGGGCATAAAATTAAAAACATAAAATATTTTTATAGGTAAATTGCAAAACCATTAAGTTAATTCATCATTATGATGCATTGTAAAGCTACATTATTTCAGGGATGTCGAAGTTTCGGTGCTCCCACTTGCAAGGGCAGATTTTGCATCCCAGGGTAGTTTCATGACTCCCAGAAGGTACCATGTTACCCACTTGAAAGAGATCCAATTTTGGCATCATAGGATTTGCTTTCTATTGACAGTGCCCACAAAAAGGGCAGAGTGGAGGGAATCCAGGTTTTAGTTCTTACTGTCAAGGCACGTGTCAAACGGTATCACAGAACAAAGGGAATACAGTAGAAAGTTGTAAAAGTCAGTGCAAGTCAACTCTGTCCTGCCCTAGGTACTGAGTCAATAAGGCAGGTGTCATAAAAGTTTGCAACTGTGTGGTTACTAAGACTATAATATAGTACTTGTAGTCAAGGCTTTCACATTACTGTCATGCAACAGTCAACTTATGGTATTTCCTGACTATTTGTAAGAAGTATTTACAACCTTTACATTTTCCAAGGAATCTTTACATTTTTTTACATCAGTTCCTTTTGTCCTTAGGAGAGAAAAAGCAACATTAAAATAATTTAAATTCCTCCCTAGAAGGAGACAACCCATTCCTTAAAGGATTTCTCTTTCAAGGACTGTGATCTTTAAATTCTTAGCCTCTTATCTAATTAAAAAAATAAATAAATAAAACAGAAACAACAACAGCAACAACAAAACAGCTATATATACAATCATTTTCCTACTACCACTTAAAGTTATTTACATATGCTTACTTTATTCACAAACCATCTAACAATTGCTTAGATTCCTTTCCTTGTTCTCTTTGGGATCCTAATAGGTATTATTTCTGCAAAATGCTATTATCCCAAGTGATGTTCATGTTCACAACAATTTTCTGTAATTGTGATGCTCTGAAGTAAATTGAACGGAACTAAATGTGAGATCAGTATTTGATGTCCTGACTTAAAGATTTGAAGTTTATAAATTAAGAAATATTACAAGATTGGTAAAACAATAGTGAGGACTCATAATATTACAGAATATGATATTTGCAGTATACTATATTTCTTGCTTGTGGTAGACCTCTTTAACTTTTGGAAAGGAGTTAGTCTTTGGGTGTTTGGATGAAGATTGTCCATTTAATGGAAATTTGATCACAATGGAGGTTTAATCTGCTCTGGAAAACAAACAGTGTTAATAATAAGTTTTGTGAATAGTGCTGTTCTGCATTTTGGTTTGCAATGTTATACAAATTTTCTTCTCCTATTGACTAGTGTACTGTCTAAGAAAATTTTAAATGGAACCAAATATAAGGAGATTTTTGATAGTGTCCTTAGTTTCAGCTAAATTCTTTAGACAGCTATGAACTGCTCTGGTTCAATTTGTTGAAAACAAGTTACTTATACCTTTTATCTGAGCCAAAACTTTCTAAACAGAAAGCAAGGTCTTAGTGATTTATTCAGTTTCTTAGAAGTTGCCAACAGTAATTCATCTAATGAAACCCACACTACAGCAAATACGTACAGTCACTTTCCTGCCAAGGCACAGGTAGGAGATCCTTTTTCCCTTTATCTTTACTAACGTATCTTGGCCAGTAATAGAAGTGACCTTCACTTCCAATTGAGAACAGATGCAAAGGACGGAGAAGTTTGCATGACTGGTTAATACTTGTTGAAGATGCACTAATCTTTCAGAAGCTTTCTTAAACTTGACCTTGATATGCTTCATCTAAGTACTGAAACCTTAGTTCTTTCAATTCAAAACAGTGAATAATATCACTTTGCATTTACTGGAGAATTTGTGACATCTTTTTAGTTGAGTATAAAATACTAGAAGGTTAAGAAACAGATTCTGTTCCAATCACCTTGAAAAATTGAAAGAAATCTTGTATATCTAAATCTGTCTTCCTGAGAAAAAAATAAAGTAGAAAAAAGTGAAAAAAAGTGGAAGTCCCATACTAAGTGCCCATATTTCTTACTTTTAGTTAGTTTGGAGATAAAGGATTGAAAAAAATTCTTTTAATTTATTATTTCTGGACATAACGGCTGGGAAAAAGTGATAATAACGAGTAAGAACCTTCTAGAGAAGTTTCAAAGCAAGCTGCGTATATTCTTGTTTAAAAAGCACTGTTCCTGCAACTGTACTGTTACACTTTCAGGTCTTAATTAGTTGCCAGCTTATTCCCTGACCCTAGAGGGCTGCAGCTTAACGTTAACTTACATCTTATTATATGTTTTTCATCTTTTGAAGGAGTGCAGATTCTCTGTCCCAATCTATTATTTTATTGCAGAAAGGACATGAATATGAGTATGTGAACAGTGCAATTAGCTATAAATTGTCAGCATGTGAACAGTCACAGACCAACGCAGCAGAGTCAATACATATGTGAAACATTTTATCAAGTCTCACAGTGACTGAAGAAGAAAAAGTAAATTGCCTAACAAGTGGGTTTTTTTTGTTTGTTTGTTTGAGTATTTTGTTTGAGTTTTTTGTTTGTTTGTTTGTTTGTTTGTTTTTTAATGAGGTTAGGTGGATAAGTCAAGGGAACTGCTGTCATTTCATGCCTGCAAACAAACTAAGTTTCTAATTTTGATGTACTGACCAGAGTGAGGAAGGGAGCAGATGGGAGAAGAAGGTATCTGAAATTCTCAGATGATTTTGCAAATGCCCTAAGACTGAGTTTCTGCTGTTGTATTTAATTCACATTGTTTTCAAAGTGCTTTCTACCTGAAACAAAAGCATCATTGCAGCAAGTATAGTCTCACTGGCCCAAGAGGTTTCTGAGGCTGGAGCTGTTAGAAATGTCTTTCAAGTGTGTTTCAGCTTTGAAAGGATCAGAAACTCATGGGCAAATATATCTGAACATGGAAGCACCTGTGTTTTCAATTTAAGATGATGTACCACTCAGTTAAGAGACTTATTCAGATGCCTCTTGAGACTGTTGATTTGAAACCTGCAGTACTAAAATTGGCTGAGCAATACATAGCAGAGCTTAGCATCCAAGACAAAGTATCAGGAGATAAGTACGTATGGCAGCTCTCAAGAACGTCAGACAGACAGATGCTGTATGAAAGGAAGACACATTCTTTGACTTGACATCTGAGGATTATGGTGGCTCATTAGATGAGAAAGAATTAAGAAGAAGTGTAAGAAACATTATGTGATGTTCCCTCTTATGCACCCTTTTTGCAAAAGCTCTAGGGAAACACTGTTATACACACACATTTAATGGTTTCCAAAGCTAGGGAATGAAATATTAATGTAAGAGACTAAATATGTTGCCTAATTTTCCTCAGTCAACCACGAGATCAGTTGGATGTCTGTATTTATTCACTCCCCCCATCCATCTGCCTCTGGGTAGTCAACGCCGCCTGTTAAAAAAACATAGATATGTGTGTCCTGCTGATTGTCTGTTGGCAAAATATAATTCAGGCAATGCCACAATTGTTTAATGTGGAAATAATTATGGGAAATGAAGACAGAATGAACCTGTATTCAATACGGAAACATCAAGGTGCTGGAGAAGGTCCAAAGAAGGACAACAAGGCTTGTGAAGGGCTTGGAGAATACACCACATGAGGAGCGACTGAAGGAACTGGGGCTGTTTAGTCTGAGGAAGAGAAGGCTGAGGGGAGACATTATTGCTCTCTTCTAATACCTGAAAGGTGATTACAGTGAGAGCAGGGTTGGTCTATTCTTACTGGTGACAGGTGGCAGGAAGAGGGGAAATGGCCTCAAGTTGCACCAGGGGAGGTTTAGGTTGGATATCAGGAAAAAGTTCTTTACAGAAACTGGAATAGGCTCCCCAAGGAGGTGGTTGAGTTACCATCCCTGAATGTGTTTAAAAACCATTTGGATGTGGTGCTCAGGGCCATGATTTAGCGGAGGGTTGTTAGAGTAGTATGGTTAGGTTGTGGTTGGCCTCAATGATCTTCAAGGTCTTTTTCAACCTGAGTGATTCTATGATTTTATGATAGAAATGGAGGGTAGCCATCATGTTGCAGAAGAAGACAATGTCTGTGAATTTAAGTGGTAAAAAAATGAGAAGAGTGCTTTTAAACTGTGCTGAATTAATTCATAGAAGTCACTGATGCAAAAGTTATCTATATTGAAATTATTGGGATAATCAGTCCCAAAATTTCATGTCAAAAGCTGAACAGTAGATGCGGTCTGCAGGGAATTTGTCCTATCCAAAACTTGTAGTCCCATTTTGTGCCTTGCTTTGAACAAACCAATGAATACCACCTGAGAATACCAGCTCATATGACCCCAATGATATTCTTATGCCTTTCCTTCCAGTTAGAAATTTTTACTCCCTTAGGCTTCTATTCATGCTTAATATTTTTACTTTTTCTCCCTTCCCTTTACCTGCACTCCAGGCACAAAATCATGTTCATTCCTACAGGGAAAAAACAGACTTAAGCCCTCTTTGCTAGTTTTTTGCTAGTTTTTGTCAGGAACAATAGAAAACAGAAATCTGCTGTGCAGATCTTCCACAGGCAGTCTTTAGGATCTGTGAACCTCTTACATACAGTGCAGCACTGTAGGTGTCCCAGTGTGCCACAATGAGCACAGGCACTGCCTACTCACACTGGGTCCCTTTCCCAGTACCACTTCAAGTTTGGACCTCAGGACTTAATGATTATCAGCAAGTATTTCATTTGTCACCTCAAACTTTGCTTCCTGATGTCAGTTAAAGAAGAATTATATATTCTTATTTCCTTTCTTATTACTCATGTTATGGATATAAAATGTTTTGCTCTAATGCTGAATGGGGTACTGACATTTCATATGCTACCTGTGAAAGTTGGTGTAGTTAAAAATGTTCTTCCTGTCCTTAATGTTATTTTGAAGAATAGCTTGAGGCTTTTAAACATAACCTTAGGGTAAGGTTCATGCTTGTTCGGAGATTTCCAGGCAGCTGTAAAGCAGTCACAGACTCAGCCTAAGATGCAAGTTTTACAGTTCATCAGGTGGAAAGCAGTGATGTGTCAGCTAATAAAGATGTTTCTGTTCTGTACATGATTGAAAAGAACAAGGGCCATAGAGACCACTGACTTCACCAACATCACGATACCTCTGTCATGGAGCAATTTTTGCATCATGTGAATAAATCGGAGAAAAATCAAGAATCCCCGCATGCTTCCCAGAAATTTCCATCTGCAAATGGACCTTATCCCGTTAAAAGTAGTAGTGTGAGCTATTAGCAGCCAGACCCTAGTATTGAATCATCCTTATTACAGTAAAATGAAGCAGTATGTTATCCAACAATACTGCCGAAGAGTCTTCTGGCAAATTACACATCCTCCCTCCCCTCTCCCTCCTTCCGTCCCTCCCTCCCTTTCTACCTACCTACCTGCCTACCTACCTACCTTCCCCTTGCAGCCCAGAAGGACAATTATACCCTGGGTTGCATCAGAAGAAGCACGGCCAGCAGGTCGAGGGAGGTGATCATGCCCCTCTACTCTGTGCTGGTGAGGGCTCTCGTGGAGTACTGCATCCAGAGGTGGAGCCCCCAGTACAAGAGAGACGTAGGCTTGGAGTGTGTCCAGAGGGGGGCCACAAAAATAATCCAAGGGATGGAACACCTCTCCTATGAGAACAAGCTGAGAGAGCTGGGAATGTTTAGCCTGGAGAAGAGAAGGCTGCAATGTGACCTGATAGCGGCCTTTCAATATCTAAAGGGGAACTACAGGAAAGAAGGGGACAGATTCTTTAGCAGGGTCTGTGGTGATAGAACAAGGGGAAATGGTTTTAAGCTTAAAGAGGGCAGATTTAGGTTAGATGTAAGGAAATAGTCTTTTATAGTGAGGGTGGTGAGGCACTGGAACAGGCTACTAGAGATATGGTTGATGCCCCATCCCTGGAGACTTTTTAGGTGAGACTGGATCTGGCCCTGGGCAACCTGATCTAGCTAATGGATGTCCCTGTTCATAGCAGGGGAGTTGGACTAGATGGTTCTCAGACGTTCCTTCCAACTCAAAGGATTTTGTGATTCTATGATTCCAATTCCCTCTGCCCTACCTTCCTTCCTTTCTTACTTTCCTTCCTCTCCAGTTATTCCTAATAATCACTATAACTGCTCACTTGCCACAAGTTAACCGTTATATACTTCTAGATATTTCATTTCATAAAGTCTCAGATTTCCTGTTTTTATGATAACTATTAACATCACTGGACTCAGATAACTATTGCTTATTAATGCCACTTGCTTTCAAGGTGCATAGTGGTTATGCAGAGGCAGTCATGATTTTTTCCTCAGTGAGCATTCTCCTATCTGTTAAGTGGGTTATTTTCTCAAAGAGAAAAACAGCTAGGTGCTGAGGATCAAATAGCAGGTACCTTCACACTGTGAACTGGCTACAAATATATGAACGCTTTTTGAGAGGCCTCATGCCCTTAAAGTAGAACCCATCTTGAACCATTAAATACAGTACAGGTCTATCTGCTTGTGATGCTGGCCTTGTAGGAACTTGTGGCTGCTGAACAATCTCATATCAGTCTGTCTCTGACCTCTGGCAAATGAGCCATGAAATTGACAGTACCTATTCAGATAAGTATGTCCTGTGCACGGTTTATTTGGGTATGATTTTTTTACAACAGTATTAATACAGCTTCCCAAGGTTTTGTGTCTCCCTCAGTTCTGTTCTTCTTGGTAATTTTCAGAAATGAAGTGGACTTGGGATATGTGGATAATAAAGGAGAAGTCATAGTGCTTTTGTCTGTGCACAGATATTATCTTCCTGTAGCTTTTCTTCTGTACCTGAAACGATTTTTGAATCAAAGAAGCAATAGGGCCTGATGTGTTTCAATCTGGTTAACAGACTTCCATTTTTGTGTTGCAAGTACATCACACATTATCAGATGAACTAGGATCTCACAGTAAATCTTTACTTTCTGTGAGGGAAAAAAAAATAGTATCAAGTGTAACTAATTCAATAAAAACAGTACTGTGCTGTTTTAAGAGCAGCAATTACTAATTAGCTATTCATTTGTCACTAAGGTTGTATTATGGCCTGTGTTTAACTGGATGAATGCTCAAAGAGGTCAAGAAGCATTTATATGTAAAGCCTATAGATAGTCTCACAGTTTCTGATCCTCTAACACTGGAAGAGAGGTTTTTCTAATCAACAAAATACAATTTATTGTATACTTCTAACACTGCTGATGTGTGAAAATGCACAGACATAATATGACAGATCAAGAAGAAAGCAATCATCTTTTTCCAATCCTTCTTTCCATTTTAATCTTATTACTGTAAGTTATGAACCTTCCTAACCTAGGATTTCTTTTGCTTTGAGCGTAACACTCTTACCGTAACTAGGGACATGTATCACATTGTGCTTGATGACGTCCAGAAAAGGATATGTATTTATCTAAATCTTATATATGAAGATCATCGTACCCTTCTGCAATGGCAGTGCAAGTGAGCAAAGATAAGATCTAAGATTTTTATACTTTCTTCTTAGGAAAAACCTTCACAAATTTTGAGGATGGCTTGAGACAAGGAATTCTCAGGAGAGAAGTCAGTGGTCCCTTCCTACAAAGAACATACAGATATAGGAAATGAACAAATTATTATTACTAAGTTTATATCAGTATCAGAAATGTCTATTTGGTTGGTCATATTAAGGAAGATGAAAAGTAAAGTAATTTTTAAAAGTATGTATTGCTTACTATCAAACACTTCGATCCTTTTCATCCAAATTATTCAAATTCTTGTTCTAAGTATTTGGATCCAGACTCTGATTATAGTCAAATTGCTGTAAATAGGATGGAACTATATTTTCCTTTCTCTGAAAAATATGTGTAATTGAAATTTGACCTTTTTTCCCCACAGAAATTTCATTCACAAAAGTGCTAACTACAACTGTGATTTCATCAACTAGGATTTTTTCTTTGCTGACAACTTTGGCCCTCCCAAAACTGAGCAGAGCTGGACATCATGCTAACATGGAAAATGTACAGGATAAGTATGAAGTCTTTTTTGGGATATATTCCCTTTGTAAACTGTGACAGCAAACAGGATCCTGCTCAAATTACTGTATGTGATGTGACCATATATCTAATAGTTTATTTTGACCTTGATTAACACTGGTGGTTTTCATCAGAGATATCCTACTATGTTTGGCTCCAAAATTAACACTGATGGCTGTCTAATAAAGAAGTTTAGGCTTCTTGTTCAAATTTAATGGCTCATAATGAATGAATTTGCTTTAGTTCTTGAGAATTTAGAGGACTTCTCTTTTGCTTTATTCCCATTCTTAAATTTCTCTTAGCCAGAATAATTTTGTATATTATTTGAATGGAATGGCACACTTATTTAACATTCTAAATATCATTATTATTTTTTGCATGTCAGCAACTGATATGAAGCTCTCTCAAATGTTTGTTTCCTTCTTTGTGTTAGCTAGATTTATGCTGTATGACCTTGATAGAAAGAAGCCTACTCCTGCCAGGAACAGAAAACAGTTTATAGGCAATTACCATGAAATACTCAAGTGGTGCACAAAGGTTAGCCAACCTTTATTCTTCAAATAAAAATAATAATAATAATAATAATAAAAAAAAACAACAAGCTCACACTTTTCTTGAGGGGGAAGAAATACAATATTTGTGCTGTTATTTCTCTTATGGTATAAATTTGTATTCATTTAAACAAAATTACTCTTCTTAAATTTTAGATGTTAATGAATAAGACTGCTATCTGATCTGTCACCAGGAATTATACGATAACTTGCAGTACTGTACATCAGCACTGGCTACACAAAAAGGATTTAAGTGTTACGGTTGCTAGAAGTTTTTGTGATACTTAAATTAAATACTTATGTCTACACTGCATGGAGAGGACTACATGTAACTTGTTGCCAACTTGATCTTGGGCACCATTTTGAAGAAACCTGGCTTGGCAGGACTTTTCTGGTAGCAATCACCACCTGGGTTTTTCAGATGAGAAGCTGATATGACCTGGACATGATCAGGGCTACAGATACTTAGTGGCATAAAAATAAAGGCACTTCTTCATATATGTGGAGGCAAAATATTTGGTGTCTGGGCAATGTTCGTATCAGAAGCCTTATCACAGGTTTATTCATGGAATTTAGTGCCTAAATGGAGTACAAGTTCTTTCGTTAACAGCTCTGGATTTCCATGGTTTGAGTTACATAATCATAAGCTGTAAAGATAAAATGATGGAATCATAACCTCTTCTACGATAATCCAGGTCATGATGTCTTATCCATAAGAACACTCTCATCGGTATTCCACTTCACTCTCTGCTATTCAATTGGTCCCTCTAACTTCACACTGGCAATAGTACTGATTTAGCACAGAGCAGGACCCAGATCTTCGTTGCTGGAAAAATAATAAAGAAAAGAGATACTACTTAGCAAAGAGATAATGAGACAACATTGTGATACTGGCTCAGAACAGTTCTCTGTCATCTATCTGAACATCCAGGGGAAAGAAGTACGACTTGGTTAAAGCAGAATATGAATGATGTGCCATTGTTTTAGAGCCAACTTTGGATTTGTAACAGTGAGCTCCCAGGTGTTATCACATTTAACACTCCTGAAATAAAGGAGTATTTTTAGGTTTGTTTTATTTTGATGGTAGCTATTTTTTTTTAAAGTAGGGATTTACTTTATTGTCTTTTCATTATTTTAGAAATGAATGCCAAAATCACAGTGATTCCTAGTCATAAGACTCCCTTTCACAGCGTCTCTTCAGGCTAAAAAAAAAAAATCCTTTTCCCAGATAGGGTGTTTGTTTTTTTTTCCTACAGCAGAATAGGTACAATGGACTATTCAGCTGAACTCTACTGACTTTATAGATTCGAGGCTTAATGTTCATTTTTTTTGCGATCTCTTCCTTTTCATTCTAACATTGTTCTGCTTTTCCTATTTATTTTTTTTATTTTTTATTTTTTTTTTTACTGTGCGTATCCTGTTTTGTTCCACTGAAATAATTTTGTAAGAAATCCTTCATCAGGATAATGCTGCCTATTCAGTCATCACAGGCACAGTTTTGTTCTTTGTGCTTTGGCTAGCTTATATACACACTCCTACACTTCCAGCTATTGCTTCCAGTGCCAGCTGGGATACCTATTGGTGAATTCAGAGCTGATTAACTGAACAAGACAGTTGTTGCTCCAATTAACCTACTCCATGCATCAGGAGATTTCATTTTTTTTCATTAAGGAAACAAGAAGTGGAGGGAAAGTCTTTCTTTACTCTAGTGCTCCATCCTTCTCCCCACGGGAGAAAAAAGTCAATATGGTAAACAAAGAACAATCATTACTGGACATCTGCAGCTAATAACTGGGACACAACAGAAATTTGAGAGCTTGGTGTTTAAACATTCACTGTAGCTTTTATTTGCATATACAAAGCTCCATCCCAGCAGTCTGTGAAAAAAACATTTCCTTTAGCTGGTTGCAGGGGAAATTACTATTTTTCTACAGAGCAAACAGATGTGTTAAATAATTAATGCAACCACGAAGGTGCTCTGCATAAATATAAGCTTTAAAAATGAACGTACTTTTGCTTCTCACAAGTATTTAAGTCATGAAATTCACAAGGTAGGACTGTGCCTGACCTCTGTGGGAATGCAGAGAAACAAAATTTTCCATGAATTTTCACCCCTCACTCTCTCTATAGGAAGAAGGAAACAATCACAGTCCTTGTCTTCTAATACAATGCTAACAGATGAGCTTTAGAGATACTTCGGCAGCTGCACAAGAGGTTAATGCACCCAGAGGTTCACTCTATCTCTTTGCCACATATTTCTACTGTCACTGCTAATTCAGCAGAAGGAAATATACATCCATGACAGAACTGTCCCAAAGATGAGAGGACAAATGTGCTCAACGCCTTGTGAAGATCCAAGGTCCAATTTAGATGGCCAGGACAGATCATGTATAGGCAGTGTCAACTGTGTGAAGTCCAATTTAGCCTCAGAAGGTGTTTTTAATCCCCTGTTATTAATTCTTGTGCAAGTGCTTGCAGGGTGGCCATTGACAGCACAGCTGGAATTAATCAAAACACAATCCGCTGCATTTTGTGGTTGCTTTACTCACTGCTTTATCTCAAAATGTATCTAATATTTCAGTTAAGTAATATCAAAGGTATATTTCTAGGTTTAAAGAAGATGCTGTTGATAAAAGTAGATACTGATGTCATAGGAAGCTCTCAGCCCTTGTTGGATTTATACTGCTTTAAATTTAGTGGATGAGAAATTGATCAGAAGCAACATAAAACAAAAGCTTTCTTTGCTAAAGAAGTATGTAGGTTGCTCTGAAAGTAATGCCTCCTATTTATTTCCATGAAAATGACAATGGATACAAATACCACAATAAAAAATATTTTGTAGAGCAAATTTTCAGCTATGAAATGCTATTTTTTCAACATAATCACTGTCATTAGCTGTACATTTTTGCCAGTGATGAACAAGAGCCTGCATGCTATGCTTGTAAAAATCCTCTGTTTGATCTCCATAAATGTTCAGCAAGCAACGATGAATGTCAGGAAGTATAATTTTTTCCACATGTAGGAATTCAGTGACACAGCTTTGCTTCATACACACTTCATGTCAGACACCATTTTGTCTGACTGTCCCTCTGCTGCCATCTGGCACATGGCAACAAAATGTAGTGGAATATTGGTGGGTAGGTTTGACTTTTACTGCCATACCACCAACGTTCACCTCTCATTTCATGGGTCAACATAATGAAATAGGAGGCATTACTTTTGGAGCAGCCCTTGTATATTAGCATTTAGCTTTAATTCATAGAACTGACCTGAAATTGAGAATTACTGATTCCAAGCATCAGTTCTGATTGAGAATACAAAGATGCATAACAAAAATAAAATCTGATGACATATGTAGTTTATTCTGGTGTCACTTAGTAGCTGTTTTCTTCTAGAATATTTTGCCAGCTTCAGACAGAAACTGGAGTCTCAGATTGCAAGCTTAGGAAAAGCATCTTCCAAGGACTTGCTATATACCCAAAACCTTATGCCTCCTAGCTTTCTCTTAAGTCAGCTCACACAGCACAGCTCACCTGCCTGTGGTTTCATGGAATTAACCAAAGCTGAAATGAATCATATAATATTTCAGGCTCTTAGCTGAATCACTAGGAAGCTGTATAGGAAATTTCCCAATGTTTCTTGTTTGTTGATGAATGCATTTTTTTAATGCATTGTTGATTCATCTCTGACTACAGTGAAGAATTTAAACCAGATGAGCTGAACATACCTGTGTTTGTATGTTAGAAACATACAACTTCACCAAAAAAGCTCCACCTAATGCTCAGAGGCAAATAGCTTATGCCCTGTTATCAACAAAGTCAGATCTACGTAATCTGTAGCTCATCCTTTGCAAGTCTTTTCATTTAGACTTAGCTCAGATATTATTCTGAGACATCTGCTTTTGGACACATCTTACATACAGGAGATAGACTGGTAGATTGGTTAAAAAAAAAGAAAAAAAGCTGAACTGCATTATTAATTTTTTTCATTTTTAGGGATTTTTAAAATGGAGCAGTGTAATTGTCAAGCAGATGGCAAAAGGATTTCTGTCTTCTTTTCTGCAAAGAATGTAGGAACTTCCAGTATATACCCTTAATACAAGTCTTCTGTCTGTGCAATTCTAAGCAATGACTTCACCTCGGGTTTTTGCTGTTTTTGTCTCTGTGTGTATGTGTGCTGTTGTTGCTGTTGTTTAGCTTATTCTAGCTGATAGCCTGAGCTGTTAGAGAACATCTTTGGGAGGAGAAGAGAATTGGTCAAGCTCCCTTCTGAGAGCATGTTTCTCTGAAGGGTATTTTGTGCTAAAAAGAGGGAAGTGGAGGAGGGAAAATGACCCCGCTGACAGATGGTTAAGGTAAATGCAGCTGCCTTTCTCAGCTCCTGTTAACTAGCAAATTTGTGCTTCAGGCTACTATGTCAGCTCTTCCGTCAGATGTAAGGACCTATGACTCCTATGATGCTGCAGCAAATACACTGTCTGTTTTATTACATTAGTAAGGTAGTACCCAACTGTCTCCTCACTAACCTTCAACAGGTAGAACTGTACACTGAGGCTATGCTATGAACCTTACTTCCATAACATTGCCTAGTAATATCCCACCTCAGGTGTGTCCTTATTCCAAGGTGCCTTCTCTGTCATGATTACAAGAATTCTTCAAGGTGAAGTCTCCTGTGAGTGAGTGTGGTGCGCCCCGCATATCTGGACACTAATTTACAGTAAATGAGCTTAAGGTTTGTGTGTATCTACACATGGGAGAAAGGCCCCTTTCACCATCTTTTTGGACAAAAATTGCTGGATGTAAAAGTGGAGTAAAAGTGCTTTGAGACTTGTATGCTGTAAAGTGCTTTGCGACAACAAAGGTTTTCAACGCAGTCAGAGATGTTATAGTTCTTCCAAGGATTCATTTAACCTTCCTTTCAGGTCAGTCGCCTGTGGTGATAACATCAGACAAAACACCATGCTTCTCCTTCCCACTATGTCTCCCTCCCCCTCACACTGCCTCCCCTGCTCTAACTCAAATGGCTCAGAAAAGCCACGTTAACAAGCACAGACAATGAAGTACTGAAAGACAATTTCACTGTGCCATAATACTAAAACCTGAGGGATGAGAGGAAATGAAAGGCGGTTGCCTTGTCAGTGATACAGATCGGGATCCCTGCTGGCCAGCTGGTCTGGAGCATGGCCTGCACGGCTGCCAGCCCCTCTCTGCCAGGTCCCAGGGCTCAGCCTGCAGGGTCACCATCACTCACAGGCGGGTGCCTCGCAATGGCAGAGGAGGAAATAAGCAGCTCGAGTTTCACCAAAGCCGAGGTGGTGTCAGGAGGGGGCTGATCAGACAGCAGGCCCCTTGGTTACATATTCCATTGTCAGCACTGTGAGCAGCTGCTGCGCTGGGCTCTCCCCGAGGCTGCTCAGGAGTCACTCAAAGCATGAAATATGAATATGGAGAGCAGTAATGTTTTCCTTGGCAGATCAGGAATGCTTAAAATCATCTTCCCTGCCTGACTGTCCTTTGAACATGGCCCTCTGTGCTGTGAAGTTGTTTATCTCTGTGCTTTGCCCCTGTAACTGTGTCATTAATGCCATTGCTCTCTTTAGAATTCTGCATGGTGTGTGGATCCCTGTGATAGAAGGCTAATGAAAAACTAAGGGTAAAATCCTGATTTAAAATAGGTGGCAATGCATTCATCCTGCTAAGCACAGCCTCTCTGGGAATCACAGGAGAGTCAGTCCTAAATGAAATGTTAGGGTGTGTGTGAAGTAAGCTGGCTCCACTGAGTTATTAACAGATCCCGCATAGAAAATCATTCACTGACATCTTTAAGGGACTGGGCCTGAAAATTTCTGTCCCTTTATAAACCTCTGGATCTGAAGGTAACGTTCTGCAGCATGTTCACAAAAGGTTGGTTACAATCATGTTTATACTTATTTTAAATTGAAATTGGAATTATGTTCTGCCTCCTCCCTGACCCTTATCTCGACCTCTCTGTGTATCACTTGCAGCAGGATTCCCACTGCGGGGAAACAAGAGTCCTATCAAGGCTAGCCTTAATATTTATGGTAGTATGGCTATTGAGATAGATGCCTTCAGAGATAACTTCTCCCATAGTGGTACTATTTCCCAAAATTTGCTCTGTTCCAAAGTGACGAATCTGAAAGAAATGTAGCATTTTTCCCCAGCTGTGTGGTATTATTTTGTTTGCTTTCATGATGATTGACCTATGACGTTGCATTGCGTAAACTCAGTGCTGACATTAGGATAATAAAGTGGCAGTTGCATACCTTATGGTATGTATATGGTATTTTCAAAAAAAATGCAGTGCACAGAAAAACATTTACAGAGACAATATATTGTCCAGTTGGAGACAGCCAAAAGCAGGCACAGTAAATATCTGCAAAATATAGTGATAATGCTGCAGTACTTCACTGAACAGCTGTGGCAGAATAAAACTGCAGGATTTATATAGGTTATTTTTAGGTTATTTATAGGTTATATTTCTGGGCATGATATTCTTTTTATTGAATCTTGGGTGTACTTGACACAGAATGCTCCCATGAATGAAATTTTGATATAAACACCTAGAAATGAAATGCATATACTAAAATGCAGCTATCCTGAGTGAGTAGGACTGTATATAGCCATCATGATGATAGGATGCAAGACTGCAGAAATGCAGCTGTGGTCTTTCATGTACTTTGCATGGTGACATGGGAGATGCTGCTCGCCGTCTCTACACTGAAGGATCACAGTAAAAATATGCACTTACAATCTTTTAACTGAGTAAACTTTCAGAAAATATTCTGTGCAATCAGGTAACATGGTGCAGTGAATCTATTTTGATCAAAACAATATGGATGATGATTGATGGCATGAGACTTCAGAGGAACTAGCATTGCTCAGTGGAAGTTCCTGTAGCTGAGTATTACATAAAATAATTGCCTAGAAATTTTGAAAATCTTTGTTGAAAAGGGTTGTTCTGTGGAACCTATTTGTAATGCTGCTTAGAAAGGACTGTCATTATTAGACTTAGGATGAAGTGTCACGATCCAAAACATTTTAAAATCGGAAACTATTGCTTTAGCTTTCCCACTGTTTATCCTGGATCAGCAATGTTCCACATATACTCTGATCCAAGTCACTGAAAGCCAAATTCTTTCTTCTCAAACTGTTTTTAACTTTCTTTGAGCTTTATGCAAAAGCTTTCCTCAAAGAAAGCCTTAAAATGGACTAAACTAAAGCTGACAAAATAAACAAACAAAGAAATAAATAAATAAAAGGAAAATTTCATTACCAGGTTAGCAGGTGCATGGGAAATGGGGAAATAAAACAAGAGGTGAAAGTCAGTATCGATACAGTCAGAGTTTTGTGCATGGAAAGAAAATACCAGTGTTATATACACTTAAAACTGTTTTTTTTTTCTTAATGAGAAGAAAGAGGAGTCACTGTTGACAGCTCTGTGTAAATGCCAGCTCCATGATCAGTGGAAGCCAGAAAGTCTAACAAAAGGTAGGAACAGCCAAGGAAGGAAAATGAAACAAATCAAATGTAAGTGGCTTGTACCATCAGAAAAATTTGGTACAAACGGTGTGCCACAAATGTTGGGGCTGTGGTTATCCTCATTATTATTTCTCAGTATGAACAAGAAGATATCAGGGGAAAAATTACGTCAAAAACCACCATGAACCAGAAATGATATTTACTGCTTCTCGTAACAGAGTAACTAAAGGAAAAAACTTAAATTATGGGTCAAAAGATCTGAGATAAAGAAAAAATACTAAAATTTTCAAGACTGCATAAATATACTGCTTATTGCCACAGGATGCTTTGAAGGTAAGCAGTAGAAAAATAAGATTAAAGAAGACTGGACAGAATTGCAAAAGATACCTGTTGTTAAGCATGATGTTTTAGGTGCAAATTCTCCTTTACGTTATAGTAAGATGGGATGGCTACCACAAATAGAAGTACATACCATTAATATGGGTTTATCCCATACTCATGTTATGGAAAAGAGATTGTAA
Organism: Gallus gallus; assembly: GCF_016699485.2. NCBI lineage: Eukaryota > Metazoa > Chordata > Aves > Galliformes > Phasianidae > Gallus > Gallus gallus. The sequence continues at coordinate 65,171,603 of NC_052534.1, read as the reverse complement.
GACTCTTTATGCAATCCAGACATCTCAATTTCCATCTATAACACACAGTGATAATGATTATGTTGAAAAATTGTTTTAAGCCTTTACTGATAGCTGTGAAAGTAGAGTTTGTGATAATATACTGCTCAGTAAAGTGCTTTTGTGTGCAGAACTGTGGGTAAGTCATGTTTTGCAGTGTCCCATCGAACTGCTTTTAACCTCCAGTTGTAAATCCAAATAACAGTGTCTGGCTGGGAGACTGGGGAATGCAGTTTGTCCAGTTCTGCTGTCATATAAGCTCCATATTCAGCACAGATTCAGCTGCATTATCAGTGCCTCCTCTCTGCTGTTGACAATGAAGTGCTGCACAGTCAGGTGGGTGAGAAAGCTTTGTTTCTGGAGTGCTGATGAACATCTTCCATGGAAAAGGTGAGAGGTATTATTCTTAAGCTGACTGATCATAGAAGGTAGCCTGAAAAAAGTATTACAGGAAGAAATACAAAATGAGAGGAAAGAAGGTAGCTGATAATGTTTTAAGTTTAGAATCACTAAATTCACTTTACATCTGTTTTTAAAAAGCAACTTATTTTTCTTTCTGTCTATACACAGTTCCATGTTTATTAAAATTTGTTTCCCCTTTGTATTTACATTTACAAATTACTCCATCAGCTTTTCTCCCTCTCCAATGCTTTCTCTCAATCCTAAAAATGTTATTTTGGAACTTTCTTTGCCTTCTTTCCACTTCTCCTCCTCCTAACATGCTAACAAGTCCTGATGACACATTCCTGTCAATTGCTCATAATAATGCACTATTGAAAGTATTATAATTTTACAGGAAAAAGAATGTCAAGAGCTTTTTTGGCCATCTTGTTGAGATGATGTTCAGCCAGAAAATAGAGGACAAAAAGACTACTCAAGGCCATTGAAAACATAAAAATCGGGAAAAAAAAATTAAATTAGTTGACAAGAGCTGAAGAAGTTTCTGACGAGAAGGTAGGTATTTTAGTTGTAAAAAAGATATGGTTGTTTTAACTTTTACTATTTGGAAAAAAAAGAACTTTGGAATTAGAATAAAGTTACAGCAAGATGCAATAAGACGTTTAATCAATTCAGCAGTTCAACCTGAAATTAAATTTATCCCATGGAAACAAGCTTTTCAAAATGTAGTTGAAGAAAATGAAGTAGCCTTCAGCCAATTTCAAAGCAATTCACTATGAATGTGCTCCTGTGCTGTAGTGCTCCCTTGGACTCTTTAAACTGTATTCACTGTGAATGGCCTTGAAATTACAAAAATTGATTCAGTTCAATTCGCATACTTAGAAAATCCATTCAGTCAAAACACTGTTCCATGCTATTTAATATAATGAAAGGTTTGGGTCTGGAATAATGTTATTAAATAATAGAGTAAGTTTGCATTGATTTTTTTGAACACAAATAAGTAAATTACACATTTTACTGTAAATATGTGACTTTATTGCCTAGTTAATACATTTGCAATAATACCTGACACAAATTTAGTACACCACTTTGTCTTGTTCCTAATCTTCACATAAAGATTAATATACATTTCACTTAGGGATCATGTATGGTTGAGTATTATGCTCCTTCAGCTCCCACTGTGGCTCTCTGTGGTAGATTTGAAGAGTGCACCTATGTGTAGGAGTGCAACTTCTTTGCAAAGCGGGTCTAACATTTTTGCATGTATGAGACAGAACTGTGTTCTTATGCATCAGCTTGCTATGGAGTTTAGGGTAAACTTGAGATATATATCTTGTTTCCTGAACACTGCATATACATATTTTTATATATATATAAAGCAATGTGCTTAAAGCAAGCAAGCACAAGAGGCCTCTATATTTATAAGAAGTATTGATGGGAGATACTGATTAGGGAACGGGTGAACTCCTGATCTGAAATCCTGATCTGAAAGCACCTTCCCTTGGGAATTTTAAAATATATCTAGAAAAATGGTAGAAATATGACATTAGCCATTGCACGTAATGAGGTGGGCAGACTAGATGACCTTATTAAGCAATAAGATGTGATGAGGTGTGCATTGTGGTCTCGTAATGACACACTTTATGCCTTTAAATGTAAGACAGTGCGTAAAGCTGTTAAGTGCTGAGGTGCATCATCGCTAGACATTATAAGACCTAGATGCCTACAAATTCTCTTTCTGAAATATCAATTTCTAAAGGCAAGACATCAGCTATTAGAAAGAAAACCATTCCCCAGATAAAGAAATATTTTTTTTTTTTTTTTTTTTTTAATGTACTGAAAGGTCACATCAAGGGAAATTGTCTAGACAGGGATTACTGTTACTATTTCTTGATAATGATAGTAAATAACATTGTTAACAGAAATGTGGTAAAATGCAAATATTTCATCCATAAGGTTGAAATTGTAATGCATGTGAGAGGAAGGACTGTTTGGGAATAGGACTTCCATCCCTCTGAAGTCCTCCTGCTGCCCTTCCTCCCAGCAGTACTACTATCTGAAGGCAGAAAGCATTGGAGAAGTAGTACAGAGAAGATGAGGTCATTTAGTGAATGACAGAACTTGTAAGCTCAAGACACAGAATTTTCTTGATGAGTTTCAGGACAGTTTATTTTTCCCATTTCCAAATGTTCCTCATCCTGCTGACACAGATGTTTGTTAGTTGCCTGAATCAGAAAGCGTGTGAATTCCAGAGGTGCCTATGGAGAGTGCTGTAATATGGAAATACTTCTGAGCTACTATTGCGAGCAAGAACAGTGATAATCAGAATAGTGGCATCTTCAGTATGTCGTACACTTCGTAAGTGTTTAACAACAATTATTTCCAAAAGAGAGCTTAGTCCTTATCACAGGAAAATCAAGGGAGAAGCAAATGAGGTGTTGACAGAAGGGAAATGCTTATTTTTGCTCACTGGCCATGGTGAATTCCTACAGTCAGTTGAGCACTTCCAGTGGGTAGCATCAAGGTACTTTGAGTCTTTTTATACCTATGGCCTTTTCTTTCCCTGAAATCAAGGGGAATTTAAGATACGCAGCACTTACTTTAATTGCTTGGTAACTTGTGTCCCAAAGGCAAGTCCCACACAGGCCCACTTGTGTGAAAAGACTTGACAAATTAGTGTTTTTCAGAGGTTCAAGTCTAATTAAATTTTCATTTACCTTATTATTTAAGTGGATTTGATATCCGTAGGACACTTGTGGCACCTTGTACTTTTTACTGGGTGACATTCAAAACTTTGTTATGTTATTAACTGAGGTATTTTTACTTCTGACAAAATGTTTTCAGCCACAAGGAACTGTGTTTATTATTATTGTTTTTTAAATTATTTTCTAGAAATATTACTGCATCAAGAAGGGGCAGAAAAGGTGCTCGATTTTCTGCAGGATTTTAGAAAGTCCAATATTTGACTAAAAAAACCCACAAAACCAACTTGATATTACTTGTTCCTTTTTCGGTAATCATCTCTGAACTCAGATGCTTCTGTATAGTTGAACTTGATAGAAACAGATCTATGAAATACACCAGTAGAGTACTGGAAACTCATTATTTATTCAGGGGGCTGATCAGTCATACTGCATTTGTATTTCTTCCACACACAGTGAGTGGATAACATAGCCAATCAATCCCCAACACACTCTGCTACTGTTAATTCTATTACATACTCAATTTTCAATGTAAGCATTCCGCCCATGATGTCACCCAAAATTTTTAAAATCTGTGTTATATTTCCTCCTTTTACCTCATCCATCCAAATACCTTATCCAAAGTTTAAAAGAGATTATAATCTGGTGACTTCATTATGAACTCAACCTGATCTTTCAACAGCTCTGCTGGATCCGGTGTTGGCTGAAGCTGCTTTTTCATCATCCAGCTGGCTTGGTGGTTCTGATGTTAACTTTTTCTTTAGCACTTATGTTTTACAGCAAGCTGATACATATATTATATAACTATAATATCAGCCATTTCTATTTAGCTATGTATAAAGCACGTATTCTCTTGGCCTCACAGTTAGGTGAATAATTTCCTTCTCACTTAGATTTAGGTATCCTCTGAATGTCTCGTGTAAAAGCAGCGAGGACTATTGGAAAACCTACCAAGATATTTATGGAGGTTTGTATAGGAATTCTCAAATCTGGGAGATAATGACTCATATTTATTTCAACAAATATTTTATTTATAGATAGTTTATAATTGCAGACTGAGGTTACCAAAGAAAAGGAATAGGAGGAAAATGCAGACACTCCTTGCTTTAACATGAAGAGAATAAATGAGTCTTAGTACTGCTCAATAACAAGATTAGGACCTAGTGTTCCCTCAAACCCATCAATATTCCAGAACCTTGCCACTTTATCTACTTTCAAATTAAACCCAGTAATGATTTCTCTATGATAACTCTGGTGATAAAACTGCAGAACTATATATTTAAATGAAAACATAAGGTTTTGGTGAAGGCTCTGCTCCAGCATTTGAATAATAATGAAGTACTTCCCTTTGCAGGGCTCAGTCATTAGCACATTCCACTGAGTTTAGGAGAAAGCAATGCCCTCGTCTGGGCATGTCCAAGGAATATAAGAATTTCCAAAGCAGAAGGAGAAAGCCAGTAGTTCCGGGGAAGGAAATTTGAAACTACCTCTTATTGGAAGCTATCAATAAAAAATGCTTGAAGAATAGAAGATGAAGCTGAAGCCACATTTAATCAACGCCCCCTCCCCCCCACCCCTAAAAAAAAAAAAAAAAAAGTTGGGGGCTTAAAAAGGAGCAGAAGCTGGCAAATTCAGACTTCTGTGAGGCAAGTTAAGGACATAGGATTTGCATAGAATGAGACTGACAAGGCCATGAAGCATCTAATCAGCTTGTCAGCTGCATCCTGCAGGGTAAGAGAAACCTTTGGAGCTTATCTAAGCTGTAGATATGTGCGTGCTTCTGTTTTCACTTCCACTCATCTGTTTCTAAAGCTTCTGCAAATTTGTTATTTGTATTTGGTAAATACATTATTCATTTTTCTTTCATCTTAACCTAGCCTTTGCTAAAGGTGGTCTTAGTATAATTGGAAAATTCAAAGGCATTTCATTCCTCGGAGTGGAAATCCTTAAAACTAGAGTAATAGACTGACTCAGGATATCCAGCATTCAGATGATATTTCAGAGATTACTTAGAGTATAAGAGAGTGCATCTCTGTACAGAAAAGAGTAGGTAATTCAGCTGTTGATGCACAAGAAATGTTTTTGAGGACTAGTGTTATTTTGTAAAGCTTGTCAGCTCACAGTACAACAGCGGTCAGAATGCCTTAACCATGTGGAATCAAAGGAAGTATGAAACAAAATTAATTCAGGAAATGTAATGTCAGTTACAAGGCCAAGTCTTCCATATATATGAAAGCACCAAGCAAAAAGGTTGAGTGCATCACACCATACTCACAGCACCTTTGTGGCTCTCTCTTTTCAGTTGCTACGACAAAAGATTTTCTCCAAAATATACAGGATGCCATGGAGACTGACTGAAAAAAAGCTCTTAATCCCTGCTTTGCTGGTGCTGACAGGAGAATAGATCTCTAGACACATAGCATATTTGGTAAGCAGGAAGCTGGAGACTGAGGTGGTCAAAAGGGTGAAAACTTGCCTGTCTGTGGCAGTCCAGCTTTTCCTCATAACTATATCACAGGATATTAATTTGCCAAACAGGCTATAATCCAGCTACAAAAATCTGGGCTTTGGGGATTGCTAGTCATGAAGCACATGACTTTACAGAAAAGCTGGTGAATGGTTTTATGCCAGGAACGGTGCAAAATAAACTCACTTAGCAACCTGAGAGAATATTTACAGTCTACAGATTTAACTACACAGATGTAGAGGAAGGTGAGCCCTCCATCTTCTGTAATTTGAGACGACTCAAAGAATGCTTCTTGGAGAGAATTCCATTTTAATTTTTTCCCTGTTTTTTACTTAATACACTTCTAATGCCGTACACTTGTGTTGTTCTTACTTGAACATCAACGATTTTTATGTTGGAGTTGTATGATAAACTTGCATTTGATTGACATCAAGTTATGCAGGTCACAGATCCATAATCCAAAACTTACAGCAATCTTGGCTCAGACAGGTTTATTAGATAAAGCGCAGTGTCCCACCTATTGCTTTTATTTCTACCTGCTACCATTCTGGAGTAGTGAATTTTGGAGAGATCACATTATTTTTCTGTGGAAATGTATATGTTTCTATTTCAGGAATTGCTAATCAGACAAGGAAGGGAAATTCTCCTTAACAAGTGTCAGGCCCAGTGGAGCTTCTGCCGTGCATGATCCAAACTAACTCCAGGAAGAGCAGCTGTCCTTGCTCTCTTCCTGTAGGGATGAGGAGGCTCCTGTGCTGGGGCCAGCCCTGGTAAGAAAAAGGGAGGATGTTGCTGGCGTCCTAAGTAGCGGTCTCATCAATGCTACAGTGCACTCAGCAGGACCCAAACTGATGTCTGATGATGTCTGTGCTTTGTCGGTGTCCTAAATGACTCAGGGGACACTGAACTATTGTGTCACTCAAGCTTGTTCATAATTTAGGATAACTTGGTTCCTACAATCACAGCAATAGAGACACAATTGAATTAATCTATTTATGCTGCATAACTTGGCACCTCTGAAACTGTTGCTGAATGATTTCGTATTCCTTGTAGAGATCCAATAAAATCTGTAGAAAAGAGCAATAAACACTAGCAACAGATCATTTCAGTTTTAGTGCAGTATATTTCTTTGTGACTGTAAGAAGGATAACGTGCATGAAAAAAATAAATGACCCTTCTCCTTGACTGCGAAGTGTTGCTGATTTTTCTTACTGTCCTTCTAAGTAAGAAACTTCAGTTTCTCTTTCAGGAGGGCTAAATTGATGGTAATGTTGACAGACAAAAAGAAAATCAATTACATTTTCAATGCAGATATTAATTTAGAGGTGGTCTGTGGACTAATGTTACAAGAAATTTTACTTTAAAATTACATTATGACTGACTAACATTAATCTGTTTCATTTGTAAGGTATGCATACTAAATAACTGATATAAATAGTTGCTCCTATTGAAAAAACACTCAACTACCAATAAAATTCAAGTATAAAACCGATGAGACAGCTTTTTAGGCACCACCCCAATTACTCCAGGAGTTCACAAAGCAACATCTGCAGTCATTAAATAGTATCTATTTACTGTAGAATTTACTGATTAGAGCAATTAATCTCTTAAAACATTTGCTTTGACTCCCTTAGAGCACACATCTCTCTCAGGCTATTGAAGCATTTCTCTGGCTGCATATTCTAAGTCAAGAAGATACCCACTGATTCAGTAGACTTTGGATTAGTTCCTTGGCTGTTGTTCAATACAGCATGGAAAACTTTTCCCTATCTGTCATGTGCTAAGTATGGAATACGATCACACAATCTCTATGCAGTGTTCATACTGCTTCTTACATCTTGATAGAATCCAGAGTAACAGACAGCTCAGCTGTGCTACATAATGGAAAAGAATGAATAAAACAAGTAGATCAGGGTCTGTACAATATAATGCAGAAGTACCATTGCAAGGAGCCAGCCAATGTTACAAATCCTGTTTCAGTGCTGGGCTTGCAAGACTCAGGCTATTCTCCAGAATTCTTGATTGTGAACTTTAACTCATGCACAGATAAAACTTGGATCCATTGAGCCTATTACTCAAAGCTCTGTGGGAAAGTAGGTGTACATCTGGGTCTGTTCCAGCCCTGGAAGCAGTACAGCTGTATTAACAATGTGCTTCGTGTATCACTAAATGCCCTGCTGGACTTGATGTTTTGTATCCCTAGCACGGATGATCAACAGAGCACATTACCTGCTTAAGGATAAATGAGAGTTGGCTGCATTTGCCAAATGTGAATCAGTGTTTCTGTTAGATGTAGTGTGTAAACTTGAAGTTATATACAGTTCTTTTAGACCACCAGTTCCATAGGATTCTTATTATCTTTTTGATTGTTAATAATAATAAAAAAAAGAATGTTGGCAAGAAAAACAACTGTAGGCTAATCACATATCAAAAAATGTTATTAAAAATAAAATTATATCTCAAAGTTTTTAATAGGTTTTTGCTGTAATATAATTACATACTAAAAACAAATTGAAAATTGGTATTTTATCACAGAATCATAGAATATCTTGGGTTGGAAAGAACCTTAAAGTCTACCTAGTTCCAACCTCTGCTTTGGGCATGGCTGCCACCCCCCAGCTCAGCTGCCCAGGCCCCATCTAACTTGGTTTCCAATACCTCCAGGGATGGGGCACTCACAATTTCTCTGGGCAGTTGTGCCAGTGCCTCACCACCCTCTGAGAAAAAAGAAATCCTGATGTGTAATCTAAATCTCCTACCTTTTAGTTTGAAAACATTACCCCAAGTGATGATTAAAGTATTGTATTAAATGCTTCCTTACATTGCTATAAGAGGGCCTGAACCTTGGAGATTAAATGGAAGAAAAAGAAAAAGCCAGTGTAAGATGTAGTAAGTAAGAATAAGAGTAAATATTTGAAATGTATTGGAGCAGGTCCGGAGGAGGACCATGAAGATGATCAGAGGGCTGGAACATCTCCCACATGAGGACAGCCTGAGAGAGCTGGGGTGCTTCAGTATGGAGAAGGCTCTGAGGAGACCTTATAGTGGCCTTCCAGTACCTGAAGTATGCCTACAGGAAAGCTGGGGAGGGACTTTTTGTAAGAGCTACAGGATGAGGGGAAATGGTTTTAAACTGAAAGAGGGTAGATTTAGATTAGATATTATGAAGAAATTCTTAACTGTGAGGGTGGTGAGACACTGGAACAGGTTGCCCAGTGAGGTTGTGAATGACCCTTCCCTGGACGCATTCAAGGCCAGGCTGGATGGGGCTGTGAACAACCTGGTGTAGAGGGACATATCCCTGCCTACAGCAGGGGGATTGGAACTAGGTGATCTTAAAGGTCCCTTCCAACCCAAACCATTCTATGATTCTATTCTATGAAATTAATTAGTTAATAATAATAGTTCTGTATTGTAATTGAAAGCCTTAAAAAAAAGTATATTCTTACATATGATCAAAGTATATCACAAAGAAACAGAAAAAAAAAAAAAGCTAAAGAAAGGTCAATGTCAGTTGAAGTTATTCAGGACAGTATATCAGTGGATATATATATCATGGATCCATTTAATCATGTTGATCTGTTGAACTGCAGGTATGCAGATTCAAATAAGATAATTCTGAGATTCAGAATTATATTTACAGTTCATTTTAAAATGCTGGCCCAAGGAAAATTATTGTTGTCTGGCAAAGTATCTCTTAGTCTGTTATTCTGCTTTGTACAAATGTATTTAAAACAAATGTATGTATGTCGAAGGACATTTGAAAGACAGGGATTTTTAGTAGAAATTTTGTGTGAGTCTTCTGAATCTACTCAGAAATTTAAAATATCAGGAGCCTTACAGGATTTACCTTCCCAAGGATTGACAAACAGGCTGATTCGGTAAGATGAAACAGTAATTAAGTACTTTCATATATTCAGTTCCAGACGGGTTAGTAACACATTCCAAGCTGATATGAATGGCACAATTTGTCCTCTGGAATTGCATCTTTCTCTCCACTAAGAATGAAGTGAAGGCCAGAGAGGTGAAGCTCCATTCCTATAACCAGGCTTGCACATCTTTACACTCTGTAAGTCTGGCTCAGCTACAGATACTTATGCACACGAATAACCTTTTCACATCAATATCCTCCTGAAGACCACAGAGTAACAGTTAACTGAAGAAAAGAATGTGTATACATCTCTAGGGTCATACCTCATTCTGTGTCTCTATTTTTGAATATGTTTCCAATTCAGAGGTTACTGTTAAAAATTCTTGCACATCATAAGGCTTATGTTCAGGAAAGAGGGTGTCATCAATGACTGTGTATCTCAGGGCATTATGTCCTTTCTAAGGAAACAGAAAACTGTGGTGAGTAGCAGCGAAGAAATTGTCTAGTATAAAACTGAAACTGAAATTTATTTTCAAAGTGGAGAAAAGGGGGTGCCAAGAAGGAACACTTGCCTGATCCAAACACACTGGCATCTACTTTGGTGTTTTTAGTTCAGACTGTGAATCCAAAATATAATCCTGTTTTCATTGACAGTGAAGATCTTAACCAGCATAGATATTGGCTTGGATTGCCCAACCAAAATCCCAGGAGTTGCTCATTAATTCAGCAAGCCACATTTCCTGTAAGAGAGAATTACCTGAAGATAGATTGACAATGGTGATCTGTTTCAGTCTCTTTCATTACTAGATGCTTTAGCTATTGTTTTTCCCTGGGACAATAGTTTTTATTACTGCTTATCCATATTTCCAGAAATATAGCAAATCATGTGCATCTTGAAATAAAATGGAAGCATGAAAATGATACTAAAAATCATTCAAAAGTCGTTGAAAATAAAATATTTGTTTGTTTCAGACTTAGAAAATATACAGCCAGACAATATAAATTAGGTAATTTCCTTACCTGTTTCACTCTAACCTAGACAGGTTCAACAAGTTCAGAAACACTGGTGAAAAGGCAAGATAAGAGGTAGGTAGTCTGGGCTAGCTTGTGTATGTATATTCATGAGGTGGGATGACTGTCAGTGAGATATTGGTGGGAGTACTGGGTCACTTGCCTGGGTTTTGGAATGAAATATCCAAAGAAAAACCATCTTGTGTGATCTTGAAAATCAATTCATTAACAGGAAAGCTGTGTCACATGGAGTAGTGCATATTATTTCTATTTGTAAATATTTTCAAGATGCGAAAATGACAAAGAAGGCCACACAAATACTGTAAAAAAAGATAGAAATAACAGATCCAGTACTTATTTAGGAAAGTAAACAAAACAAAACAAATAAACATTTCTTTTCTCTTTTGTTTGGTGACACTCCGGCTGCAAAAATTAGAGTTATGGCTCTTCTAACTTCCCAGTACAAAAGAAATACTGTTCTTTGTTCTGTCCGAATGCCTAGGTTTTCATGGGTTGGGTTTTCATGGGTTGGGTTTTCATGACTCATTTCTCCTTTACTGCATCTGGGTGCTGGTACCTGGAGAAATGAATAAGAATGGGTAGAACATACCCGTCTTGGTTATCCTGCAAATCTGAAAGTGTTTTGATATTCTGGTCCACACTGATGGCATGAGTAGTTTTTCTCTTTTATCTCTGTCAAGAATTTTTAGATTTGAGATATCTGCTTTACAATTCAGGTGGAGCATGAGAGAGAACCTGGGCTGAAGTTAAATATGTCACATCCAGAACACAGCATGAATAATTTTCCTCTGATTTACAGTTTGGTGTAACTTGTTATGAAGATGTCAGTAGTTTGTCTTTTTCTCCTTTTAAAGTGGTGACACAGTGAATGACCAGAACATGCTCTCTGCATTGATTAGTAGTAGAAGCTTTAGCATGACTAGCTCTAAACAGACATTTGAAAGACGAGAGAGAAGAATTTTTTAAAATGGCACAGTGTGAAAATTTCACTTGTAGGGTCTTTATATGGAGCAAAGAGGTTATCCACCTAAGGACAAATATAAAGTGCAATGAAAGCTCAATTTAAAAGCAAGACACCTGCAGCTTGCAGCTCAATAAACTCTTTTTTTTTCTTTTTTTCTTTTTTTTTTGGGGGGGGGAGGAAAATTAATAGTGAAAGATTGAGACTAATTTTCATGTTTTTAACTTCAATACTCAAGTATTATCTGTTCATCCAATGTTTTGCTGCAACCTGTGGTTACTGTGTCTACCATCCACACTAGACGATGGGAAGAGGACCTGCACAATAGGAAATGTTCTTGCTTAACCCCAGGCAACAGCCCTAACTGAGCATGATAATTCAAAAGAAGGATTGATCAAAATGGGAAACTGCAGACCTCTGGTGACATTGCAAATGAGGTGAAGGAAACAGCACAATTATTTGTGTAGATATGGTGGCATGGCATCCCCCTGGAATTCAGGCTGAGACAGGGAGACTTGGGCAACTCCTAGAAGAGACCAGTAAAGCCAGTTGCAGAACAAACTCTGTCTTCCTTTGTATCTCATATTTTTCACCTGATTTTAAATATGCTTTTCTCTCCACTCCTGCTGTAACGGTAAGCAGGAATTTATTCTTAGTTCCTAAAACAGAAGCAGGAAAGCAGTGTTAATAATTACTTTTACAAATCTGTAATGAGATAAAAAAAACAAGTGCCTTAACCTAGGTAGAGAAGAATTATTTGTGGGGCTTTAGCTTTCTTTCAATTAAGAACAAAAATCAGAAGGAATTCCAGTTAGAAAAAAATGAACTTAAAATTTTACTACGATTGAGAAGACTCAATATCACAACAGTAATACTCAGATTGCCCAGCCTAGTGTGAATACAGAAACATGGGAATATAGTTTATGTCTCAGCTGGAATCAGCTTGCTCATATCTATGATACTCAAAATTGTATGAACTATATGAACATCACTGTTTTGCTTGATTCCTGTAAGCACATCATGCAACTGAGTTCTGGTGAGGAGGAAGCAATGCTATTTGCCTTTATATTATGTGATTTGGGTGGGAGGGCTGTGTTGTTTCTGTTGTTGTTTTTTCTTGGCATTTGTGTTGATATAATATATATTCGTCATTTATAATATGCCAGTAAAAATCTGTTAAAGATGCTGTCGTTGAGTTACTCAAGTACAAAAAGCTTGCAGAAATAGTATTCTCCAAGTTTACTGTAATTTTCAAGAAGCTTATAAAATGTATATACATTTGAAGGGTTAGTTGAGAAATTTCCCACTAGTCATTGCTGCTATAGTTATGTTGTATGAACAAAAGGCAACATGTTTACTGTCTTTGTTTTGCTTTTTCAGGCTCTGTAATCTGCAGTGAACCATGCACTGAATTTCTGCCTCTGGTGATGTAATATTCCTTTTATCCATTATAATATACTCTGCAAAAGACAGAATACAAATAGCACAATGAGAAACATTTACTCATACTTTTTACTCCATTTTCTAATGTATTTCTTTTCAGGATAGGAAAACACAGGCTACCAACTAATGTATTTTGTTTCTGATCTGACAGCGAAGAGTGGTAAAGAGACGAGGAAAGGGGTACCTTGTCTGTTTAGTCAGGCATGTCCACGCTGTGGCTTGCAGGCCACATTTAGCCCAGCACAGCTCATGCTGCGGCTGCCCCCTGACTCGTGCCATCACAGGGTGGCTATTCTCTGCCTGGCCTGGCCTTCAGCACCAACTGATCATCAGTGTGCTCTTAACCCCATCTGGGCTGAAACCAGGGCACAGAGGGCAGTGCAGTACCAGCTCAGGTTATTGAAAATAAGTTTATGGATTTTGATACACTGGCTAAACATTAGTCCCCTGATGACAGTGGTTAACCTCCGCTGGTGCAGATTATGATGAGCACGACATGCAGGCTTTTGTTCACCTTTGGTGAAAATGCATAGTTAATGGTGGTGACTGTGTTGTTCCATAAGAAGTTGACCTCCAATGTCTGCTGAATCCTCCTCCCCATACAGCAGTATGAGACTGAGAGGAAGAATGCATGGAGTGATACCCCAGATGCAGTGTGGGAGTGTTTGCTGAGCTACACCAGACTACACCAGAAAGAGAGGAAAATTCTCTTTACACTGGATAACTTAAAACTGCACTGATTCCAAGAAACTGCATTGACTCCAAGAACTGATGAAGGAACTTGACAAGTATCATGTAAACGTCTCCTGGCACAGAGATATGACTTGGCCTAAGAGATACCCTTCATGACTGTTGTCTAATACCAACATGTTTTAAATGGCACCCTTATGTCTAGCATTGCTTTTGGCCTTTCTCCTCCTCACATCCTCATAGCCTTAGCAATGTCTAGCTGTGGGTATTCCTCCAACCCCATATCATCCACTCTTTAAATTGAATTGGAAGATTTGGACGCTTTTCTTTCATTAAAATGTAAAACAAACAAAAGAAAAAAATTGAAACAACAACAACAAAACAAACAAACAAACAAACAAAAAAACCAACCCACAAACAAAACCAAAACAAAACAGAACACAGGTTGAACTATGACAGCACACACGTCAGTGCAACCCAGGCTCAGGTCTTTCTGGCAGATACCTGGCAAGGAGTGCGCAAGTATGACAATGGTGCAGTGGTATTCTGCTGTAACACCATCCTGCCCTTGTGCTGTGCTCTGTAAGGGATGTAGGCTTTGTGACTGCTTGGCTCAGTGCACAGACAGTGTTTCATGATCTTGAAAGTTTTACCAAATTAACAATCTTTACTGAAGCATAGATGTAGCGGAGCCTCATCCAACACTATGAATAGGATAAACATGCTGGGTTACATTCATTTTGCACTTCATATTTGTATATAAATCTAAAATAACTCTGTAAAAACATGAAAAGTAAGTTTGCACAGTGAAGGCAAAAGGATGCACTGGTCAGGATGCGCTCACTTTTTAGGCTTTCAGATGAGGTATCTTAAATAGGAGCTTAATTCCTCCAGGTGCTCTTCTCAAAGGAAATACAGATGTCTTCCACATAAAGGATCAGCTTTGTATAGAAAAGGTCACTGAAGTTACTCCAATTATGTTTTCTAAGAATTATGGTTTATCTGTCATTTGCTACAAATTGTCTCATTGTCTTCCTGCCTCTGAACACCTCAACTGCTGAATTTCTTAAAAAAATAAATAAATAAAATGAAATTGCACCCAGAGTTATTTTCTGGTCCTTTTATAAAAGACTGAATGGTAAACGCACAGGTTACATTTCTGTGTTGTCATCTTTTGGTCTGACTGTTACTCTCCTATGAGAACTGATCTCACTCTCTGGTTAATAACTAACACTTGTAAGGTATCAAAAACATCATTCATTCACATTTTTTTCTTAAATACAGAATTAATTTAATTCACAATGAACTTTCCTCTTATTGTAGTAGCTTTCAGTTTTTGTGTATATTTTATACTCCTCAAATGCCTTAATAAAAAATTTTGGTTTGAGCTAGTCAAACAGATGTCATAGCAGAAATAAGCCATACTGTTTTATGACCACACAATGACCTTGACTTTGCCAATAAACTACTGGCGTGTGAAGGGTATTGTTTCCTTGTTGGATATTGGACCTCTCCTGAAAATAGGATAGGTTTGATTAATTCAGGTCAAATTTATTCTGAGTGTAACCTCACTGAAATCAGAAGAATTACATTAAAGGAGCAGGTTTTGCTGCATAAGTTTTATATTGGCTAGGTATAGTCTCCCTTCCTTCACTTGGGAGGATTTCTGATATTCATTAACCTTTCAGAGCAAGTTTTATACGAACTGCTCATTTTTGTCTTAGAAGCTGATTTAATTTAATATTCTCTACAGCAAACAAAGCAATAGTTCAATTTCAGAAAAAACCTTATGTCATCCCCCAGTGAATCACTTACAGGTACTTAACAGAAAGCAATGTAAGATAGAAAATACAGAAAAGTGAAAATGCCTCTGAACGTTCAAGAGGATAACAAATTAGTAAAGCAAGTCAGCATGGCAGAGATGAAAGCACAGAGAATTATTCATCTAGATGGTGAACCAGTTTTTTTTACCAACACAGTGCTAATGACTGAATGGAGTTGTGCTAGTGTTTCTGGTGTCTTGAGCCAGAGGCTTCACTACAATTTAATAATACACCTTAGCCTTCACAAAGCTTGGCAGTAGTGTTCAAATAATGTGTTTATTTCATGCACCTGCAAAGTTTGAATAAATGTGAAGATTTTTTTATGCAAATCTAATACAAAATCCCTTAGGGTTTTGGTTTTCATAGAGAATCATTCATTTAATAACATTTAGTGTGGAATAATATACTTTTTTTCCTAAACTCTTGTACTACAAAATAGCTAAAATAGGTATTTTAAAGTGCTATATTTTGATTGCTTGAGACCCACTGTTATTAGAAGTTACAAGTTTATTAGTTGTCAAAAGAAATGCATAGTTTCTAAATTTTATAGGTTTTCTTCCAAATCAATCTCAACAAATCCTGCAAATTTAGAGTTCTTCAAATTCATAACTATTTAAAACGTCTACAGGGTGCAAACTTGGATTTGAAATATATATATATATATATATGTATTTTAAGTAAATTAGAGTCTACCTTGAAATCAGACCATAAATAACAATCAATTCCTGACAGTTTCTGTTATCTTCTTTGGAGTAATCAGACTATCTTTTAGCCTGGCTTTGATAACAAGCAGAGGTTGTATTATCACACTGTACTTGTGTACCTTTGTGTCTTCCCAGTAACTTCTGAATCAGTTAGCCAGTTTCAAGCCAATTTGATTGAAGGCTGAGCTTTCTAAGTTCCCTGAGCAGTTCCTGGTGGTGTTTGCCTTTTGGAGGTCAAAGGATTTGCCACTTCCTTGGATGAAACAAAGTGTCAGTGGTCTTGTTTCTGGTTTCCTCGCTTCCTTTCTGGTGACTCTCTTCTCTGTCCATTTTACTGCCATGGCCTAGGAAGTTTTTCTGGCTGAGATGTTTTCCTCTTTGTGCAGCAGCAATCTGCTCTATTCAAAACATTTTTAACACATTGGAGAGATTAGAACATGAATTCTGGACACAAATTTCTTCTACTTCCAAGTGGGTAAGAGCTCAGTTTGTGCACGTGTGGCCCTCGCATTGTCACTGGAAAATACCACTGGCAACGCCAAGCTTACACATCTGAGCATGGCAGTTGCCAGAGTATGATCGCACAAACCTCGGTGTTTGGTATGAATGCCAGGGGCCTATGATTTCACGTTCATGTGCATTTTCCTCTACTATATTAAAGCTAATAGCAAAAAGTAATAGCAGCTCTAATTATCCCTTTAAGGCACAACTGCTGTTGTTGAGCACTGCCAAATTCTCACCAACCTTTCATTTTTCCTTTGTACAAACTCATTAAAGGACTGCAAGTTCCTTCAACACTCTCTGCAAGTGTTCAGCATGGCATCAAATTCTGCACCTTTAGAGTTTTGTAGAAAAGAAGTGAAGTTATAGCTAACTAAATGCTAACTAATAAATGTTGGGAATGAAAACAAAGTATTAGTACATGTCAGAAATACTTCTGGCTCTGTAATCAGTAGGGTACTTTTTTGCTGACATACAGTATGTGAACAAAAGTAGTGAGTTAGTCTGCTTGAGATAGTTATAACCCAAATGAAATACCTCTTTGAAATAAACATCCATTCACAAAAAATTATTTTGGCTAAATATCAGTTGACCATTTCAAATATTTTGTTCATTTCTTAAGTAACAGTAAGCAAATCCCATCCTTTCAAGTCATGTTAAATCCTTCCTTTGGAGCATGCATTTAAACACAGCTCTGTTTTTATTCCAGAGGGTTTCTGTGAGGATTTGTCAAGGTATATGTTATTTCTCTCCTCTCAGTGATAAGGATTCAAGAGTACAACCGCTCATTTCAAAATGCACCAATTGCTTACAGCCAACACCGAGATGTTAAAATAATAAGGATTTTATTTTCCTCTTCTTTGCTTTGTGGCACAGTTTTACTGGGGGTTCAGAAAAATGTCATAAGGAATTTTGCTCTTGGAGAAAAAAAAGGGGGAACAGAAATGAAAAGCATTCTTGTAATTGACTAACAGCTGTGTGTGAGCATTAGTGTTTGAAAGGGGTGTAAAGACTGGGATGTGAGCTGTTGCTGGATGTTAAATAAGAAATTGAGTTCTGTTTTTTTTTTCTCTTAGCTACAGCGATGGAGATGTGTAATGCTGTAAGTGTGTTCTGTTGTACCATCCATGACCTCAACGGAGTGGGAGAAAATGGGTTTTTGCTGTCAGCCTCTCATCCTGTTAAAGATTTGAGTTTTACTCCAACATTACTTCCAGTCTAATTGCATTTGACCCAGAACTCTTGCTGTGCTAGTGTCAGTCAGCATAACTGGAGGCCTCTGTGCAGCTAGTATTTATAGAGTAAGTATAATTGCTTGCTAAGCCTTACAAGCATCAGCCTTATGAACTTCCTCATTTTCATTAAAATAGAGGCTTCTCTACACTTGCCTGCAGAGGCAATACAGACAAGGTATTTATGCGTCCTCAGTAGAAGCTGCCTGCTTTGAGAAACAAAGAAAGGGAAGTAAAAAAAGCTTGCCCTATTAAATGTAACTATAAATTAAAAATAGAAACCTGTAGTTGGGTATAAAAACTAGTACATATGTTTACTAGCAAAATACTGATAAATGCAAATTCCTAGTGTCTGTATGCTTATGTGTTAAAATTGCAGAGCTATTTGTTTATTTGCACATCTTAGGAAGATGTTCAATTTCCTGTTCCATTTCAAGGGCAAAAATGCAATGCTCAAAATGTAAAGTTTTTTTATTTATGACATTACAAAGCAAGAAATCTAGATTTTTTTTTTTTTTTTTGCCTTTTCATAGGTGAAGAAATGCCTTTTCTTCAATTTGGCATTTCAGAATGAGACCTGCTAGTCAATCTTCTCTAGTATTCTATTAACTCCTGAACCCACATGTAGGCTAAATTGCAATAGGTTGGGGCAGAATTTTATTACTCTGATATTCAATACACAATAAAGGGAATATATGACTTTCGTATTTCTAAAGTGATGTCTGGAGCAAGATGCGGTATTAGTGCTGCACAGTTCGAAGTACATCCTCAAGCATGCCCAGCAGCCTCAATGTGTAAATCATGTACCCATGAGAGCTGGAAGCATAGAATATTTTGCAGTAGCAAGCTTTCCAATATGCATGTCAATTATTGTACCAATTGGAGGAAAGACAGTGTGTGGGTTACAGCACAAGGCTGTGCATATGCTGATCTCAGTTCTCTTTTTCCTGCCATTTTTCTGTAAATAGTCAAAGCAAGCTATTTTCGATGTGCAAGCAGTTTCATTTATACAATGCAACCTTTCCCTTCTCTCTCATAATAATGTACCAAAAAGCTCTAAAACAGCTATTCAGGATTTACTATCCAGGATTACTATATTTACTCCTCAAGATTCTATATCATAAAAATAAAACATGAGCTAATGCAACATCTGCCTACTAGAGATCCTCTCCTCATGCTGTTCTATGACTTCCCTGTGATACACATTCCTTGGGATTCTCCACCTTCTCCTCAAAAAAATCTCATTTTCTGTGTTTAAGCTCTGATACCTTTGAAAGGCACTCCTTCTTTGCCTGTGTGCTGAGATGGAAGTTTTTAATTATTAAAGAGCATATATCAATTATTTCTAGGTTTCTGGTATGCCATGCCTTTCTTTATCTTTGAGGTTTTTCTAGCAAGGACTTTACTTCTGACCTGGTGCAACATTGGATGTAGCACAAGTGCACAATCATGTAGACACTACTGTGACCCTCAAAGGACGGAATAGATGAACACAGTCATGGTGTCTCCAGATATATGTTGAAGTGATTTAGGACTCCTATATTTTCTCCCTGAAATCCTAGACAGAAAATGGTTGTGTGCAGTGCAGAGCATTTGTGTTATCAACATTCCTATGTTCTGGATGCGTCAGACTCTCAGCACACGTGCAGGTAAGTTTTCCATCTCATGTCTATTGAATCCAGCAAGTCCAGCTCTGCAGTATATGGATACAGGAATGGGCAGACCCAGAGGATTCATTTTTGCATGAAGTGTGATTTGTGTGGGGTTCGTTGTGGGTCCATTTTCCTGCAGATTTCAAACAGTCAGATCAGACCTACTGCAGACTTCCCAAAATCCCTTAAATGCCAGCAGCAAGCCAGCAGAGAGTCACTTTGCCCTGCAGCTGGCACAGTAAATCCGATCCAGGAGCATTTGCTGCTCCTACAAACTGCATCTTCTGAGGCAAACATTCCTCTTACCCATAGGTCTGAATGTCCCCATCGTGTAGACAATGTACACTTCTGTTCAGTGGAGTTGTGGGAGGCATAGAGGAATCTGGGTTCAGCCCATATCTCCACTGTGGCTTGATGCCCCTGCACATCCCAAATTGGGGTGTGAAGTAGCAGTCCAGTGTGGATCTGTGATTCCATGAACCACATGCTTCGACAGCATGGCAGTGTCTGCAGCTTTCTCAGTTCCCCGGGACTTCCAGCTGTGGTGTTAAGCATGGGACTGATTCTGAGGTCCTGCTCCTGATTTTATGAACACAGTTTTTCCCCAGTGAAAACAATACAATGCCAGACGAATGTCAAGGTTTTGCTCTTCACCTCTTAAAACATCTATGAATCATGAATGCTACGAAAGCTTGCACAGCTACATTTTTAATGTACCTCACATCTGTACATCTCTAGAATTGTCCGCCTATATGAACAACAGCTGAAACACCTCATTCTGTATAGCTGCCAAAACTCCTTATGTACATCACATTAGTCAACACTGAAGGAATCAGTTATTTTTACAAGGAAAATGCCACCAAATCCTTTTTCAAATATTTAAAATATGTTTGGCAAACCACATTTTTATAATCCTTCTACAGCTGTTTCATACTGAAAAAAAACATTATAGTGTGATGAATGTCACAGAAACTCTCCTCTGATTTTATTAGCTCCTTTGCACACACAGTTGAGTCCCAGTTCCAAAAGAAAATTGCTGAAATACAAATCAGCATCTCTGCTTTTAGTTGGCTTGCATCACATTGAGAGCACCAGAGTGTTTGCTTCCAGGGTAGAGTGGGACCATATGATATGGGCATAGCATGGAGTCACCAGAAAGGTGACGTGAAAGAAGGGGAAACTTCTTTAAGTTATATGAGTAGTATGAGGAGTAGCACCTCTACTACAAATACTGTACCCTAAAGCATGATTCTATGCATCCTGAGCAGTTATTTGGCTTTGTATGACTTTTTATTATACAACGGATCAAATGGTTTTGCTTTATACTTTTCTGAAACAACCATAACAACAGAAAAAAGATTTACAAGAATTACTCCAGGCTTACACCAGTAGGAGTGATAGCAGAATCTGGCATGTCTTGCTCATGAATGCCCTCAACACTTCCATTCTCTGCTCTTCCAGCTGGGCAGCTTCAGATCCTGGCAAATGAGACACACTATTTTTAATGTCTCATTCAAGCTGCAGTGTTGTAGAAGTGGCAAATAATAGCTGCTTTCAATACAGGAAACAACACACAGTGCCACTGTTCCTGCTTTATAAGCTACATTAAAAAAATCTCCTCATGTTGATTTTATAATTATTTGTGCTGCTTCAGTCTATAGACTTTTCATTTAAAAGTTTACTGTTAATCAATGGTGTATTTAGAGCATTTTTTTTGTGTGTGTTTGTGTGCATATGTCTGTGAATTTTAATATGCTAAAGAACCTCCTCAGTAGGGTGAAAATGTGATTTGGAAAATAAGATTTTAAGTGCTTCAATAAAACAGCACATATAAATTGTACCCTAAAAATCCCTTACACTGAAAACATTACTAATAAAGCTGGTAAATCAAGGTCTAAGATGTTAATTCTGTATGAATATCCTTTATACAGAATAATTGCATTTCTTAATGAACCTGGAACAGAAATTGACAATTTTCCTTTAAGGATAAAAGCTGTACATTAATACTAAGGTTATCATGCCAAATTCCTGACCCTGCTCTTAGACAGAAGGATACCGCATACTCCAATGGTACTGGAAAATAATGTATTCATATGTTAAGTGACATACTTTATTCTCAGCTTTGTTCTCAGCAATGTGATTTGGGCTGATTTTAAAAAATCACTTACAAGTGTTATCAACCAAAATAAAGCTACTCTGCATGAAAACATGGAAATCTGGGAGACAAAGGAGCAAATAGAAGCACACCACTATACGGGAGTGTTGGACAACTTTAATAATTGGACAAATAACAGTAATAACATAATTATTTAAATATTTTTCAAATTAAGGAAAATTAAATTAGCAATCCCCTTCTGAGATAAGAACTGTATTATGTAGAGTGGTATGATTCTTCACATCCAAGCACTGGGATGATTTGACTTGCTCAATCCTCAGGAAGAGAAAGCAAACTCAGAGAGGGACAGTGAACAGGGTTAGGAGGGAGTCTTATTTAGGAGAATAGTCAGCCAAACAAAACAGCTTTTACTTTCCTGATGTTGAGGGAAAATAGATGCAATTAACTGCTAGCTGAATCCTGTAATAAGCACAACTTGGGATACACAGTATGGTTGTCTTCACAGAAAATATGTATGAGAGAAACACTGATTTTGTTCCCCAGAACAGAACTGCTTCTAGGAGTAAGATCAAGAGTTTTTGTGTTAATTCTTTCTTTCTTTGCAAATTATTAAAGCACTCTGCAGAGCACGTGTTTACATTGCTGGCAACCTTATCACGTGCTGGGCCAAGCACATGTGGTCAGTGGAGGCCTGCTGAGAAAATCCTGAAGAAAGTCTGGTGCCCTAACAATGAGCAGAACTCATGCCAGCCACAGCGGCTGCGGGAGACAGATGAGGTGCATGCCCTCCCCACATCCCTGCTTTGTTGGTGGCACTGAAAATTACATGGTTGGCCTCATTTAATATCTGGGGATGTAAAGATGAGTTAGACTCATAACCATGCAGGATTTTTAGGAAGAAATACATCTATAGGGATCTCTTCCTTGAACTGCTTGTTTTCCTAGGCAGTCTTCCACGAGGCAAAAGAATGCCAGAGCTGCTAGGCAAGCCTAGAAGGATATTGCTTTTGGTTACTATAAATACAGTGCAACTTCGGATTTGTTATTGTTTTTATTCTTTTTACCCTTATCTCAGAGAACAAGAGGTTGAGGAAGTGCATGTTGCTGACCTGTGTGTTCCTGGACATCTGTTTAGAGAAAGAACCTTGACACAGAGCAAAGAAGTCTGTGGGGAGAGGTGGGCAGAGAGGAGTTGCAGAGACAGAAATGCCCTTTGTCCACACAGAATCAGAAAGATCAACTAGCTGTGAAACTGCTCTTTTAGCCAACCATGCTTTCTTTTTCACAGAGCTGGTGTTTTCTGACAGAGATCAAGACACAAGGAATCCCCTCTTCATTGTCTGGCATTTTGGCTGAGTGTTTATCCAAGAGCTTATCTTTATTTTTTTCTGAGAGATAGCCCTAAGGAAAAATGCATAATAGGTATGCATTGTAATATAGAGGTGCCTGAGATCTCTGACAAAAAGTACAGCTTCCTGCCAGAGACTTCTAGGTTTTTCTCTAAGTTGAAATTATTGTTCTGCTACAGAATGTAAAGGTTTTTCCTCCCTTCCCATAAAAATTCCACCCACTTTTATAGGAAAAGAGAAACATTTATTCTTCCTGTTTCTGGTCCCCATCCAGAACCGTCACAATCTTGAAACATGTTTATCCTGGAAAACATAGGAATGTATGCATTTTCCCTGTATTACAGATGAAGAATTAAGGCAAAAGTGGATTAAACATCACACAATGATTGGAGTTGAGCCCAGCAGCCCCAGGATCTAAACTGTGGTTCATGAACCAGAATGAGGAGCTGTGCTCAAGCTGCAATAAAGTGATGACAGCTGCTGTGACAGCCAAACACTTGATATGCGTGTGGACCCAGAGCTCTTACTCTCACACTCACCTGTATCACTAATAAACAAACATGCTAAGCCTGAGAATCCCTCACCTATATTTAAAATCTAGGTGAAATACAACTACAAAATGCCTTTATTATCATATGCAGCTTCATTGAGAGAGATCACATGGCATGTGCAGGACAACCGGGGGATCAGGCCTAGCCAGCATGGGTTTATCATAGAATCACAGAATCACAGAATGGCCCAGGTTGAAAAGGACCACAGTGATATCTAGTTTCAACCCCCTGCTATGTTCAGGGTTGCCAACCACCAGACCAGGCTGCCCAGAGCCACATCCAGCCTGGCCTTCAATGCCTCCAGGGATGGGGCATCCACAAACTCCCTGGGCAGCCTGTTTCAGTGCGTCACCACCCTCTGTGTGAAAAACTTCATCCTAATATCTAACCTAAGCCTCCCCTGTCTCAGTTTAAAACCATTCCCCCTTTTCCTATCACTATTTATCCTTGTAAACAGCCAAATCAGGCAGGTTGCTTGACCAACCTGATCTTCTCTGATCAGGTGACTTGCTTGGTGGATGAGGGAAAGGCTGTGGATGTAGTCTATCTAGACTTCAGCAAAGCCTTTGACACCGCCTCCCAAAATATTATCCTGGAGAAGCTAGCAGCCCATGGCTTGGACAGATACACTCTTTGCTGAGTAAAGAACTGGATGGATGGCCAGACCTAGAGAGTAGTGGTGAATGGAGTTAAATCCAGCTGGTGATCGATCATGAGTGGTGCTCCCCAGGCATTGGTGCTGGGGCCTGTCCTGTTAGTTAGCAGATAACACTGAGTTGGGAGGAAACATTGATCTGCCTGGGGGTAGGAAGGCCCTACAGAGAGATCTGGATAGGCTGGATCGCTGGGCGGAGGCCAATGGGATGAAGTTCAACAAGACCAAGTGCTGGGTCCTGCACTATGACCACAACAACCCCAGGCAATACTACAGGCTTGGTACAGAGTGGATGAAAAACTGTGTGGAGGAAACAGACCTGGGGGTATTGGTCGATGCTCAGCTGAACATGAGCCAGCAGTGTGCCCAGGTGACCAAGAAAGCCAATGGGACCCTGGCTTGTTGCCAGCAGGTGCAGGGAAGTGACTGTCTCCCTGTACTCAGCTCTGGTGAGGTTGCTCCTTGAATACTGTGTTCAGTTTTGGGTCCCTCACTACAAGACACTGAGGACCTGAAGCATGTTCAGAGACTTCAGAGAAGGGCAACAAAGCAGTTGATGAATCTGGAGCACAAGCCTTATGAGAAGTGGCTGAAGGAGCTGGGATTGTTTAATCTGGAAAATAATAGGCTCAGGGAAGATCATACCACTCCCTACAATTACTTGAAGGGAGGTTGTCATGAGGTGGGAGTCAGCCTCTTCTCTCATGCCGCTAGAGACAGGATTAGAATTAGGCTTCTTCTCTGAAAGAGCGATCAGGCACTGGAATGGGCTGCCCAGGGAGGGGGTGGAGTCATTGACCCTGGAGGTGTTCAAGAAACATTTTGATGTCGTACTGAGGGACATGGTTTAGTGCGAAACATTGGTGATAGGTGGATAGTTGGACTGGATGATCTTGGAGATCTTTTCAACCTTGATGATTCTATGATTCTTATGATCATTCTAACTGCCTGCAGGTCAAACAAAGGTTGTGGGATATACCTAGTGAACTCTAGAAAATGAAGGATGGAGAATCAGGCAGGGAACAAGCTTGTCTCCTCTCTGGTTTGTGACCAGCTGAGGCAAGAAGGGCTGAATTATGTATGCTCAAATATGCTTCCTTTCCATCTTTCTTGCTTACCTGTCCAAAATCCTCCTGGCAAGCAAGCAGAAGGGTAACACTGGCAGCAGCAGCTACTGCCACAGGGATGTTTGAGGGCTGCTATGTTTTGGTGGGGAAATTCAGAGAAGGAGGTGGCTGCCAAGCAGAGAAGGGGATGTGGAGACAGATGGCTGTGTGCACAAGCAGCAATTGCCTGTGTGGGGAACAGCATGTGGGAGGTTCCACAACTCGGATCTGTTCCCCTCAGACAGACCAGGTTGGATTACCCCTGTGGAGCCTTAAGCTATAACCATCATCCCTGTCCCTGCAGTATAATGCCAGCATGGGTTGGCCACACAAACACTGACCTCCTGATGTGCTGTATCTCTTCTTTCTACACTTTGGTTTCGATTTGGGATTTTTATGGATGCAGTGGTCCTTTCCGATTATTCTGTGATTGCTTGGGGGGATTTGTAACAGTAATAAGGCATGGTAGGTTTGGCTGGGAAAATTCAGTTTAACAAAAATTGTTGAGGTTTTGAAACTTATTTTCATTCTGTGTTGGAATAAAATCAAAGTGTTACAAAAAAAACTGTTTTGGAAACTAAGTAGAGCAATCCTTTAGGGACCCAAGGGGAGGCAGGAGGCAAATTGTGAGCGGAGCAAATCAGGACTTGAGACTCTCCTGCCCCTAGAGTGGGCCCTAGCCAGGGATTATTCTGAGGTACAGCTCCTTTGTTCCGGTTCAGACTAGAAATTCCATTCTGGATCTCATTACTGAAAAACAATATATTTCCATTAGAAAAAGAATCATTGCTGTGTATTTCTATTTTCTTTTGAAAAACTCCAGGTCAACCCAAAATTGAGGTCATGCCACAGAAATTAAGTACGCAGGTTCTCAGCATTCATTTCATTTTTTTCTTCTAAGTATGTATTGGGCTACATTGCTTAACTTGTTTATTTTTTAACGTCAAAAAAGTGCCACTTACAAAATAACAATATAAATCAAAAACATGGCAAGTGAATTTCTGTGGGAAATTTTCTGGTCTACTTCTCAGCCACTGCTTGCCAACTTCACTTCAGAAATTTGTCTGACCCTGGAGATCCTGTCAGAAATGAACTGAAAGGCTTCCAAATCATGTATACATTGGTATAATTATTTCAGGAGTAACAACAGCATGGCTCTTCACCTCAGGATCCAGATGGGCTGGGGGGATGAACCACCAGCAGTCTTGTGACATTCAAGGAGAAGTAAAACAGTCTCCTGGAACATCTATGTGAACAACTCTGCAAGGAAATGGATTAGGAGTAGCTGGGCCAAGGCACATCCCTGGGGATGGTGCTGAGATCTGTGCTGGTGGGGCTATTTCTGGATCCGGTGTCCAGGCATGGGCTCATCTCCATACAAGATTGGGAGAAATGGGTGCAGTGGTCCCGTGAAGAGAGGTTGAGAGATGGGGACTGGCCCTGCCTGGAGAAGGTGAGCATGGAGAGGGAGGCAGGCTCTTTGCAGTGCTGAAACAGGAGAGTTTTGTGCCAGACACAAGAAGGCTTTTCCCCATAGGGACAGTGGGAGTGGATGTGCTGGCTCTGTTCTTGGCAGTTTTTCAGCCCTGCAAGGGATGGCCCTGAGCAGCCTGATCAGTGCCGAGCCTGCTGCAGCAGGGCTGGGCCAGAAACTTCCAGGGTCTTGTCCAGCCGAAATTTGACTCTAAGCCTCTAATTTTGCTGTTTTGCAGTCTGTTCTACAACAAGTTTATGCTATTTCAAAAACAAATTCCTGCACACTGATGGTTGTGTGATTTGTCATAGCTTCATTTTGACAGTCTGAGAAAGAAAAGGACACTTCTTGTGGATGGGAGGACTGAACCCTTCCAATGGTGTGGGAGACCCAGTGCCTAACCCCTGGCTTTTTAAGCTGCCCACTGTGGAGATGATCCAGCATTTTTTAAAAGCTTGGGGAATGGGGAAAGCTTGGCTGTTATGTGCACTCCAGGGGAGGCCCATGGGAAATACCTGCAGCCAGTATATTGTTTAAAATCACACAGAAATTACTTTCCCTTAAACCTCCACATGCCCCACACCAACTGCTGCAGCCTATCACGTAAGATCTAGAGACAGAATAGATCCATAAGGTCATCCCATCCACCTCGCTCCTAATTCACAGTTAAATGAATGTACAATTTCAAATGCTTTGGTTGGCCAAGTCTGAATGGGCTTCTCCTTTCCATTTTCTTGAAGTACTGTTCCTCAATAGATGTCATTACTTAGTAAACGCCACACTGTTTTGAGAGATACTACTGTTAACAGACGCATTTCGTATAGCATCATTACCCAAATTGAACTGGTATAAAGGAGAAAAAGATGCATACTTCTTTCAGAGAAAGAAAATATTTTCTTCTAATGGGTATTTATTTATTTATTTATTTACTTGAAATATAAAGATATTTGTGACACAATCCTAGAATTCATGTAATAAAATCAATTTGGAGTAAACTTCCCGATCTTTGATCCGATCGATCTGCTTGCAAATGAATCTGCCAATTTACAGTGTGAGCTTTTTTCCTGTTCAGTGAAAAGTGGTCTTATTTCACTATCAATTATGTATGACAACCTAATACAAGCCTGATATGCACATGCAGGTGGGAGACCAGTTTGCCCATTGGGGGGCATTAATGACATTTATTCATCATTTCGTAGGAGGCCTTTGTCATTATATCACCTCTAATCCTGTTTTCTATATCTAACAGGAAATATATTAATACTCGCTTCTTAAAGAGATGTTGCAGCTTCTTGATGTTGCCCCGGGCTTATTTTCAGTCTTGAGCAATTGAGGCTCAGAACATGCTCAGCATTTGGAAGATAAAGAATTATAAAAGAAAATGTTTCCATCTGAAGGAGAACCAGGCTGCAAAATTCTGCTGCAGATTTCAAATGTCCACCATTTGGGGGCTTGCTGAATAGGAGTTTTGTTTCAGCCCTGGAAAATGACAGGAATCCTTTGTGAAAATTGGGTCCAGATGTGGGACTGGGTATCACACATCACCCAAATTCTTAGCTGTTTGCACATCAGATATCATTTGCAGACCATGTCCAATTTTCAAATTACCCTTTTCTTATTCAGCTGAAGAAGTGGCCAAATCCTGCTTGCTCCTTGCTGGTGGGAGGGGACCCTCTTTTGAAAACAAGGGCTTTTCTGGACTTGCACTGTCCCCGAGATAGGGAGCAGTGGCTGGAGCACAGTGCATCCATCATTTTGTGTTGGGTGCTCCTCCCTGCATCCCTGGGGTTGTATCACAGGGGATCTCTACTTGTGTACATGGGGCTGGGCAGAGGGCCATCAGGTGCCACATGCTCTCTGATGTGCACTGCCTGGCTGCATGTGCTATGAATCTAAAAAGATAAGGCAAAATCCTGTTTCCTTAAGAATGGCTGCATTACATCTGTATTCTGGGTACACTTCTGTGTATACAGGTTGGGGGAATGTGCTGATATCTACCAGCAAAGCGTAGTACTCATCCATTGAGTGCTGGACTATTCCAGTATGTCTGACACGGAGTACATTTTTGTTGTCTGCAATGAACAGAGAGGAGCCCCAAGGGAATTAATAAAGCTCATGCCAAGAAGTTTTAACTTAGACATGCATAAGGAATAAATTAATTTTTAATACATTTTTTAAGAAGTACTTTTTTGGCTCCAAACCATCATGCCTGGTATGTTTATAAAGGCACCAGTAGCATGCTCCAGTTCAGAGTTTGTCAGTGTTTCCACTATAAACCCTCTTTTCAGAGGTTTATATTATAATTCCAGTATAAAATGCAATCCAGGCAAGAAAAGGCTGGCATCACTGTAGACCTGGAAGTGATGTTTTCTTTAATGATTTTTTTAATTTAGTTTTTCACTTATCAGCATTTGAGTAATGTAAATTAATAAGAAATCTTTCGTCTTTAATTACTGTTAAACTCAAAATGCCATCCTGACAAGGTACGCAGGATACAAATGAACTCCTAGGTGCTTTCACACTTGCATAGCTTAAAAACATTTCAAAAGCTCTAGTCTGAATTTTGGAAGACATGAGCTCATTTTCTGCAATGCTCTATTGTAGTATTTAAGAGAAAATATTACCCCAAGAAGGAATTTTAAAGACCAAGTGCCACTGAAGCTCCCGTAGAAGTTATCAGGCATTTCACAATTTTGACCCATTACTGAGCAGCTGCTGCAGTCACACCAGTGGGCGATGCATGGTGACAGCACATGGGGTGAAGTTCAGCCCACCAGCAGAAGGCTGCCTTAATGAGTATCACTGAGGCTGGAGGGACCATTGCACACAAGAGCCTTTCCCTTGCACATACTTTTCCTTCTGCTACATGCATGCTTACAAAACCTCCAAATGAAGTGAAGATCTCAAAATTACATTCACATATTAAATATATATATATATTAGTTTATATAAAAAGCTTCAGAGTTTGAGGTCTACTCATGAAAGCAGAAAAATCTAATATTAGCCTAATGATGTAGTTTCACCCTTACCAGCTCTGTTGTGCCTATAGGCTTTATAAAAGTCTCTCAGCAGCAGGTAATGTTATGTGCCATATGTGTTGCCTGCAGTACCTCAGCACAACAGGGCAGATTAAGGACAGGGTTTCCGCCTACCCTTTGAAGATTTATATCAGACCTTTTAACCTTCTGTGAAAATAGTTTGGTGATTTAATTCTTTTTATGTTACTCAACAACAGCTTTTATACTTCCACAAACACTGTGTAGCTTTCATGCTGTAAATAGTCATAAATTTAGGCAGACTTTGCCATATTGGAACAAGGCGTGACAGAAAGCAACAGGCTCTGGGGATCTGTGAACTTCCCCCCCTGCTTATTGGGACTCACAAAACTTGTTGAGTTTGTAAACATCCCTCCCCTCTAATCTTTTTTCATTTCAGTTTAAACAAACAAATATGCTTAAGCATTATTTTTTTCTCCCTTAACTAAACAAAAATGTGTACCATGCATTTTAAATGGAAGAACATTCTTCAAATTCAGGGCTGACACATATGGAGACCATATATAGTGTAATGTATCTGTGGCTCGCTGCTCCTTCCCCTCCCTCACCAGGCCATACACTGTTTATGTTCAGAGTTTCAAGGCAGCCTCTTAGAAACATAGAATCGTTAAGGCTGGAAAAAGCCTCTAAGACCATCTAGTCCATCTGTCCACCTACCACCATAATTGCCCTCTAAACCATGACCCTAAGTATTACATCTACCCTTCTCTTAAACACTTCCAGGGATGGTGACTCTACTACCTTCCTGGGCAGCCTGTGCCAGCACCTCACCACTGTTTCAGAGAAGTGTTTCCTAAAATCCAATCTGAATCTCCCCGGTGCAACTTGAGACCATTTCCTCTAGTCCTATCTCAAGTTACATGCGAGAAGACAGCATCCTAATAGAAGACATACCTGTGATATGAGATTAAGTTCTCTAGCTTCTCTTCACTAAAGAAACACACCTTACTGTGTTTTGGGCCTCCCATTGAAACTTCCATGTGCCCTAGAAATATAAAAGGATATATTACACACTGCATTACTGAGAACTACTTTTATGGTTGAGGAGTGGAATCAGAGAGAGAGTAAATTACTCACTGAAGGTCACACAGGAAATTTGTGACAGAGCCAAGAATTTCCTGAAAGCCAATCTACTGTTTTTAATTATTGATTTTTTAGTCCTTCTTCAGCAGTATTCAAAGTTGAGGTGAAGCCTGCATTGTGCATTCACCCCTGGTTATATACTCACCCAGAGAATCTCTGCAGACCTTCTCTAAAGAACATCTCTAAGAAGAGTAAGGAGACAAAGGGCAGGAGAAAGGGCTCATTAGCTGCACCCCACACGTGTCTGAAACTAAAACACAGACCAAGTGCTGCAGTTTGCTCCAGGCCACACAGGAAGTTTGCAGCAGAGACAAGGAATTTAATCTACATCCCCTGGATCCCAGTCCACTGCTTTCAACATCTTCCCCAACCAGTTCATATTTCATATGATATGCAGTATATACTGTACAGCTTTGGAAATAATTTTTTTTTCCTTTCTCTTCCTCTCTGAAATAATGTAATCCAGGAACATTTGCAGTGAACTTTTGAACCTTTGATGTTTAAGTAGGTTCAAAATTAACCAAACTGTGTTTCCATGTTGTTAATTGGAATCACTCTGCCTGGATATTTTTGCAGCCTCCTCACAGTTAACTTCAAACTTCCCCTGCCAGCCTAAAAGGGTCGGGGGGGGGGGGGGGGGGGGGGGTGGGTGGAAATCAGCCCTATTAAATGTGTTAAACACTTCAGCTGTACAAAATGTGGCATGAGATAGTTCTTTAAAATACTGAGCTGGGAAAATGACAGGCATCTGCCTGTGTACTTCCTCCTGCCTGGGTTGAAGGTCATTATTTTGAACTAATAGCTGACCTCTGTGGCCTCTGGAAGGCCATTATGCCTAATGGCCTGAGCTAATTTGCTGTGCTACAGGGTTGGCTGATCTTTATTTTAATCTCCTGCACCTTCTCCTGCTCTTGTGGGGAAAGCAACTGCTCTGATATAATCCAGTTGGCACCAGATTGCCTAGGGGAGGGAACGGGCGAGCTGCTGCAAGACAGGACTATACAGTAATTTACTGTAGCTTGACTCTCCAGGAGAAAAAAAAGGCAAGACAAGGCATATGCATGCACACACTGACATATATATCCACATATGTGTGCACACAGGGGAAGAGAGAGGCAGAACAGGAGAGTGAAGGTGCACAGGAGAGGAAAAACATGCAAAAGAGGGAATGAGGTATAATGTGAAAAATAGAGATGCACTTTCAAAAATAGAGCTACATTTTTAACCCCGTTTTCTTTCCTTTAAACCAACTGAAAAGAATACCGCCCAGACAATTTGCTGCCAGGGAACAGAAAGAGCTTCGCTGCATTCATCACAAAATCAGGCATCTATTTGAAAAGCAAAATTCCTTTACCAACGATACGTGCCCGTGTCTTTCCTAGCATTACTGAAGAGGCTGTCATGAGTGACTGGTTTAAAAATCAGCTCAAACAGAAAGCAAATCCACAGAGGCATCAGCTATTAGAGACATATTCTCAGAGCTGAGGCGAGGTCTCAGGGGATAATGCTCTGACAATCTTTGTCCAGACAGATGCATTTTTGTCTCCTTGAAACATTTCTTCAGGTTCTCAGCACAGGGATGATGGAGGACAATCTGACTTGGGGAGGAGCAGTATAGCTTGGGGAGTTGAGGGGCTGCAGATCAGGAGACAGGCTCTCATCCCTTACTCACACTCAGAGTTCTCACAGAGCCTTTGCTTCCTGCCTCGCATCGTTTTATCTTTGCTCCTTCCTTTGCTGATTCCTGTCTCCTGCACATGTTCCCTGCTCTGAGCAAGGGAGAGATACAACAAAAAACTTCTGAGTTAGCAGCAAACTGAAGATTTTACAATATGATAGAGCTAGCAAGCTGAGCAGCAAAGCTGCTTTACATACATGTGGTTTTGTATCTTCAGTCACACATGCACAAAATACCCCAGAAATATGTGCAACGTAACCAGCTATCGCAACTTATGGGTCCTCATTCTTCTCTTTTCTCACTAGTTTTCCATGGTCTGTTGTTCTTGCTGATATCTTGTCTTAAGTACAGACTGCCCATTCTTGGAAGCTTGGATACTGCTTCATTTGCTATGCAGAAAATTGCTGATCTTGTAGTCTTGTGTTGCTGATTTTCCCCACCTGCACCCAGGAGAAGAAGAAATACCTCCCTCCGGAGTCTCAGCCCCCTCATGCTGAATCCTTCTGGACATGACTGGTGGAAGTCCCAGACTGCCCTGACCCCATCACTGTGGCTCAGTACTACAGACTGACAGCAAAGTCAATGGAAATGCATTATTTGTCCCCAGTGCTCAACCATGACCCTAGACTGCCACTGTTAATGGTGTCTGGGCTGTTATGGCCAAATTACCAGCAGCCTTAACATTGAGGGGTGGGATGGAAGGCTACCAGATGATATGCTCAGGTTTCTGGATTCTTAAATTTATCGGTGTTACACTATTGTACATGATTAAAACAACAACAACAACAAAACAACCCCATGTAGATGAATTTCTATTACATGTCTGGATCCTGCTCAGTCTCTGAGGCCCTTTACTCTTGCCATGATGGGTTCATGAAACTACAGCTGCAGATGGTCCAGCAGTCCCCATGTGGGGAGAAGTATCCCCAGAGTGGTCTAAATTGGTGACTCATGCAGACTCAGTCCTCACGTAGCTCCTCCATACATCGGATGTCCCCCGTTGCCTTTCTAGTGCAGCTCCCCATTCACTTTGTGCTATCAGAAGAGCCAGGATCCAGAACCCCAATTTATTGGCAGTGTGTGCATCTCATGTATAAAGCACATCTCTAATCTTTCCATCTATGTCAGCCTGACAATCTGTGGTACTCCAGTGTACATGTTACCCAATGGAATGGAAAACTCATTTTAAAAGCAGTTTCTTGCATCAAATGGGTCAAAAGAAAGCAGTTAAAAATCAAGAGCTAAAAATTATCTGTCTGAAACAGCATACATCTTGCATGGTTTTGTCATGTGTGCAGCAGGGTTAATGTCGTTTTCTCTCCATTTTTAAAAATCCCTTCATTAGATCTTTGGGCTTCTAATGTGTTGGGTTATAATGTCCCTTCGCTTGCCCTAAGCACTGTATAATACATACTCTAGTAAAATAAAAGGCCTCCTGCAGGTGGTGCTACAATGCTGCAAGTATTTTTAATTAGAATAAACAACAACAACAAAAAATCCTCCATTGTAATTTCCCTCTTCATTATAACAAATGCAAACCTCTCTGTGAGACTAACTCATTATAGGCAGACAAATCCTAACTAGCATCTAACACAGCTGTACAGGTAAAGTGTCTTGGAGACCGGGACTTAACTCACTTTCTTGATAACACAGCTCTACTTTCTCAGCACAGCTAGGAATTTTAGTTATATATTATGCAAATTGCTAGTTTTCCCTCTGTCTATTCTGAAGAAAATTCTGGCTTCAGTCTTCATTGCCCAATAACTTGTACAGTCAATAATTTTGGTGCAGAAAGAGGACAAAGTAGTTCTAAGATGTCATTTATCTGATAGGTTAGTATCTTACACCTCACATGAGCAGTATTTATGTCCAAACAACAAATAAGGAAAAAAATCCAAAAGCCTGCTAGCAAAAAAAAAAAAAAAAAAAAATAGTTTTGGAATCTCTGATTTACTGCAAACTACAGAAAATAGCTTGGCTTAGCCAACAGAGCTCAATGGCCTCTGCATAGGTACAGATAGGACTCTTTTCTTTTAGCCTTTAAATCTGTCTGATGGCCCAACAGAATGAGGGCGTTTTTTTAGGAAACAAATCTAATGTGTGGAGAAAAACACTATCATTTTAAGCCTTCATCTGAACAGTCTTTAAAAAGGACAAAGAAGATTGTCATTCGATGGATTTTCTTAAGAACTTTTATCTTCTTTCATATCTGCTGACATCTTTTCCTCTTTATATATCTTCTTTCATTGTTTTGATTTATTTGTCATTGTAGAAGGAATGAAGGAATAATAGGAAAACATAAAAAGCAAAACAATAACCTATTTTGATTAAGCAAGAACTAGTTTAAATATGATTTGCTTCTACTTTCAGTTTTCATTTTTATCCTAAATGTACTCTTAAGACATTGTTTTTATTCTTTTAATGAGAATATATTTCAAGTGTGCCTAGTCACAAAATGTTGCAATTTATTTGTAGTTAAATAACCGGGGAGGGCATCCTGTGATCTTTCCCCACTTCAGCTTGCTCAGGGTAAGAAACAATTAAGCCATCAACACAAATGCATCTAAGGCTGTCAGATCAGAAGATAAATGAAGGTTGAATGATGATGTGGTACCAACACTTCCATTAGAAACAGGTTCAATTAAATTAAAAATGCAATAGCAATAATTAAAATGTATGAGATATGGCTCTCAACTAAACTTGAATCTTATGCTTCCATTTGATTTCACCTTTTTTTTCCATTCTTTATGTACTGCTTCTGAAATTTCCCAGGGAATTAACAGAGGGAGGCATAGATTTGGAGATAATAATATCACTCACTTCAGTGCTATTCCAAGGAAGGTTGTTGCAGGTATAATATTTAGTTATTTTTCATTCTCTTGTTCTCAGAGGAATAGGATGTGTCTGAGTTAGCATGGCTATTAGCTGTTCAATAACAAGTTGTGTTCCATAATTAGAGAAGACGTTGTCGCTTGTGAATGGAAAGCCTATTAGCACTCACCAATTGAATTGACAGAATATTGTATTACAAGCATCCATTTTCTTACAATGTGCTATTGTGATCAAGTAGATTTTTCTCTTCTATTTTTAGGCATTATTACAATTGGCAAAACAGATTTTTATTTTCATGATGCAAATTCCTACTCATAGATATGGTTTTAAAACACAGAAAACAATTCCTACCAGAAGACAGCTTTGTCATCTTGAAAAATCAGATTTTCAAGATGACATTTTCTGATGTTTCTTTGAAAAAAATCAGTCTTCAGATGAGGTTTATAATGAAAATAAATTAGAGTAGAAAGATTCAGTGTCTGTGTATGAGCATCTTTTCTCCTCTAGGGAAGAAGGCTTTACCTTTGAGTGTTAACTTTTGGAGACACTAACCTCTGGGAATATTCATATGGATGTTATTTCTGGCCTTCTTGAAGCACATTGTACTGTCCTTGAGGGTACATGAATGACACACCAGCCCAGACTTACCACTCCAGGGGTTTCTGCAGATAGCAACAGATCTCCCTGGAGGATCCTCCCTTTATGACCCATATATTTTATGACTCCATGCCTTTGTTAGGATGAGGCCCAGTTGTTGGCATGGGTCAGACAACAGAGTCAAGATTAGAGGAGGACATGTGGTTTGAGGAGCTTTTATGTGATACCTGGTGCTTAGCTGCTTAGTGCTGCAGAAACTGAAGTAGGTTATTGCAGCAGAGATGTAGGCATACAGGGGACTTTATTGACTAGTGGCCCACTGGCAAAGGGGTTGTGTGTGAAGCAGATGTTGGATTCAGACATCTCAGGTGGCACTGAGGCTATGGTTAGATGAAATTGTCTTTCTGTACATTTATTCTCTTGCAGTATATAAATATAATAATATGATACAATACAATACAATACAATATAATATAATATAATATAATATAATATAATATAATATAATATAATATAATATAATATAGTATTTCCTACAGTGTTTATATATAACGCTCCTCACCATAGTTCTTTCTATCACTGCCATGTACACATCATTACAGAGCTGTTGTGAAGGCCAACCACACACTATTTACAATGCATTCAGAATTATTGTTATAATTAATAACTATTCACTATTATTACCACTGCTTGTAGAAACATAAATTCTTCTGAAATATGGTTTTGAAATTCTTTGAATTTCTTACATCAGGTTTGAACAGAGAGCATGTTCCCCAAAATTTAGATCTTGGTCATCATTTTCAACATAGAGTTACAACTGGGTGGAGTGCCTGACATATAGAAAAAAATGAAAAAATTCATGAAGTAGGTTCTCAGGTTCATGCATACCAAGTGTTGTTAACATTTTCAGTCATAAAATGGTAAATATGCAGGAATGAGATTTTCAGTATCATACTCCTTTTAGCTTTCTACCACCAGGAATCACAGAAAAAGAAAAGAAAGGAAAAAGAAGGACATTCCTTTTTGAAAAACATTAGAGAACATTATGGAAAAAGTGATTCAATTACGTGAATAATATCCTTCAGTTTTTCCCCCATGTTTTTGTCTAAATTCATATTAATTGTTATTTACTCCATGTGTTTGCATGAGAAATTGGAAACATTTATTAAAAATTACAAGTCTTATGAGGAAATCTTTTTTTCTGGTTAGAACTTCCAGATCATAAGGAATTAGATATTTTTGAACACAACACGGAAAACAATTTTGGTGTCAGGCAAAACACATTTTTAAACACCTCTAAATTAATATCTTTCACAATAATTTAGAAAAGATTTTCATTTTGTAACCTGACATATGATGAGCTTTGTTATGTAGGTGAGTTGCCTACATGAAAACTCTCCATAGAACAATTCCTTGTCAACATGTACAGGCCATGAACAGAATGTGAGGCCTTGGGAAGGACTATACCACACAGTAAAACATGACTGTATCTGTCCTGAAAGGGTCTAAAGGTAACATTCAAAATATCTCCCTTCAAAGTGAACTGATTATAGAGGAAGATATTAGATGAGGACAAAGTGAAAACAGTAGAATAAAGTCTTTGTTGAATACTAGTATATTTCCAGATAATGAGAATTGATCAGTGGTTTCCCAGTATGTTTCATGAATATCTTTGCAGAGGGTAGCTACAAAGAGCCCATGTGGGGGTTCAATATGCACAGTGGAGAAGAGAGAGGTTCTGCAGGAGCAGGCCAAGCATATCTGCTGGCATTTTACTCTACAGATGGCTTGCCTACGGAGTCAGCAGAGCAGATACCTAGACAGCTGAGAAGCACAAACGATCAGTGAGGCTTGATGGGGGAACTGGGAATGGCAGTGTGTGCACAGACGTGATACTGCTGTATACCTGGGTATGAGGTAACTCAAGATCTGACTGGATAGCCATTTGGAAATCCTGCTGGGATTGAATGTTGGGATTGAATGATGTGCAGAAATGGTTTCAGATTCTGAGGATAGAAAATGATTTTTAAAGGAAACTGCACTGTTCTTTTCTTTTTCACAGTGAAATTTCATGTAGGAGTATTTCTTTTTTAAGTTCCCTGCCATGTGATGAGGTCTGTTGAAGCAGTAGATATGAACTTTGGCATATTCTGGGAGCTGACAAAAAATCTTTAATTAGATATGTGTTTCTTCATGAATAAATATTTTGCTTATGATTAATGTCTGCTTCACATAAAATACTGTGATCTTTATTAAGGAAAAAAAAACCAAAAACAAGAACAAAAACCTAACAGGAATCTTGAAAATAGAAAATTTTAATCCTGATATATGGATTAAATGCAGAAACGTGAAAATAGCAGTCGTGTTTCCTGCTCCATTTCTCCTTGGTCTCTGACTGCTAAAGAAATCATATCTTCTTTTTTTTTTTTTTTGTTGTGACTAGTGTTCAGCAGTTTTTCAGCAGAAAAGGAAATGAATATATGCTGGTCAGTCTTCCCAGGAGGACAGAGGGAACAGAGGGTCCAAAGGTGTAATTACTACAAGGCATTTGCTGCCTACTTTCACCTCTGGATGTGGATGGAAAGGTTCCTGCTGGTGGTTTACATATGCTGGGGAAAGGATAATACGCAGAGTAATTGACAAGGAGGCAAATGAGAACAACAAGCTGTAATAATGGTCTTTTCTTTTCTTTTCTTTTCTTTTCTTTTCTTTTCTTTTCTTTTCTTTTCTTTTCTTTTCTTTTCTTTTCTTTTCTTTTCTTTTCTTTTCTTTTCTTTTCTTTTCTTTTCTTTTCTTTTCTTTTCTTTTCTTTTCTTTTCTTTTCTTTTCTTTTCTTTTCTTTTCTTTTCTTTTCTTTTCTTTTCTTTTCTTTTCTTTTCTTTTCTTTTCTTTTTTCTTTTCTTTTCTTTTCTTTTCTCTTCCTTTCTCTTCCTTTCTCTTCCTTTCTCTTCCTTTCTCTTCTCTTCTTTTCTCTTCTTTTCTCTTCTTTTCTCTTCTTTTCTTTTCCTGCAGTGACAAATGTAATTCAACATATATCACATCTACTTACTCTACATATAAGGAAAAATATACTTATGCCTGTAATAGTTCTCTGTAAATGTTCAGCTCTTAGCAGCAAACACATAAGTTCCCACCACTGAAAAAAGAAAAATGATTTACAAAATGTTACTCATGAAGGAAAGAAACAAAACCAAGGGCCAAAGAAAGAACAAGAAGATACATAAGCAAATATATTTGCATACACTTATGCACAAATGCATACTTATATGCACATCTTCATTTCAAACATTAAGTGGGGTTAACATGGTTAACTTTGGACCACAGTAATGTAGACCCTGGCTCTGAATTTTCTCTGTAGACTACTTGAAAATGTGACAAATGAAAGCAGGGATATCCCACAGGGTGAGTAGTTTCGTCTTAAAACAGAAATCTAAGATCAATCAGATAAATTCCTCCCTCCTTCCTGCTGCCCCTATCATCCCATAATTTGTTTCTCTCTTCAGTGACTTAGAATAGTCTTCTCATCTCTCCAATTAGCTTAGGGAAAGAAAATCCCACAGCTATGATGTGCCATACCAATAACATGCAGAGATGGAACTCTTTTCCAAAACCTAGGCCAAGGCAAAGACATATTAATACTTGTGAAGTACTCTTTAATACTTAAAGTCTTTTTCTCATAAAGTTCCTCCTACCATTTCTAAAAATCAACCAGAATGGATTTCAAATGGGAAGACTGCAAAATCTAAATGTATTTTTGATTATATATAAATGTTTTTCTCCTATCAAAAGTTTTTCTTTGCAGGTTGTAGTGCTTAGCTGAGTCATTTTCCAACATGGAAAGTAACTTAGAAAAATCCAAAACATAGGGCTTTTTTTTTTTTTTTTTTTTTTTCCTCCTAACATTTTTGTCATGAAAGACCTCCCAGAAAAGAGTCCAGATAATGGAAAACTTTGTATCTTCATTACATTGACTGACATTTCTCAACTCTTTGACTAAATGTATGGATGTGACACAACAGTCACCTATAATCCACCAGATACATTACGTATGTCAGCGTTAGATAAACTTTCAAGTAATGTAGAATCTAACCTGAAATGGTCACAAATTAACTTCAACTCAAGTTAAAATTTTAGCAGAGTCAATGAATGTTACATGTAACTCAAAATACTGATACAACCACCTAGAAGTACTGTCCGCACAACTAAAGAGTGCCTTTTGATAAGTTGCATGTCACTTTACATTGCCCATCAGTATACAAAACAGCAAGGAACGATGTTGTAATGAGATAGAATACTGGACCTAAATGAGATTACCTTTGGGGCTATAAGTGACAAAGATGGAGATGAAGATAGTTACCTTGAATTCCTATTTTCCATTCCTTGCCTGCTGTAACTAGAAACAGGAGGAAAAGGAAGATTTGCAAGTCACGATACTTAACCAACAATGAGGTCTCTAAAGGGCTCCAGTTTAACCATACATGAGCCTTTTGGCAAGGTTCATTATGAACGCAATCAGGAAGCCAAACTGAAGCCTTATTGGGGGGTATTTCTGCCCTCACTATGATGTGGTCTCATCATGTCACTCAGGAATGAGGCACTTGCTGTTACATTAAACACAAAAATAACACAGGAAATTGATTTATGTTGGCACAGTTTTCCTACTTTAAATTATTTACCTGAAATCCAATCCAGAACTGCAGTCAAAGTATAGTTCAGAGCTCAGATTTCTAGGGCTCACATGTTAGAGAACTCAACATTTGTTCCAGATGGCCCATCTGGCTTTGATTACTATTTTCTGGTAAATAAAATGAAGAGGGTACATAGATTCCCTGCCACATTGGAAGAAGATAAAATAATGTCAAGAGGTTTATTAAAATAAATGAAAGTAGACATAGAGTGAGAAGAAATATTAGAAGAAAAATATATCTGCTTTCAGAACAGGTCTTCAGTATCCCCTTTTACCTGCTAATGGTGGTGTTTGTGTTTGGAGCCATGAGGAAAATGCGCAAAGACACTGCTCATGTTAGTTGGTAAGAAATTCCAAGAAGTTGCACAGACAGTGCAATTGTTTGAAAATACACACTGAACTGAAAACTATTTTTCTTTTATTAAGAATGCACTTTAGCTGAAGAAATAGAAAACCACACCATAGCAAAGAGACAGCTTAAAGTTAGAGGCACCTTACTTGTGAGGATGTCAAGGTGGGAAACCCATTAAGATAGCATATCAATTTTTATCGACCGTTTGCCAAACTGCCTTGCAGGTATTAGTGGAAATACTTTTGAGATAGGAAGGATTTGGTTAACTTTATGATTATCATCAGTATTTTTCTTCATGTTTTTGTGCTTTGGGTCCTAGCCAGAACCTGAAAAGGAAATACCTCTGTACCCTGAGAGAAACTATTTGTGAAGAATTTCTGGCTTGACCTTAAACAGGAATTGTCTGAAATTACAGGAAAGACTTTTTACAAGATTTCCCTTCTAGCTTTGCAAATGCAAGCCATTCAGGGGTTTTGGGTGCTTATCAGCAGCTCTGGAAAACATTTAAGGTTTGTCCAGTGTATAGCTAATAGAGAGATCCTTGGAAATAGCAAATAATAGTGCCATTTTCTCAAACTTATTCATTTCCTGACTATGTGCTGAGTTAGAACAGTATAGAGACAGAAGTAAAAACAGCATAGAAGCAGAATATTTTAATTTTCAGCCTTGAGATGTTTAGTGCAGCCATCCGGTGCTACCATAAGCATAGTATGGAAAAGGACAAGAGAAGGTAAATTTGTGTGTGTTTTATTCTGTTAACATTAGCTCTTTAAATTATAGTCCCATGGGACGTTTCCTAGTATGTGTACAGAAAGTATTAGCTCTCCACAGACAACCAACCTTAAAGCAACTCTGTGTTACAAAAAGGCTTATTTAGAAAAGATTTCTGAAAACAAAACAAAACAAAAGAAACAAACAAAACAAACAACAGGTAAACGTCTCGGTGATGGAGAGGTTTCTAAATACGTGTTTGTAACTGTCTCCTCAATGAGCAAATGGGAGAAACCATAAGAGGCTTGTCAGATGTAAATGCGATTGAAAACACTGCAGTGTAAGTGACAAACTGTAAGTGTGCTGACCTCAGGAGAACTATGGAATGCTGCAGTCTGGCTCCGTGTATAACTCCATGCCTATTAGGGAGTTTCTGAAGCATTAGCGTGCCCATATGGCCGTGGCCTCCTGTTCAGATTGCCTGTAGCACTGCTCTCTGTTACTGAACATTTACTACAGATATTTCTAAGTATGGCTGCTTGCCATGCAATAAGAAGATGTGGTCACTGGCTGAAGACTCTGGTCACTCCATCTGACCTCCAGAGTGAGAAACCAAGTGAGCTGTCCCAAAATGACTTGCCCTGCTCATTGCACAAATGAGGATTTGTACTTGGTTGAGGAAATCTCCAAATATTTTTCTCTTCTCTCCTTCAAGAAGTATAAGAAACAGCCTCCCAGATTCAACTTCCTGGGGGATGCCTTTAATTCATATAACTTCAGGAGAGACAAAAAAAGTCTGTGCATGATTAGAGAATTTCTTTATTTATGCTAATGGTATGACTGTCTCCTCCTGATATTTTATTGTTGATAACTAGTGAAGTGAATTTATGTATGTGTTTTTATCCTTCACTGGAGGACTGTTTATTTGAATCTCAATATTATCAGAAAACTCAGATACAGTTTGAGATATAATAGCTAAACTAAATAAAAATTCAACAACTTCTCTTCAGTTTACCAGCTTTCTGATTGTGACTAACCACAGATTCTCCTCAGCTCCATCTGCGAGTCCTTTTTGAATTCAGAATATTATTGTTATTAACTTACTTCGATGTCACTATTGTCACCCTCTCTGTTAGATACAGTGTGTCCACAAGAAAATATTTTTCTTGAGAGAGCTTGCAATGTAATTATTTGATGTTTAAAACAATCTAGTATCATTTAATAACAGGCTAAGTATGACTTGACTTAATTTAATATGAGAGTTAAATTTTTAAACCTTAAATTTCATGCAGGAGAACAGGAAAGTTTTTGAAGGAAACTTTGACCAACTGAAGCCAATACCTTATTTTATCAGGGGGTTATACTTCTAATACATCCCTGGCTTAAAATGAAGGCAGTGTTGACTTTAAGGAAGGCAGCAACTAGTCTAATGACTTAGACTTTCCACAGATAATTCTGTCTGAAAACCAAGAAAGTTTATTTCTATCTTTGTAACCTTATCTCACTTTTAACATTTTCCCTATTTTCTGAGAGCTCAGGCCCTCCTGCAACCCTTTTGCTTCTTTCCTTCTTTGTCCAGTTCCCATAAGCTTCTGAAGTAGGTGTAGCTCAGTATGTGGCTAGGGTGGGGTTTTCATTTTGTTTTGTTTTTGTTTTCATTTTTGTTTTGTTTTGTCTCAATAACTCTTCTCTCTACTGTGCACATCTCTTCGGCCCCTTTCTGTTGAAAGTATTTCAGTCCAATACAGGCAGAATGATCACAGCAATGTGATCAAAGTTCAATGAATGTAGAGAGATTATGCAAAACAAACAAACAAACAAATAACAACTATCAAAGTTAATTTAGTGTTCTGTGTGACATAGCTTTTCTAACTGTAATAAACTAGAGTAAACTTTATAAAGATTTTCTTGAAATAAATAGAATCTCATCACCTATACCTGAAATCAGAGCATAGTTCAATACTAACACTCTGTGGCTGTCTCATCAGCAAATCAATATTCCTAAAAGTTAAGGGCTATCAGGCATTGTAGTGAGATGATGGTGACAAGAGGGGAGAGATCAGCATGCCTGTCACGTTCAGACTGAGCCATAAGGATGTCTGAGAGCACAGCATCTCTCTGAGTCGCACAGTCTGACAGAAACACTTGAAAAAAAAATCCATATTTTAATAACATGTTAACATTATGTTAATCTCATAGTTGCATATACCAAAGTGACCAACATCAACTCTTTTTAAAAATATTTACTTTTACTGGAAAACTTTCTTCAGTAAGTTACTTTTGAAAGATCAGCTACCAGCATGCTTGTCTTAAAATTATTTCTTGCTTCATTAGTTAAGCATTCTGTCTCCTATCCAGTGAAGAGATGTATTTTTAAACTCATATTTAGAGCCTAATCCAGAACTTATAAACAATAACTGATTGAATACATTGATATTATTTCACAAATAATTTTGTCTCGGTATTTTACTTTCTTAAAACAAAATCTATGAGCAGTGAAAATGAGTTCAGTTTAATACTTCAAGCAAGGCAATTAAAATTTTTTTTTTTTTGTGTGAAAATATTTAATTTCTTAATTGTTGCATGTGATTTTGAGGTTCTGCTGGATTTAGTAACAGAACTACAAATGAAACAATTATTTAAATCTGTGTAGTATAAAAATATTTATTATGTGGTACAGCAGATTCATTATCAGCCAAGCAATGATTTATGCAGCTAATTGAA
Organism: Gallus gallus; assembly: GCF_016699485.2. NCBI lineage: Eukaryota > Metazoa > Chordata > Aves > Galliformes > Phasianidae > Gallus > Gallus gallus. Next base: position 65,127,137 of record NC_052534.1, on the reverse strand, counting down.
CTGTACTGTCTCTGAGTACAGAAATCTAACATCTTTTCCATCTCATGACAAATAAAGCACTCCATGAATCTTAGTCTTATGTCGTTCAAATATGGAACAAACACCCATGATCACTGAGAAACTATTTCTCCTTTTAATTCTCCCACCGTACTCGGAGTTTATTTTTCACTTTTTATGTTTTTAATTTGTAACATGTCTTAATTGGAAATACAGAAATAGGATAAAATAGAAGTTTTTTTTTTTTTTTCCTAAGACATTCATTGAATTTTTTGTTTGTTTGTTTGTTTGTGTGTCTTCATATAGGGCCCATCAGATGAGCAGGATGGATCTTTCTCATGAAAACTAAACCAGCTTGTACATAATAGCTAGTACAGAACATGTGCGTGTTTGAACAGAAGAGTGAGTCTAGGTGAGAGAGAATTGACCGGGCACTCAAATCAACAGTTCTTCTCCGAGCAGGAGCCTGAAGAGTGGGAGTGTAAGATGAGAGGGCATACTTCAGTGAAGAGCAGTGCCCTGGGAAAAGGGCAAGACGTATGGACAGTAGTCTCTGCTTGAGGAACACTACTGCAACCTGCTGAGGATCTGCTGGTATGTGATACAAATGATTGTGTAATCCTTTCATGAACTAGGTCTTGGAACTGGGATAGAGGATATAAATGATTGCAGAATTCTTTTCCTAAAATGTGCTGTTGCATGCAAACGTCACCGAGTTGATGAATATGTATTAAAGCCATGAAGTCACTGGCAAAGCCCCAAGAAGGGCAGGCTAGCTCTCCTCTTGGAGCTAGCTCACTCCAGCTACTTTCATTTCATTCTTGCATTGAAAATTTCTCCAGGCTGCAACACCACACACTACCAACTGACAGAGAGCTGTTCCAGAGCTGCAAGCCAGGAGCAGGATGCTCATTAAGAGGTGGTCATCAAACACTTTCTCATCAATCTCTGCAGGGCTTTTTTTTCTCAAATACATTGATAATAGGTTGCCTATAATAGGTTGCATACTGATCAGTATGGTTCTGGCTTGCATTTGTGAATTTTTCTGTCCAATATCTCTATATTGGAGAGAAGCACTTGTGAAGCATTCCTCCATTCTTCCTTTGTTTACCAAGGGAAGAAGAATGCTTTATTATTGTATTTTCCATCTGGGCTCTTCCCTGTTTGGGTACCAGTCCATAAGTGAACGTCTCCCACTTATAATAAATTCTGAATGATATCTGTGAAATACTGAATTAATATCATTTATATAAGAACATAATTTTGTTAGTACACATTTTTACATATTTCATGTTACCTAAACAGCACTTTTTTACCTCAGTCATTGACAATGGCAAACAATACTACTGGTACCAATGACAGCTTCTGGACCTGTTCTGGTGGCTAATACTTTGGAGAAGTGTGTGCTGCATAGATTAAGAAATATTGTATTTTGTTTTGCAGTACATATAGTATTCTATGCTGTTATGATGTAATTAGAATGGTTATATTTGAAAATAGGAGAACCGCAGAAACACCATGGGATAACAAAAGGCATTAGTAGGAGGAACAAAGTTAGATTACATACTCATTTGATTTATATTATCGTTATTTTACCCTTATGATCAAATGAAGATATTTGTAGACTCCAAGTAATTGTGGCTAATCTTAATTTCCTCTCATTCTCCTTCGTGGATTCCATGGTCTCATCCCACTCACTGTGAAATCATCCAGTATTTTCATTAAAAGAATATTTTTTTCCTCTACTGGCTGATACTCTGTTATGAAATTTAACCCACTTGGATTTGCAAGGAGAACATCTCAGTTTTCCAGTCCCAAAATAAGTACTTTTGTGCCAGAGTCAACAGGAAAAGAAGACTTAGAGCATCCAACTGACTTAGTTTCACATTTCCCTGATGCCCAAACAATTGGAAAGCAGCAGGACCAAAACATTTCATAAATTTCTTCCTAGGTGGTACAGACAATAAGACAGGATGTTTGGATCTTTGGCCAGTCCCTACAGGAATATTACAACACACAGATACTTTGTGAATACTACACGCACATTTGAGGCACATTAAAACTTAACTGGACAACATATTAGCAAGTACACTTTAGGGAACAGTTTTGATCTGTCATGCAGTTGAACTGCACGATGTAGCAGGTATTAACACTTTCTTGTTGAGCAGCCCTGCACGTGGTGCATCTGTTTCCTCCACCAACTTTTTTCAATTGTCTTAGGTTGTGAAACAGGTAACCCGGGCTTTTTTTCATTGCTTTCAATATGATAATAATAATTGCCAAAATAAAAAAAAGTAAAAAAAATTCTTAGCAAGAGAGGCAGTTAAACATAGAAAGAAAACACCAGTGGATGACAGTGATTTCAGTTTCAATTCTGAGGAAATTTAGAAAAAAAAAAAAAACAAAACAACTCAGTTTGTTCATCTATATTATTCACATATGGTTAAAAGAATTTTACATTTGTGTTTCTTTTCTTTTTTCTTTTCTTTTCTTTTCTTTCTTTTTTTTTTTTGTAATTAAAAGCTAAATATTTCTCAGTATCCTATTTCTATTTTATATACTAAATAGACTTTTCTTTAGTTATTATTAATCCTCATGCTACTCTAGAAATCTCTTTCTGCCAGGCATTATTACAGATATGAAAAACATGTCCTATCCCAAAAAGCTCATGGTCTAAGCAGTCAAAATCAGAAAGACAGAGACTTTTCCAAGGTTGCACAACAAGCAGTGGATAAAATAAAGTGAAGCAATCTTGTCAACTCTTGGTCTCCCGCTTTGTTTTCTGGAATCTGAATTTCTTTATATATAAAAAGAAGTGTGGCATCTTATGTTATTACCTTGTACTATTCATTCACATGAGTCAAAGGGGTACACTCTCAAGTTGGTAAAGCTTTTGAGGAGCCTTTCCTCCAGTAGAAACAAAAAACTAATAAGATTTTGTCTTGCATCAGAAACATATTTATTCTATTTGGTAATGTGTGTGAGTTGGAACAAAGGATATGTATAAGGAAGAGTGATCTCCCAGGATTTGAGATGTTATTCTGGCCAGCCCAGAACATGGAATCTGCCTGTCTATTGATTTTGGGCTCATTGTCAAGATTGTCCTTAAGATAAGGCTGCTTTGAATTATGTAAAACAAAAGAATACTGTCATGAAATACCAAACTTGATTAAATGCAATTCTGCACTTTTGGAACATTTATGATGAGTGGATCCGACTGTGGGCCAAAAACTATAATCTCATCTCTTAAGAGAGATATAAAAAATGGGACTAATTTTACAGCAGTTTGATGGAAGAATAAAATTTTACTCTTGTTTTTAGTGAGAAATGACAATCTTATGTGCAAAATTTTGGGTTTTTAATAAAAAGTTCAACTCTCTTCTACCTCCTGAAAACAATCAACTATTTAAAAAAAAAACAATCTTTTTTTTTTTTTTTTTCCCCTCAAATATATGAATTACTGTTTTGGTGGAGTTTTGTTTCTTTGTTTGTTTTGTTTTGATTATTTGTCTATTAGTTGAGTATATAGATGTCCTAACAAAATACATTAATATGTAAGATTATCTTTTGGGAAAGAAAATAATATGTTAGATCAGATATTTCAGTTCTACAAAAAATATGAAGAATGAACCTTCTGAGGTAGGTTAGCCCTTCTTTTGTACACAAACCTTGATCAGTTTGAGATAAGAAAACATATTTATTACAGTTCTCTTTCTGTATGAAATCATAGCATATTTTCCATGCACTTTGAAGTGTCATAGCACATAGTCCAGTTGACTGTGGATTGTACTACCCAATAAAAGAAGTTTACAATATAAGAACTTTAGAAAACTGTCTACGATTGCTTTGGTCCATCTCTTCAAACTTTCACAATCTGCTTTTACCATCTGTTGGAGTCAGAGTTAGTCAGGTAAGCTATCTTCCTGGTCAGCTGAGATTTGAATTCTCCAGGAAAGTGCTGCCAGAGTTCTCTGCACAGGCTACACAGAGGTTAAGATGAAAATTATTTCTGGATGAAAACTTGTAGTTAGATAGCCCTAGGTAGGATGAATTATTCCATGCAATAGGACAATAACAATGATTTAAAAGAATGCAGTTTATAGCAGCATATTAATTTATGATAGTTCTTAATAAACTACTTTGAATTCTACCTTCTTGACTTTAGCTTTGTTGTGGTGTATGGTAGTCAGCCCTGTTAATTGCCCAAATTCTGAAGTTTGATTGTTTAAGCATGCTGAAAAGGCTTCACAGGATGCACCAAACTTCCTTCAGAAAGTCTGATGAATGAGGGCTTATATCGCTATTTGCAAAAGAAGATTGTACATTCATAGCAATTTAGTCCTCCCACTTTTCCTCTATCTATGCTCAATGTTTGTAAATATTCTAGTGACTGAATTTATTGGTTGTAGTTTTTGCAGGAACACTGAGTACTGGGAGATGTTAATGGAAAATTAATTTGGGGGTTATTAATGCTCCTCTGTAGAGGAAAATCTTGATTCTAATAGCTGTGGTCAAAAGCTGAAGAGCAAAATTAGTGCTACATGAACATTTACTCTGTCTCTGGTCAGAAATATCTAAAGTGGCTTAGATTTCATATATTTGGAAAGGTCTGCTGGAGTACAATTGACAGACCACAGAGCATTTGCAAAAAAACAGGCAGCAATCTTGAATGGCTAATTTGTATGAGAAAACTGCAAACTGCTTATAAAAAAATCCCCAGACAGGAATAAGCAGAACATTTGGTAAATGACTTATTCATTCAAATACTTCTATCTGTCCTCTCTATTTCGTATAGGAAGGGCAGGTGAGGACTGAAAATATTCCTTCTGAATTAAATATCACCCATATGTTACAGGACAACATTAAATTTGAAAGCCATCAGTGTCTGCAACCAAAGTTTAATGACAATCTCCTGTTTATATGAAAAAAGCAAACAGGTGAAACCTTGTTCCAAGAGCATGTGGAATAAAGTAAATTATGTATGTATGGGTGGCTGATACTTGAATGCTAATATTTCAGTTTAGAGTAGCATATTGAAAATTTATGATGATGATATGAAGATTTGTGCAGTGGGAAGTGACCATATTGTTCTGATGCTGTGGACAAATCAATACATTAGTACTGCAGTCCTCATGCTCTCAAAAATCATAAGCTTGAGTCCAAGGAATACCACGATTGCTTTAAATGTCAAGAAATATTTCAGAGCAATACAAAATATTAGAAGATTTGTGCTAAAATCTCAGAACCTGGCAACATGCAATGTAAATTCTGCCTAGTTTTACTCCAACAAAAACTCTTCACTGAAAATCTGTACACACAGACAAGTCCATACAGACTATTGAAATCTAATAACATTAATCCTTTTAATGATTTTTGAGAGCTGCCTTTAATCTTTTTTTTTTCCCTTTTATATCATGGAGATGATTATCTCTGATCAATTTATACAGCTGAAAGTTTTTGTTAGTCCTGATCACTTTCCTGAACTCAAAACTGTTGAAACATATCCCATGTTCCATATGAATCTCCTGCATTCATATATTTCCCCTGCATGGTTATCTAGAGAAAATGCTCCTGATGGCAAAAATGGGAGACCTCTGTGAGTTTGTCACTACTGAACATTCAGCTGTGGGGATGATAGGGAAAAAATGAATGCACAAATGCACACCAATTGATAACTAATGCTCTTCTTTCATCAGCAGTTGCATTCATGAGAAGCCCCTATAACTGATGAGCTCCAAGCAGTATGATGGCTCTAAAATCCTGACAATACTATCATGACCACACTAAAGAGATGCTACCATCTTCTTATAGAGTTTTCCTCTAAAAGCTGGAAAGTTAGCTTCAACTTCCTTAGCACATGACAGCTGCAGAAGTAGACAATGAAAATGAGGTAATACCTCCACAGCAACCATAAATTTATTTGACACGATACAATGCAAAACGCAAAATAAATTTTCTTGTATTCTCGTAAGTGAAAGTTCTTATCCAGAAAATTTATATATGTCAATGTGTTGCAAGGATAAATATATTTCTTTGCTAAGTCCATACCAAAAAAAAAAAAAAAAAAAAAAAAAAAGAAAAAAAGAAAAAAAATAAGCTAGCTGCTGTCAGCATTGTTCGAGGTTATGTTTTTATTCAGTGACAAAAATGCTAATAAGAAATACTTATTTGCTCAGTCTGAACAGATAGCATTTTCAGTGTCACTGATGAGATGCAATGCTGAGAAGAACTCACTTTAAAGTATTTCTAAATGAAAAATATTGCTTCATGCTCTTTAAAAAAAGAGCTTATAATAAGACCTATGTAAATATTAAAAGTAGAAGCATGTTAAAATGGGAAAAAATTGAAAAAAATCTGAAAATGTTTAATGCTTTCAAATTTCGAAATTAGGTTTAATTGACTCACTTAATTCCTCCTTTTTTTCCCCCCCTAAGTCACATGTATTTGACAATAGTTTTGGCTAATCAGAAAAATGCATATTAGCTGAATCTGAAATGGCACCCATCTCTAGAAACTTTCATTTTGCTTTATACAGCATAATTCCTAGTTATTGTTTCTTCATACACCCACAGAAGAAAATCTATAAATCAATAGTAGGGCACAGGTGAAGTAAATCATTCGGAAAATTGTTGATGTAATTTGAGAGTAACAAGAAATGGAAAAAATATCAACAAGTGCTTAAATTTGTTTATGAAAGATTTTCTGCTAAGGCTGATTAAAAAAAAGAAACATTAAGATTTTCTGCTTACCAGCTTGTTATGTCTCATTATTTTCCCTTATAAAATACATTATGAATTAATGTTTAAATATCTTGACTATAACTTTAGCACTAAGATTTGTACTCTGTTGTGAAATTTGTCAGTATAATTTAGAGGCTTATAGTCTTTTGTTATGATCAGTATTGAATTTACTGTGAAGATCTCTTGAAAACAAATGGAATTATATCTGAGGCAATATGTTTTTCAGTATCACTGTATTGGAATACATACTGTGGAATATATACGCTCACGTTACTGATGCTCATACGTTTCTCACTTGTAATGAGTCCTTGTCTCCCTTAACATCACTGAAAATATCAACATTGTCTTCTTTAATGACAGGTTACTTGCCTTTGTACTAGGATGCATCTAAGCTCATTGATCACTGCTGAGACACACCATCCATCGCCGCACTGTGCTCACATCCACTCTTTGGTCTCCATAAACATTCAGCAAGCATCAGTGAATGTGAATGGCAGCCATTTTTTCCACATGAAGGAATTCAGTGGCACACTTTTGCTTCATCTGCACTTCCATGTCAGATGCCATTCTGTCAGACTGCCCCTCTGCTGTCTGTCATCTGTCACACAGCAACAATTCACCCTCTACTGCCATACTACCAGCATCCTCCTCTGATGTCATGGTCCAACATGATAAAATAGTAAGCATTACTTTTGGACCAGCCCTTGTACTATTACCTTAACTGGCTGCAGACGTTTCTATGTCTCTTGCAATTTCAGAAGTTCTGTATTTGTTCTCCTGCATGTGCTGAAGAACTATGATTGATAAAACAAGATAATAAATTCTTTAAACCTGCTTAGTGGTGAAGTACACCGTAGACGTATCAAATTCCAGATCTACTGCATTCCTTTCACAACAACTGTCACCATTTCTTGCAGTGCTGACATTCTGTCATCATTTGCTATCTATTGGGTACTCAAAATGCATAGAATTTTTAGATTTATGAGTTAAAAAAAAATAGCTATGATGTCATCTGGAAAGTCTGCAGTAAGTAGTAAGGAAAGATGAAGAGAGTGATTTAAAAACTATTATTGGAAAAGCTGCAAGCTGCAGATTTTCCAGATGCCTATCAGAATAAGAATCTTGAGGCTTGGATCAGGATTTTGAAGTTTGAAGTAAAGATAAAAACCATACTAGCTTTGTCATCTGAGTCTGGTCTTTCACAGGAAAGGAAATAACAATAGTTTTGAGTACTCTGTCAAGAGGACTCTGTAAAATCATTTTGTAAAAAACAGAAATTGTTCCCCTTCAAAGAAAATTCTTCTAAAAGAAATTGCTTGTGTGGGAGGGTGTTATCCTGTTGTCCTAGTGTCAGTAAACGACACTAAAGCTGAGATCACAATCTGTCCATTATTCATCAGAGCAAGACAGGACAAAAAGAAAACTTTGTGACAACCATTCATAATACATTTCTTTAACTATTCATACTTTAC